>NC_134405.1:89004661-90213411 GCF_038048845.1 Mixophyes fleayi | reverse complement strand
TCTTCAGTGTTGTTGAGAGAATAGGTATCGGGTGTGATTAGATGCTGATAATGGTATTGAGATTTTATTGGAGGGCGCTCAGAGATTTGACAGGCTGAAATACTGCATCGGTTAATTAATGTGTTTTGTTCCAGTGTTGTCCTGTCTTTATTGGACGTAACTTTAGACACTAATAAAAAGAGTAAGCAAAGGATGTACGGATTTATGGCTTGTAATGCATTATGTAATACTATTCGTCATTTTTCCCTTGTGTCTGCAGATTAAGCGGCATTCATCTTTATTTAAAAATCTATTCCATGTGTGAAATAACCTTCTCAGATGTGACACTGCTTTTACAGTACTAGGAATTGACAGGTTTTTTTAATGGTTATTCCTAAAGCTATATTATTTCAAGAAATGTCAATAAATACGGTTCACTGATAGAGAACATGTTAAAATAATGTTGTACTTTGGAGGATCACTGGAGGAAATATGCCCCAAACATACCTTGGACAGGAAACTGAAAGTGGTAAAACGTAATGTACTGTTTGCATTTTAGGGGAGGTTTGGAACACATTCTGCTGTTACCTAAGCATTGCCTATTCAAACAAGTGCCTTGGCAACTAGGCAACACTCTCCCTTGCATTTCAGGATATCATCACTGCATAAGTAGGGTAAAGTATTGTTTCTGAGCAGAGGCGGAAGACAGTTTATATACTGAGAAGGAGGTTATGATATGTGCCTGTTTTTTAGGATTAAATATCCAATAAAGACATACTATCTCACTTTTTCTGTTGCTCCTCCAGGAGATCGGGGAGGTGAAGTGCGACGGAGGAGGGGGGGGGAGGGTCACAAGGTGCATCATTTTAGCACTGTGCTGCTTTTATGCAGGGGGCAGGCCAAAAAAGAGGCTCCCCATCCTGCCCACTTCACTAGGAATTGGGAAGAATGGCCTGCACTCATGGGAGACCCAGAGCCGGATTAAGGGAATGGAGGCCCCTGGGCTAAGGGGGCCTCCATTCCCCCATGAGGCCCCCCCCCCCCCCGGTGAGCCGAGCCGCCCCCGAGGCACTTACCTCCTTCTACTGGCATTGCAGTCCTTCCTCGGCACGCTGTATGCTCTTTACTGAGGAGATCTCATGAGAGTGAGACTCGAGATCTCCTCAGTAAGGAGACTACAGCGTGCCAGGGAAGGACCGCAGTGAAAGTGCTTAGCAGCATTGATCGCGCCGGTGGCGCCCCTGACCGATCAGTACTGCAGCTGAGCACTTTCAAGGGCCCCTTAGATGCCCGAGGCCCCTGGGCTGTAGCCCAGTTAGCCCTAGGGTTAATCCGGCCCTGGGGAGACCCACCCAGAATTTGGGAGTCTCCCGGAAATATCGGGAGAGCTGGCAAGTACGAAAAAACAATATTGTCCAGGGGCAGAAGAGTGCATCATTGAGCTGTTATTTTTAAGAGTAGAGGGAGGGAGAGGATTGGGGGCCTCAGTGGTGGAGGAGACCCAGCATTGCCAGGCCCCCCTCACTTTGAAAATTAGCAGCTGCGGCCACCTGCACCTCCTAGAATCCTCCCCCTGATGTTGTCAATATTATCTAACTATATCTATTAACTAACTCCCCCTAATTACAACTTATATATGGGGTCTGATGCTTGGGGAACACTTACCCCTTCCATCAGCAGTAGCGGTTAGAGCATGCTTAGCTACTTTTATCTACTTCAATCTTCTGGGAGTCTCATGGATATTCTGGAAGAGTGGGCAAGTATGGGTTTGACTTCTTCAGGCTTTCAAAGAACACCAGCTATCATTGTTCGCTTCTGTTATAGTTGAATAGACTAAATAAGAACTGGTGATACACATAGCAATTAGAATATTTCCCAGGGTGAAACAGAACAAGCCTACTTATCATTTTACTAATTAATATTTAAAATAACATATTTTGGAAAATACCTATAGAAAATAGTGTCCCCAGTGTTGCACAAAGCATGTAGTAGTTCAGTACTGAGAACTTAAGTCATTAAAGCTGTACAAGAGGTGCAACCTCTTGAGAGGTTATTCTTATAACTGAAGGATACCAGGTAACAGTCCCTGATGTTTGTTTCACTGTTATGTTTATGTTGCAGTGAGCTAGGTGTGGTTTTTTTTGTAACATTAACTCTCATTTATTGTATGGTATAAAATTCAGAACAAATAGAAAAAAAGTAACGTACACTTAATTTAAAAAAAACATATGTCTCCCGAATATAGGTTGATTTGCAAACATTCTGTACATTTTTCTTCTGCTTTATAGCTGAAAACAATCAACGGTTATAAGTCTCTCTGCAGGAGGACGGGGCTTAAAGGACACAGTTCGTCGCTGATGGTGTCATTTAGGTCTCCGTCCTGCCCACTTCACTATGATTGAGATTAAGGATTACCTGCTCTCCCGTGAGTCTAAGAGACCTACCTGAAATTTGGGAGTCTCGAAGACCTTTTGGCAGAGTAGGCAAGTATGATTCTACCCAATTACCATCCACCTTTACAGTTCACTTCTATTTATCCTCTTTCTATACTCAAGCAACATACTAACCATCAACCCATCATTGCTATGTAGCTGGATCATATAGCCCCAATAAGCATTTTTTCATTGCAATTTGGTTGAATATGTGGCACCTTATGTATCAAACTCCTATTGTCCTATAGATTGTAAGCTTGTAAGCAGGGCCCTCTTACCTCTCTGTCTGTTTGTTAATACATAGGGCTAGATTTACTAAGCTGCGGGTTTGAAAAAGTGGGGATGTTGCCTATAGCAACCAATCAGATTCTAGCTGTCATTTTGTAGAAGGTACAAAATAAATGAAAGCTAGAATCTGATTGGTTGCTATAGGCAACATCCCCACTTTTTCAAACCCCGCAGCTTAGTAAATCTAGCCCATAGTCGTCTTCTATTACTGGGTATCTTACCAATTGTAAAAGCACTGCATAGTATGCTGGTGCTATATAAATAAATATCAGTAAGCATAAGGAACTTACAGAGAAGGCCATTAAACTCATTGGAGTTTTAATTGAGTGTAATAAAACAAATACAGTGGAACCTTGATTATAAGTGCTCATGATAAGGAGCATGAAGCTGGATAATTGGAAATAACTGTTAATCAAGTAACATGTTAAGTATAGAGAATGTTAAGAGATTTTTTCATTGCCAGCAATTCAATAAAGATGGCATTTTCAGCCAAAACCTTCATGGCTCCAGGGTGGTATAATATAAATTAATTAGTTCAGAATATGTTACATTCAAGGGGTCCATAAATGAAATAGCTTTGAGTAATTGTATAATATAAATTATAATAAAATAGTAATTTGTCAACTATTTTGCATACATGTGCAGAGACAGTAGTTTCTGTACTTATGTTTTGAATGATCTCAATACTTTCTCTGTTGGTTGTCTCTTTAACAGTTTTGGGAGGATTCTAAAATATTATTCTCTAGGGAAGAGCGATAGCACTCCTATAAAACTGTTCCTGTAATTTACTCCTGTTTCCCACAGTTATTCTTACCTGTCATTTTTTAATACTATTTATTTATTTATTTGTCAGTCTGACTCAGCGTATGATGATGTGTAAGCACAGTGAAAAGAGCAACTGAATGATGCATGATACATAATGCTTTACACATAGATCCATACCAAACTCTAGACACGTTTGTAAAACCAAATCAATTCACTAAACAGTTTCAATGCAAGTGAGACCTGTTAGCGTGGATAAAATTAGCAAAGTTAATTATTCCTGATCAGAGTTTCTGCCAGTGGGTTTCATTTCCTCTAACAATATAAATGAGTCATGTCTGCCAAAGTAAAGCGTCTGTACTATAGACAGTAATCAGATACATGCTTGTCAATCAATCACTTGTGCGCACAGAATGAAAGTACATAACTTTTACAACCACTTAGCAAGTTACTGTTTAAATGCAGTCTAGGGCTAGGTACACGCTACAGGTTTTTCAGTTGACTATTGGGTCAATCGTACGATAAATGACTGACCAATAATGATAGTCATTCTAAAGTATCGATCGTCGTTTCATTTGATTGTTCAGCAGATCCAAAATACAAGATTCCCCAGCGCATGGGAAGGGAGATAGAAAGGGGTATGAGGATGAAAGGATGTAAGCCAAACAATGTATACTTGCTCTAATGTATTGATATCCATATACACAGTGAAATCACAAGAAAACATAACAAATAGTAGGGAAACTTGAATAAAAACAAACAAATAAAATCTCCACTTGTACCTGACATATTTTGCTAGTGGTATAAAGAAGCTGTATAATGATGAGTAAATAAGTCACTAGTACGAGGGCACCTAAAGCCCGCTCCATAAATGGTATATAATGCCGTGAGTAGAGTCTGAAAAGAGTCCATTCAAAGCTCTGGAAAGGTTGGGTAGTGCACTTACCTTCCTCCCCAGGGTGTTCATCCGAGTGCTCCATTCCGGGATAAGCCTTCCAGATGTAGATCCTTGCTCCTTACTGGTTACCTCTCCTAGAGAACCGCTTGACGGCAAAAGTGTGTTCGCGCATGCGCATCTGCTAAATCGGCAGTTCTGCTCAAACTGGCAGTTGTAAATTTTTAGTGTCTTCAATAATAGTGCAAAGAATGATAACCTACGCATTTCGCCCCAATAGGGGCTTCCTCAGGAATAGTATAACAGCAATAATGCAATGGTAGTTAAATCAAGCGCAGATCCCCCAAATTTCTATACAGTAATGATTGTTTAGCAGAACTATAAATCTCGTTCCATTGTCGTTCCAATACTGCAGTCCGTATACACTCATGATCAGGATCTCCATAGAGTTTACAGAGTCATCATCATCATTTATTTATATAGCACCAGCAGATGCCGTAGTCATGAGCAGTAGTGTCATACAGTAATAGTAACAACATTAATAATCCAGATGTAACTAGATTTGCAAACTGATGATGTCCTTGTGTGCATGTGCAAGTGTAAAACATAAAAGTAGACAAAACAATGTCAAAACATGTAAAAGCTGTTTAAGCCTTGCAATGTTGTCCATTCTTGTGCAGATCACATGATAAATGACCATTTGGTAAGATATTGCATTAGTGTGTACTCTCCCACGATCATGTTTTATCTCGCCAAAGCACATTGCATTGTTTGATGTGGTTTATTGCAACTTTATAAAACAAAATCAGCGATGGAATGATGTCGGGCAAATGTGGAAGTGTGTTTGCACTCACGACCAGCAGTGTAGTCAACTTTCCACCCTGTGTGAAGAGTCACGATCTTTTCAGCTGACGGTTATAATAAATGGATGTTTAGATAACCACTAACACAGCGCTCTATGATCCCAAATGCAGCCAAAATCTTGGAAAAAGGGTATACAACCTGGAACAATCTAAATAACAGTATAATGCCAAGACATTCAGCGCTATCTGGTTCTCACGAAACACAAACACAGGTGCAGGTAAACTTCACCCTAATCACAATGCAAACTTATTCAACCCTTCATTAAAAGTTCATATAGCAATTCATATATCCGTCTCTATCTTGCAGAGAGGTTAGAGATGGTCATTTCACATCATAAGTGGTTTACTTCAAAGAAATAGGCACCTCCCCATCACCTTCGTGGTAGTAATATAAGATGGACTCATACCAGATTGTAGAATAGTATGGGCTTGTAAGTATTTAGAGGACTTCTCCCAACTCAGAATTCCTTTATATCGAGTATCTCACTGTTCATCTCCTCTCCAACATGGATGACATCAGTTCAAATTCACAAAAAGGAAATAAACAAAATCTAGCGTGATATCGTTTAAATGTTCCAAAATGTATTAAAATTACACATAAAATCACAATAATAAGTGAATGCTCCTACCAGAGATATGGTCTCTATCGGATATAGGGAAGAAATCAGATGTTATTGATCCCGGGCTATTTTTCTTCACTTCTATGCCATACAGTCAATGTCTAGCAGGCTGTTAAAATATCCTCATGAATCAGTCATATCACTCCGACGCGTTTCAACCGTCTTGCGGTCTTTGTCAAGGAGATATGACTGATCCTAAAATCCATAACTATTTAAACCGGATATAGCCAATCCGGAATGACCGTGATATCAATCTGTCACGCTATACTAAATACAACCAGAAATGCATATTCGATGTACCAACTAATACAATACATGCCGATAGATAGAAAACATAAAATATGATATAAAATGAAATACAGATATCCACGTCTTGTATAAAGTATTGTAATCAATCCATAGTAACTAAACCGGATGTGACGTATCGGTATCAGTGGGAATCCTGGGAAATGTAGTCCACGCATCATGCACTATAGAGCTCAGATGGTAAATACCGGAAGTGACATATCGCCACCAGCGCTCATTGTTTAAATATAGTACATAGTGTGTGACATACATCGTCAATCCATCTGACGTTTTAACTTGACTTTCAGATATATATAACATAACAGGAAAAAAAGGGGGGGAAGAAGAAAAGGTCCAATACACTACAACATATTGCATCACAATCACTCAAGTCTTTACAGGAAACACTTCAACTCAAAGTCCTTATTTAGCCCATGGGGGATTAAGCTATTCAGTTGGAATATCCACTTCATTTCTATGACAGTTGAAAAGCACAGATCTGAGGATAAATTTTTTAAAACTTGAATAGTGTGTATGCATGAATTGGCATGTTGATTAGGACTTTTTTTAGTCATTGGTTCATTGGTCGGAAAATTCTGTAGTGTGCACCCAGTCTACGGAACAGAAATATATGTGGTTATAACTCATACGGCCTATATGAGCTGGAATATTACCATTGAATCACAAGAAGGGTCTGATTTAGTGTTGGTCACAAAGATGTGTCTAGAACGTAGGCTCAAAAATACATCTGCGCACCTGCGTTCTTACATCTGTATTTTGAGTTGCTCGCATCTTAAGATATGTGCAATTTAAAATTCAGCATATAGATGCGGCCAGAGCAAACATATATACCTGTCATCATATTAAAGTCTGTTTTTAGAATGTTTAAAAAAAATAAAGGAGCCCACGGCTCTTCCCAGCACCTCTGGACTTTGTTTATAATGATAATAGTCGTAGAAAAAATATATCATCCCAGGGTACCAGCTATTTTCATACTATTGTTTGTAACATGCTGGAGTTTGTTGAACTACAGAAGTTGGTATGTATGTGTATAATGTGTTGGGCCCAGACTCTATAAATTATGCTTGTCATTTGGGTTGCGTAATATATAATATTTCTAGCAATCATTTGCTTGTCTCTGTAGGTTACAGGTCCCTACATTCTAATTAAGTGGAGTACTCCTGGACTTTTGAGAGAGCAACTTAATAACGTGAACAGCTTCATCAAGTCCATCCAAGTAAACTGTATATCATTGATGCCCAATTCCCCTTCACAAAAACCTTCCATAATTATAACTTCACACAATAAATATAAAATAACGACTTGGACACATACTAACTTTGGCAAAATTTAAGACATGGTTTATTTAAAGAAATATTTTGGTGGCGAAGAAATCAACTGCGGGACAGCTTCATTTGATTACTCAAAATGAAACGAGTGGATGGCCAAATGTCCCTGAATCCAGTAACCAAATATGACCTCCATTACTGTATGGCCTGTGCTAAATCTGGCATCGGAGTTACTATACCCCCTCTAGACACAGTGATGTGCTCACACAAAGCAGGCCAAGTGGTCCTTTGCACAAAAGGGCCACGAGTCACTTTTACCTCCAAGAGGGCAGTTACCTGCGGCCAATCACCTATACCAGCGTGTGTATCAGTCGCAGTTCACAGTTGTTTCCCACCACTGCTGTCGTCCTAAAACAGACCGACAACCTGAAGATCTAAGCCAACCTTCCAAAAAATTTGTTCAATAAACAACCATAACCCTTGGTCGGTGAGGTGAACCCCCATCACTTCTAAATAATTGAACTTGATCTACTGAAATTAAGAGAATAACCTTCTCAATAAAACGATTGAGCTTTTTAACAAGCTTCAACATTATATTCTGGGGAATTACTCCTCTCTAATGGAGACGCGGGATCATGTCCTACAAGAGCTACTAAATAGCCAGTCATCTGAACTTTACCGTTCTCAAATCCTCTCTGATCCTGATAATGAAATCTAGTAACGTCCCCTTTCCCAAATTGTTTCCACCCAGATGAATTACCAATATGTCTGGCGGGCCGCATTTAACGTTTCCCAGTATCAAAATGGGAAGAAAGGCCAGCCAACAAAGTGCCCTGCTACCCAACCAGTGGACTTCCATAGGGCAGTGAAAAGAGGACCAATTCCATATCATTTTGTGCCTGGATGCCCAGAACTCATACAAATGACCATCAACTCAAACTTGGATCCTCCACATAGGAATAGCTGTTGATCAAATTATTAAACGGCATCATTAACTTGTACCAACATATAACTAAAACAAATCAATTTATCTGTCCATTGTGCTGAATCTAATTGGGCAGGGATGATTAGTGGAAGGGGGGATCGGTAGTCAATAAGAAGGACAAAAAAAACCAAAAACCCCAGAGGAAAATAGCCAATCAGGTTAGCATGAGTAGCCAGAGCTCTAAAACGCTGCCACTGAAAGCGCAATAAAGCGTCTGCTATCCCATTTTCAACCCCAGGGACATGTCGCGCAATGACGGAGATGTCGTATTCCAAACTGTGCAAAATTAGTTGTCTAAGTCGTGCAATAGAGGTTGTGGACAACGCACTGTGCTTGTTGATCGATTGAACAACACCCAGGTTATCGCACTAAAATACGATGTGGCACCAGCGTCATCTCGAGGCCCAGAGCTCTATGGCCACAATAATGGGGAACAGTTCCAAAACCAGAAGGTTGGACACAAGGCCGGACTGATGCCAGATATGAGGCCAATGAGCGATGCACCAGTCACCATTCAAATAGGCCTCAAATCCTTGAGACCCCAGACAAACTTCTTTTCCCACTTTCTCCACCTATATGTCTGGAAATACAAATAAGATCTCAAATTCTTAGGAACCGGTACAAGCAACTCAACTTGAGTAGGGATTATAAAACCAAAAGTAAAGCCTTCTCTCAAAAGCTTGGCCGCAGTCACATCAGGACAAAGGCGAAGCCATCGAGCTAGCACCTGCAGATTAACCAGAATGGGAGCTTTAGTGTGCAGGAGCTTCTGCAGCACCTCTGAAAATGTGCAATGAAACATACATGACAGAACTTAAACGCCGTTACTCTTATGCATGCTCCTGCATTAAAGGCTTAGCAATGGTTTTTGTTAGCGAGGGACGTTGCACTTCTCCCTTTTGCCAGAAACCTCTTTTGCCTGCTAGCTGCTGAGGGGTTACTACAAGGCTGCATAAGCTCCATCCAGATTTCAACATCCCCGAAAACCTAGAGGATGACTTGCGTGTCCACTCAATTTTTGAAAAAAACGCTCATCATACCATCATGCATACATCATACCATTGCGTCGTCATTGATAAACATATCATTGACTAAGTGCAGGTATCGCCACACTTTGGTATGTTCTGTTGGCCTGGTATTGATGTACGCAGCAGTGAACACACAGTACCCAGCCGATGTATACGCTTCCTCACCTATATGAATCTGTTCACAAGCAGCCGTTCGAGTTTGTCCTTAATGCTCTTCCAATTACCCCATGTAAGAGCAATATTTGAACATTTAACCATGTAATGTCTGTACGCTATTGAATTAGGAGCTACCTGCTCTGCCTCGCGAAAATGTTGTTTCCCTAGTAAATGCATCTGAAGCAATTTCAGCAGCTTGTGCGGGCCCTTCTCCGTCTCAGACGACTCGTCGCTACTGCTGTCTATCGGTGAACTAAAATGTTGTGCAGCGTGTGTAAATGAGGAAACATACTCATTAGCTGTAGGGGCGTCCATACCCTTGACCCGGACTCCTGACATGTCCGTCCTTCCTACCGCCACAGCAGTCAAACCACCCGGCATCCTCCAACCATCCTGAAGCTGTGTAGCACTGATAGATGAAGCTCTCTTCAAGTAAGTCTGAGAATCTAAGACTAGCGACACATTAGTTGTTGGCACAACATTATCTAACTCTCACGCCCTGACAGAAACCTCAGGTTGGTACTGATGGTCTGTGCCTTCGTTATTCCTATTCAGGCTAAAACCAGGGGCCGTGGGAGCTAAATTATTCTGGGTATTATATGGTATTTGCACGGGCCATGACGTGGTAGAAGTGAATTGTTCTGGAACCCAGGTCTTAAAAATGGAAGAAGAGGGTAACTGTGTCCCCCATAATGTGCAGGTGGATGATAAGGAGCTGTCCACTCTTGCGCTGGACCCATCCACCAACCTCTTTCCAGAACACCAGATCTTGCCTCTGAGCCCACCAGATAGCCAACAATTGAACCCCCTTTGGAACTTGGCCAGGGAAAAGGCCATTGTGATGGTTTAGAGCAGGGAGGTGATTGGCGTAGCCAAGTAATGTTCCCTGTGGTTGGTTTGTATAAAATGTGGAGACTCTGATTGGTGGTATTGGAGTGTAGTATTACCAGGGGCCTAAAAACTGGGAGGGATAATAGAAGAGGAATCTCCCCCCTGCATCACAGCTCACACTCTGCTGTATCCTGGCAGTGCTGTCTGCAGTGGGTGCCAGCACCACACAATCATTGGTGGCATAGCCAGAAGACAATGCTGCATTGATAACATCCTTAGTAATATAGGTTACCTCACCAGTCTGAGGGGATAAAAATACCCTCACTGAAGAGAAGCGCGGCCTCCTAGCTGCAGTCGCAGCTGCGAAGCCTGGCTGAATGACCTAGACTTCTCAAAGTAAGAAAATAAACAGGAAGATGTGCTGGGGGAAAAAGGGGGCAGGCAAACGGGAAGATTGGAGGAAAATTTAAAATAGTACAATTAAAAATGGGCTGTAATATAATAGGGTATGTCAGCGATAAAACTGGACAGAAAATACAAAAACACAATTAAAACAGGCAAAGATGGATACAAATCCCCTCTCTCTTTGACTCAGCAGGTCGCACTGATTTTGTGAAGAAAAACGGAGATTAACAGAGAGGACTTGTATAACTTCACTCTAACCACTCCCCCGCCAACTCCCATTGGCTATTTTGAAAATATCACAAAAACTGAACCCTTGCAGGTAAATGTTCAGTGTAAGTGAGCCCAAACGTATTAATTTAAGTGCATTTGACTCAAATGTCTCTTGTGATAAGCAGAGTAGTACGGGCCTGATAATGCAGTTGTGTTATTCTACCACTGCCGCTCAGTGTGTACTAGTCTGAGAGGCTTTCATAACGTAATTGCCCAAACCACTTTTTTACACAAACCATGTCATCCAGCCCTGCCCACCTCATTCATTCCTACTTTCTGGATTTAATGGAAAGAGTCTGTGTGGTTTTAATTATAAATTTGCTGACTCCTAGCTTTTGGCATTGGTTCCTAATATTTGTACAATATAACTAGCAATGCTTTTCTAAGTCACTAGTTGTTATTGTAGTTACATCTCCTCTTCATTATTGCTCTTTTATTGTAGTATAATTCATTAGCAGAATTATATGCTTTCTACTGTGTAAACTAACTGTTTCTTTTTTTAAGTTGTCGTCTTTGTGTTTCAGTGAGTCTATTTATTTAATAGCTCTGTGTAAATGAAAATCAGTAATGGGGAAAAAAAAGTTATTTTTATTTTCTGATGCTTTCGTAGTTATCGAAATCCAACTTTGAAACCAGTGAAAATCCACCTAAAATCAAAAGAATTGCCCTTTTAGCAAGTAATAAGAGAAGAGCTGCTCCCTCTGAAGGGGCTTATGGTCGTGTGGTGTGTAAAATTTTAGCAGATCATACACTGAGTCATCTACCAAACCGTTTGAAAGAGTATTGCTCCTGACGCTGTGACAGTTATGTGGCCAAAGTTAGCTTTCTGCTCAGCGACCCACAAATGTCAGAACTGAGCAGATTAAAGAAGCAATTCTTCAGATTTCATGCTCTGGTGAGCCATCAGTTTACTGGATTATCTGTCTACAGTACTGTAAGCATCAGAAGTCAAGAACGTCAACAGAATTCTAATAACGGGGAACGGAGGCTGGTTGTGTTCTGTGCAGTACACAGTGATACCCTATTCTCAAGACCTGAAGGCGTGAAGTGCTGGGTGACAGAACTTTTTCCTATCTGTTTCTGCTTATGAGAATACGAAGCAGCGCTGACATAAACAAATATGTCAGGCAACAGGTCTGATCATTTCCTCATGAGCTCTTACCTAACCATATCTGGTAGTTTTTGTTACTATCTTTTAATAGAACCATTAGTTTCAAGCCATGTTTACGTTAACAGTTCTCACGTGATTTTCATCTCTGATTCACAAAATCACTTTCACTTAGTTATATGGCCTTTGCAGAATTAAAGCAATTGAATCAGACATTATTCTTGCAGGATCATTAAATATGAGTAACATTTTCAATATTTGCCTCATTCTGCATTTGGCTGGGAAATGTTACACTTTTCAAGGTGACATAAAAAAGTCACCTCTGGGAAACAGCGCACTGGACCAAAGTAAGTTACTTCATCCAGTAAGTAAGTGGTTAAACGTTACCTCCTAACTGTTCCAGTTTTGGTGGGGAAGTCTCGTTTTGAGGGGACTAGCCCGATGTTCCATGAATCGGCGCATTTGACTTGTGGGAAGTTGTGAGGGATTTTGAATTTGGACATCGTCATGGTAAGTAGGTGTTTTTTTGGGGGAGTTGGTTGGAGACCACCGATCGCTTTGCGTGCGATTATCTCCAGACAATGTTGGGCTGCATACTTCAACTGTGTCCGCCACCTGGCAGCTATTTTGTGTCAGGAGCTAGTGACATTGCTGAAACATAAGCCACCCTTGTATTTTAGCACTTTACCTAGTGCAGAAGTCAAGTCAATCATTAAGCATATAAAATATGCCATCTTAACCCACCCATAAACATAGCTCCCAACTGTACTGATTGCAGGGCTTACACTCAGTGCTGGAACTACCATTGGTGCAGTGCATCAGGGCCCATGGAGATATTGGGGCCTGCTGCATGGTAGATGCAGAGAGTTGGGGGCCCTGGTTTCCTCCTCACGGCCTCTCTGCATCGGGTCCCACAGCTCGCTAGTTCCGCCTCTGCTTACACTGTAGCGTGTGGAACTTTCAGAAAGTGGCCGTGGCTGGCTGGAAAGTGGGTGTTATTGGGCAGATATGTGTGCGTTGGAGGTGTACTTTGGTCAGATTGGACAGGGCTTAATTTGTTTTGATTTTGCCTTGATACATGTTGGGAGGGATGCGTAAGTCTGTGTGGAAAAGTTAACATCTTACTACACAAATCAGGGTGTAGCTTGGGGAATTGTAACGTGTAAAACTGCAAAGCTGTGCGCGTGATGTCACAAAATAAAGAGAGGCTTTTGTACTACATGTTTTAAACCAATAATCTTTCGGTATAATGCATCTTTTTAATCTTTTCTTTTTATACCAAGCTTGCAGAATTATGCAGCAAAAGTACTGTGATTTACATTGTATTTTTGTAGAGAAACAATACTTTAAATTATTCTTTGGCGATGGATGTGGAGATAATTGTGCACAGTCTTTTAGATCTTTGAATTGAAGCTTCACGTATTTGAATCTTTATTAGACAGGAAAAGGCCGTGCTGAAACCTCCAGAGGAGCTTTGTGCAATGTAAATTAATGAAAGTTATTGACTAACATTTTGTAAATGCAAGAGGAGCTGTTGAGAGCTGTCAATAAGTTCTACATAACCCAATGAAAGTATTTTTTTTTTTTTTTTATGTCGGCTATAGATTGTTCTTTCTGTCTGTTCAGGGAAATCCTACCGTTCCTCTGGCTTTCTTGCTTATTAGGAAAACAGGTGTGTAGTCTTAGGGTTCGTACACAAAGGGGTTAATATGCGTTCAGTTCGTGTTCTCAAAGCTGGGTAAATGACATTATTTTAATACCTTTAATACTGATAATATAAGCGATTGGATCTGTCTGTACACACACACTTTCTGACAAGTGTTCACTTTATGTTCATTTTTACATTGCTTGCAGCTTAACGATTTGTAAAATATAAAGTAGTTTTATAGCAATAATACATAGTTCTCATTCTACAGGGAATCTTTTAGTGCTTCTAATTCTCTGGTAAAGCAAGGACACTTAACAGGCTTTATTTTTCAATGCCCAATTGTACGAGCCCTTAGTGTTCATAGTTGTTCATATTTAAATAATGGTTAAAAATAATACAATATATTTGTATTGAATTGCAGTTGAAAGTACACATCATACCTTTCTCTCAGGGTATGTCTGAGAGGCACCCACAAGAGCAGGCACCCTCTTGAATCCCGTCCCCCTGCACAATGGCAAGATTTGCGGCAAGGTTACGTAATAGTGTCATCATGCCCCTCCCACATTTGCTACTTGAAGGGCTGGCAAATCTTAGCCCAGGGGCAAGAATTGACTCAGCAGCCTATTTTAAAGGAAAATAAATGCAGGTGACCTATCACTGTGGGACAGTACTGGGGAAGGGGGGCAGATGTGCCCCTGGCCCCCAGCCCAGCCTGCCCTTGCTCTCCGGGATCTCCTGTAGGACACAAACGAAAAATTGGCAAATGTGGTACTTGTGCCTACTTTTGCGCCATCTGCATGAATCTACTGTTCAAGATGGCATTCCCTACTCAGTAAAGATTAATAGCATAACTGCGTCTACTTTTGCACCAACATGCAAAAAGTAGGCTTTTATTTTTTTCAGGATGAGAATATTTAAAAAAGATGGAGGGTTAGAGAGAGCACATTTACAGGGTTTCCCTATTTTGTACTGTGTATTATTGAGCTGAATTATATACTTGGATTATATGCAGTGTTTATACTTAAATATTGTGAACAATACCTGACTGCTTTGTTCATTGTAATGGGAATGATTTTACATGTAAGGAATAGGGACGCTGTGTGCAGCCCCTGATGTACTCATTCTTTTTTTTGCGTGAGTTAAGAACAACCTGTTGGGGCACGTTTACTAGCATTTCATTTGGTGCCAAATTAGTTTATCAGCCAATCAGAAACTTGCTTTTATTACACTAGACAGGCACGTTTTAATTGCCAATTGATTTCTGTGAATCCAGTGCAATTTTTGCTCCTTTAGAGTTCACACATGGCCTGATTTAAGGGTTCAGGCCACCTCCCCCTCACCATCCACACCAGGCTAATATGCTAGTCAAAATCAAACTCATCCTTAATTTAAAATCCAGCTTCCACCACCCAGCGCTACTGAGGGTGGAGGTGGAAGGGGGCTGTTACTCCTCCACTTGTTGCCATCCTTCTCCTGCTCATTTATGCTGAAGCTCCCGCCTGAGAATGAATCATTCTTTTCAGTCTTTACCTTGGGAATACTATATTTTTCTTTAATGTTTTCTTTTTACTTTTGGAGAACAACTCTATTCTATTATTTTTTTAAATTTGTTTCAGTTTACACCTCGCCCTATCACAATTTTGAGCCCGAAAAAAATCTTGCGGACCGCAAAAATCTTGTGCCCTAGTGTGCAGCCTACTCAGCCTTTTGGATAATCAGGCCCTGTTCAAACAGATGTTGCAGTCTTATTGAAGCATATAGTTCACCTGGCTCAACAAGAGAGATCATTACCACACATTTGTAGTAAAATGAATGTGTGACATTACAGTATGTGTTATCTCCAACATGGTGCTCTACACAATGTGAACTAAAATCTACTCCTTCTGTATACCCTCCATGAAATGCTTTGATAGCATAATCGCTCTTGTGTGATAGGTGGAACATTGAATGAGCACATCCTAACTTTAGGGTGACGTTCCCTGGTAGAAATTTCAGCTTTCTGCCTGGTTGACATTGCCCTCAGATTTTAGAACTCATTTGAGTTAACTAACAGTCGTTATGCTTGCTTCAGAACAAACCATGTACATTTTGGGCCTGATTCATTAGGTCATGTATCTGCCGGTTTTGAGCCTATTGTACTCAAAATCATTCTGCACATGCTCAGAACTGGCAGATACAGGCGTCAAAACAGTCCTTTTCCGTGCTCTTAACGCGAAAACAAGGCACTTACTGCAACCTATGATAAAGGAGAGTGATCAGGGCGGGAAGAGATGTGTGATGGTAGTGACCAGGTGCCTGCTGTTGGCCAGTGGGGCATCTGCCCCCCCCCGGGCCGGTCCCACAGTGTGGTACATTGGGCTGGGTCACTGGACTATCTGCATTTTTTTTGCCTTTATAATAGGCTGCTGAGTGGAGTCTTGCCCCAGGGGCTAAATTTTGCCAGCCCTCCCCTGGTAGTGACTGTATTTTTAAAAGCTTTAGAGGGCTGGAGGGGTCATGCGGCTGTAATCCCGCCTGATCCGCCGGCTCAAACAGGTGCTGACAGGTACGTAGGTATCTGTAGCGCCTGAGTACTACAGAGGCCTGCGCCTGAATTCAAAAGGCCACAGATCTTGTGATCCATAGCTTGATGAATTCGGCCACACGCAAATCCAAAATACAGGCGTCTTATTCAGAGAGCAGTTGCGCTCAGAATACGGGCATGAGTGAATCAGGTCCTATAACTTTATGAGGCTGATTCCACTGTGATGAGCAGAACTTTTCTCTGGAAAGAAAATAAAGCTGCTTTTCCCACACAAAAATTCACTTTTTACCCCTTTATACAATAAAACTGCCTAGAAGTATACATAGAGGTGGAAGAAATCTTAAGAGTAGCCGTGCTGAAAATTGTAACCGCCACATCAAAGGCCTACACTTCAGAACCACCTTTTCTTTAAATAACATTTCACATTTTTCAGCTAAAATGTTGCTTGGTATAAACTTAATTATGGCTTACATTACTGAGTGTGACCGTTTTGCTACATGTCACTTTTTTTGTGTGCGAAGATTTTACTGCAATGCTCTCAGTGCTCCTTAACATGCACTCTTCGTATGATGTACAACATGGTAGTGCTAAATGGGCCCCATTAAATTATATGCCAAGTCCCTTTGCAGCGTGTTATCTAATTTTTGGACTGTTCTGTAAGAAATACCCTCACTTCGCCTAACTCTTGTCCTCAGCCTGTGCAAATTTCATCTCCGCCTTCCTATTCACTTTGGCAAGAATCTAAGCAGACTTTTGCGAATGGTGGTACTCGGCAGGACCATAGCACATTCTGAATTACGGTTAGGCAGTTCTGTACTTTATAAATTACCTCCTGTAATGCTCGGTGTTTCTACAGCTGCGGCTTTAACACAAAAACATGGGTGAGAGCTCAAGTGTTTCACACTGTCACAAAAATACTAACTAGGTTTGACTCATCCTGTGAATATTGACCCCTGTCTCATTAATTCATGGCTCACTAATGAACCTAGAGAATGGGAATTTGACAGGGTCATCCATGAACTGGAGCAGGTCATTGACCGTGATGACGATCAAAAGATTATTAACACCATCAAAGTATTCAGCAAAATGTTACAAAGAAAGCAAAAAAATAAGGGACTTCAGCTTTCATGCCTGATATGTAATCTATTTTATACATTTTATTCTGTGTCACTAGTGTTAGGAATAGGGCAATTATTTCAGTAGCCTTTTCTATACAACAATTTGACACTAGCATTAAAAAAAAGTCATAGTACTTTGGAAAAGGGCAGACTTTAGAAATCTGGAATATAGTTAGTGCATGACACATATGAAGGAAATATTTAATTTCTCGTCTATACATGGCAACTTTCCAACAATGCAGGTTCTGTAGGTCACATATTTACAAATTGACCTGCAAGATGTATGAAGAAGACATTCCAAATCTTTCACTCTTAAATAAATGTTGGTTGCGGCAAGGAGGATCAGTCAGAATGCAATCTGGTAATAGCTTATTCACAAAATTAGCAAATTCAGCCCTAATACAATATAATAGCAATTCACCATATTGATTTTTACCTTGCTGGATTATTATTTTTTTTAAGTTTTAACCTAAACACAGGATTTGTGAAAAAACGAATTGAATCATACCTCTTAACATTTACCCATGCAAAATCAAGACAAAAGCATCCTAGCCCCTGCTCTATGCCAGCATTGCCTCGAATTTCACAGAAACACGCAATCATCCGCTCATCACGCCAAGTTCCATTTATGTAGCAATGCCGACTTCCTCCAGAAGTATTTCCCTTTCTGGACACACAAATTAGGATTGTCTCGTTCCAATTGGGATAGTCAGGAGTTATGCAGAAATGTTTTTGTGTGTCGCTTACAAATAACAGAGGTGACGCTCTGATTTGAAAAGAATTTTTTTTTTACTTTCAGGTGAGTTTAACTTATTTATAGCTTTTACTAAATGCTTATTTTTTATTTCTTGCTTTGTTTTTGCTATTTTCAGCAATTTATTTATAAAATGAAACTGGGGTTTTTTTCATGTTCATTGTTCTGAGATACAACACAAAGTTGCTCTGTGCATCCAAAGGTTTCCAACACAGAAAGCACAGCAGAGGTATATTGTATCCAAGGGCAACAAACTAAACAACCTTATATGTGGTTGTAAAGCACAGAAAGTAGACAGAAGGACAAGCCCCAATAGATTTCGTGAAAGTTGTAAGAAGGCATTTACAAGCCAGAGCACTGACGTCATATGAAGGTGACGACATTCCAGGTGCAGACAGCCTGAGATGTTATTGAACCGCAACCTGTAGTATGTTTTGGCACTGCAGTTAATATGAGGGTGGCCAGCAGGACATGTCAACAGCTGTAAAATAAGATTAATCTTCTCTTAAAATATTAGTGAGAAAACAAGAAGTGGTGCAATGGCTATAAAAAGTTTTCACCCATTTTACATTTTTCTTATATAGTTTAATTGACTTATATGAGAATTTTTACTACCAGTACTGCAGTATTTTGTGTTGTTCAGTGGTAAGAATTTTCCTTGGGAAAAAAAAAATGAAAATGAGAAATCAAAGAAAAAAAAATAAAATATGAAAAATGCCAAAGGGGTGCATACTTTTTATAGCCACGGTATTGTCTCACATCTAAAGTGATCTGTCTGATGTTTCACTGGTAATAACTTAAGCTATAAAGTGTGCCTCTGACGCCAGCGAAAGAAATAAAGCTGCATCAATATGCATTAATATAATTACGGTGACAGTCGTCAACACAGTATCATATCAGTAACAGCAGTTTAGATCATTTATAAAGAAAACACAGCAGTTAACCTTTTCTATGAAAGAAGCTTATCATTAACGAAGGAACACAAAAGTTCAAACAGCAATAACATTACATGCCAAGCATGAATGCATGTGGTGGTTAACAAGCGTTCCTACTTGTACTTTGAAGGGCAATGGAGGCCACTTGAATTACCCCAATCTGTATAGCTTGCATGAATGCAAATGTAGGAATAGACAACTTTCAAAAATCTTCACCGTTCGCAGACACAACTTTCCTAGTCACATGTTCGAACATGTGTGGGTATGGTGACATTGAAGACAATGGGTTATAATGTCAACCACATGTCAACCCTACATATGCTTCCCTATGGACTGGTGATAATATGTATGTACATTGCATTGTGAAGACAGATATTGTAAAGTTGTTGTACACATACCATACCATTCATCTCACAGTGACCCTCTGCTTCTGTTCTGTCTATCTTCAACTTTGAGATTTGCTTTGCTTACCTCATTTCCTCATTATCGCTTTGCCATATTACTGCTTTTCACTGTCACGTCTTACTGTGTTTTACTCACCTATGTCTTATCACCACTGCCTTAACTACTTTCAGATTCCCTAATGATCATATTACTTGTTTTCTACCACTTTTCTCTATTGCAGCCTCTCCCTTCTGTCCTTCCACTCACCTTCTCCTTTATCACAACCACCTTTCCTATAACCTCTCATTGCCCTTCTTTCTTTTCTTTTTTTTTCTTTCTTTTCAATTTACAATCTCTGGCTTATTCCTAGTCTTATCATGTTTTGCGCATCTCTTCCTTATTTCTTCTCCTTTTATCATTCAACTCCCCATGTTTAACCTTCCTGCTTCCTTCCCCCTCCTCTTTCCCCCTGCCTTCTCTTTGTCCTCCCTCTTCCACTGTCTCTCCTATGCCTCACTGCCCCCCCTCTAATCTTCTCATCTCCCCCTCTCTCCTCCTTTACCTTACTCCCTCCCCCAACTATTCCCCCATGCAGCTCTTCTGTCTGCTACCTCCCTCTCCTTACTCCTTCCCTCTCCTGCCTCTCTCATCTATGCACCCCCAAGATCAGCAATATCTCCTTTTCTCTTCCACCTGCAGTTCCCCTTCCCACTGTAGGAGTTCCCACTAGTTCTGTTTCTTGTTCCATTAAATCCCTTGTTTAAAACCCTTCTCACCCTTGTAATCCAGAAACACCAACAACCTCATCCACATCTTTCCTGTTCCCTTTCTCCTTTTATCCTGTATTCTCTGGAATGCCACATCAGTATACAAACTGGCCTACATCCATGATCTTTCTATTTTTAGCTCCAACCTGCTTACCATCACTGAAACCTTGGTATCTCCTGATGACACCACCTCTCCTGCTGCTCTCTTAGGAACGTGTCCTCTTCCTGCACACCCAGAACTGGGAGCCAGCAAGGTGGCAGCATTAGAATCCTTCTCCCCCTCCCCCATTGCACTTTCCAGGTTATTCCCCCTGAACCCTCCTGCTTTCTCCTCCTTTGAGGTTCATTACATCCACCTCTTCCACCCTCCTTGTCCCTTCTCTCTATTCCTTAATCACTTCGTCACCAGGCTCTCTGTTTCTCTCCTCTGATCTCCCCTCCCTCATTGACATTATTTATGAAGTGGAAAAACATGCAGCTCTCTCAGTGCTTATGCCATTTGTGCTGTTTTCCGGAAAGCATGTGAAGTATGAAGAAACATGGATTTGCAGGATAGCAATGTCTGTTTAAATGCCATATTAGCCACTTACCTTCCAATTTTTCTTGTGTATATTTCTTAAAATAGAAATTACCTTTTTGCAATTGTAGTTATTTTGGGAGGACAAAGGTAATCATTTCTAGAACAAGGTTCTACTGTGACTTGGTTACTGGGATGAACTCATTTCCCCTTTGACTCTATGCAAATAGTGTCTAATTTTGTAATGATGGGTCTTCTGTACACTGTCATACAACTTATCAGGTATAAATTTATCTTTAGTGGACCTATAATTAGCTTTGTCAATCATTTTCCTATACACTGCCAAGATCTGAAATTTTTCAACCCTAGATTATCACTTTGCTAAAAAAAACTAGAGTGATGTCTTGGCATCAGTGGACATATAACACTTCAGTTAATCCAGCAATAACTTTAACCCCACTTTAATGCAAGTCTGTCAGTCACTAGCAATATCAGTGAAGTCACATTGAAGGGTTGGAATAGTGTTTCTGTGAAATACATTTTTATACTCTTATGCCACCACAAGTTTTATTTATTATGTTATTTCCATGTAATTCTGTGTTTTGTGTGTGGTATTTAGTGTCCAGACAGACAACTTGAATATATTCCCTCATCCTACATTCTATACCAGGGCTAGTACATGAAAAGGTCCTGAATAACAGATGTGTTTCAGCATTCTGGTTTAATGGTTTCTCAGATGGCCATGTGAACTTAAAGTTCAGCTATAGCAATCTACATTTATAACCACCCAGCTGTTCCATGCCATGAACAACGGCTGAGATGAGGCCTGTCACAGCTATGAATCCCATAGTATGGGTGTCTTCAGCAGATACTGACTCTTTGCTAATGATTTCCTATGTCTTCTGTTTTTGATGCATTAATTTGAGTCACCATAGGCCGGGGGTCTATTTGCTAAACTGCGATGAGCCAAAATCTGGATAAAACAGCTGTTTTCTCCAGAGTATGGCCATCACAGCTCTTATTTTATTTTATCATGGGAATAAAGCAGGAGAAATCAGATATTGCTCCTGCCTTAACCTGTTTAACGTTAGTCATTGCAGTCACCATAGACTTCTAAGGGTAGTTTAATGTGACCAAAAAGAGAAAAACTCTTAAGGCCGGAGCTCCTCATCCATCACTGGGTGATATCGCTATGCATAGTATCAACTCTGGTCAGATCCTCCATTCACCGGTACCATTAGAATGAGAAGGAGTTTTTAGATGGGGGGTTCGCCAGGTCTTGCCAATGAGCCCTAGCATGGTGAATACAAGCAGCAGGATATTTTGTATCACTGCAGCATACAGCGATACAAGATAATTCTCCTTGCCGCCCACTAACCATAAATGATAAATGAACCCTAGGTGTCATATATTTTCTACATTAATTAGGGGATCAGCCGTATCTGCAAGATCAGCAGTGTGGGGAAAATGCTATAATCGGCAGTGAATCAAAACAACTCCCTGTCCTGTAAAGGACACTGAGCCAATCATGAGGCAGCTCAAAGACGCACCCCTGGCCGGGCTTCGGTAAAGTGCGGCCACATTGCCCGCGGGTATCGGAGGAGGCTGCGTCCAGGTTGCAGCCTGAAGGAAGAATATGGTGACAGCTTTCTACAGTACAAGCCATTGCCTGTGTGAATATCGTGGAGTCTCCTAACACCTATGTAATATTTAGGTGTTACAAATAACATAGATTTGCTCAAAAACAGAGCAGAACTGACTTCTGTGGTGAGGGAGGAAGTTGCGCAACAGAACATATGGAGATGATTTATATCATTACCATGCGTGATGCCCTAGCCAGACTCAAACTGGCTGTCTGAGAGCAAATATGGAGTGATAATGTGCCGCTCTCCATATTTAATTTGATACATAGAGAATGAATGTATCGGCAGAAGGCAAATATTTATAATTAAATTATTATATTTTTTGTGGAGTCTGCTCTTTCATCGCTTATATTACTAGCTCTATATTAAATTGTCAATTTTCTCAATGGTAGTGCTGTGGTTTCAGAATAGTGTTTTACTTCAGTGTCGGTCCACATTATAGCTACTATCTTTTTCTGGGAATTCATCACAGTCTCTAGCACTGCCGTCAGGCCCAGGAATCTCCCCTGTGTGCACTAGTGCAGCTAGTGTTGCTTCAAGTCGCTGTATGGTGGTGAGCCATTCCCTCAAAGTGCTGGCTGGTGATTGGACACTGATTCTGAAAGACCCCTTTGACAATGGGCTATGTCTTAGAGCAGGGTCGTCAGGAGAGGACAAGAAATGAGCACACATGGCACATTTATCAATGTAGATTTCTGAAAATGTATGTAACTTGTAGCATTACTTTTTTCATAATAAAGTAAAAAAATATATATTTTTTTGATATTCTGTTAATTAAAATATTCTATAAATTAAAATATTTCTAAAAAATGTAAATCTTTCTAACCAAAAAGTAACATGTTGCTATAACTTTAACGGTTAAGTAAAACATAAAGGTTTAGGATTGTTTTGGCCTGACAATCTTGTTCGGATTTCATTTTTAAGAATTGTTTTTATGTATAGACCAGGGTTAAGAGTTTTACCTAAAATTTGTGGATTTAATGACAATGCAGGTTTTGCTTTAGTGTGAAGCTTTAGATAATTATTTATCAAGCCTAAAAACCATCCAGAAGCATTGCATCTGCATGGTTTGGGCAAAATTAAGTTAAGGGTCTATTTATCTTTAGCCTAATGCAGGAGATCTCATAGATATATCCTGCATTACTACTGCAGAATACAGCAGTCCCCGTTATTCTCAATGGAGATTGCAGTCTTGGACCTAGCTTCACCCCGATTGCTAAAACCATCGGATTGTGTGCTACTCCCCTTCTTACTATCGCTAATTCCGAGCATGCACATTGCAAGAGTCAGGTCAGAACCTGTAAGCGATCACTTTACTATAAACTATTTCCTAGGACAGTCTCCTATTGGAGCAGCTATTTAGATCAATTGTGTGAGCTGGTGTAAGGGTGCTAAGTGTTGCAAATTCTTCATGGTTATTTTAGGAATAAAATTGTATAAATACACTAAATACACCATAGAAAGGGTAAATTATTGTCAGACCAGCCTTCTGCTGGGCTACTATTACATGATAGCATCTACTTTTAATCTGTGTTCTAGTGTGTTCATTGTAATAACATGCGTTATTCCTGGGGGAAATTCAGATATAAAAGATACTAGGTCAATTCACAATTATGTACCTATAAAGCTTGAGCTAGTATTTTTTTTTATAAAAAGTAGGGCAGACAGGTTGTCAAGTCTGTATGTTTCCTTGAAAAGCATCCCTACTAAACACAGCCTGCCTAATTACAGTGTTCTACGTCGTAGCATGAGTCTCGTGTGTTCCCAAAGGGGCTCCACTTCCTACACCACTGTGTCTACCATGACCTTGACAGGTGTTATTGAAAAAAATGTGTTTTTCTGTAGCATCTAAAGGGGATGTAAGATAATGTTATAATAATGTACACAGGCCATATATAAAAACAAAATTTATTATTTAGAAACATTTACAATGACCATTGTTATAGCGCTTTCAAAATATTACAATGGCCAAAATGTATCGCCCCACTGCAGCAACGCAAACCCAGTAGAATACAAAATACAGTGTAATGTGAAATAATGTTTTTTCCGCCTTTCTTAAGGGCTGTAAAATAAACATATTTACTTACAACATTAGAGCCAGGTAAAGATCAATTTTTCGATTTTAGCCACAGCACCAGTTACATTTCTGTGGCCCTACTGCTTTTTTTTTTTTTTTTGTAAAGATCTGCTTCTGCTCTGCTGGGATTGTTGAGACATTCATAATTTAGTTTTGAGTGAAATTAAATGACCTAAAATAAAATGTCAAAAAATTACTTAATAGCTTTGTTGTACATCCATGTGGTCCGTTGGTCCCCTGATGGATGTAGTAGTCTCTTCTGTTTCAATAAGTCCTTTTTGGTTTGTCAAAGCCTCTCCTCCGTGAAAGTTTGATATACATGAATGGAAAGTTTAGAAGGAGTAGCATGGTCAAGCAACACAAGGCGCATCCAAGCGGGAAAGGAGATCACCTGCTTGGAGTGTTAGGCACAGTGGGTGACCCATATATATCACAAGTTAAGCGCTCATTGACTGGTGAAAAAATCAACAGTGAGTGATCCACTCAATCACTGGGTTCACCAAGCACCGGTGTGCATTGATCTTTGGGGCTCTCGGACAACACCTGAGAAAAGTGCTATATGGCAAACTGACATGGGTGAAATCATCTTAGACAATTGCTGATTTCTCAGGTACAATTAATGGCATCATAAAAAGTTGTAATAATTGCCCAGTAAAGCAATCACATTCACATGGCCTGAAGATAATATTTTTGTCATTGTGTCCTTTAATAATTTCTGTTAAAGGATTTCCGCATTTGCTGTAAAAGTTATTATAAAAACATAAAGAAGATGTATTTCTATCATTCATAACATATTTGAAAATTGTATACTGTATTGTATGCATATTGTAAAATAGTGTAACTTTATGGTTCCCCCACACTATAGTAGAATATTAAAGGAAAACCTCAAATATTAACTAAAAAACCTTATGCTGTACTTGAATCTAGGGTACACCACACTTTAGTGTTCCCAGGTGGAGTGCTCTTGTGGAAGCTGAAACGTGTCCACAATATTTAACTATAGGAGTGACTTAAAGCTTATCTGTAATGAGCTGTGAGGTAGCTACTAGCCTGTATTTGCACTGCTGAGCAGGGAGGAGTGGGGTCTAATGTACCCCCGGTGTTCCCAGAGTCAGCCACTCTGGTCCCGGTTCTCAGAGTCGGCCTCCAGCGTAGTAACAGAGTGGATGGGTCAGAACCAATCGGGCAGCGAGGTACAAGTGGAGATCCGAAGAATGGTCAAAGGCAAGCCAGGAATCAGGAAACCAGAACTAGCAGCAGGGTACCAAAATAAAACCGAAAGGAAGGTCAGGGGAGATAGCCAGGTCACAACAGGAGCACATTTCTGGATGCAAACAAGGTGCTGGAGCAGGGGAACCTAATACTCTGGCACCCTAGTGATGCCAGGGGCTGCTTTATATAGATAGCTGAGGGCCCTGATGTCGGCAGTCAGAGATGCTGACGCCTACATTTTAGGCGTCCTGTCACCTAGCAATGGGACGCGATGCCTCTGCGCATGCGTGCACAGCGTGACCCCAAGCTAGAACCCGGAAGCGTCCCGTTGCTAAGCAGCGGGATGCAGTGATCGGGCGAGGCAGGTGACCGTCTCCGGCACTTAGTGACAGTGCGGAGACCGCGCCTGAAATTATCTCTATTTTGCTGGCTGATTACTCCATGTAAAGTCACATGTATGAGGTCTGTGGTTAATCTGTTTGTAATATTTTGTATGTGTCAGGAACACAAAATAGGATGTTGCCACTATCTTGTATTGACGCTACTGAACAAGGAGGCACGGAGTCTAACGCACCCCTGGTGTTCACCAGGGTCCCCAGCAAGGAGGTTTGGACTTGTCTGCAAGAGATGCGCACTTCACGGTTCTTTAAGACAGATACCAGTGTAGCGAAGGTGAGATAACAAAAGCAATGCAGAAATCTATGGGACGTTGGAGACAGAAGACCTGATATTCTGGCACCCTAATGGTGTCAGAGTCAGATTTATATGATGTCAAAAACTGATTGGGGGATCAGGAGGAAGAGGGTGGTCAGAGGTGAAAACTGACAATCAATAGGAGCCGGGGGAAAGCGTCTCATTGCTTAGCAACAGGACGCACACTGCACATGCGCGTGACAGCGCTTAGACGGCCGGGAGAAGCTGGGTCCCTGTTGCCTAGTAACAGGACAACTCCGGCCGGAAATGACAGGCGGCCTTCCCCACTGTATAGCGGGGAGACGGGGAAGGGCACCTGACAGTATGTTTATGTGCTGTGTTATCTAGTCCTCAAACTTTTGTCCACACACATTGAGTATGGGTAAGCCTGGCAATTATAGGATGGCGTTAGCAATGCTGTCTCACAATGCTGGGGCAATGAGATCAATTCCAATGAGGGCACTATCTGTTTTTACAGGTTAATTACTGATAAAATCGACCTTAGTGTGTGCACACGTTTGTGTGGTAGAAAATTTAAATGGGTATTAAATTTAAATGGGCAGCTACTGATTTAAATGATCAAATATTACAGGTAAAGTGATGCGTAAAATGGTGGTGCTATAGAAATAAATGATATTAATACTATAAGGCTTATCCTAGAGGGAAAAGGGTCTGCTAAGGACATTCAGGCGTGTGTGTTGTTGGTTTCCTAAGTCTTTCAGTTTGTAAACTACTTCTGTGTCTATTTTCTATTGCTCTACTTTTGTTACCCATTTTGACTTACCTTGAACCTTACCTTGTCGGACTACAGTACCTGCCCTTGTCGGTCAATTATTGACTTGTTGGATTACTTCTCGTACTGTAACTTTTGAGTTATCATGTGCTCCTCATGCAGTTTATGTAATTATCTTTTATGAATTTCAGTTAAGATGTATATGTTCCACTGCCTGAATTCCTGTGAGTATTAATAAACTGTAAAGATAATATTAATGACTATCTTTTCATTTACAGTGGTTAAAATATCTGGGAAAATTCTTTGGAGAGTTAGAGCATTCAGAGTTAAAGAACATGCTATAAATACTACTGTATGTCTTATAACTACTTTATTGTAACTTTATGTCCTTGATATTATACTTATCTCTTTTTATATAAACTAATGTTAAAAAGAGAACAAAATACTCAAGGCTTCATGTACCATGCAGTGATGAATCCAGCTAGTAAAATTTGACAGAGATAAGTAGCTACTTTAATTCACAGTCATGGGGTTGTGAGAAATGAGTGCAGACTGAGGCAAAATATTATTGCTATAACAATGTACAGGAAAGTTCTTTCCCCGCTAACCAATTTAAGAATTTAATGAACCTCTTTGCACTTTGTACTTATTCTACTCCTGAACTCCCGCATGAATTCCAAGCACAAATGGTTCCTTGTGGAACTTTATATATCTGAGTTGTCAGCACTATTTGCTAAAGAGATTAAGGGAAGAAATGTGTAGGTGTTATTCCCCCGATACAGCAAGGAGACCTGTCTATTTAAAATAAAATGTAATATTTTGCATACTCCTAAAGTCAGCAACTGATTTATTGTATGTATTAGCTGTCAAATGCGTAGGTCTTCCCAGAGCATAAACGTAAAATCACAGGAAGAAGTGAGCCACTGTGGTCTCCGCTATCTCTCATTCATTGCAGACATAGAATATAACATCTACGCAACAAGACTTGGCCTGTGGACAATAATCCAATTAAATTATACCCTATGCAAGAATAGAAGACTACACCTACCAACTGCTACCTGGACCTGAGTACTGGACATCATTATGATCATCAGAATCAACATTTATTTATATAGCGCCAGCAAATTCCGTAGCACTTTACAATTGGATATGAACATTATACAATTTTATTACCCTGAATATAACATAAATTACTATACCTACCCACTACGAGCTGAGCATTGAACTTGATCATATTACACGCTATATAAACATAGAACACTAAATCTATCAACCATTGGATGTGATCATTGTAAATTTTATTTCACTGCATGACATATATATCCAACATGACCTGACCACTGGACATAATGATAAAACAATTATATTGCAGTTGTTTGCTTATAATGCACAAATCTAGTGTAAATGATTACGGATATTAAATGTCACCTCTATGATTGTATAAAACCACTTTCCATGTAGCCACGTGCCATTATATGTGCACACAACTCCTTGGTGACTTCTATTGCCCTTTAAATGAAAGTAGAGGGTGCTTTATTCCAAATATGATTTTCATTTGTATGAATATATGCCTCTCATATTGACAACTAAAATAAGTTTGTTCACTGCAAAATATCCTGTCTCCACTACATACAAAAGATATATTTACTGTCTATGCCACATCCAATGTTAAATCAAATAAGCTCCTATTTGATAAAAGATTTCCTATTATCTCTATGTACCATAATTTAATACACTCAGTTTCTAAACTGCATCATTTTCTATTATTTCCAGCTTCCATAATTTAATATCCATTGCTTCTAAGTGGCAACATTCTAAGTCGAGAAATCATCATTTAGTCAATCAACTCTTTTTCATGGAAGGATTTCTTGGTTCTCTGCAAACTAATGACACTTGAGGGGGATGTTTTTGTGGACAGCATCTTAGCAGCAATTGAATTTCCACAGCACTGCTTTGGCTGGCTGCCCATTGCATTGTATTCTAAGTTTAGAGGTGACACGTGTCAGGTCTGCTCTGCATGGCCACTATTTCATGTGTGTGTTACTTAAATACAGCATCTGTGTATATGTTGATTAATTTACAACATTTTGGGAACACGTACAAATCATAATAGAACACAATTTAGTGCCATACAGTTAGATTTCCTTTTTTCCATTGACAATTATAAACCTGCTACTCTGCTGGACACTATATAGATTTCTAACGCATTGTATTCCCAGTACTCAGATTGCTTGAGATTTACAGTACACTGTTGTGTAGCAACTTACAATTTATATTCATATCTCTGTTTGCTATGGCTCAGTCAGTCTGTCATTTTGGTTCCAAAATAAAATAAAATGGGATAGCTGCATAGTTATAACGATGTGGTGATTTGAAGAGATCATTAAGGGCCTTATGTAAGCCTCTTAGGAGGCGAGTATGCTGCAGCTGCTTCTCCTCTGGTTCAAGATCCGTGCTGATGATGATCATCATCATAAGCATGTATCTTGCCCCGTGCTGTTCCCCCATCTAAATGAGCTGGTCCTCTAAATATAAAACACTTGCTAGTGCTGCCAGCCTAGGCTGGTATCGGCAAATTTGGGGGGACAAAAAAGTATGGGGTCCCCTGAAAATTGGCAATACAACACTAGACCATGCCAGCCAGGACTGGTGGCACAGTGGCATGAAAACCTGCAGCATGGTGTCCCCCTGACACAGAACTAACCTGCCCTAGGGTAGGGCACAGGCCTGAATTCCCTAGGGTGATCTGGTCCCTATGCCCATTCCCACACACCTGGGTGGTGGGTCTGGGTTAATAAAGAAAAGCAATAGTTAAATAAGCATTTTGTCCATGATGCACTGCATATTTGTGTGTGCCTGATTCCCTAGTGAATATAACCTGACCAGTCTAGGGCTGATTGGTACTATGGCTGGCATAGCCTAGTGGTGATATGTGCAATTTCGAGCAGACTCCTCTCTTTTCACCCCAATTTTCTGAAACCAGCTTAGGCTGGCAGCCACCATGCTGGACCCATAAAAGTGAAACCAGCTCTAGTGCTAAGTGCCTTACAGCACTTGGGTCATGAGTTCAATTCCCGACCATGGCCTTATCTGTGAAGAGTTTGTATGTTCTCCCCGTGTTTGCGTGGGTTTCCTCCGGGTGCTCCGGTTTCCTCCCACACTCCAAAATAAAAACATACTGGTAGGTTAATTGGCTGCTAACAAAATTGACCCTAGTATGTGTCTGTCTGTGTGTCTGTGTGTGTGTGTATGTTAGGGAATTTAGACTGTAAGCCCCAATGGGGCAGAGACTGATGTGAATGAGTTCTCTGTACAGCGCTGCGGAATTCGTGACGCTATATAAATAAATGGTAATAATGGGTCTGGTTTGTTTTTTTTTTAAATTTATTTTAATCCCCTACACTTATCTTTCGTAAATTTGCATGCTACGTAGAGTCACAAGTATCCTAAGATATGTGTGGCTCGGCACACTAAGTAAATTATATAGTTTAATTGGAAGTAATTTATTCCTACACTTTTGACTTGAATGATTTCCAAGTGTCTATTTTGTATCTGGTTTGAACTTTTCACCTCTCTGACAGTCTGCCACAGTTAATATGGACTGCTGTTGTGTTACAAGGGCGGTTATTAAATGTATTACAGCTTATAGTCATCTTATGGTAAAACTGTGACTTGTATATGGGTAATGTGACAATATGCAGTACCAGCACTGTTAATAAAGGTTAATGCCACCTGAGAAACCCTCTATCAAGAAGAATTCTGGTGCACTAACCCTCGTTATCATAAATGGTGCCATGCAGCATTGTGGTATATTAAGTTGAAAATACTGTTACATTGTTTATATATGACCTGAAAAAGGACTATGCAACACTAAGGACTTGAATGTAGTTCCTTTATTCCTGAGGCGATAAAGTCCAGACTTTGAGGAGCTGCCTTTATCAGGGGGTCCCCAAGCATGTGATTCAGAGTAGTGGCCCTAAACCAACCTCAGGAGATGAGGGGCACCATTCAGTCAGCTAAGTAGACTGGTGCCCTGCTGATACACAGTACCCAACTATGTGGGAATCAGAGAGGGCATAAAACTGGTGTTCAGCAACCTATGAGAGACTTTGAAACTGACAGTATTGGCTGGGGGTTATGGTTACAGCGGGACTGTTCAGAAACATTAGGTGCAATCTTGGCTCAGAGACCCCGAAAATTGACCAAACTGCTAGATTTCTTATATGTGTTTGCCCACCGAAAGTGGGGTGACATTTGTACTTGGCCCCTGCCTTGCTGTAAAAGTGTGAATTGTATTTGATAACCTGTATCAGCAGTTTGGATACCTATGGTGGCTTGTTTAGTGTGCTTATTTTATTGTGTGTCTTTATCTAATCTTATGTATAGTATGATGTACAGTATAATGTGAATTATTTGATAATTACTTAAAAACAATGTGCTAGATGTAGAAAAAAATTTTTTTGAAGTTTTTTTATTTTTACAATGGATAGCAATAAGCGTCAGTCCAAAACATGTTATGATACAGTCATGTTATGCATATTCAGAGACTAATACATTGAGTATATATTATGAAATGACGAATCAAGGCATTGACCAAATTTTATTTGAAGATAGGAAGAAAAAGAAACAGAAAAGAGAAGTTAGTCCAGGATAGAGTAGGGGGGCGGTGTGGCAAGCCGCCAATAGAAAAAAAGAAGAAGAAAGCAGGGTAAAAGATCGAAGGGGGAAGGGAGAGGTAGGGGGGAAAGAGGTAAAGTGTTAAGAAGGGGCAGCAATTGGATTGTTGTGGAGAAATCACAGGACAAAAGGAGTTTGTATTTGAAAAAATTATATCCACGACGCCCAGACTTTATTAAATGCATTAGAAGTGTTACGCAATATGCATGTCATAAACTCCATTTTGTATGCGTGCCAAACCCTATTAATAATTGTCTGTAAAGTAGGGGCAGTGGGTTGTTTCCAGTTAGTGGCAATTTGACACAATGCAGCAGAAACTATGTGACGAAACATTTTCGTTTGGTAGCTGATGGAATTCCAAGTAGGAGAAGGAAAAATCTGGGAGAGATTGGGATGTCAACCTGTAGAATCTGAGACACAAAGTTCCGTAGTTCCAACCAAAATGGGACAAGCTTGGGGCATTGCCACCAGATATGGAGGAAGGATCCTTCTGACGAACATCCTCTCCAACAAGTGTTGGATGAGTCTGGATATATTTTTTGTAATCTGGTTGGACCAAGTACCATCGATAAAGAAGCTTATAGGTGTTTTCTTTCAGCTTCACACAGATTGAGCTAGAGGCAGTGTTGGATTTTATTTCATCCCAATCCTCTCTATCTAAGGGATCTCCCAGATCCTCCTCCCAAGCCCGCTCATGAGAATCTTGGTTGTCTGAGTCAGGGACCCTCAGCTCCCCGTATAGCAAAGATATAAGGCCATTGGTGGAAGATCGCCGGAGGAAAAGTGACTTGAAAGAGGTCAATGGCCTGATTGGTAAAGATAATTTAGTGGTGGAGTGAAAATTTGATTGGCTACTCATCAGCGCTGTCTACCAGTCATCTGAGCGCTGTTTAAGGGCTCTGGTGGTCTTGGAGAAGAGTCAGAACACAGCCTGCTCTGAGGGATCTAATAGGTGAGCAGCCTACTATATACCTGTTGTGACCTATACCAAGAGACATAGACCTCCCACCTTGGCCTCTACTAACTACTTGCTGCAGATCCTGCCCAGTTACACTCATTGCCTTGGTCAGATAAATGAACTCCTCCAGAGCCCAAGCTGTAACTTTTTCATAGATCCACATTCAGTTCCTCCTATAGGGGTTTGCTGACACCTAGTGGACATACGATTTATTGCAATGTAATGGCTGAGTGACAGAGGTTGATTACCAGAGAACTCAGCTACACCGCCCGCATGTGTCCTATTCTGCGCGACTGAGCACGACTAGCTCATGGGATCAAGCCTCAAGTTATAACCCTGAATATAAGTGACCTCTTTGTCTATAATAATATAGATCTCCGCTTGGATACACTCTACTTCACTACTGCGCTTTTGCCTAGGTAAAGCCGCCCATCTGCCAGCTACTCTCATCAACACAGGAGACCTGATTATTCACCCAGGTGGCTCCTAGAAGGATCAAAAAGATTAAAACTCTTAACCCGTCTAGTGCAACCTCACAGCTCCCCTTTTTTAAGCCAAATAAACAGAGATCTTTGTCGTCCCCCCGGGAAACGGGGACTGGACGGGGAGACGACTTTGATCAGCTGGATATTGCCTCGGCATCCATTCCACCTTCTGAGTCCTCTACCCACATGACCGATCCTGAGGCCCCTATTTCATGTAGGTCAATGCAAACTCTGCTGGCCTCTTTGAAAGCCGACCTATCGGCGGAGCTGAGAGCCTCTATGAAAGCCATCCAAGCAGAGGTTGTGGCACTGGGCTCCAGGACGGTGCATCTTGAGAACAAATCAGAAGAACTGGTCTCTTCACACAACAAACTTATTACATTGCATGAGCAACTTGAGTCAGAAGTTATCACCGTGAGAGATAAGATGGCGGATATAGAAGATAGATCACGCCACAACAACCTCAAAATTCGGGGAATACCAGATCAGATCTCAAACGCAGATCTATTATCCTTTACCACTAATCTGTTTCAGATACTTCTCCCCTCAGCTTCCACACTAGATCTAACCATCGATCGCATACACCGGCTCCCTAAAAATAAGAGAGCACCGGACACCGTCCCCAGAGACACCTTACTATGCGTTCACTTCTTCCATATTAAGGAACGCGTCCTGCGGGCGGCCAGGGAAGCAGAAGGTACAGATCTCCTTCAAGACATTCAAGTGTTCTGAGATTTTTCTCAACACACAGTGGCGAAGCGAAGAGCTTTTCAATCAGTCACAAGAGCTCTAAGAAGTAATGATATTTCCTACAGATGGGGGTTCCCAGTGAAATTGTTGATCCACAGACACAACATGCTGCATATTGTAAACTCTGTTGAAGAAGGGACAAAGCTTTTATGTCCTGGAACCTTCCAATATCTCAGTCTGACCCCAAAGCAAGAGCCCACATTTCTAATGACTGGTCTACTCAGGGGGGATCGGGGCGCAGAGAATCTCCGATTCGGGAAGGGCTCCCTAGTTCGACCTGAGTTCTTTCTCCTTGAGGCTGAGACCCAAGAATACATTCTTCTCACAAGAGTCGGAGGTAGCTGTGGGTCAGTTTTCCACAAATTTTTCCGGGACTCTATCTCGTCACCTTAAGGGCAATACAGGAAGATCCGTTGGGACAAGTAGTCATCAAGACCATCTGAATATCTTTGGACCTTAGATGAGTGTCTTTAAGTCTTGTTCAATAACTCTGGTGACCTAGACGAACGTTCCCTGGGTCTTCTACAGTACATTGAGTGGGTTCCCTAGTTGTAAGATGAGCTGTTGCCCGTTGTGGGATACCCCTCCATTTCTATGAGTATTTGTATTGGATGATGCCTTTATTTTCAGGTTCGGTCTAACATTTGAATACAGTGACTTCGCAGACTTCAGAGGCTGATCTCTAGTGAAGGGATGACCCTGCGCTGACTCACTCGCCGGACAAGGTTCTATTCCACCCACCTCTGCTCTCATCTATGTTACGTCTACTTGTTACAATATTACTAACTAGAGAGAACTTTAATAAAGTGAATATAAAGTTTGTTACTATAAAGTTTGACTATCATTTGTATTTCCCCTTGCGGAGATAGCCATTTGTTTACATCATAAATAGGAGGTAAATAATCTCCTTTTTGACAACCTAGTACATGTTAGTTCTTCTTGACTAGGGAATGTAGAAACACTGTATATTAATCTGTTACGTTATGCATATTCTGTGATAGATTTTGATGTGTGCTCATATTTCTTTATCTACTTGACTTTAGACAGGTTATTGTTTAGGTTATACATGCGGGTGGTGGTGCCAACTGGCCCAGGCCAGGCACCCCAAGTTTGTGATTTTGCCGGTATTTCCCCTCTCCGGCAAAAATGTTAATCCTATATTTGGGATTATTTTTGTTTCCCCACCCCCAGAGGGGATATGTAACCCCCCTCTTTTGCCTCTTCCCATACCTTCTGGAACACAGCACCTGCAAACAAATACATTGACTCCATTAAGAGGCCAGGTCAACTTCGACCGGAGCCTCATAGATAGCTTTTTAGTTGTAATGCCTCCAATCCCTCCCTTTAAATGATGGTTACATTTCTGTCTCAGAACGCCAGAGGGCTTAACTCCCCTGCTAAATGGAGGATGGCGCTATCATCTTTTCATAAATTGAAAGCCGACATTATAGCAATTCAGGAGACACATTTTGCAGCCAAAGCCCCACCAGTCTTTAGGGACCGGCGTTTTCCTATATGCTACACTGCAAATGGGCCTCATAAAAAATGCGGAGTTGCCATATTTTTTAGCTCGAAATGCACCTTTAAATTTTCCACAAAAGTGGAGGATAAGATGGGTAGATACCTGATAGTTATAGGCCAACTGAATGAGAAATTGATAACTTTGGTGTAACTTTATGCCCCTAACTCCAGACAACTTCGCTTCCTGAAAAATACTTTAGCCCTGATTGAAAAGGTTAAAAGAGGCAGTTTGGTGATATTGGGTGACTTCAACCTAGTAATGCAGCCTAAAATAGATAGATCTCTAAAACCAGGATCTAAACAGTCACAACCCTCTACCACCTCGGATATGGACCTGGGTAGGCTTTTGGCCGAATTTGGATTGTATGACGTCTGGAGAACAGCTAACCCAACAGATAGAGAATACACCTACTTTTCTACAGTACACAATACCTACTCTAGGATTGATCTCATCCTCTCGGACAAATGGTCCTTACAAAGCACACATAAAACACAAATTCTCCCCATGTCATGGTCTGACCACGCTCCCGTGACATGTACATGGAAATCTAACCGAACACCCTTTGCATTACGGCCATGGCGGCTGCCAGAACACCTATTACTCTCGCTTGAGGCAAAATTAGAGATAAAAGATGCTATTCACTCCTTCACACAAACTAATGACCCAGCTGATACCTCTGTCTTTACTTATTGGTGCGCCCTTAAGGCGGTAGTTCGGGGCAGGATTACCCAAGTAGCTTCTAGACTACATAAGGCGAACTTGTATCTACAGACGAAACTAGAGGCAAAACTTTAAACTTTTAGACACCCAGAACAAAACACACCCGTCCAAAGCGCTAAACCTCGAGAGAACGCAGGTCAAAGCAGAATTACAAAAACTTCTAAACTACGCCAAAAATATTATGTAGCGGGTAACAGAGCGAGCGGATTGCTGGCACGTAAACTTAGGGGACTGCAAGCTCAAAATAGTATTAGAACCATTATGACTTCCAAGGGTGCTAAGATTACTAACCCTAAAGCTATTGCAGACTCTCTTGCAGCTTTCTATACAGACTTATATAATTTACATACCGACTCCTCTACCCACCAACCGACAGGTCATGATATTGCCACCTTCCTGAGAGATCTCCCCCTACCAACCATATCCCCGTCTCTCAGACAAGAACTGAGTGCCCCTTGGTCCTTAGATGAGATAGATAGGGTCATTAAACAACTCCCTAAGAATAAGGCTCCTGGTCCTGACAGATACAGCAACTCATTCTTCTCCACATTTCAAGATGTACTGTCACCCATTCTTCTCCAATTATATGAGGTCAGGACCCGCTCTGTTTCCTTCCCTTCTGAGATGTTAGAATCCCATATAGTAGTTTTCCCCAAACCTGGAAAAGACCCTACTGATTGCAAGAACTATCGTACCATAGCCCTTTTAAATTCTGATGTTAAAATATTTGCAAAACTGATTGCTAACAGACTCGCTCCTATCATCCCGAAACTGATCCACCCAGATCAGGTGGGCTTCGTGACAGGTAGACAGGGACCTGATAATTCGAGGCGTATACTTCACTTAATAGAACAATGCCATAAGAATAATGATAGCATGTTACTGTTATCCCTGGATGCTGAAAAGGCGTTTGATAGGTTACACTGGTCTTATATGACTCAGGTTCTTCACACCTTCGGATTCGCTGGCAACATCTTAAAGGCCATACTATCCCTATACTCGAACCCTTCAGCGCGAGTATATAGTGATGGATTTCTTTCTCTAAATTTTTCAATTACTAACGGGACCCGGCAGGGCTGTCCCTTGTCCCCCATAATATATCTGATGGCCATAGAACCGTTGGCGGCACGGATAAGACTGGACCAAAGATGCTCAGGCTTAGAGGTGAAAGGGACATCCCATAAAGTGTGTCTATTCGCTGACGACGTGCTCCTATTTGTGAATAACCCGGAGACCTCGCTGCCAGCGATCCAGGACCTGCTGTTACAGTTTGGGAAAGCCTCCCTTTATAAATTGAATACCTCAAAGACAGAAGTGCTTCCTATAAATGTCCTGGTAGACGTACTATAGGCTTTAAAAGATAAATTTAATTACTCTTTGAAAACTACTGGGCTTACTTATCTTGGGATTCAAATAACCCCCACTTAGATTTAATTATAGAACATAATTTCTCTATATTACATCAACAACTATTGATGCTTATAGGCTCATGGATGTGCTTCGAGGTCTCCTGGTTAGGCAGGATCTCAGCATTCAAAATGATGCTTCTCCCTAAATTAATGTACTTATTTTGCGTGCTCCCATTTTGTCTTCCTCCGAGGTTGCTAGCCAAATTGACTTCCCTGTTGAAAACATATGTCTGGAAGTCCAAACCCTCCCGTATTGCTATGCAGCGAATGACTAGAGGGAAACGGCAAGGGGGACTGGCCCTCCCTCACTTGACAAAATATCATGAGGCTTGTATTTTATCCCAGGTTCGAGATTGGTATCTCCCAGGGGGAGTGAAACCTTGGGTAGATCTGGAGGTAGCGTGTACTCCAGAGTTCCCCTTGACAGATCTTTTATGGATACCTGTCCAGTGGAGACCTCCTGTGGAGACCTCGCCGGCTCTTATCAGAGATACTTTGACTGTGTGGGATCGATTATGCCAGAGTACCGAGGGGCTGTTGCGTCCCACGACGGGTGTGTCTCTACAGATGATCGCCAAACAAATACCGGACTTGAATCTTTCTGGATGGATTGGTAGGGGTATTCGGACTCTAGGACACTTGCTGGACTCGGGTGGGCTCTTCTCCTACTCACACCTCAGTGCCCTATATGCGTTGCCCAAAGGTGATTTTTATAAATACCTCCAAATCAGGCATCTATTAACTTCCTTACCATTCAGTAATCCGGCAATAGGCCAGGTATTACTTCCCATTAACTAAAGGAAGTAGTAGAGCCAGTATTACCCTCTGGTATAAAACCTTATTGAGTGTTGATATCGCTCCTAAGTCTAAACCTCAGATCCAATGGGAATCAGACCTTCAGTTAGATTTGTCAGAGGAAGACTGGGAACATATTTTCGCCAACTCCTTTAAAATGTCCAAGTGCCTTAATCACACTGAGATATTGGTAAAATTACTGAATATAATCTGTTACCCCAGACAAACTTCATAAAATCTGGCCTTCCATATCTCCACTATGTTGGTGTAATATTTTCCATATATTTTGGTCATGCCCTGTAATAAGGCCTATATGGAATAAGGCCTTTCAATTGATAAGCTCAGTCCTTCGTCACTCGGTCCTCCCCACACCAGAGTTAGCGTTATTGCAATATTATCCCCCCTCTCTTCCCAGTTGGGATAGATACGTGACAGGCCAGATACTGATAGCAACCAAAGCAGCTATAGCTCAGGCTTGGAAGCAGACTCTCCCCCCTACTCTGGCCAAGGTAATCTCCAAAATTAATTTCAATTTCGAAATGGAAACCCTGGGTGTCCCATATTTCACGTCAACATCGTCCCTGCTGATTAAGTGGAGAGCCTGGCATAATTATGTGACAGATGGGGAGGGAAATCCATCACGTTCGCTTCCCTCGCCCTCTAATGACAATGGCGCCGGTGAATGATCTTTTGTTTGATGGTGTGTAAAGTATTAGTCAGATACATTTGATTTTGATGCTGTATTTTTTTCAAGTATATTGTGTATGTGTTCCATCCCCTTTATGTACCCTTTTCTCCCTTTTTTTCTTCTGTACCCCTTTTGAAAAACCTTGAAAAACCAATAAAAATTTTATTCGTTAAAAAAAAAAAGATAGTAAACATCGTTCTTTTTCCAATAATCAAAGGACGAGATTATACGACCTGGTGGAAAATCAGGGTTATCAAAGAGAGGTATGATTGGACTCGGAGCTGGGGCGAGATTATACTTTGTGTTTGCTCGGTCCCAGAGAGAGAGCGAATGCGACACAACTGGGTGACCAAGAGCAGACTGAGGGCGGTTAGTGCGAGGGAGCCACAGGAGAGAGGAAGCGGAACAAATACCCAAGCTTTCGGCTTCAATAGAGACCCAAACTCTGGAGGAACCCAAAGAATTCCATAAGATACATTTGGCAAGTTGTGCTGCCAAGAAATAGTTTTTAAAATTGGGGACCCCCAAACCATCATCACGCGTTGATCTCTGTAGGACGAGGAGCCGGACTCTTGGACGTTTTCTGCCCCATATAAATTGTGAAGTATAATGTTGCAAAAATGTAAAAACATAAGGGGGGATGCGCACAGGAAGGGCTTGGAAAAGATATAGCAACCTGGGCAAAATGTTAATTTTAACTGAATTAATACGTCCTATCCAGGAGATGAGATTTTTACTCCAGGTTTCTAAATCAGATTTAATTTGGGATAGTAGTTTTGCGTAGTTAGCTTGGAAAAGCTGACTATATTGTTTAGTTATGTAAATACCTAAATATTTTATCTTTTTTTGGTGCCATTTGAAGGGGAATTGTTGAGTGAGAGAAAATCTAATACTATCTGTGAGATAGAATTCGAGAATTTCTGTTTTTTGTGGTTTTATTTTGTATCCCGAAATGTAACTAAGTTTTGATGTCTGCAAGAAGAGGGGGAAGAGAAACAGCGGGATCCGAGAGAGTCAATAGAACGTCGTCGGCATATAATGATATTTTATGTTCGGATTTCCCTGTTTTAACTCCGTGTATAGCTCCATTAGCCCGAATTTTTGCTGCTAGTGGTTCAATTAAAAGGGCAAAGATTAAAGGTGAAAGGGGGCATCCTTGCCGTGTCCCATTAGAAATTGAAAATGGGGGGGAAGCGACTCCGTTGGCCACTACCGTTGCTCTGGGGGATTGGTATAAAGCTAACAGGCCATCTAAAAACTTACCAGAGGATCCCATTGACCCCAAGACCCTAGACATAAAGGTCCAAGAAATGCGATCAAATGCTTTTTCAGCATCAAGTGCCATAATCAATGACGGTAATTTACCAGAGTGAAGAGTGTATGAGGTCAATAGCCCATCTGGTGTTGTCTATAGCTTGGCCCCTAGATGTAAAATTTTGTTCCCACATTAACAGTACTGTATCTATGAATAAGGCAGCAATATAAGTCTAGTGGTGTTGGTCTGGTTAAATTCTTCTCCAGTTGACACAGGTAGTAGAGCTAGTAACAGACCCTGTATTGTGACGGACTGTGAGGGTAATGGGTTTAGTTTTGGCCTAATTGCACTCACTTTATGCTGGCTGGCCATCTGAAGGTACCTTATGTGCCACGTGATGGAACCCAGTACCTTTTAGGCAACAACAGCTAGAATGTACAACAGTAGTTTTATTGTACAAAAACAAAAATGCTAGAAAACACAGTATTAACTGAATGCCAGGCAGGTTAACCACTCTCACTTTCCCTTAACCTTTTTGCCAAAGGACTGCAGTCACCGTAGTTCTCTTGTCCCTTGATTCTTGGCTGCTTGGCCTGATGTTTTACTCTCAAGCGGTGTGGTAGGAGTCAAGCCTATGGTCTCACTGCTCCAGCAAGCACACCAAAGACTTTCCAAAGTTTGTATTAATAGGATCCTAAGAAAACCTATGTGTATCAGTTTCTGTTGATTGATTGTGTTATATAAATCCCATTAAAAACAATGCCTAGTTGTTTCAGTAAAAATCTTACCAGTAATGCCCTTGATGCGTGACACCCCCAACACTGCAAACACATGCTGCTGTTATTGCCTGTGGAATTAGGTTTCACTGGCTTACATTGGCAGTGACTTTCCATTGGGGTGGGGTGGAGGGTTATTTATCAACCATTGCAGTGATAGTTTCAATGATGTTTTCCAGTGCAGATCTCTTGGTAAAGCTGTCCACTGGCGTTGTGGAGGACATGCAGTTGATGAGGGGAATAATGTTTTACATCAGATATAGAACCAGGCCAGATGTATCCTATACAGAGTGCAGCCAGATATTTTGTTGACAGCACCATTTTCAATCGATCACTTCACTAGGAACCACATCACCAATGTATGATGCACATAAATTGATATGGCATGAATACTGGTCCGGCAAACAAAATGGTTGCTTCCTATCTGTTCACCTTTGGTTCTTTTTTAACTGAATCCTGCAACTGAATATGAATTTCCTGGTGAATTTTTCTGTGAAGATTGTGTGTGTGTCTTCCATTAGAGACATATTGTTGATCTTGATTCACTTACTTTTCCTTGCACACCAGGTAACAACACACATTGTGTCTTGCCAACATATTTTCCGTCTCTGAATGAAATGTTCCATAGTTTGTGGCAGGTTGGGGTTATTGTAACACTTTTTAGTTTAAAGCAAAGCATTCTTATGACAGCCAATTACAATGGTTTACTAAAAATGTCACTTAACCTGTATTGCCATGTTATAGGATATGAAATATCTATTCCTGGGAGAGAGAAACTGGCATGTATTTTCTGTTTTGTCGTCAAAAAGTCATATCTCATGCAGTATCTGTTGAAGTTCAGTGTATCCTCTATTGGATTTTGGAATCAGGGTAATTTGTAGGACTTTTCTAGTGCTTTTTATAACTATAGCTGGAGTTCAAATGTATGGGCTAAATGGTGATCTTGTGCATTTGTCACATTGCGTTTCAATTGTGTCGTTCACCTCTAACCTCAATAACTATTATATTGTGATCCAATAAGGGGGCAGGGATCATTCATCCTCCAGACCTCACACTTCTGGTTTCTTTGTTAAAAAATATTATAATCATCATCATCAATTTATAAAGGGCCACCACTGATCTGCAGAGTCATAGAGTTGAAAGAGGAAAACAAAACAAATAATTAAACATATTCTACAAAGAGATAGTATAACATGAAGTAATGTAACATGGCAAAATATAAATGTAACATAGTATATAACATGATGCAATTTGCAAAACTTTATAAGACATGAGTTGGGAGGGACAGAGGAGGAGGGAGGACCCTGCTTTTGAGAGCTTACAGTATAAAAACCTATTATGCTCCCTAAATAGAGAGCTGTCTAACCCCTATAACCGGGAGTACTTTTAGATTTTCATGGCCAGACCACTTTAAGCAATTTTTCCATGTGGTGGTTAAACAGCAATTACGTGAATCATTGGTTCGGCTATCCAGGTCAATTATATATTTTTTTCTTGACTGACAAATACATTCTCTTTTATTTTATTAGGACAATTTCTGCAATATTTGAGAAAAATTGTAAAAACACTTTTGATATGATACCCAGTCCACTTCAAGCTGAAACCATAATGTCCCTTCTGCTTTACCGAGTGAGCGCTTATCTTGATCCGCACAAACTGAATAGCTCCTGCTCATGCAGGGAGAATGTTGGATAACATCATTACCACATACCTACTTTTCTGAAATATCCAGTAGAACGCGTACCTGCTGTAATGTGGGCAAGGACATGATGCAGCATCATCAAGTCTCTACTTAAACCTCTACTGGGGCTTGATGTCACGATTGCACACCGACTCGATGACGCATTTCGCATGAAGACCAAGCCACTTCATCTTTCTTTAGCGCTACTTTGTGTAACCAGGAAATAACACTTCTTGGCCATGTATGTAATAGCGTCGCTATCCTGGACTCATGATGACAGCTCAACTTCACTTGTGTGGCCAAGCTCTGGATTGTACTGCTCCCATTTTGAGCCCACATAAATATGTACTGTGGCTTAATGCACTTTCCTCATTGCTATAAATCTATAGAAGTTGGGCAGTTACTCCCTACTACTCGGCTAGTAGGGGTCATTTACTAAACAATGACAATATTTGCAAGTTTGCTGTTACCCATAGTAACCAATTATTAAATCCGTTTGATCAATCTAGTGTGAGTTATAGAAATAAAAGTGCCTGATTGGTAGTTAACAGCCTAATCTGTCATTGCCAGGGTAGCTTTTAATGAATTACCTTAGTGATCATTACATTGTTTTCCGAACCATGTAGTCATTCTTCCTTTGATCATGTTACTATAAAACTGCCAGACTTGTGTTTGTTAAACACTTTATTGATATCGTCCTTAATAGTAGTGGTTATCCATACAAATTTTCCAAGTTATTTGCTTACCATGAATGAAGGCATCATGGCTGCACTTCTGTCAATATGAATGATTGAAACATTTAAGCTTTAGGCAGTGTACATACAAAGAATATTTAAGACTCCTTTACCATACAGTATCTGATCATAGTACAGTAAGGAAAAATATAAGTGAATAGAATTTGATAGTTTTACAATGAAAGCAGTAGGAGGAATGGCAGTATGGCATACTACCATATACACCTCACTTTGTCCACTTCATATAAATATATAACACAAACATCTGCAGCTTATTAAAGGCACTGACCAACTACCGATACCCTGCCTTTAAGCATGGCTTTCTCACAGGTTGCAGAATGGTGGGAAAACATCTGTTAATGTCACTATCGGGCTACATCAGTACAGTCATCAGGGCACCTGGGTACCAGAGCCAAATAAAGGCTGCATATGATTGTTTTGGTGTCTGGAGGACCACCTTTCAACTACCTGGATAGGTCGGCAATATCTGTAGGTGGACTTCTGCTTTAAGTCAAGATGACAATGACAAGTATAAAATCGCCTATTTGTGGTGTTATCATTTATGTCCCATTTTTAATTCACACACTTTTCTCTCTTTTGTTTATATTCATTTTATTGTATGTAAGAAACAGAAAATAATTGCAGGGAGTTAACTCGTGTTACACAGATATCTCTATACAAATTCAAAACTGGCATGTTCACTTCACTGACGCAGAATGGACGGCATTGTGTACCAGTTCTATCCAAACACTTGCTCTGTCTCAAGTATTGTTCTAACAGGAAACAATGAGTTGAAGCAAAAACATATGGCTCATTATGCCATGGTAAACAATCTCATTCAAACTGACACACAAGAGCTTTTAATAGAAATACAACAGTAACGTTTTTGGAAACCATCTTACCTTGTTTCTTACAGATCACTAGTAATGATTTTTTCCAGCACATATTTTATTATTTTTGTGGTGGTATTCCATAAAAGGTAAAGACACATAAAGTGGAGGTAAACTGCTCTTAAAATGGGACTGGATTTACAGTATTACATGTGTTTGACTTTTGATATTACATTTTTAAAAGTACACCTAAAATGCAAGCGAAGGTGGAAAATGTGTTCTGTTAATAGGATGACAAACAATCTCTGGCACCTCTGAAATAGTGGGAATTAAAAGCAGTTTGATCTCCCAAAAAGCAAAGAACAGCCCTGTAAAGGCACTATTTTCACCCCTTTATTGCATTTAAATAATCTTGACTCACAAAATAAAATTGTTTTTTGATTTTAGTTGCAAAAGTGAGTGCAGTCAAAAGCCTAAACTCACCAAAAAATCCCTCCTATCCATCCAACTCCTATCAAACATTGCACACTTTTACACCTTAGCCAGGTTGTTTACCAGGCCTGACAATCCATGTAGGTCTTTGTATGGATTTTGCACTTTTGCTGTTTGTAAGTGATTCCTAGGTAAGTGATTCACATAAGCACTCGTGTTTGATATTTTTATACCGCAAGTAAAAATGCACGTGCGTTTGACATGTGTTTTTACTTGCGTTTATACTGTCGTCTTAGAACTGACTGTATATTTTCAAATAATTGCAAATCAACACTGCAAACGCAAGGAAATGGAGCAAATGACTTAGATGTAACATTATCTAATATAACAAACAAGTGGTCATAGCATCTGATCATAAATTTTCTCCCTCTGTTGTTGTTGTGTTCTTTCCATTCTTCTGATTTGCTCTTTTACTGAAAGCAAAAGCTGTAAACATATGCTATCCTTTTAATCCCATACATATTCCCTGACCTCACTGTTCAAGAATAACCGTCAATTTGACAACAGAATATATTTGATGGAAGAGAGTTGATATTAAAACACTCTCTGTAGGTGTAACGGATACTGGATTCTACTACTACTAATCTTGATTAGCGCTGGCTTACCTGAGGCGCGGAGTCTAATGATCTCCCCGGTGTTCACCAAGAACCACCGCAAGGCGGCGTGGGCTTCGCTGCCAGGAGTCGCAGGTCGCGGTCCTCAGGTTCACCCCAAGATGTAGTGGAGCGGCAGGTGCGGAGTCAGACAAGCCGATTCGGTGCACAGGAATGGAGTCAGGCAGAATCAGGAGGCAACTCGGAGTCAAACAAGCCGGGGTCAGTACACGGGTCACAAGAACAGAGGGATGGTCAGCAAGCCGGGTCGGTACACAGGGGTTGGAGAGCCAGGATAGTCTAACAGGCAGAGATCAGCACACAGGAAGACACAGCAATCCACGAAGCACAGGAGCCAGGAACAGGAAGTGAACTTGTTGCTCTGACAAGGCTGCAGTGTCCAGGTGAGCTTAATATAGTCTGTGGATAGTAAAAGCCGCCTCCCAGCCACGATCATGTGACCACCCAAACCAGGAAGTGCTGCTGTACACAGAGACAGGAAATCAGCAGCAGAAAGCAAGTAAGTTTGTGACAATAGGCTAGTTCCACCTGTCCAGCTAAAAAAAAAGTATATATAAAGGCCATGCTGCTAAGCTTAAGCACCCACCAAAGCATATTACTCAACAATGAGAGGAAAATGAACTGCTGCATAACCACAAGAATTAAAGTATTGTAGGACCTTACACACTTCTATTGTCATTACAGGAGATGACCTGATCAGCTGCTAAGCTATGTCACTTCCATCATTGTAATACACTCATACAAAAACATACAAGTAGGCTAATTGGCTGCTAACAAAAATTAACCCTAATCGGTGTGTGTGTGTGTCAGGGAATTTAGACTGTAAGCTTCCATTGGACAGGGACTGATGTGAATGACAAATATTCTCTGTACAGCTCTGCAGAATTGGTGGCGCTGTATAAATAAATGATCATGATTCAGAAGACATTGTACATTCCCAATTGAGTGCAAAGGAAATTTGTCTTGTATTAAAAACAATGTTCTGAATTTTCAATAGATTAATTGGCTAAATCTTATTGATTAAGATATAAGTACCCTCAAAAGTAGGTTAAAAGTCTGCATCAGTGATATATAACAATCCAAAAATTTGTTTTGCTGCAAAATCCACAAATCAGTAACCCCCTCCTGTGTAATCAACTCGGGAACCAAGGTCACAATCAAATTGTTTCATAGAGGAGTGAAATGCAAATAAGCTGATACAATTACAGTATAGTATATTTAGACAGTGTTTCATAAAAAGTAAGAGCGAGTATATTAAAATGCTTTTACAATGTAACATTGTGTCATGCACTTTAGAACACATTTGCCTGTTCCCACCACACACAAGGGAATTCTGTGTGTGCAGAAAGTGTGTCACACTTTTTTACCTTTTTTGTCTTTTGAAACACAGCACTCTAATCTAGTTTCCGCCTGGTGTGATGTGAATTCTGCAGTTCCAGGTTTGCCTTATGTGTGATGGGGAACAGTGCTTAGTGTTCTAAAGTAAATTTCAAAGTTTTACATTTTGTGTCCTTTTTATACTTGCTCTAACCTTTTTTTAAACACTGGGCAGCATGGTGGCTCAGTGGTTGGCACTTCTGCCTCACAGCGCAGGGGTCATGAGTTCAATTCCGGACCATGGCCTTATCTGTGAGGAGTTTGTATGTGCTCCCCGTGTTTGCATGGGTTTCCTCCGGGTGCTCCGGTTTCCTCCCACACTCCAAAAACATACTGGTAGGTTAATTGGCTGCTATCAAAATTGACCCTAGTCTCTTTCTCTGTAGTGTGTGTATGTTAGGGAATTTAGACTGTAAGCTTCAGGGCAGGGACTGATATGAGTGCGTTCTCTATACAGCGCTGCAGAATCAGTGGCGCTATATAAATAAATGGTGATGATGATGATGATGATGGTTCTACAGTATAGTGCAATACTATCTACTCTGCTCACTTCTCATTGAAGCAATTTAAATGTAATCAATGATAAAAATAAATTCTCTAAACCTCTAGATTAAATTGAAATTGCTGCCTTTTTGCAAAAAGAAAACAAACTACTATGGACGGGTCTATCATCAAAGGGGGGAGTTTGGGATTTGTTGGAAAAGTTTTGTACTCCCAGTACTTTACTAATTGGGTGATTGTGTTGATTATGCAGTGTGCGAAAAGGTGTGGTATTTCACAAATGTATGTTTAATAGACACTGTTAGATTGATTATCTGTCTCTGTGTATAGTGCTTGGTTATATATACCATACCACCCAACATTTAGAATCCTGAAAGCGGAATAAAATATGCCCTGCCCTCATCTCACCCAAACTCCGCTAGTAAAAGGGCAAATTTTTCTATTAACTCCCGCCCACTTTGCAGCCTGCGAATCGGGATGACCCACCAAAATCGGGACATTTGTTGGGTATATACTGACTTTTGAACGAAATTAACCATTAGTATAGTCCCAGTTGATGTTTATGTTGATCACCCCAATTTTAGAGGGAGCTGAGTGGGAATGTTGTTACCAATCTGTCCGCCATAGAAGGTGCACTCTAGAGGTAAAATATGACTATAAGAAGATTGTCCCCCAGCTGCAAAAAAATGTTTGCTCACACTCTGCTGTGTTTAGGTAGTTATCCTTCTGGTTCAAGTCACTGACGGGTTGAACGCTATGAACTCTATATCGGTCTCCATAAACAGTTCTATAATTGTTATCCACACTTTCACTCTTAACCATGGTGGTGCCTGTGAACTTATTTGGCTCTATAGACTGCTACCAGATGCCGAGCTCCGAAGTGGAGCCTTTACCAACCTCTAGTATTTGTTAAGCCTAAATATAATAAGTGATAATTGTTATTATTAATGTAAGCTCAGTCAATTTGCCTCACTGAAATAAAGGAGAGGGAAGAATCCATAGCTCTGCATGGTATTATGGGACTCCTGAAGCCTCAAAACATCCAGGCTATGGTAACTATGGGACTGATCAGCCCTTATCAGTGTCAGTTAGGTCTTCATGGTGAAATTGGGTCTTGGAGCAAGATGTGATTTAGGTAAAAGATTTGTATACAAATTTCACACTTATAGGAATGGATTCAATGATCTTTGGTCAGTACATGATAGAAAGATTTGTTTGTTAAATGTTGTTATTCTTTTGAATTGTAAAACAGTGATTTAAAAGTACTGTTTGAGTAGCATTAGAACCTGTCATTCACAACCCGGAGCCCATTATCTACTACTTTGTATCATTATTCAAACTCCCCGGCAGTAAAATAATGCATTTTGTAGCTGCAAGTTTGTTTAATGGATCAGTAATAACACAAAAAGAGCAGTACTTTAATATCTCAGCAATCAATTAAATGACTAAATTAGAGCACATCTTTGATTGATTCCCACTGTAGTTCAGTGGTCTGTTTTCAAATTGCTCAACACAGCAGATAACAGTGTCAATGTTATTTACTCATTAATGCAACCGTGCTCTTACATAGCGAAGATTAATCTCCATCTTTGTTTCAAAAACATTAAGATAAGCGGTGGAAGAATTACTGCTGATTTTGATGCACTGCCAGCTTTCACATATGGTGTTGGTGGATGGATGCAGAATATTGTATGCTGTCCAAGGTGGGTTACTTGGTGGGACAAAGCTGTTCTATGTGTAAACAGGTAACCAGATAGAAGAATAATAGGAGAGAAAAATTGTGCGACCTGACATTTGCTATGTTGTTGTTAACATTTATTTGTATAGCGCCAGCATATTCTATAGTGCTTCATAATTGGGAACAAACGCATAAATAAAACAGGATTGGGTAGAAAAATAGGAGTTTATACATGAAGTTAAGTGCCACATATTGCATATTAATCCAGCCAGATTGCAAGGAAAAACGTGCTTTCTAGGGCTCAATTCGGTGGTCAAAGTGGGTCTGTATACCATTGCATGCCATATTGCTACCTCTCCTTCTTTCATTGTAAAACTATCCTATACCATTCACTTACATTTTTCATACCGTCTCTTCTAAATTTCCACTTCGACCATTGTCAAGTTATCCAGTCACACAGCAATGTTGGTCTGGGGGTCAAAGGGCTGTTTGAGCATAGAAACAGAACACATGTAAGTTTTGTGTGAACTATGTAGAGGGGTGATAATTGTGTATAGTAGCCTAGGGGGGTTAGTAGGGTAGTTTGGGCAGCTTCCACTTTTGTATTTGTCTGAGAGGCATGTTGGTGTCAGTAGCTGAGAGGGGGTACTGGCACTGAATTGCTGTTTGGAGGCTTCTGGGGTACCTCTTTGGTAAGTTGGCTCTCAATTTAAAAACACATATGTATGGCCCAAATATATGGGACTCTCATTGTTTAGAGTAGGACCATCCTATTAGCAAAAGCGCCTTGGCGTGGCGGATGGCTTAAACATACATTTGCAAATGTGTGCAACAAAGACTTTTGCATTTTTATCTACAGTAGAAATGGCAGATCTGTTGCTGGCTATAGCAGTGTGCTGGGGGAAAAATGTTGTGTGTATGTTCCTTGCAGGATAACCCCACCCTTTCAAGCACCTGTTATGGCCTATAAATTGATTTGAGCAGCTTCCACTTTTGTATTAGTTTGGGCGTTTCAGCAGTATAGTCAACACTACTTGAAAGCTATATTTTCAACACACCTCAAAAATATGCAAGAGAAGGTCTGCTGTGTGTTCATATGCTGGATAGCATTTATTAAAGTTTTTTTGTACTTTGTTAAATTGTTTCTTTAAATGGACTGCCCCACTGTCCAATGAGTAAGGACTTTTGTCCCAACTGAAGAATGTTGGAAGGGGTTGAGGGAGGCCTAGTGTTTCACATCTTGGATGGGATTCACGCCCTCAAATGTGCTGCTGTCTCCAGTTTGGAGATATGTTATTCTATAAAAGTTAACCCATGGTTCCATGGTGTAATAGGTGCAGTAAGAGAGTTATAGAGATAAACAAAATTGAAAAATAATATCCCAACTCTCCTTTATTGATACAGTGTATCATTTGCAAATACAGAAATGAGAACTAGTACAAATATTCAAAAAGTCTTTCTTTTGTATTGCCACAAACCAACGATGGTTCCCTTATTATTCTTCTGTTCCACGGCTACTCCCTGAATGTGAGATCTCTCTTCCTGATCTCCAGTGCACACACCAGCAAATATAAAAACAAGTTCAAAGGACACTCTCTCTATAGAGCAAAAGCATATCTATGAAAGCCTCCAAAAGAGCCATCTTATCTATTAACAATAAAAACTGAAAACACAAATGTTACACTCACTACAGTGATTAGACAACAAGCATTTAAATGGGGAAGTGTTGTTCTGAAAAGTCCTTCTCCAGCAGACAGCAACACCTTATGGTCAGCTCGTGCAGGAAATTCAGTCGGCTAGGATCAATACACCAACATTTCTTCATTTGTAGATAAGCCCACACATCTCAGGAGACCTTTGGATACAATAAAATTTAGAATACACAAAGGTTGTCATTTACAAAGGGCAAAGCAGCGTCTTCACAGCCCAAATATAGCTCTGGACCAGCTGTGCTCCTTGGTTTCTGCATATACACCTAGATTTCCACTGAGCTGCATAGGTCTGTGGGGCAAAAAGGACATATTTGCGGAGGTGCAGAAGTTTGCACAATCAGTGGGGAGAGGTTGGGCAAAGTAAAGGTGATTCCACTGAACTACGGACATTATTGTATTACTGTAATGAGATATAAGAGAGGGAAATTCCTTGTCGAGTTTATTTATTGCTTTATCCCCGCACGGCAGTCAGACCATCTGACAGTAACTTGCTGAGGTGCTCTATTGGCTAGTCCTACAGCACCACTGTGCATGTACCACTGCTATTAAAATACAATCATCAATTTATCGACACCAATTCCGCAACGCTGTACAGAGAATATTTGTCATTCACATCAGTCCCTGCCCCATTGTAGCTTACAGTCTAAATTCCACAGCCCACACACACTGGTTAGTGTTCATTTTGTCAGCAGCCGATTAACCTGTTACTATGTTTTTTGGAGTGTTGAAGGAAACCGGAGCACCCAGAGAAAACCCACACAAACACAGGGAGAACATACCAATTCTGCCCTGTTCAGGAATCAAGCTCATGACCTCAGCGCTGTGCAGCAGAAATGCTAACCACTGTGCTGCCCACATCCGAAAGGCTACAACAGGGCAACATCACCTTTTAACGGTTTCTATCTCAGGGCAGTGCAGTTTATAACATGTTCTTTATGTCAAAAATCCATCAGTTTTTATGCCATACGTGCCAACTCTCCTGGAATGTCCGAGAGACTCCCGAAATCCAGGTAGGTCTCCTGGAATCCTGGGAGAGCAGGCAATTCTCCTGCATCCTGCTCACTTACTTGAGAAGCCTTAATGACGTGATTGCCGGTGAATTGAGTAGTTTTGCCCCATCCCCCACAGCAAAATGTAATTTTCGTGGCAGGGCCAAAATGACACGATTGGCCACATCCCGCCCTCCCGCCATACGCCCTGACATATGCACGAACTATTTAAAATATACACTCATTTTTTTACAATAACCGATCTTTTGCAAGTTATAGTGATCTCTTCCTTTTACTGTCAGATCTATACAGAAATATTGTTTTGTGTCCCTCTTTACTGTAGACGTGGTCACACATCCAATGTTTCCTGGAAGATGGTAACGTTTGTAATTCATGTTGGAAGTGCTGTTTGTGAATTAGAAGCCACAAAAAAAATCTTTATCGCAAACTTCAAGCATCTGTATAGCTTGACTAAGTGTCATAAAAGGCACTGAACATTAAAGTGAATCATTCCAATATTGCCCCTCATTAATTAACAGCTGCAGGCGCTTTGAAACATCTGTCAGGATTGCTTTAACATTCCATTCGCTCCAGTGACTATACTAAGGAAGCGGAACAAATCAATATGAGCCAGCTCTTCCACTACACCTGAGTCAATGTATGCTCCATACAAACCTGAGATGTGGCAGCTATGATAAATGATAATCAGCATGTACAATGCACAGACAGAGCATGTTAAAGCCAGCACTTGGAGGACATCACGGATTGGTTTTATTATTGCTAGTAATATGCCAGTTAACCACTCTTATTTACAGAACATGCTGCGTTGTGGATCAAGAGCTGGACCATTTCAGACCTCTTTCAATAAATAGATTTTTTTTCCAGACTTCCAGAAATTGTTTTACACTGAATGATGATTACATACGTATTATAAATGATAGAGGTTTGCAGATAGCTCTGTCCTCACCGATGTTTTGGGAAAGTGGGGGAAAGGGTTGCTGTTAAATGCAAGTAAGCATTAAAACAAATTCATAGCATTTAAAAGCATTTTTAGCAGGTGTAGTTGCTCATGCTGGGATGAGGCATTTTTTAGGAAAAAACACCTGCACACGTCAAAATCCATTTTACTTTTAAATGCCATTGGGGCATGATTTAAATGCATCATCCTGTATTACAATTACTCCAAGACACCCGAAAAACGCAATAAAAATGAATGCGGCTTCCAACACAATCATTCCTTGTAGTTTTAAATATTCAAATGTTTACATTAGGTAGTGCCATGAAAGTGGGTGGATGATATGTGTTTATGTATTTAGTGTATACAGACAGATTGTGTGAGCATAATAGGTGGCTGGTTACAAAATGTTCCTATTCATGCAAATTGTAATGATCCAGTGTTTTGAAGAATCTGGAAGCTATTGAATCAGTCTGATAGTGCCCCTCATGGCATATGTGCAAGCATAGCAGATGGTCGTCATAACACTGAGCAAAACATGACAAGCCCCACTATGTGTTATATATATCTCTGTAATCCCTCCACAGACACACACAGACATGCAAATCCTCCAGTCACTACACTAGCTAGAAATGTGGGACAAGCAAGGCTTTAAGATTATCCACACTGGCGCTGTGAGTTTCCTTATGGCCCTTTACCAACTCCTTTCCTGGGGTTGTTTCTGAATAATGATAAATGAAGACCTGCATAGAGATGAATGCACTTAAACACCAGGCTTGTAGGCTTTAATTGCACTTACCTGCAGGGGTTAAAGTTTCCCCTGCCTTGTTTTGAATTCTATCCAATAGGCTGGCAGTGGGAGTGGCAAACAAGCCTATATAGCAGTGTTGGCTAACCTGTGACACTCCAGGTGTTGCGAAGCTACAAGTCCCAGCATGCATTGCCAATATAAAGCAGCTTATTGCTAGAAGGGTATGCTGGGACTTGTAGTTTCACAACACCTGGAGTGTCACAGGTTAGCCAACACTGCTATATAGCATCCAAGAACAGGAAGTTTCCCTTTCTTTCTTCAAGAATTCCCTCCATCCCGCCCTGTCACGATATGTCTGTTAATTGCTTATGATGTATTGTTTATCTAATTTTCTTTTTCCATATTCAGATGAGGTACAGTTGGCGGGAAAACAGTGCAGTTAAAACATGACACTAAAGTTTTTGCGTGCTCACAGGATTCCTCCCCCTTCGATCTCTGCCCCTTTTAGGGACCGTTCTGCGACAGCCTTGACCATCGGTTCAGTGAACGTGCCCTTTGATGCCAGACAGGGTGTAGTCTCTCTGACCCCATAACTTAGCGCCTGGGATTCTGGGCCGGTTGGCCATCCCTATGTTTGGTTGTATAATATTAGCTTGTTAGCTGAACTTGCATTGCTTTATTCACCACCATCATTTATATAATTAAAAATGTGACCTTTATTCGCTGAATTGAAATCTGTATGCATGTCCTATTTCAGGTATTAAGGAGATATCTTTGTTATAGAAGGGGAGAATATCAGCTGTTTGGTGTTTATAAACGGGTAATGTGCTATCTAATTCACCGTTTTGAGGCTCTTAAGTTTTTCAAGTTCTTCGTTTCTTTTTGTGTAATATGAAGGTTGTCTGAGGTAGCACATGGATGCACATCTTTTATATAGTACTACAAAACCTCTACAAAAGACTCAGGAGTAGAGCATTTTGTCCTGGGTAAGAGGGGTCCAGATGGATGTTCTAGTACTACCATATGTACCACTGGCTGTGCTTGGTTTGTAAGTGATTCATCATTTACTGCTGACTGCTATGATAATATAATGAAATAGATGCGTGTATCTGCAAAATGAAGCAACTGGTTTTATTTTTGATTTCAGAAGTTTGAAAGCAGTTTATTGAATTCATTTTAAAATCTTTAAAGTGTAATGTTAGAGTGCCCTCTAGTGATAAACTGCACTAATAGCAATTTCCAAGATGTAATGAAATCAAACAAAAATCTTCAATACTTTCAAAATGTCTGTGAAATTTTGTAATTTGCCTTTGCAGAATTTGGCATTCCCCCAGCCATAGCACTCATCAGAATGAATTGACCACCTTCATCCCAACTTTGTTTTCGAAACTATAAAGTCTATTTACAAATACAGTGCAGTATGGTGAAGCAAAAGGGGGACTCAAAACTTATATTTATGGAACTCCGCACCTCCAGCCTGTTCCATAGCGAAACTTAGTTTGTGCAAAATCTCACCACAATTTCACCTATCTCTAAACACAATACAGTACAGATCACAGCAATTATTCTGTAAATAATAAAGCAAAATGCTAAGAAAACATATCTTGCTATGTTTACGATTACAACTTTAGAAGGTTTATCATAAACAAGAAGCATGTAAGTTATATTGGTTAATAATGGGAAAAGGTGAAATTGGGGTTTCCAGTTTCATATAATAGTAATTAATATAAGGAGTCTGGTGTGATGCTTTTCTATACAGGCAATAGACTACTGTATGCAAGGAACTAACTAGAGCTGTAGCAGTTAATGGACCGCTATGGGCCTTGTCCTGGAGAAAAAATGTACCTTAAAGTACAAACTTAATATGTCTTCATAACAAATATTTGTAATCAGTTCTATGATTTTCAATATAACGAGAACAAGATAACCTTATATATAATAAAAATAATTCAGACAAATGTACCAGTTTGATACTAATGCAATTACGAAAATCACTAAAAAAATAATACGTTTTGAATAAAGAATTGTTTTAATGTTTAAAGTTCTTTTTTAAAATATATTTTAGTTTGATTTTTTATTAGTGGATCTGAAAGTCCAGATCTAGCTAGCTGGCTCACAAATGCTCATATATGTACCACATATCACTTTGTTAACACTTACCACTCCGGGCATTGCTCGATGTGTGCCAGTATGAGACAATATGACATACTGGCACTTCTAAATTTTACACAATCTGCAAGCATTTATTTTACTTGCAAACAGATTATAAGCACAAGTAGGCTGTATTTCTGCCCCAGCAGCACTGATCGCTTTGTGTGACTGTTATTTGTGTGTGTGGGGGGGGAGGGGAAGTATCGGTCTCGGGTACCTGATATTGAGTGTACAGAAGATTGCTGAGTGCAGATGAAGATGTTGGTTATACCTTTTGATGTTAATAAATGTGTTCAGCGGTGTTAATGTGGACAATAAGCCACAACGCTTTTGTAACAAACAGGTTACTGTTTATTTAAAGATGATAACCAGGGCCTGATTAAGGGTTCTGGCCGCCCTAGGCTAATACGCTAATCCCCCCCCCTCCCTATAGATATGCAGTGTAGTTCCCCCCCCTCCCTATAGATATGCAGGGTACTCCCCCCCCCCTCCCTATAGATATGCAGGGTACTTCCCCCCCTCCCTATAGATATGCAGGGTAGTTCCCCCCCCTCCCTATAGATATGCAGGGTAGTTTCCCCCCCCCCCTTCCTATAGATATGCAGGGTAGTTTCCCCCCCCTTCCTATAGATATGCAGGGTAGTTCCCCCCCCTTCCTATAGATATGCAGGGTAGTTCCCCCCCCCCCTTCCTATAGATATGCAGGGCAGTTCCCCCCCTCCTATAGATATGCAGGGCAGTCCCCCCCCCCCTTCCTATAGATATGCAGGGCAGTTCCCCCCCCCTTCCTATAGATATGCAGGGCAGTTCCCCCCCCCCTCCTATAGATATGCAGGGCAGTTCCCCCCCCCCCCTTCCTATAGATATGCAGGGCAGTTCCCCCCCTTCCTATAGATATGCAGGGCAGTTCCCCCCTTCACTTACCTGTAGTTGTGCCAGCGTCGTTCCTCTCCTCAGATCAGCAGATAGGAAGTGAAGACGTCCTGCTTCCTGTCTGCTGCACAGCAATAGGCAGCCTGGCGATTGGCTGTGTGTTGCTAACCACTGACCACCAATGCTTTTGATCATCGAGCCCTCCACCCCCCCCCCCCCCCCGCGGCGACCCCCTCCCCCCGCGCCGACCCCCCGCGGTGACACCCCTCCCCCAACCCGAAAAAAAAGAAATAAATACCCGCAGCGCCGCGCCCCCGGGACCCAGCGCCCCAGGCTGCAGCCTAGTCAGCCTAGTGGTTGTTCAAAGTAGTAACAATTTAAGCAATCAGGCAGTAACAGTATTGTTCAGGTTTATGGTGTATTCACTTATACACTTGTATATACAGTATACAGATGCAGGCAGATTGGTAAAATGCATTATGTCTATACATATGCACATCTGTTCAGGAATCACTTGTGGGCATACAGACTCCTCTCTTATGTATGTATATATAAGTAGTGGGGAGCCTCCAGTCTCCTTCTACCAGACATTGATGGACATATAAATAACATACTTGCCAACTCTCCCGGAATGTCCGGGAGACTCCCGCATTTTGCGAGAGTCTCACGGACTCCCGGGAGAGTGTGGCAATCTCCCGCATCTGGCATAATTCTGCCCACTTCCTAGTGAAGTGGGCAGAATTAGGTATAAAACGCTGCGATTCACCGGGAAAAGCAGTGTTTGGCCCCGCCCCCTACTGTCAAATGTTTGCGTCATTACGTCATGGGGCGGGGCCAAAATGTCGGGAATTTTGGAGCCACGCCCACCTCCCCAGGCAGGCACCCGGAGCAAGTCTTCAATAAGTTGGTAAGTATGATATATAATATATACCCACTTACCATATAAACGCAGCATGGGAGATGGGTACTAACAGAAGTCACATGATCTGTCAGTGGGGGCGAGGCTCCAGGCCTGCAGTAGTATGAGCTAATAGGGTCAATCACCTGTCACACTGCTGCCCCTTCCCAAGTAGATTCTGATGTAGAAGCTCCCGTCTCAAAATGATCCTGTCAAGTCTGGGTAAGTCTGTGTCAGAACCTGTCATGTATGTGTATGTCTGTGTCAGAACCTGTCATGTATGTGTATGTCTGTGTCAGAACCTGTCATGTATGTGTATGTCTGTGTCAGAACCTGTCATGTTTGTGTAAGTCTGTGTTAGAGGCTGCCAGTTTTTAGCCTTCCAGATTGTGCTCAGCTTTAAGTTCTGTATAATCATGTTGTGATTTTCCAGGGCTCGGTAAAGACATGATGAAGAATCATAGAGATCATTGGTCATCTTTGACCAGTGAAGGATAAACTGCCCTCCTTCATATTAAAGTACTACCCATCTGCTCTGACACTGCTTATATGGCAGTACCATTGCTAAACTGTTTAAGAGGGTGGGCTACCTTTACAACTTTTGCATGATCAAATTAAAATATTAAGGGCACAATTAATTCCATTTTGCCTCCATTTAAATTTTGACAGCTGAGTGTGAGGAGCGATGGAATCTCACAGAGAGATTATTGTCCTCTATGGAGAGACGCTGGTGCAATGCATATGGCAATCTTTCCAAAGTGCATGACAGAGCAGGAAGATCGAAAAGTAGAACCTGTTCAACTTTCCTTCACCTCCTTCTGACATTTGCCTTAATAAGTTATGTCTTTAATGCTTCCCAGCATTCTACACAACAGTGAAGGTCCGCAATCAACAGGTCCTGCCTTTCCACAGATCAGCACAGGAGCTGTCAGGGAGACATAGGGTAAGTCCGAACAAAACCTAGAGTGTCCAAGTGGAAAATCATTCCTCCAAGCTTAATTGCATTTGATTGGATGATATTATCAACCAATGACAAGCAAGAACCTGGTAGGAAGTAATAAACCTGTTTCCTGTTGGTCTGGTTGGAAGGTACAATCAGTCACAGCTCAGACAGTAATAAACAGTTTTTGAAGTGGGCTGATATATGGTGTTATACCGTCACTTCTTTTACTGCTTTGGTGGAAAAATCTATCAAATTTTACTTGCCTACATTTTCCATGCCACCACTTCTAACTTTCCACGTTGACCACTGACTCCAGGCCACTAACTTGTAATTAAATAAAAAAATTTCCTAAAACCCCTCATCTTCCACGACAATGGCAATCTTTTTTTACATGATAATCCGGTGGGAATAAAATAAAAAAACATAATATGCAATGACAACAACTCTTTTTGGAGTACCTGATACTAAATGAGTGTCCTCAAATTACCAGGGTAGTCAACTGCCGCTCAGCCAATCACAAGCAGCTAGCGTGGAGAAACCACGCTGAACAGGCTGGTGCACACTTTATGACAGGGGGAGCCACATTGTAGAATTCCTTGTTATAGTGTAACTGGACCAGGATGTGTAGCCTGGTACTGGTTTCCACTTTAACAGGGGGACCCAAAATTGCCCACTGTTCTAGAATTTCCATTAGACTCCTGAAATCCGGTTAGGAGAGCAGACCATCCTCCTGCATCCTGCCCACTTCCTAATGAGGTTGGCAGGTTGGGAGCCTCCATGACACAATTCATGGCAAATCGTGTAATTTTGGTCCCCTACCTGCATTGAAATTATATGATTGCATCTTAGCTTTGCAGAGAGTGGGGCTTCCATGATCCGATTTGTGGCGCCCTGTCCCTTTCCTCAGTTGCACCTCTCCCCGAGGGATTGCAGAAAATGTTGACAAGTATGGGGGGACCCCACTCTTATTATCCCCCTAATTTAGTGGGAACAAGCCCAGGCTGTATAGCACTGTTGCGTAGTAAGGATTATTGGTGGGAGAGCACAATTGTGTGTTTGACAGCAGTCATCATTATCATCTTCTTCTCTGGGCCATTTAATTATTAACGTGGTCTGGGAAAGAAGTGGTGACTTCTGCTTCTTTGCTCTATGCGCATCTATACACCAGACAGAACTTGATAACGATGACTGTCGTTTCTTTGATCCAGCTGCATCTATGTTCTCTATTTTAGGTTGCACACTTCTCAAGATACATCCAACTCAAAATACAGAAGTAAAAACATAACTGTACAGATGCATTTTTAAAAAGAATGAATTGCACAAGAACTCTGCTATGCACTATTGTGCTATAGCAAATATGGCAGGTTCTATTTAAGTTGAACAGGTCTCAAAACAGCGGATTTCCCAAACGCTCTGTAAAATATCTTTATTTAATAACCAGTGTTCTTTCAGAATTTAATTCAATACAATATTCTTCGTAGCCAGCAAATAATTCTTCTGAATCTTTGCAATGTTACATATTCTACATTATAAAAGTGTATTTTTAAAGACTATCTTCTAGAATATAATTGGCATGTTAAAATAGGTTATGGATATTTTTATGAGCAAATCAGAAATACCACATGCTGTGAAGAGTGTATTAAAGTGAAAACAAAAAGCATTCGTTGTCATTTAATACATTTTTAACGGCCTATTAGCTGCATTGTAAATTAAGGTTAAATATCCCTTAAACATTTCATAGTGTCTAAAAGGAAGCAAGGTTAAGGCATTGTGTATTGTATAGATGAAATATTCATCTATTGATTTTCAGAGGGTCATCTCCAACTACCACCATCAGTTTTGGATAACTCATATGTATCATTCAGAAGAAGTTGAATTAATTTCAGGGAACATGTTCACAATGTCATGTTTAGCAATTATTAATGTCCTAAGCTATTTGCAGCTAAACTAAGCAGATATCTGCCACAAGATGTTAGAGTCCATACTTTAACAATGATAATGGCTGCACCAAACTCTACTACATATGTAAATTGTTATTTAATTATTTTACCCATATCCCATACTTGCCAACTTCTTCTAGTTGGTGTCTGGGAGCTGCCGGGGGGGAAGTGGGCATGAAGTAATGATGCGTCATTTTACAGCGGGGGGCTGTATCGTATTATAGTCTACTGGGTCTGTTTGTCATCCACCAGGAGACCAAACATTAATTAACACAAGTGGACTTAGTTTAGGAATTATATATATTTTACTATATGCATAAAATCCAAATAAAAAAAAACCATGAAAAATAAAACATTAGATTCATTGTGGTGCCACAGAGGTAAAATAATTAGTAGGCAGTGGTAGGTAAGCATATATTGCCATTGTTCTATCATCCATTGCACAGAATTCACAGGCATGATGTTCTTTGCTTGTTGAAATACTTTTCTTCTTTGTGGTTTTACATCCATGGTTTCCATAACCAGACTAAGCAAAGACGTATTTAAAAAAAAAAAGCATGTACAAGTTTCTACTCTTGTTCACAATGTCTGTTTCTACATACATAACTTGCGCTTATTGTGGCCATACTTGCCAACGTTTTGTCATTGGCGTACGGGAGCCTCCCTGGCGGAGGTGGGTGTGCGGGGGGCGGGGCCCAGAAATCATGTAATTTTGGTCCTGCCGTAATGACGCAAACGCGTCATTTTACAGAGCGGTTGGGGCCAAACGGCACAATTTCCGGAGAATCGCAGCATTTTGGCCCTAATTCTACCCACTTCTCTAGGGAGTGGGCAGATGCGGGAGATTGCCATACTCTCCCGGGAGTCCGTGAGACTCACCCGAAAAGTATGATTATGGCTTATATAATAATGTAGTATAACATGTGTCAACTCCTAGCAATCCATCCGATATCTGCTTTCATTAGGCACATACTGCACGTGCTGTAACCCATAGCAATCAGTCATCATTAGGCACGTGAACATATGTTATGTAACCAATAGAAATCAGTCACATATCTGGTTTTATTAGGCTACACTAAGCTGATACTTTACTGTTATTGGCATCATGTTATTACGCCAAGGTATTACATTCTGTTAAAAAAATAATTTTATGTTGGAAGCTGTTGGGAGTATATACTATGACACTTACCACCAACGTTTACCACGGCAAATTCGGGAAAAAATAAGATCTGCCGCAGTTCTGCGTGATACACCTGTTTCTGCCGGAGAAATTATTTTTTTCCCTATAATAAATAGACTTTGAAATCACTATAGGCCTGTATTATACTACATTTGCCTTTCTGTAACTGTCTTGGAAGTAACGGGGTTATTTTTATGTTATCAAGACACTACATCAGAGGTAATAAATAAGGCCCAGTTTTCCAACAGTTTTTCCATCTCTATTCATTTTACAAAATGCAAAAATACAAACACATAGTGGAATAACGTTCCCATGGAATGACAAAGCAAAGGTGGAACTGAAAGAATGCATGCAATCGATATTTACCAACATTGATCAGTCTGCTTTCATGGTCTAACTTGCGCTAGACAGATAAAACAGCAGTTTCTGTAGTTTTAGTGCCCAACGTATGTGTCATATAGGTTTTAAAAGCTACTACAGTGTACGCATAATTATTATGTAGCATTTGTCACCTATTATTTGCGGCAGTACTGTATATTATGCCATTAAATTTATAAATAATTTTTTTCACCCATAAGTAGTCTCTAAGACAAAAACAGCTAAAATACTGTGTGACAGTAGTAGTAGTAGATGAAATAGAACACTTCATCTCCTTTTTCTACCATAAAAGTAAGACCCATCATAGTGTGTTTTACCAAAGATCAAAACCTATTTTGGAAGGTATGCTTGATGAAAAGAAAAATCAACACGCACAAGTCTTACCTTATCACATTGGAACCACTGGGGCATCTACAGAAGTTTTGTACCAATTGTCCTAACCATCGCTCTGTACTCTGGTACACCTATCCGTAGATGCCAATCGGTAGCACCCTGCAAGGAACTAGCACAGAACACACAGGGACAAACTGACATGGGTACTTACCCTAGATTCCCGCACACAAAGGCCCAGAATTACTTGTCTACACTCACAACTTTAATAGAGGGACAAACAAACAACAAAGACAAGGACCTGGTACTTTGTGTTTCCTTGATTACTGTGTACTCTTCCTCTCACACAGCTTACTGGCCCTAATCTCCACTTAGTATATCGCACCCACTGTATCTAGCTACAACTGCACTGGGTCTATGTGAAACACTGCAGCAGTCTAGGTGCAGGGCACTATAGACCAGACCCTACTCACTGTAATACACAATGGAGTGGGTAGAGGAGAGCAGCAGCACACAGCAAACAACAATAACAAGACATTACATACGCTTCAACGCAGTATACTTGGAACCAACCCTGGCCTCTCTCTAATGGGGACCTGGCTATTTACTGGTGACAGGGAGCTCCAAACGCCAACATAAGTTTGGGGCTACTGGCAGCATATCCCGCTTTCTACATGTGGCCAGTTTGGTGGGAATATGGCAGCAACAATGGGGTCTATGCTGGTGATTAAATATCTCTAAGCTGGAGGGGGGATTAACAGTACTGGGCACATCATTCCCTGGTTTCTAGAGGTGACTAGGGTGGCAGGCCTGGGTAGGCGCCAACTGGATGCTCAGAACCGTTGGTGGCACAGTGGCACTTATATCTTGTGGCCTAGAGGCTATAATTATGGCTCTAATTGGAGCAGGTGGGCGCCTCTAACCTAGTGATTGTCAGTGGTGTTAGTGGGCACTGCTTACATGTATATAAACCATACTGTTCTTTCGACATACTCCTCCTTCTTCTTTCTCAATCAAATAGCCAACAGCGAGCTGCCATTGATTTGCGGTCCTGGTCATTAATTGGCTGACAGTGAATCTGTTTAGATTTTACTGATGCTGAGAGTGCTGCAGGGAGACCTGACTTGCGCTGGATTGGAGGTCTGGTAAGTTAAATCTTCTTTTCTTCGCCTACTGGCCATCACCAGCACTGTCCTCTTTGGGTCTCCTCCTCTTGCTCTTCTTCTTTGCCCTCGTCATGGTTATAGCTCCAGCTGCACTCTGGGGAAACGCTTCTATATTAGTACTGCTGTTCTCTGTATCACAGGTTATTTCCTGGATTTGTACAAGATTCCCAAACAATGACTAGCTTTCCAATACTTATAGATTTCTTTAACACGGGTAAACGTTGCTTTATTGCTATCTGGGGCCCTTTATCTGTCACATATATCTTGATACACAGTGCTAGCATTGCAAATATTAATTGCCCAGTGTGTGATAATCTAAGTAATATTGTGTCATACGTCTTCTCCCTGTGTCTGAGACAAATGTGTTGCTATTACTGTCCTCTCTGGATGAAGAAGGCTCCAGGCGAATGCACTGTTGACACAGCCTTTTCCAGTTATGAATATGGATGGATTTAAATCAAAAGAGCTTAGTTTTTATGATATTCTAATGATGCTGAAGAAATGTGAGTCACAAAGTAGCTTGCATTTTAAACAGGATATTTGATGATTTTACTAATGAACATTCCACTCTTATTGTATATGGGGCACTTGGATATAATTCAGGGTGCAAATTTAATTTCCCGGCTGCTTTTAATTAACTGTATTGTACTTCCTGGCATTATAGATGCTGCCTAGGACAAGATAAATTTGACCTGACTACATCTGACCTGTTCCAGGAACTGAAGACCGCTAGCTACAATGAAAAAAAATCTAATATTTATAAATACTGTGTTTTATGTGTGTGTGTGTGTGTGTGTATGTGTGCACAAGAATGTCTGTGTGCTGCATATAATCCATATTGTTGGTTTTTATAATACAACACTCCATCTGTGATATTTTTTCTTTTTCACCCGTTTACACAATATTGGGTACATAGTGGCACCGAATACTTTCTGTCTGTAAAATACTTTTAATTTATTGATGCAAAAGAGTTGCAAGAAAAAAGTTACTTTAATCAACTAGTATACTAAAAAACAAACATAATTCAGACTTGCCAACTCTCCCGAAATATCCGGGAGACTCCCGCATTTTGCGAGAGTCTCCCGGGCTCCCGGGCGAGTGTGGCAATCCCCCGCATCTGGATAATTCTGCCCACTTCCTAGTGAAGTGGGCAGAATTAAGTCCCAAACGCCGCGATTCCCGGTGAATCGCGGCATTTGGCCCCGCCCCCCGCTGTCAAATGACGCATTTTGCGTCATCACGTCATGGGGGCAGGTCCAAAATGACGCCACTTGGAGCCCCGCCCCCCTGTTACGCCCACCTCCTCTGCAGGCTCCCGGATTTCACCAACAGAAAGTTGGTAAGTATGACATAATTCCACAAACAAAATGTTATTGACTTGAAAAGCTGAATTATTATTATAATTCAAGCTATTAGTATGTAGTATGTAGTATCATGGGCAATGTTCTACCAATTGCTTACCATCCCAACTTTGGCTGTCCCAAACTGCACAAGTAGAGTGCGTGGTCATGCTACAGGGGAGTGTGGCCATATCACGTTGGGACATGCCGTGTCCCCCCGAAGGAGTGCACAGCACTTCCGAAGGGCTTACCTGCCCCCAGCCTCCTACCCCTCTCCTAAAAACACTCCTCCAATACTGTGCACACCTGCCGTTGTTACACATGGCTTTGAAGGGGAGCTTGGGAAAGTTGGGAAGTATGCCCTTACCTAGTTATACTGAGCCTTTTGTTGCCAGCATTTGTTGGGTGGACTTTGTAAACGTAGTCACATGACTTCATATCTCTTTGATCTCTATGTCAGGTTTGACAAACAAACTTGTCCTAAAGGTGTTTTGGGAGAACTTTAGTGCTGGGTAAATAAAGGATTGAATGATAAAATATTGATTGAAATATTTACACACAAATTAACAATTACTTAAATTATAATGTTAGAAAATAAATTAATAAAATAAGAGGTACAGGGGGGAATTCAATTGGCTGCGTTACTTGAAAAAGTAACGCAGCCTGCGCACTATTACCGTTATTACGGGTTAATATTACTGTAAAAACAGTAATAGTTTTTACACGGTGCTACTTCGGGGGGAATTTCTCCCTCAGACTGTTATTAGGTACAGAGTAGAGTCGAAAAAAGAACAATGTAACAAAATTTGTAACAAAAGTAAAGGAGTCAATCGAATATATAATTAATTGAACGAAGACTTAGTATATAGGGATACATTCTTACAGTGATAACAAGCTACAAGTCTTTTTAAAATTCAAACTGCTGTATGGGAGCTTGTGATGGATAAATAATAATGAATAAGATTATATGGAGAGAAATCAATTGCTTGCGATGTGGCGCACGGACATTGCACCGTGCACTTTGCCGACAATTACATTAGAGATCTACGCTGATTTTTTCTCCCATCTCTATGGGGTGCGAGTTAAAGTGAACAGAGTTTTATGTCAAATCTCCGCCGCGAAGTGTCTCACGGACATTCCGGTGACACTTTACGGCTAGTTGAATTGCCCCCTGTATGAATGGAAATGATACAGTTGTGTAATCATAAAGTGCCCCAGTGATGTCTCTAGTGAATTGATAAACTGAATGTAAATATTGTCTCGTCCAACAAAATAAATAATTGTTATCCATAACCCGATGGTTGTTCCAAACTCAGAGGGGAGATTCATTTAGACACTCAACATGAGCAAATTGTGCATTCCTAAGTGGAACATGATGAGAAAATATGCCTAAAAATGCTGTTTTTTTAAGAAGTAACTAAACACGACCACCTGCATGCACCCTAAATGGAAGAAGTTGCAAAGTAAATTTAGAGATATATGTTTTAGGTTGAATTAACGTTGTAAAAAAGCTAAGAATAAATATAATAAACTTATTTCTTACTTTTCTCTCCCATTTAATTCCAATAAATTAAAAAAGAAAAAAAATCAACCATAGAACCAAAAGAAAGCCTCAAGTGTTCTGAAAATGTATCATCTGCTTGGGTAGAAAAATGTAATCCACAACAAAACTGATGCAGTACATGTATAAATGTATAAAAGATTATGGCTCCAAGAAGTGCAAATTATCCACAGACCATTGACTCAGAAAATGTCCAATGTTATTCGGTGCCTACTTAATGTTATTGGTCTAAGAGCAATATTTTAAAAATACTTTCAGGTAACAAAATGTCCAAATGTGAGATAGCACAAACATCATTTGACAACACTCCATTTGCAGTTATTCCAGTTGCAAGTAGTTAATTAATCATATAAATAGGTCTGAACAGGATAGTCAGCATACAGAACTGAAGATAAATGGGTTTGATCGCTCGGTCTTGTAATTTCCTCAGGCAGACTGATTTTCAAGGTGGTTTTTCCTTTTCGGCTATTAATAAATATATATATATATATATATATATATATATATATATATATATATATATATATATTGTGTGTGAGTGTAATTACTACATAAAAAAGCACAACTGAAATACTCTCAGAGTCTTACAATGTGCTACGCAGTTGACATTAGAACGTTGTAGTCTATGTTTATACTCCTATGCTGTGCTGTAAATAAGTCCCTTTATTATGTTCTGTGTACAGAATGGATGTGTTCTGTGGTAGTCATTTCCAAAGTGCAGCTGATGAGCACCACCATATTCCTTAGTTTTCCACCAGCTTGCCTACATGGTCTACCAAACCCATACATCTACTCTACGCTCGGGAGAAGCATCTGCATCCTAGAAAGTCTAACTAATCTCCAGAGGTGCACTGTGCAGAAGTGTAAATGTCACATTAATATCCAGCAATCTACCACATCAGCACCAGTGCTTTCGATTGAATAAACATTTTCATGTTAAAGACCTAAAACACTCCTCGGTTTAGCCTCATTTGTGGCTTACGTGACGTATGAGAGTAAGGGGACATTGGGGCTGCTTTTTTTTTTTAAATGTGGCAAATGTTTGCTTGTGTGTGAAACTTTGTGTTACGTGGCTCGGAGTGTGCCTGGATGGAAATTTGCTTTTCCACCAAGTGCAACAAAAGTGGGCCCCGTTAAAATATGGGACCAGACCTGACGACTGCTAGCTCTGTGTTGAATTCTTGTCCTTTTGTGCAGTGGTAATGGTCATGTGCCTTTATGCACAGGAAGGTACATCCCTTTGTCTCAATACAATAATCTTGCTCCACAAAATGAAGTGCAATGCTTCATCTACTCCATAATTTACTTGGAATACCTCCCCTCCGGCAAACTCTTCATTTCTGCCTGTGCAACATCTTCTCCTTCACAACCAACATGCAACATGGAGGTGCAAAACGTGTCCCACTATATTATATGACCAGACCTGAGGATCACCAGGGCTGAGCTGGGGCAAAATCCTAGTCCATTTGTACATTGGGAATAGCTGTACGCCGCAGCTGTGCACAAGGAGCACCCATACAAATGTGCTTTCTCCATCATTTTATCTCAGTACAGACATATTGCTCTTCACTGTTCCATAATACTAAGCACATCAATACACTTACTTTCTCTCCATCCAGCTCCTCCCGTATGCCTGTACAAGCACAAGCAATGTCATCTTGGACTGTAAACCCAGGCACACTTGCACAAATCTCAGATCCAAAGCTATTTTTGCATTGCCAGGGGACAGATAGTTTTTGGTAATTGATCTCCACTGTGTCCAGAGTGGATATTTGTATGTGACCACAATGGGAATAGCTAATATGTATATACTTTGTGGGCTTGTCCGATTTCGAAGGGAAGTAAGCATAATGGGCCTGAGTCATTAACGAAAGTAAAGCAAAAAAAAAAAGTAAATGTTCTCCGGTACAAACCATGTTAAAATGCAAGGGGTGCAAATTAGTTTATTATCATCATCATCAATATTTATATAGTGCCACTAATTCCGCAGAGCTGTACAGAAAACTCACATCAGTCTCTGCCCCATTGGGGCTTACAGTCTAAATTCCCCAACATACACACACATACACACAGACAGACACATGGACTAGGGTCAATTTGTTAGCAGCCAATTAACCTACCAGTATGTTTTTAGGAATTTGGGAAAAAACCGGAGGAAACCCACGCAAACACAGGGAGAGCATACAAACTCCTCACAGATAAGGCCATGTTCGGGAATTGAACTCATGACCCCAGTGCTGTAAGGCCGAAGTGCTAACCACTAAGCCACCGTGAACATAAGTTAAATACTGGCTGTTTTTTCATTTAGCACACAAATACTTGATAGCTTTATTTTTACACTGAAATTTAAAGTTGATCTAGGACATGCCATATCCCAACTATAAATCTGTCTCCACATTTTAAATTTACCTCGCCCTCCTATGCAACATGGTTTTGCCCAGGTACAAAGTTACTCATTTTTTATGCTTTGCTCTCCTTAGTGACTCAGGCCCTGTACGCTCAGAGTGGATATTGTATGTATGTCCCAAGTGGATATTGCTGGTATGTTCAGAATGAAATTTACGATAGTGTATAGGCTTTTGGGGTCTGGAATAGGAGTGTTCTGAATGGATTTGTTCTGGAATCATTTTGGTGGTTCTTAGTGTATATTATTACATCTGGCCCTCCATCACTTGGTGCAAATAAATTTGTACTTCACCTAACAAGTTGGTGAGCAATTCTGTTTTGCATATAACAACATTTACAATAATTGCCCCTTCTGCCCTTTTCTTTCATATGTACAGTACTTAATAAACATGCCACATGACTCATATTGAAAGTATTCATGAAGGAATGCATGTCACTCATTGGTAGTGCACCAATATATTTTGATGACTTCATAAAAGCAAATTTTAGTACCTGGGATAAGGTGAAGGAAAGTGGCTTTCTAAATGTCAGAGAATGCACCAGTATATAATGTCACAGAGAATGCACTTGAGTATGTTACAATGCACCAATATATAATGTCACAATGCACCAATATATAATGTCACAGAATGCACCTGGGTATAATGTCCCAGAATGCACCAGTATATAATGTCCCAGAGAATGCACCAGTATATAATGTCACAGAGAATGCACCAGGATATAATGTCACAGAGAACGCACCAGTATATAATGTCACAGAGAATGCACCAGTATATATAGTCACAGAATGCACCAGTATATAATGTCACAGAATGCACCAGTATATAATGTCCCAGAATGCATCAGTATATAATGTCCCAGAATGCATCAGTATATAATGTCCCAGAGAATGCACCAGTATATAATGTCCCAGAATGCATCAGTATATAATGTCCCAGAGAATGCACCAGTATATAATGTCACAGAATGCACCAGTATATATAGTCACAGAATGCACCAGTATATAATGTCCCAGAATGCATCAGTATATAATGTCCCAGAGAATGCACCAGTATATAATGTCCCAGAGAATGCACCAGTATATAATGTCACAGAATGCACCAGTATATAATGTCACAGAATGCACCAGTATATAATGTCACAGAATGCACCATGATATAGTGTCACAGAATGCACCATGATATAGTGTCACAGAATGCACCAGTATATAATGTCACAGAGAATGCACCAGTATATAATGTCACAGAGAATGCACCAGTATATAATGTCACAGAGAATGCACCAGTATATAATGTCACAGAATGCACCAGTATATAGTGTCACAGAATGCACCAGTATATAGTGTCACAGAATGCATCAGGATATAATGTCATGGAATTCTCCAGTATATAATGTCACAGAATGCACCAAGATATAGTGTCATGGAATTCTCCAGTATATGATGTCAGAGAAAATGCTCCAGCATATAATGTCACAGTATGTACCAGCATATAATGTCACAGAATGCACCAGGATATAGTGTCACAGAATGCTCCAGTATATAATGTCACAGAATGCACCAGTATATAATGTCACAGAGAATGCACCAGTATATAATGTCACAGAGAATGCACCAGTATATAATGTCACAGAATGCACCAGTATAAAATGTCACAGAATGCACCAGTATATAGTGTCACAGAATGCACCAGGATATAATGTCATGGAATTCTCCAGTATATAATGTCACAGAATGCACCAAGATATAGTGTCATGGAATTCTCCAGTATATGATGTCAGAGAAAATGCTCCAGCATATAATGTCACAGTATGTACCAGCATATAATGTCACAGAATGCACCAGGCTATAGTGTCACAGAATGCTCCAGTATATAATGTCACAGAATGCACCAGTATATAATGTCACAGAGAATGCACCAGTATATAATGTCACAGAATGCACCAGGATATAGTGTCACAGAATTCTCCAGTATATAGTGTCACAGAATTCTCCAGTATATAATGTCACAGAATTCTCCAGTATATAGTGTCACAGAATTCTCCAGTATATAATGTCACAGAATGCACCAGGATATAGTGTCATGGAATTCTCCAGTATATGATGTCACAGAAAATGCTCCAGCATATAATGTCACAGTATGTACCAGGATAATATGTCACAGAATTCTCTAGTACAGAATGTTGTAAAGCTGTCTGTTTTGTAAGAAGATGCAGAACGAGTTGGCTGTTTTAGTCAGTAGAGCACTTGCTGTTATTTTTCTTCCTTTATTATGTTGATGACAATATTATCTTATCCTGAGTGCTTGTGACTGAGCATTTCAGAACTGCAACGAGTGTTCTTGTGTCTGATTATCTCTCTGCTTCATGCTCATTCAAATCAATTTATATCAAATTGGATGTAGAATCAATATATTATGTTGTTTAAAATGGCTTTTGTGATTATAAGTAAGAACTTAACAACCAGAGAAAAGGGAGATTAGTGGAGTTAGTCCTGCCAACATTAGTCAGGAAAAGTGCAGGGAGATCTCGGGTGCCTCTTCATCTACACATGATGTATATAACTTCCAATTCTGGCAGGAGTTATGAAGTGTTAAATATGTGTAATATGTGTGTGATTATAACAGAAAGGACCATAAACTGATTATTCATAAATATATGTTCTGCATGCCACAATAGCCAGCAGAATGGAGTAAATCGGGGATTACTATTTACGATAATGTGTAATTGAAGTGAAGTGGGTAAATGCAAAAAACAAAACAAAACACTACACCTCTTATACTATGTGTATAATGTGCATATTACACAATGATGTATTTATACATTTCTATGCAAAATAAATTTACAATTGAGTTATGTCAGAACAACACGATTATAAGTTATTCTGCACATTATGCTTCTCATATGTAAATGTATTTTGCTATTTTCCGACAGTTGTGCATTTTGTTGAGTTGTAAGAGCATGATTCACATCACTAAAACCCCTGTCATTCTGTGTTTACAGAGGTAGGTGGCGCTGTTCAGAAGAAACATATATGAATGGTCCAAATTTCAGAGGACAGCTTTGACTCGTGGAAACTAAAAATATAGGTGGATTTTTGTTCACCACTTTAGATGGTAGTGCAGCTATAAGACATTAAGTCCTCATATAAAAGGAGCATATGAGTGGTTTGACTCAGGTCATTCTAAGTGATCCTGGTTCAAATAAAATAAATACCTTCAGACATAACTCTAGCATTAACAATAACCTAAGGTAATGCCCACAATCTAAATTTATACCAAGATAGAAGCCTGGCTCAGTCAGCCCAAATCCTACCCCGAGCTAAGGTCCTAAGTTCACAGTAGAAAGCATGCTGGGTGGTATGTGTTTTTAAGTTGTCCTGCTGTTTCATGAAAACTCAGTGCTTTCAATGCTTGGAAATAGCTGCAAGTTACTGCTTTTGTGCAACCTAGCGGTGGGGGTGCCGGCTAATGAGTGAAAGCAGTATCGCTTCCAGGGTTGTGCTATGCTTTGTACACAATGTATATACTTTTCCATTTAGCTCACATACCAACTATTCACTTGTGGTACAATCTGTTCATCCTTGTCAACTATTTATATTTATTCCACCATACTGTGCCCTGTGGAATGAACGGAGTATAATTTTTTTCGTAGTGCTGGCTTAAACAATTCTAGCCTCTAGATATTTCACTGTACTTAAATATAATACAGTTGGCAACTCTCTCTTTTTTTTTTTTTTTTTTTAATATAAAGAGCATCTCTAAAGTGATTTTAGTAACTTTATATTTCTCCAATATTTTAAACAAAGGTACCATATTAAACATTGTAAGGGCGTGGTACCAAAATGCATTCATATAATAGATTTCTTATTAAGCAAGATTATTACATACGGTGACACAGTGGCTTCCACTATTGCCTTGCAGTGCTCTGGCCTTGCTATCGGCATGGAAGTTCTGTATTGCTATGGTTCTTTACACAGCATATTGTATGTAGGACCTGATTCATTAATGAAAGTAAGACATAGTTGCCTACTTTCCTGGAATGTCCAGGAGACTCCCGAATTTCTGGGAGTCCTCTTGTGAATGCAGGCCAACCTCCCGGTTACTAAACACCTAGGTAGTAAAGTCGCACATCATTGTTGCCCCGCCCCCTGCTACAATTGGTCAGAATATGTGATTGCAGTTCAGAGGCGGGGCCAAATGATGCAATCTGACACGCTGCCGCCAACCCCCTTCACCACACGATCTACCGGGGCAGTCCCTGCCAAAGTTGGCAAGTATGAAGTAAGGCAAAAAAAAAAAGGTGTACGTTATCTCATGGACAAAAAACATGTTACAATGCACGGGGTGCAAATTAGTATATTATTTTGCACATAAGTTAAATACTGTCTGTTTTTTCATGAAGCTCAAAAATACTTGATAGCTTTATTTGTTTAAAGCTGTCAAGGAATGAATTTAAAGCTTATCTATGATATGCCCCATCCCAAGTATAAATCTGCCATCACATTTTTAATTTACATCCCCCTCTAATGCAACATGGTTTTCCAAGGGGCAAAGTTACTCCTTTTTTTTGCTTCCCTTAATGATTCAAGCTCTCATATTATGTACAGAACTGTGTAATATGCTTGCTGTAAATAAATAAATAAATAAATAAAGAATAATATATATATATATATATATATATATATATATATATATATATATATATATATATATATATATATATAATAAATATAAATATTTTATTTTGATCAGTTGGGTTTGTGTTGTTATTATTAAGGTTTCTTCCCCTTAAATTTAGGATCAAATAGGATAGTTAGGATCTACAATATGGCTGTCATTTTGTGAGGTATTTCACAGTCTTTATTTATATACAATAAGTACAGAATATAACCTTATTGTTTTCTACTGACAATTTGTATTGAGAACAGTAGGTGGCAGCATAGATCTCAAAAATTAGATTGGACTTGTGTTGGAATGTGATTGTCGTATTTTAAGCCATACCAATCTTTCTGTACTGTGTCTGTAAATGTGTATATGTTTTTGCATAGTGGACTATTTATCCTAATTTCCAGGGACAGTCCCTGTCTTTAAACTTGTCCATAGACATTTTTGTCTCTGTATATGTCCCTGTTTTCAAAACCTTCTTTTTCTGCATGTTAGATGTCATTCTTAACATTTATTCTTGTTCTCTGGGCTTCAAAAATTAATGTTTATTTAAGAGGAGTATTTAAAATGCTAAAAGTATGTAATAATCAAATCCAATATAACATGATGGGATTAGTACTTCAACATAATCTCCCAACACCATACTTGCCTACTATATCAGAACGTCCGGGAGATTCCCAGACTACCCTCGCAGGTCTCACCTTTCCTTTTGGTAAAGAGGGTGGGGCCTTGATGATGCAAATCCCGTCATCCGGCCTTGCTGGGTGATGTGCAGCTGGGCCGTGTTGGCGGGAATTGTGCAGTCACCCCCCCCCCCACCCCCCACGTGTCCTTGGGTCTGTAAAATTGGCAAGTATGTCCAAGACACTATTGCATATTTGTACCAACTCAGCAACACATTATCCCTAGAAACAACTTAAAATGTTGGCAAATATGGTTTCTATTATATCAGATGTGTGCATGGTAGGGACATTTCCTGTATAATCTTATTTTATACTAGAAGCATTGTACTGGATTCTTATGCAGGATAAATGGAGGGTAAATCAAAAGTTAATATTCTGGAAGATCTGCAAACCGATTTTATAATTATTTTTTTTTGTATGTTCCTCCTATACATCTCAATGTTACAACACTGTCTTTTATACAAGAAAAGCAAATTAGCATTTTAGCTAGGAGATGTCTGCTAATGACTTGTGTTTTGTTTAACTTGAAACACCTCAGTAGTTTTCTTACATGCAGAAGTACTGTACATTGGCGAGAACTGTCACAGCATGTGCTCACAGCAGTTTTGTTGTTTGTGAAACAGTTATTCTTACAATTTGTTTTAATTACTAAAACAAAATATTGTGTCTGTTTTTCAGGTATCTTGTTTACCATGCTGGTATTTGGACCAGCCTGTGGGTTTATCTTGGGGTCCTTCTGTACCAAGATTTACGTTGATGCTTTGCTTGCTGACACCAGTAAGTGTTTTTTGTATTTTTGATTATTAACAACATTTGTCCCAGAAAATCTATGTGCAAGAATTAGGTGTGTTTTTTACCAAAGGCAATTCTATTCTTAAGCTTAACCTATCCTGTTATCTGTATTTAAATGCCAGTGGTATCTGGAAACACAGTAGCGGGCCTCATATCCATTTGGAAAATCATCAATAATCAAGAGAGCAGATTATAAAAAAAACTTGGATAAATTAGGGTGCATGGCTTTTTTAGAATTCGGGGGGACAAAATCAGAGCTCTGTTCCAACTCTATTGGTCACAATACTTTTAGGGCTTGATCTAGGTTTAAATGATGGACTTATACATGAAGGCTTGTCAAGTGTAGTGTTCAAGCTTGTGACACACTTAGATTTAGAACATAGGCCAATAATGCGGCCATATAAGGATTACCATTACAACTATTAAAGTAAAGGTAAATACCATATTATTTTTGCATTTTTCTTATGAGATCTTAAGATCACATCAGTCAAGCAAGTCATTAGAAAGTCAAGAATACCATCTTTGAAAACAATCTGCTGCTTGTCTTCATAAGACTCTTGAAACCTAAGATAGAAGCTCTTTTAGAGTCTCCTATTTAGGCTCTACTTCGTTGATGTGGTTTGCTGCCTTGCTTGGTGGGCCCATTGTAGTTGACACTTTTGCCCCTTTTGTAAAGAGTCAAGTGACAAAGTTGTACCAATGCTACTTTAACAAACTGTTCCCTGATGGAATGTAAAGGACAATAGCCAATAAAGGCAAAACACCTAAATATGAAGATCTTCTCCTACAACAAAGGGTTTAATCTTAAAGCTCTATTACCATACTTATAAAGTGGTAAACCTTTTCACTTCCTATTCACTTTAAAATGGCTACAGAATGGTGGCGTGAGCAGAAAGACCAATCAGAAACCACAACGTCTATGATTGTGGCTTCTAATTAGTGCTCCTGCTCACACCCCCCCCCTGCCCCTCGTCGCTATCTTATACATGCACGTTTTTCAGCCAATGCTGTTGATGGACAGCAGAGCTCCAGGAAGAAACGTCTGCATGAAGCTCTGGGGAAGGGGAGCTTTAAGAGATTTAGATTGAAAACCATGAAATTTGAGTATTCCGATATAAGAGGTATTCTTTGTGTTATTCACTCCCATGTGACTGGGGATGAGCATTCCCTTGTCACGTTAGTGTGTCAGTGGTGCACGGAGCAGTTTCAGCGCTATATACACTAATGCTTTTCCAGCTGGTGGATCACTAGCATTCAGAGCGCCACCCACAGAGCTAGCTATGCCTCTGGCACTTGACCCATCAAGCCCAAAGACTCTGAATAGCAAATAGCACATGCCTGTTTCTGCATTTATTGTGATGGTAAAATAATGGGAAAAAAAGGTCATTTTACATTTGGGAAATGAATTGTTACCATGTTGTTTTATACTTTAAAACGTATTTACTTCATTTGTGTTGTGTGCTAGGTAAACTGGAAATCACTCCAGAGGATCCACGGTGGATTGGTGCATGGTGGGCGGGCTTTCTGCTGTGTGGTGCCTTACTCTTCTTCTCATCCCTCCTGATGTTTGGATTCCCACAGTCTCTCTCTACTCACATGGATCACTCAGAGGAGAGTGAGCAAACCATGCTACCTGACCGAGAGTATGAGAGACCGAAACCAAGTAATGGTGTCCTGAGGCATTCCTCTGAGTCGGGGGATGGAACTTCCTGCTTTCAACAGCTCAAAGGTAACCACATTAAATCTACTCTAAGCCTGAACTATATCTAATACAACCCTTCAGCTTTTCAGTTTCACAATTACCTAAAGTTTGTACGGCCCCAGGAGATGTGGCCTAGTTATAGAGTAGGGCACAACTCCTGACATGTCCTTTCATGATAAGGAGGCGTATCTGGTACTGCTTACAAAGGACTGGTGTAAAGATACGTGCTGATGATAATGGCCGTAAGCTCATATCTTGTTAAATAAAGCAAAAAACAAACAAACTAATGCATGCCCCCAAAGCCTAAAATAAGTAAGGGGGCAAGAGCATGAGGCCCCCATGAAAAAGCACCTTGTATGTCCTTGTTTTATGGATGACCTGTTTTCCCTACTGTACGGCGCTGCAGAGCATTGTGGCACCTTACAAATATACAATAATAATAATAATAAGCCGCAGCCAGTGCCAGGTTGTACCAGGATTTTTGTGTGGAGATGCCTAAAATACTAATCAATATCGGCAATTGCAAAAAAACTCTTCATAGGCTTAAGTTTGTTGTCATTCAAAAATAAAGACACATTTCATAACTTCAGAGAGGTTGTTTATTTAAAATGATGTATCACTTAAAGGGTTATAACAGCTAAATTATAGCTGGTTACACTGTGCCCTGTGGAGTTCCCCTGTCACAATGAGAGATAAGCCCCAGTCGGCAAAGGATAGAATCAGGCCTTTAAAACAATTGTGCCCCTCACCCCAGAATGTGAACATGGATTCCTAGAATACACTAGTGTGGCAAAGTAGTAGGGTCTGTTGAGGTTGCACTTGGCTGCTACTTCGAAATTGTGAGTTCAGATGTGCAGATGTGAGTTACTCCATCAAGTAAACGTAGATAGAACGTAATACTTATCTGTCTGTAGCTGTGGAGCGCTGTTTGTAGTAGATTATCGTGGTGTTGTTGTACAGGAAATATTGTCTGTGTACGTTGGATGTGGAGATGTGATAGTGGTCTGTAGAAAGTGAGTGATGGGCTGAGTGGAGATAGGTGGTACCTGGTTATGAGAGCTGGGGATTGTAAGAAGTAATATTGTCAGTAATGGCTTAAGCATTAATAGGGTTATAATTATGGTGCAACCAAATAGGCAAAAAATTGTGTTGAATGATTAAAGTTGAGGTACAGTTGTAAATAACAAAAACACGGGAGGTAGGAAGGTATGGAGTAGGTGATAGATTATGCAGAGGTTTGTTGGTGATGTTATTGATGGATTCAGAGGGTATGAGTAGGTGGGTGTAGGTAAGGGTGTGGTAAAGAATGGGAAAAGCTGTGTAAAGTTGATAGGATGGAATATTAGAGTGCGCCGTGTGGAGAGGTGTTTTGGATGTGGTAGATTAAGTGAAGTGGGTTGGGGTGATGTGTGGCTATAACAGTAGTTACCAGGATAAAATAGATAATCAAGCGCAATAAAGTGTAAATTGGATGTGGAAATGGAGATTATTGTATGGACAGTAAGGTTTAAAGTCAGTTAGTAAGATATGGAAGACAGTTAAATAGACATGAAATATAACAAACAAGGGAGACATGTGAATAAAACATTAATTAAATATGTAAATAAATTGTTAGGCGTGTAGGTTTTTGTCCCAAACATGTGTCATCACTTCCTCAGTGGTTTCCAGAATTGTCACCACTGCTAAGTGTGTGTGAACAAAGCACCTGATTTATTTATTTTAACCTGAAAATTCACACTCATGTAATCTGCTGCCTGGGGGAAGGTATGGTTAGTTCTTCAGTGCACACTGACCCCCAAAAACTGACAATTTCATTTTATGACTTTTGAAGCAGTTTCTCTTGCCCATGCCTCTACCTTTTCCTCTCCCCCTAACTGCAAGAATCGCTAATCTGCTAATCGGTTTTACAATTGTTTTTATTGCCTTGTTCACAAACATTTTTAATAGTTAAGTCTATAACTAGGATTTATTTTTTTTAGTGGAATGTCACAGATATATTATAATGAGTCCAAGAAACAGGTGATGATGCCCAGCACATGTGCATGGGGAACATGAATATGTTAGATCGAATTCCTTGAGTAAAATACATTATTCTAAATCTTTCTTATGGTGTAAGTACCTATTGATGACACAAGTCATGTGCCTGTTTTTACTGGTTTTGATGCGGTTTCCCTACAGGAAATATAATGCTCTGGGATGACCACAACTATTGTTCTTTGGGATATGTTTTTGAAAGATTAAAGCCATGCCCTAGAGCAATCAAAGAAATCATGAAGCAGCAATTGAAAACCAATGTCTAAGTTGTCTGAATAAGTTCATTTCAGTACACAGTTTGTGTAACCTGTTCTTTTCTCTCTCAGTGCAATATACATAAAAATGCCAAAAATGTTTTACCCAGGTTGTTAATTAGTTTACTATGTTTGTCCCCAATTGTAAAGTGCTACGGAATATGTTGGCGCTATATAAATAAATGATGATGATGATATATATATATGATTACAATCACACCAAACAGATGATAATGATCATCATTTTCATATGTAGGTTTAAACACAGTCATTAATTGAAACAGAAAGAGCTGTGTAGAAGGTTTAAAACTGGGTGAGGAACAGCCACAGGCTGCTGCAAAAGTGAGTGGAAGACAGTTTTATGTCACAGGTCATACACCATGGCAAGACTGAGCACAGCAACAAGACAAAAGTTAGTTATACTACGTCAGCAAGGTCTCTCCCAGGCAAAGATTTTCATAGCAGACTGGGGTTTCAAGATGTTCAGTTCAAGCTCTTTTGAAGAAGCACAAAGAAATAGGCAACATTGAGGACCGTAGGCGCAGTGGTCGCCCAAGGAAACTTGGTGCATCAGATGAAAGACACATTGGGCTTTAAGGAGAGCAAAGCATAAAAAAGGAGTAACTTTGCACCTGAGCAACACCATGTTGCATTGAAGGGGTAAGTAAATTTAAAATGTGGGGATAGATTTATAGTTTGGTTAGGGCATGTCCTAGATCAACTTTAAATTTCAATGTAAAAATAAAGCTAAGTATTTGTGTGCTAGATGAAAAAACAGCTAGTATTTAACTTATGTGCAAAATAATAAACTTATTTGCACCCCTCGCATTGTAAAATGGTTTGTCCTGGAGAAAATTGGGTCCTTTTTTTGCCTTACTTTCCTTAATGACTCAGGCCCATCATGTTTACTTCCCTTTGAGAACAGAAGATGTCCAGCAGTGCCATTCGCTCAGAACTGGAAAACAACAGTGGGACCCAGATACACCCATCTACTATTCGGAGAAGTCTGGTTAGAAGTGGTCTTCATGGAAGAAGAATTGCAGCCAATAAGCTTTATCTTCAACATGGAAACAGTGGCAAGCGACTCAACTATACACGAAAACAAATGGAAATGGGGTGCAGAGAAATGGCAGGAGGTTTTCTGTACTGATGAGTCAAAATTTTAACTATTTGGCTGTAACAGAAGGCAGTCTGTCGCCGAAGTGCTGGAGAGCAGTACAATAATGAGTGTCTGCAGGCAACAGTGAAGTATGGTGGAAGTTCCTTGCAAGTTTGGGGCTGCATTTCCGCAAATTGAGTTGGGGATTTGGTCAGCATAAATGGTGTCCTCAATGCTGAGAAATACATGCAGGTACTTGTCCACCATGCAATACCATCAGAGAGGTGTCTGATTGGCTTCTACTTTATTCTGCAGCAGGGCAATGACCCCAAACTTACAGCCAATGTCATTAAGACTTATCTTCATCGTAAAGAAGAACAAGGAGTCCTGGAAGTGATCATATGGACCCCACAGAGCCCTGATCTCAATATCATCGAGTCTGTCTGGGAGTGCATGAAGAGACAGAAGGATTTGAGCAAGCCTACATACACAGAAGATCTGTGGTTAGTTCTCCAAGATGTTTGGAACAACCTCACTGCCGACTCCCTTCAAAACTTGTGTCCAAGTGTACCTAGAAGAATTGATGCTGTTTTGAAGGCAAAGGGTGATCACACCAAATATTGGTTTGATTTAGATTTCTCTTCTGTTCATTCACTTTGCATTTTATTAATTGATAAAAAATAAACTATTTAACATATCTATTTTTGAATAAATTCTTACTTTGCAGCATTTTTTCCACACCTGCCTAAAATATTTGGACAGTATTGTATATTGCTTCAACGTCTACGGCTTTTCATCCAGCATAGATTCAATAACTAAGTACACCTAAGCATATGTGATGTGCTCCTTTTACCCTAAATTAGCAGCTCTGACCCATTGGGTAGTGAGCCATACTAGACCATAGACTTGAGGCAGGGCAGCCGTGAGATGGGCTGCTCACCTACTCTTGCTCATTTTTCTCTGGTACTGGCAACAACATTCTAAAGTAAGCTCCATCACTAAATGACTGTTTCTCTGCCAATCAGCATCAGAGTTTCACTGCTTTATATGCTGTCATGATATGCCTAGGAGATTAAAAGGGGTCTGGGATGTTGATGGGGAAATACATGAGACAGTTGAGTACATGGAGGAGGGGATGGAGCTGAGTGTGTTAAAGTACATGTTAATATGGCTTCATAATAGATGATCGCTGAAAATGCAATTAATACAATATATTGGATACTGACTGGAGATGGAGGGGACATTGTAATGGTTATGAATTTATGATGGTGGGTAGGAAGCCCCATTTTTGCTCCCCAATCACTACTAGCTAGTGGCCTCTGACAATACCCTTAAATGCAGTGGTAGTCACTTCTGCGACTACAGTAAATCCGACAGCAGTTTGAGCGATAGGAGAAGTGCGATTTTCAGGTGTCCGACCTGGAGGGGAGAACGACTGCTTGAAATGACTGTTACAAAAAATTCCACCGAATGAATATCCCGGCGCCTGCCTCGCTATTAAGGTGGACATTGTAGAGGCGGCGGTTCCTTAACTGACCACCTTAATAGCGAGAATGTCTAGGTCGCACTTTAAACTGACGTGATTTGCAGGCGCCGGGATATTCATTCGGCGGAATTGTTTGTAACAGTCATTTCAAGCAGTCGTTCTCCCCTCCAGGTCGGACACTTGAAAATTGCATTTCTCCTATCGCTCAAACTGCTGTCGGGTTTACTACAGCCTTTAATTGGTACCCAACCCCTTAAATGTATATTCCTTCTTTCTTTTTTTTTTGCAAATAAAATTTTTATTGGTTTTTTTAAAAATTTTCAAAAAGGGGTACAGAAGAAAAAAAAGGGGAAGGGTACATAAAAGGGATGGAACACAATGCTCCTGAAAGCATACAGAAACAAAACAATGCTTATCTGACTATTCGGCGTATATCATAGACCTAACATGTATAATGCATACCAACAAACACAGTATCAGTCCCCAGCGTCAATCGGGAGTGAGAGTAGGGAACGTGATGGGTCTCCCTCCCCATCGGTAACATAGTTGTGCCAAGCTCTCCACTTAATCAGCGGGGACAATGTTAATGTAGAGTATGGAACACCTAGTATATTCCTTCTTTGACTGCAGGGATCTTCCATGTCCATGTTAGCATGAACATCAAGTGGTGAGGAAGCTTCTGTGATTTCATCTAGTGATATTGTAGAGGCCTTGGTGCAATAAAATTCCAGCTATTTTCAACCAGTTATATGACCATGTTTTCGCCACAGCGCTTTTACGGCACCTGTTTAAACTAGTGGAACCAGCTCTTTCTATCTCATGTGACAGAGAAGAGCCTGAAGACCTTTACACTGCACAGCTTTAAAGAAAAGGATGATAGAATGGCTTCTATTTTAACGTTCTTGATACTAGCTTGACAGTGCTGAAGCACTTAGTACTCCTTGCTCCAAAAGGAGTACTAAGGGTAGAAGACATATGCACATCTCAAAATGGAAAATGAAAATTGTATGAAAAGAAAGATATGCTGTCAATATGTAGTGTCCATTGCACATCAAAAGTCCATATTGTCATATTGCCGAAACTGCAGTACCATCAGACTCTTCCTGTTTGGATTACTGGTTTGAGACCAGTCTGGAAATAAATTTGGAAATAGTCGTTCTCCATGTGGGCACTTAGTGTACAGACATCAATTACTGTGTATATTTCTTAAGTACTATTGCACCGTGCCCATGCCATGACGTCCTGTATATGACTACTGTGAGCAAACTTATTATATCTATCAGCTTTACCTCTCTTTGTAATTGTACCTCCCTTTGTACTTGCCTGCATTCAGCCACCACCACAAATACATTCTTTAGTAACAATTCATTGACATTGAAATAATATTAAGTGCTTTTTTTTATGTAATTGCTTTCTAAATCTCTTCACTGTTTGTTCTACAGTTTTGTAAGACTATTGTTCTAAACTCCATTGTAAACAGACCTAGCCCCCATCATCAGTTGATGCACAATGCAAAATAATTGCCTGATGGTCAAATAACATATTGAATGCAGTGCCAATCTAAATCTAAGTACTGGAGTTTGGGACTAGTTAGGCATAGATGGCTTTGTCTGTTCTTAGGGTAATGTATTTCCAAAACCTTTGCCAAAGTGACCCATATATTACTTCTACCTGTCAGAGACCTGTCCTCTTCTTGTTCTTTATAAGGGTTAATAAACACAAATTTACACCAATTAAAAAATGGCATACTCAGAGCTACAACCTTATAGTTTCCCCAAATTTATATCCACAAATAAAAGGAATATTAAGAACGTAGTAATGGAAATGCTACATAAAATTCTGAATCCTGTTACTGTTTTATCTCCACAGTGAAACTGGGTGCACACTACAGTAATTTCATGCAATTATTGTGCAGTTCACATGATAAACGTCTGTTTGTTCAGGTTTTACATTATTGTGTATGCTCCCATGATCATGTTTTATTGTACCAAAGCACATTGTATCATTTGATTGGTTTTTATAAACTTCCTAAAACTCAGGATAAACCATGGAACTGGGAAATGTGGAAGTTTGTATTCACTCACTAGCAGCAGTGTAGGCAGATCTCCATAGAGTGTGCAGAGTCACGATCTTTTGAGCAAATGCTTATGACAGATGAAGAGCACACATCTGAAGGTAAATCATGTGAACACATAAATCTGCATGCTGATCTAGACTTTCAGTCGTTGGTAAAATCAGTACAGAAATTGCATCTGCAGTAATTTTCTGTAGTGTGTTCCCAGTTTAAGGAGCCTTTCGCAAAATGAACCGGCTTCATGTGCCCATTAAAGTGTCCATTTTGGCGGCCGTCCTTGCCCGATAGCTGCGTCTGGGGTCAGGTCAGGCTTATTGGCTTCTTTTTTTTTTTTTTCCTGCAATCTAGTTATCTGGGAGTGAAAAAGGCCTGGATTTCGTCTAAAGTTGTGCAGGGAGTGGAGGTTGGGGATGCGGACAACAAAATATCCCTATTTATAGATGACATTCTTCTCACCCTAACACAATTACAAAATCCCCTTCTAATCTTCAGAAAATCATAGATGAGTATGGTAACATTTCAGGTTATAAAATTAACTTCACCAAATCTGAATCTATGATGCTACATACACCTGAGCCAAAACAAATCTCAATGCAGCATTTAGCCTCAAATGCCAACCTAAAAAAATAAGAGACCTAACTACTAGGAAACCTCTAATAATCTTGTATCTGGGATGTATCATAGATATCAGAATGATCATACTCCCAAAACTACAACACCAATTTCAGACTCCACCAATGCCATGTTCACTATGCACAGATATCATATGGAATAGGAAACCTCCAAGGGTCAGGCAGACAGTTCTTTAGAAGTCCACAAAAAATAGATGTTGTGACCTACCAGATATGAAACGGATTGGCTGCTCATTAGCAGCATCATTGGCACCACAACCGTCACCCAAACACACTATTACTAATTTTAATTTCCCCAAGTATTCGCTCATAAACTCGATGCTATGATTCTGCCCTAGCCAGATCTCTAGTTCTGGTGTTTTACCCGCAATTTTTAATCACCAAGCACCTTCACTGAGTTACTTCAGATCTCATTCAATCCTACTGATGTATAGATGCTCTGTGGAAGAGCTCTAAGCTAGGTGGTGCTATTCATAGTTTTATTAACTACAGACAAATGTAGGACACATGCACTAGGCAAACAAAACTAATAATGGCGCAAAAACAATCTGAACACTTATTTTTTTTAGCACAATACTGTAAATCCACTATCTCAGGCTATAAACATATCTTTGTACTACCTGTTTAATCCAATGTCATTAAAAAAACATGTTCATTTCTAATTCAGAAATCTCTACAAAACTTTACATTTTCTTAGACCACTTAAATGTGGCTTCCAACCAAGACATTCCACAGTAAAAATTCTACTGATTTCTAAAGAGAAATTCTTTGGGGGTATGGACCGAGGACAGTTGACTAGTGCAAAAGTCCTACGTTACATTTTGTAAAAATGTTGACTCCACTCTACATGCTCTACTGCTGAGCAAGCTTAGGGGTTCAAACATAAGAACTCACTTACTAAAATGTTCTCACTCCTATTTATCGGGTTTGTGTCTATTTCTGCCTCCAAATCTATACACCTAGATGATACCTGTGGGGTCTCTCAAGGCTGTGTTTTGGGGGCATTGCTGTTTTCATCAATGATTTATCTACAGTTTGTAAATCTGTTTCCAATCACGTGTAGACAGATGATACTATCTTTTTTGTGCACAGATCGAACTTGTTTGACTTTAATAGTGGACTGCGATCTGATTTCTACCACGTGTAATGCAAACTATTTTGAACATTGACATAACAGTATCAATTTTATTTGGGTTCAAAAGCGAAACTTACAAAATGGTATAAGTGTTTCAGTTTATGTAAGAAACAACAGAAAGTCTGAGGTGGATTTTATGGCCTGAGCAATCTTCGGACCATATCCACTTTTTGTAATGGTGATTTGGAGTTACAGTTGGGTTAGGGCATGGCATGTGTGAATCGAGGGCATAGCCAATTGTGTCACAATTTATTTATTTTTTTAACTATTTATTTTGAAAAATAGCACTGATATACAAACAGGAATCACCAATTAGTACAGTGCAAAAACAGGCATAAGTAGATAACAGTGCAAAGGCAAACATTTGACTAAAAACAACGAAAACAAAAACACATTTTCATAGGAGAAACAAAAGAGGAACATTTGTTGCACCAATTGCTCAAACCCTATAACATTTTCCAAGAATATGAGGTGAGAGGGGATGGGGGGGGGGGGAGACAACATAAGAGCCGCTCGCCAATGGGAACCAAAGGGGGTCCACTTAATGGGAGGGAGCTGGTGATGGGGTTAAGGGGATACAAGTAAAGCCAAGGAGCCCAAATTTGGTGGAATTTATCACCCTTGTCGTGTATGTGTCACAGTTTTTAATTCAGGAATATTTGGATGTATGGGCTACTAGTGAATTCATAGACTGCATTATAATATTGGAGAAGCCTTAACAATCTTAATAATGCATTAATAATGGTGCCCAATTATGCACACCAAAAATTATTTATCAAAAAAACTAAAATATCCAAGAGGAGACAATAAGAACTATTAAAATGCAATTGTAGTAAAAGCTATTTACATATACATTGAACCAGTGGTGTTTCATTTTAATCTTACAATAAAAAGTGCTTATGTGTCTCTGTGTGATAGAAATATTTCTTTATTAATATGGATTATCAGTATGAAGTAGTTTAATTGCAGTGGTGGACTTCCTGCTGACAATGCGCGAGGAACTTCCAGAAATATACAATTCTCTCTATTCAGCTTCTCCTATGATTGCTTCAGGACTGTGGTGTGACCAATACAAACTACTAGTGCATCTTTATTGAATAATATTCCTTTTGTGATCCTTCGGGGTTTATTATAATGAGGACACAAACATCTTTATACTGCGGACAGACAGACATGGAAAAAAAAAAACATTAAAAAATATGACCATGGCCCTCATTAGTCCCAGTGATAACCTGCTGGCACCCAATGTCATTAGGTGATCTCCCGCTGACTGCCCTTCAGAATGCTCCAGCTTTATTGTATGATGCCCAAGTTCCTGTGAATATTAAACATGAAATTAGCTGGAGGACAAGGAAAGACATTTTAGAGGACCACGGGGGGGATGTTCATGCTTGTTATGTCGCAAAGGAGTCAGGTTATCAGGTGAACCTCATTTATTAACCTCTCTGGTACTAAAGATTTCAAACATATGGGAAGCAGATATTCAGCTAACATTTGGAGCATGATGAGCTACAGAAATTAAAACTTCTAATGGATTAAAAAAGAAACATAATAATAGCCCGAAATATTTCTTTGCCTCTACTGACAGCTAACACAGAGGAGTAGTGATCTTAGTACATAATATATTTCACTGTATCCTCTCTTCCCCTGTCACCAGATCATCCGACCCAGATATTACAATTATCATAGTGGTAGGTGCATATAGACACCTCTCTTTAACCATATATATCACTGTATGCTCCTAACACTGAACAAAATGTTTTTTTTCCCACAAAGTTATTTCTTCAACTTTCACAAGTAGTTATGTGATTCTCATCTTAGATCATGAGCTTGATTTACCCCAAATAAAACCTACTCACCCAGGTCCATACAGAGAAGCAATAAAATTATCCTCATCCCTTATGTTCCACGGAATGTACTGAGTATATAACTGCTAAAGACTACATCTATTTCTCTGAGCTATACAAAATGTACTCTCACATCGATGTACTCTGCATTGACTTTCTTATCCCAGAGGTTAATAGGGGCACTAACTCCCATGCCATGTTGCATTTACTATAAATCTTTACCTACTATGTTCTTCCCCTCCCCAAAAGAGCTGGTGTCTGAACAAGCTATTCTACTTAACTAAACCAAAGCTCTGAATATCAGATCCAACCCAAATATCGAAACTGATATTGAAGCTGGTCACGGAGGCCAAAAAATTACGATATACGAGTATAATGTATTGCTGATGAATCCCAGTTGTATCCCAGATGTACTACTGATCTCACTACCCAGTTTGTTCTCAGAAATATAGTATGGTCTCAGGATTCAAAATCACCACCACCACCACAAAACTTCTGGAAGCCAACTTCAATTTTAGGTGGCAATCTTCGAAAACTAAGTATTTAGGGATCTATATTACTAGATATATATAATCAGTTATTTATTCATCACTATGAACCCCCTATACTAGACCGTATTAAAATGGACCTTCTCAAAAGAAAAAAACAAACATTTTATATCCTGGCTAGGACAGTACAACACTTAAAATTAATATTCTTTCCTGCCTATTGTATCTGTTACATGTTAAACATATCAATATTTCCACCAACTTGTTTCCAAGTTTAGTTGGTCTAGGAGAAAACCCAGTGTAAGAATGCAGATAATACATAAGCGCTATAAATAAAATGGTCTTGGCGTCCCCGATATTAGTAAGTAAATTCTAGCAAGTCACCTGGTACAATATGGACAACAGCATGCCCCCATTGGCTGCAGGATTAGGGTGGACAATGAATCTGCTTCCTTAAATATCCTGTCTGTGACCACCATCCTTTGGATCCTCTTTTTCCCCCTCCCCTTTAAAAGCTCTTTTAGTTATATTATTCTCTATCATGATATGTGACCACACAACCAGAGGGATTCCCACTCCCAGTGCAGTGTTATGAAGGTAGAAAGGAAGCTTCACAGTTCCATGAGAAGTATAGGATGAGGCAGGGTTCACAGTACATATAGCAGGTAGAAAAATATTGTCTGTTTGCTGAGAGGAAAATGCTGTGCACCTACCCATAACACAGAGAACGCCTCTACATTAGATGTACTTTCTCCTCCACCAGCTGATTTCAATACTCCTGTCTTGTAGAATAAAGTCTTAGGGGCTTATTCAATTAAACTGACAAATCGCCGTTACGCATATAAAGTGTCAATATGTTACCGCAACATCACAGATTTTCCTTCGCAACCCTATGGGGGGCAAAGGGAAATCCGCAATGTTGGGGTAATACAAAGTGCCTTTGGGTCTGTTACGGAGGCACTTTGCGCTTAATTGAATACGCCCCTTATTGTTATTAACTTCAGAGCAAAACGAATCCATACTTAGCAGGGCATGCCCTGAGCCACTCAATTACTCCAATTAAGGAGTGCGTGTATTTGCACCACCGCTAATGCCCCCATTTTGCGGATTTCTGTAAAGACATAGACACCTACGTAAAATTAGGCTTCTGACATCACATTGCATCTACGATGCAGATTCACACATCACTTTTTACTCCTTATTCTCAGCTGAAAAAAAGCTACATCTTCTCTGCATGCCTACCCTGAGTTCACGCTACACCCGTAACCTACTCCTACCAATTCCTAAACTCCACATTATCCCAACTGTACTCTTATCATTTGCCATGCTCCCACTGCACCCAGGCCAGCCTATCTCCATGGGTTTGTATAAAACTATTCTTTTAGACACTACAAGTATTTCCAATACTAGTAAGTTATGTAAACATATAATCTCCATGTAAAATAAACACATAGGGTCTGATGAAGAGTTGGACGTAGGTCTGTTTGTGTAGCACAAAATCCACAAATCTGTACAGTGCATCGGCAGAAAACAAGCCATATGTATGCATCGGACACTGGCGCCTCCTTCCTGGTAGGGGGCAGGTGTCAATACACACTGATGATGATATGACACCTGATAGCGCTAGCTAACCAATTCTGACTGGCTGATTCAACTTCACCTGTGAAGTTGATAGGTGTTTTCTGTATTGATGGTACATATATTATAGGATTTCATGGTCCGTATTCTAAAAGTATGTTTTTTGCTAATGTGATTCATATGAGAGAAGGAATATCAAATCTGCTGCATTATATCAAGCCTAATAGTGTTATTTCCTATCAAAACAAGTGTTAACAAACTTTTCTTGTGCTTAATACCTGGTTGTGTGTGTGCATATGTGAGCGTATGCAGGACTGTCATAGATCTGGCGTATATGCTTCAAGTGCAACACATGCCTACCACTCCCCATATGGCATAGTTGCCTACTCTCCTGGAATGTTCTGGAGACTCTCAAATTTCTGGGAGACCTCTTGTGAGAGCAGGGCAATCTCCTCTGGGCTCCTGGCCAGTTCATTAAGTTAACTGGTGGGGACGCGACTAATGCATCATTGTGCCCCTCCCCCCCCTCCTGCTGTAATAAGGTAAAATGGTTCTGACAGCCTAGGGGCGGGGCCACGTGATGCTCCCCACTTGGTAACGCCCACCCAATAAAATTGCCAGTGAGATCTCCCCTCCTGGAAGGGAGATCTCAAAAGTTGGCAGGTATGTCATATGGGTGTCAATACGCATATTTTACAGCAGTTTCTTTAGCGTAAATTACACCTAACATGAATCCAACTGAGCATCAGGCCTATAATACATATCGGCTTGTCAATGGAGTAGTTTGTTTTTTGGTTTTTTTAAGAAAGTCTATCTGTCTTTTGAAATACAAGTTATTTTATACTTATGTATTAAGTGCAAGCACTGTTGCTTCAAATATCTGTTTTTCTATGTGTTATTTCTTTGTATTGTTGTTATTATTCTCTGGGGACTGTAGTATTGCAGAGAGTCCTTTGTGCATTCAAGCTGCAAAGTTTAAATCCCAGCAGGAGTTAAACATACACTTCTTGCCTGCACATAAAGAGCACTGAGACACAGTGAGAAGTGGACTACACAGACAATAATCCCGAAATCTCGCAGAGTACCTGCCCTCAACACAATAAGAAATGAGAATATAAATAAAACATCAAGGATGCTGGAATCTTCAAGCAAAATGTTTGTCTTCAAGCAGGAGGTTGTGAAGCGCTGCCAAATTCAGAGCAGCATTCAATGATTGTTTGCGGATGGTAGTGCCAGTAATTGCATAGACAAAGAACTGTAGCTTGTTTTCTACAAGACTTATCATAGGCACATATTTAACTAATGGGGAAAAATAGTAGTTTTGGTTCTCTTGCAGTTTTCGTTCAATATTTTGAAGACTCGAGCTTAGAAATATAGTGAAAACTATTATTCCATCCACAATAAGAATCTACGAAAATACAGAAAAAAAGCCCCCTCCAAAAGTAAACCCCTGCAAATCCATATTCCAAAACACGTAACATGACATTATTGGAAAGGAACAGTCATATATTTTGGGCAGAAGATTTTATTTGTTTCACTCACGGTTATGTTTTATGGATTGAGCAGAGGGATGAGGGCATCCAGCTGTGTCTCCAACGTAATGATGTCCCATTCATATTTACAGGCTGGTAATGTCTCCTGTACGCTTTTATTGCCATAGTTTTCTAGCAAGGAGGTTTTTTAATGCAATTTCCCTGGATTGTTCTTACCATATGTCTGTACCTTCCGTAAAAGATAAGTGTTGAAAGACTGCAAATGTTATTGTGTGAATGCTTCTCAATGTACTTTGGCCCTTGAATACAGACCATAAAATCACAAAGCTCTTAAGATACAGATCATATTTTCCATGCAAACAGGAGCTGATATAGGCTTGTGTAGCCATGGTGCCAGGCTTGTAGTGCTGTCTCCATTAACATAGATGATGATCATCACAATGTGCACAAATGCAAGTACAAAACTGAAAAATAAATGCGGGAGGAGATGCAGGAAGTGCTGTATTTAGGCATACAATAATAATAAACTAGGCTGATTATGATTAAGGGCCAGGATATACAGGGCTACTTACTGCAAGTAGTACTTAAAATGCATAGCAGGGAAGTTTTTCCCAAATAACACACCTGGGATAAACCTTTATTCCAGACCAAATAAAGACACGGACACAAAATTAAAGTTGGAATGAATGACGGTATTTATTTATTTTTAAACTAATAGGGCTGTAAGGCGGACGAGAGCAGGGCAGTCAGGAACGCAAAACCAATACGGTGGAAAGGTCAGACCATAATACCACCAACCCAGGATCATACCTTATCTATTGGCCGGTGCTAAGATCAAGTCTAACGGCAAGACTACACCCCCTATAAACTCCGCCAGTATAAACCATACAAAACTGGCCCAAAGGTCCTACTAACAAAACGGACCAACCGTGGTATGACACCATAACCGCAGGGGGGTAGTGACCTATGACAAGATCACCCAAGCACCATATGCACAGTTACAGACTGCACTGTTCTCCTACCACGCCGCATGAAATTATACATGCAGCCCGCCAACTACAGCCCTAACTACTCCCCTTAAACGCCAAAAAAGCTGGTCAATAAACAAATGAACACCCTCATCTGACAAATGAACACCGTCAAATCTATATAAAAAGGGGGATTCTACTTTCAACAAAGGGTACTTTATAACCGAACCACCCACAGAACGAAAAATTTTACTGGCCACCTGATTTATTTTCCGTACCGCCGCCCCGATGTTAATGGCGGGCATATCAGATCTCCACTGCCTACGAGGAACAATACAGGACCAGCATAATTTAATATTAGGCCATCTGTTTGAAATAGCATACGTGTCCTCCCGAATTCTGATGATTAACTCCAGGGTCTTAATTTGCCCCACATCAATGCCACCAGCGTGGACCACTAAAACGTCCGGCACACGAAATGATAAAATTTCCTCTGACAGAAGAGGGAGAAAATTGTCCCATTTTAAACCACGTTTACCTATCCATCTAATGTAAATGTTATCCGCTAACCAATGACAATTACGAGATAACGGATGTCTGCTAGCCCAGAAAATGTAGGAGTGACCCAACACCCAAACGGAAATCATAGAGGAATTGGATCCTAAAACGAGATAATAAAAGGAGGAGGATAAGCAATAAGGCACGAAAAACTAACTAAGCAGAGAAGAAACACCATTAACATATTTGCATAAACTAAAGAACCATGAACTGAAGTTAAATTCCACAACTATAAAACACCTATTTATAACTAGGAGGTAGGGAGTGAGGTGAATGCTGGGACAAAACATTAATTCCAACCTTAAACCTAACAGAACGAAAGGAAAAGCAGCAACCCAGGTGAAGGTGAAAACCTATGAGGAAAAAGCCCTTCAACGCCCACGCAAATAGCGGCGAGCAGCCTAGCGCCCTGGGTTCACTAGCTTAGAGGAGAAAAGAGGTAGAGAAGAGCTGCTTAGAGGGAAAAAACACATGTTATACATCAGGACGAATATACGATTTATAACAGCCAGACTTCCATCTTCTTAGCCTTTGTATGGAAGTTACTGAAGCCCCACTCGCTGCGGGCGCTGTGGCCGCCCCTATCCGAAATGAATGCGTCCCAAATTCTGATGAATTTAAACCAAGAGCGTTTAAAGTGTTGCACATAACCGCATGAAATTGAAATTTGGTGAGGGGGGAGAGATCTTCATGCACTAGCCAAACCTCTGATCCATGTGGCCTAATGCTGGAGAAATATTTACAAATTTTAACAGGACATATACTTTGATCCTGTATTTTACTAAGCGTGAACCAATGACCAATCCCTGCCTGATCTGTTTTTGATCGCCTAATTTTCACTTGAATGCTGTCGTCCGACAACACCACATGTTTACCTAATAATGAAGCATCTGTCCTGCTTTTAGATTGTGCAACTAACTCACTAACTCGCATGGCGCCATGAAAAGCTAAGGAGAATGCAGCCGCAAACAGGGAAGCTTCGAAATGGTCCGATGTAATATCCGGTAAAGTAAAAATCATACGGGACAATAAAATAGGATCTATGGGCTTTCTCCTATCCTTGGGGGTGGGGTGGAGCCTAGACCAGCCTTTTAAATGCTTTATTTATTAGAAATGATTTAGTGGGATCAGGTACACTTTGTAACTTGGCCATGAACGATATACCTGCCAGCATAGCTGTCATAGATGTTCTACTAAGGCCCTCCTGGTAACACCCCCACATGAAGTCTATCATACCGTTAGAATCCCCCGAGGAACGATTGGGACCGGATAACAGAAAAACCTCCCATCGTTTCCAGGCTGCCCGATAAGCCTTCCACGTACTTGGTGCTAGAGAGACCTCTGCTAAGAATCTTAAACCGGACCGACCATCTGATAAACATAAAATGGACAAGATGTACCCACGGGGTCAGCACTGGGAGCTAAAGATCTAAAGCGCTCCCACTCAAAACGGAACAGAGAATCAGCAATACAGTTGTCTATAGCAGGTACATGTTTGGCGCAAAAATTTATGTCGAAGACCAGGCAACGAAGCACCAGAACGTGTAGCAAATTTATTGCCGGTTTAGAGGAAGCGCTCTGACGGTTAATCGCCTGCACCACGCCCAACTTGTCACACCAAAAGGAAACATTACGCCCTGACAGCTGAGAGGCCCACAATTCCAGCGCTACGATTATGGGAAAAAGCTCCAATACCAAATAAATTCTTTGTAAGCCCCCCGTCTATCCACGATTCCGGCCATGAAGCAGCGCACCACCGAACTTGGAAGAAAGCACCAAAGCCTTTAGCGCCTGAGGCATCTGTGAATAGGTCTAACTCTAATGTGGAAATGGGAGGTGAAGGCCAAATCCTGGAACCGTTGAACTTCTGAAGGAATGTCACCCATATTGTTAAATCTTCCCTTATCTCGTCACTCAGAGCTATTAAAGCATGGGGTCTGTTTCTGCCTGCTGTGGCCAACTGCAGTTTCCTGCAGAAGATTCTACCCATGGGTATAACTCTACATGCAAAATTGAAGGATCCTAGTAACGCTTGAACTTGTTTAAGAGTACGACAAGGAGAGGCCAGAGTACTGGATATCAAACTCTCCATTTTAGCTATTTTGTCAGCTGGCAAGCGACAGCAGCCCGCCTCAGAGTCTATTTCTATCCCTAGGAACGACAAGCAAGATGATGGGCCTTCTGTCTTATCCCTGGCTACTGGTACCCCCATAACCAAGAAAAGAGCCTGAGCCGCATATAGCATATCAGAGCACACTGAAGAGCCAGCCGGGCCTACGAATAGATAATCATCCAGGTAATGAGCGATGCCCTCGTGCCTTGTGCCCGCCTGGATCGCCCAGTGAAGAAAGGAACTAAAAGCTTCAAAGTAAGCACATGACAAGGAGCACCCCATGGGAAGGCATCTGTCAATAAAATATTTATCTTTAATTTTAAACCCCATGTACCGGAACGATTCCGGGTGTAGGGGAAGTAGTCTGAAAGCCGACTCAATATCTAATTTGGCCATAAGAGCCCCTGTTCCAAACCTTCGAATAAGCATTAAAGCCTCTTCGAATGACTGGTAAACCACTGAACTTATGTCCTGATCTATGGCATCGTTAACGGACTTGCCTGCGGGATGTGACATGTGCTGAATAAGCCTAAATTTACCCGGTACTTTTTTAGGGACTATACCTACTGGGGATATGACTAAATCTGCCAGGGGGGGGAATCAAATGGGCCGATCATGCGGCCTAGGCTTATCTCACCACAAATTTTTTCGTCTAGGATATCGGGGAATAAGTATGCTGATTTTAAGTTCCTAGAGGCCCTAGCACTAACTGATGTGTTGATAGGGAGCCTAAACCCGTGGCGAAAGCCTTCGCTTAAGAAGGAAGCCTGCTCCGTATTTGGGTACAGTCTAAGCCATCTTTCCAGTGCGTCATTACATATGGGGGATGGGGCTTTACTGAGCGCTGTTATCATTGCCACGGTTTCTGGAGAGGCCGGGGGCACTCCTTGGACACTCTCTGGCTGCGTGGCCACCGCGGCAGTAGGAGCAGATATGCTTGTATCTGCAAGATTCACCCCTGCCGCACGCTCCATTGTTGAAGGCGAAGCATCTGTTTTTTGCAAACTGGGGACCTCCACGTCTCCCCCCTTGCGGAAACCGATTCCACTGTGCCCCTGAACTGAAGGCTAAACTAGCCCGGTTTAGTTGCATCCAGATCTCGACATCCTTAACGCCCAATGGCATGTCTACCCGACCTTCTACTCTCTCTCTAAACAATTTGTCGTATTTGCGCCACGTCCCTGGGCGGTTATTAATAAACATCTCATTTATCATATGCAAATACTTCCAGACCTCCTCAGAGGCTTGAGGTCTCGTGTCAATATAGCACGCCGCGAAGGAGCAATAACCTGACAGCCAGTTAGAGAAGGTTTTGTATGCGTCCTCGCCTATCCCCCCTTTTCCTCGGGCCGATTCTAGCTCTTTCTTGCTAGCCTTAGTGATCTCGAACATGTCTACAAACCAACCTTTCTTAATCCTATCTCTAATACAGGGGCGAATGCCTGCTAAAAGAGCGGTGTTCTCACAGAGCACCATGGGGTTTTTACTCAATGACGTCTTCACTACAGGCCCTTGTCTATCTCCTTTCGATGCTGACCTACTGAAGTGAGTATTAAGGATCTTAATCAACTTCCAGGGACCCTCCCCCGATGAAGAGGGGGAGTCCTCGTCAGTGGATGACATAGGAGGGCTATGTGTAAGTGCGAGAGAAAAAACCAACCTTAGACAACTCACCGCCCGCACCCGCAGCCGACTGCCGACCGGATCCTGCCGCCCCAGATGGCCCCGGGACCGACGAAGTCTCCATCGCACCCTGTTGAGGTTCCGGAACCGACAACACTCCCAGCGGTATGCCTGCCAACGACGCCTGATTCTCGGATGCGACCTCCGTCTGGACCGTGGCTCTAGCTGTGACCCCAGCCGGATTCGGGGGCTGTAGCGAAGTTGATACTCCTGGACCTTGGTATTCTGAAAACACAGGCACGTTAACGTGGGAAACAACTTGATGAACAGCAGCAGGAGGTAAACCCCAGTGACTGCTTTGACCTGTCCCGACCAAACCCGACGGAGGGGGAAAGTTCCAGGGGGACCCCTGATGACCCGCCGCCAACGCACCCGCAGGGGCGACCGGAAGCGGATAATAATGAGTATAGGATCCCGTCGGAACGGGGTAAGGAGGGGAAGGGGAAAAAGAACTACCCGGGACAGCCACACCCCCAGCCGGGGGATAAGGTAAATTCCAGCCCTCCCCACCCCCCAGCCTGTTGAGGCTGATACTCGGCTGCACGCCCCTCGGAAGACTACTGACAGGGATGGGAGGAAGAACTAAAGGGGGGCCCCTGACCTGGGACAGAGACGTGGAGGGGGGGTAGGAGCCAAGAGCAAATGAGGGGGGGGGCAGCTACGGAAGAATACAAGTTTACACCCCCCACATGAACATCAGCGGCCCCCGAACAGGGGCCCGCAGAGACGAAGGGATCGCCGCCCGCTGTGTCCGCTACGGGGAAACAGAGGGAAGAGCTCTTTCCTAAAAAGACTGCCCCCTGACTCCTAGAGAGCCCTGATGTCCGGGTCAACTCCACCCTCCCCCCTGGGACCAGGGGGTCCCGAATGATAGGGCCAAACCCCCTATATGGAGAAGGGGCCTCCCGCTGTGATACTGATGCCTCAGATATGCCCCCAGACGAGACACCCACTCCCTCCCAGCTCCGGAAGATACCAGGGCCCTGAGGGTTAATGGAAGGAGGAGGGGGGTCCTGCTGCCTGCCCATGTCCCCCTGCGCTATCCCGCTACTCCTGCTAATAACACTGGCCCCCTTAACAGCTGCGGGGGCTGCCTTAGTGCCCCCCCCCCGCAGAAAGCAGAGAACCTCCGGCGGTGGAGCTCATTGCCCGCTGCCCGCTGGAAGGAGACCTGTTCAGTCTTGGCCTGGATGGAGAAGCGCTGCGAGTCCCCCTAGCGGCCACACCGCTGGGAATAGGGGACAGCGCTGTCTCCACGTGGGCTGCCGCCAGGGAAGAGAGGGACTGGGCTGTGGGGACTGCGTCCCTGTACCTGGCTGGGGCACTCCTCACCCTGCTAGGACAAGACATAGCTGTCAGCTACACAAAGGAGGAAGAGACAAGCGGAGAGAGAAGGGGAGAAGGAGGGGGGGGAGGGGGGAGATAAGACACGGAGCCCCGCGCTGCAGAGAGAGAGGGAAAGAAGGAGAGATTGAAGGGAAGAATGAGGAGGAAAGGAGGTAAAATAAAAAGACAGAACCACGAGGTGAAATAAAGGAGAGAAAAAGGGGGACACAGCACACAGAAATACAAAAGAAATCTGGAAACCAGTACTCAGCCTAGCTCTCAGGAATCCGGAAACAGGAAGGGCAGAAGCCTCTGCACACTGACTTATAACTGTGTATAAGTCCCAACCCCTCCCTGCACTCATTGGCTGAAACTTACAGGAATCCACAGATAATAGGTTCTTTAGTAAGTCACTCACCCGCATGATTTTAACTGCGTTTAGTCTGAGGGACACACTTCTCTTAAATACTTTAGAGCGTCTACGTGATATTGGAGAAGACATAAAAGAGCTCTTTGTAGCAGCATTGTTACTCAGCAGTTACAGAGACAGTTATGAAATGCTTGTGGCCACAGCTGATGATCAATTAGATGATGAGCTTATGTTAGAATATGTCAGCAGACAGCTTGCAGATGAATACAAGAGGAAAACAGAGAATGTAGGCAATAACAATGTCTCCAGAGCAGAATCTGCATTAAAGACACAAGATTGGAGTTAGAACTATAGTCAGCAATGTGAACCTCTTGAATGTTTTATATGCAAGAGTCCTGGTTACCTAAAGGTTGGCTGTCAAGTTTTGAAAAAACTAAAATGAATCAGCTGAAGAAGAAGAATAACTTAAGGGGAAACAAAAGTGACAGCCACTATTGAAGGTTAAATTCAATACCAGTTTGGGTGCATTATCAAATCATGCATGGTGTATCGACTCTGGAACCATAAGTCATGTGACTAATGATAAAAGTGTATACTCTCACATTCATGGAAAAAGTTACCATAGCAAAGCACAGTATATGACCTGGGACAGGCGATGGTTACCTTAACTACCCAGTATCCACTACATGCACCAGAAACATACCAGTAAGTAATCTAGTATATGTACCTAATCTTGAAAGCAATTTGTGGTCACTGAATAAATGCACAAAGCAGGCTAATGTTGTGGGATTCATGGATGACAGCTGTGTCATCACAAAATGTCACATTTTGGAGAAGCAAAAAATCATTGATGAATTATACCAGCTGAAATGCAAAGAAGTTGGTCAACACCACAAGTTAGGATTGACATACAACCTGCATCTATATACGGCACCAATGCCTACGACACAGGAACCTGAAAAAGTAAAATTCCTAAAGAGCAGCTTGCTCACCATATTAAGATTGATTAGTGTTTGCAGGTGATGAAATGCCTGAATGGGAAAAATGCCAAAGAAATACTTCCAAAAAACAGCAGTAGCAGTGCTGAACAGACTCTGACCCCAAAAAGGGGAAAGTATTGTCTCATATTCATTGATGATCAGTCAAGATACACTACTAGCTACTTGACAGTATGGATGAAGTACCATAGAAACGCAACGAGTCTATCCATTAAAACTGCTGATGAGAGAAAAATTTTAAACCAGCTTCAGACTTGGCCAACGTAGATATCACCTTTCAAAAGGGGGCCTGGTTTTGCATAAAATGAATGGGTTATGGTCCTGCAGGGTATGGCCTATGTTGGCAGGTTGGCTAATAGAGAAATTGTGGTGGGCGCATTGAGACATTTTGGAAGGCTACCTTTCCCAATTCTCCCCCCTTTTTGGTCCTCCACAAAATTCCCCAAAGAGATGTTAAAACATTTCCAGCCATGCTTTGCATCAGAATCTTTTCTTGACTCTCTTGGTGGTTTGACAAAATAAGTGGTCATTCTGGTGGAGCTGTGCTGGAAGACTGGGCTGGCACTGCAATAACATTAGGCTGATGATTCTCTGACATTTTGAAACTGCTAATGAAACTTCAAACGCAACACTCCATTAATTCCCTTGTATTCACTTACAGTCAGCTTCAGTAAATGGAGCATGCAGCTTCCAAAAGAAAACTCTCCCTAGAGCAAGTATGGGGTCCTTAGGACCAATGGACACCATCCCCATACCCAGTTACAAGCTCTCACATTGAAGGCATGATTTTAATGCTAGTAAGTAAAGGGCCTTAAGCTTTGCTTCAGACCGCTCAACTTTCAAAAACATCCACTCTTCTACAAACATCTTCGACTGTGACAGCACAGTGGCCTAGTGGTTAGCACTTCTGCCTCACAGCACTGGGTAATGAGTTCGATTCCCGACCATGACCTTATCTTTGTGGAGTTTGTATGTCCTCCCTGTGTTTGCGTGGGTTTCCTCCGGGTGCTCCGGTTTCCTGCCACACTCCAAAAACATACTGGTAGGTTAATTGGCTGCTATCAAAAATTTACCCTAGTCTGTCTGTTTGTCTCCCTCTCTGTCTGTCTGTCTGTGTCTGTGTGTGTGTGTGTCTGGAGCTTACAGTCTTAATTCCCTAATACAAAGAGGCAGGGACTGAGGTGAATGAGTTCTCTGTACAGCGCTGCAGAATTAGTGGCGCTATATAAATAAATGATGATGATTACAAAGAAAGTATTATGTAGCTGGCCACATAACTTGAGCATATTTGCTTTTGCTTATGATTCTGTCCGCCATTGCAAGCAATAAACCTGTCCCTAATTTAAATTTTAAATTCAGTGACTCCAGTGAGGTAATCTATTACATCCAACTTTTTAACATGCAGCATGTATGCTATGAAGGCCTTACCGACACTTCACTAAAGTAAATGTTAAGCAGATTATCACATTTAATTCTGTGCAAAATTAGTCACTACTTATTAAGACAAAGGAGTGCTGGCGTACATTAAGATGACTTCCAGATCAAGCTGTGTTATCATTAAAATAATTAAGATGTTTACTGATGTAGAAAATGTTACATTGGATCCATTAACCAAATCTCCCATTTCAAAGTAATCATTTCCAAATTGATGTGTTTAAATAGACTCTACTGTTTAAAAGGAGTTAATATGCAAAGTGGAAATGAATAATTGTTACTGGTTCTGTACAGTAGGATGGTTTCTGTAAACTCGGAAAGATATTAAAGGACCACTTCACCTATAATGCAAGTTGCTGTATAGAAATAAAGCTACAAATACCATTCGCAAATATATCTGACAGACTGGTTTGTCCAGCTATGTTTATGTTGGGCATATTTATTATTCACCAATCCTAAATTGACCGACTTGGGACTTGTTTTCACTTTAGTAGTCTTGTGGTTTGTCAAATGATATGGCTTGTTAAGGATTATTTTTTTTTTGGGGGGGGGGGGGAGTGTAGGGTGCTATCTGAATAATTATTTATTTGCTTTTGTTTTCTTTTACCGGGCACTCTACAGAAGTACCCGGTAGAGGTGGCGAATGTACCTGCAAATGCAGTTTTCCACCAAATGGACTGCACTTAACGTAAAGGCCTTCAGCAGAAAACACAGAAGTACCACATATAATAAAGACAGTCCCAATGTTCCATCGTTCTCATGGCTTATTAAAGCCACAAGTAAGGCTAAAACAAGCCATATGTTAGGAGAAAAACTGGAACTAAAGCGGTAAGAGGTTTTTCTACATACGGCATGTACTTTGCAGACATCCCAACTGTCCAATTTCAGGGGACTGTCCTGGCTCGCAGGAAGTTGGGAAGAATGTTTCCACTTACCATGGTGAGTGGGCGATGACCACACATAAGAGGCAGGTACCTCTGGGATTGCATGGGAATTCAAGGGTGGTTTTAGGGGAGGGAGGAAGCACTAGTGATTCCCCGGAGGGCATGTCACACCCATTATGATGTGGACATGCCCACAGCTGTCAGGCAGAGGAGGCAAGGCCATGTCTCAATTTAGGAAAGTTCCCAATTTAGGAAAGTTTTACTGAGGTTAGACCTGGTGAGAAAGGATGGTGTGTTCAGAGTTATAATTTAAAAAATTGTTCAGTCATAAATGGCATAATTACACCTCATTATCTTCTAACATTTTTGAGGAGCAATTGGGCATTGTTTCTTGCACTTGATTCTGTGCTTCTTGTAAGTCTAAATTCCATCTTATATACCTATTAAATGTTCAAATTGTGAAGCATCTGCAAAACTTATTTTAAGTGGAATCTGTGGCACGGTGGCTAACATTGCTATCTTAGAATGCTGAGGTCATGGGTTTGATTCCAACCTGCGCACCATCCTTGTGGAGTTTGCATGTTTTCCCTGTGTTTGCGTGTGTTTCTTCTGGGTTCTCATGTTTCCTCCCACAGTCCAAAAACATACTGGTAGGTTAATAAGTTTCTGATGAAATGGACCCTTATGGGTGAAAAGGAATATAGACTATGTAACATGATTGGCTTTATATAGCAAAAATAATACACAATTGAAAGTGCTAAGTTGGTAATATACATTGACTTACATCTGTTCTACAATCTCAGGCTTTGCTGTATAGGAACTTTCATAGGAATGGGAATGGGCAATACAGTCAGTATTGTGTATGTGTGAGCCAAATTCCTTTTCTTTAAAAGTGTGATTGTAATTGATTACAGTAGGTGTAGTGGTCACTGTGACTAAAGGTTTATTTTAGCTATTAATCTGGCATTTTTCAAAAATACTGCTGTGGGCATTGAATTACTTTCATGTGGTTTTATGATTATACAGAATTGTTTTGACAAGAGAGGCAGCAAGTTATTGGATTCTTTCTATTGTAATTGCCCTTATTGCGGCTATAAGTGTAATTTTTATCCACACTTATCATAACAATAAAAATGACTTTTCACTGCGCTTTAACAATATTTTATTGGTGAAACGCTATCCAGAGAGTTAATAGTTACTAATCACACTGCTGAGCATGTGCACAGCATGTATGTGGATATAGAAGCTCAGTTTGCTATTATTAAACAAAAAAAACATTTTGGGGCCAACCTTTGCCAGCGAGAGCCAGCGATAATTAACGTTTGTCAGAGTTATCACTGGCAGCAGCTGATTTATTATATAAGGCAAAGTGAAAATCATCTCTATTGTCTGCAAAAGAAACTTGTTTTCACCAATAATAGGGCTTTTGTGCTATGATAAACCGGACCCTAGATTTTCTTCCTGCAATATATCAAAAAAAGTATATAAGTCTAAAAAATAGACCGGTGAAAAACAAAAATAATTGCTTTGTGTATGTGTGACCTAAATATTGTCTTCCTTTTCAGTCATTCCGAAAGTCACAAAGCACCTGCTTTCCAACCCTGTGTTCACCTGCATCGTTCTTGCAGCCTGTATGGAGATAGCCGTGGTCGCTGGCTTTGCAGCATTCCTGGGAAAGTACCTGGAGCAACAATTTAACTTGACAACCTCATCTGCCAATCAGCTGCTAGGTGAGCGGAATAACTCAAAAACCACAAATGTCTTTTATTTGCACTGTACAGCCAGACTTGCTGCTTCAGGGTTCTGAAGGACAATTTGTCATTGTGCCATAATTGTAAAACATAATATTTAATGACCCAGTGATAAATTGTAATGTTGTTGAAGATTATGGCATTGCTAGAACAAAAGTATATTAGCTGGGTCATGTAGTAATTCCGGTGATTGACCCTTCTTCTGGAAACCGTTACATATTTTAAGACACTGAGATTAAGCACATCTCAGGAGCCTGAACGCCACTTGACCTTGTCTGTGTTGGCTACATACGGTTTAATTTAGCAAGAACAATTGTGCAATATCTCCCTAGCTGTTAATTAGATATATTCCAGTGACACAGAGGGCCTGATTTATTAAGATACGAAAAATGAACGTAATGTGTGTTTCTTTAAAAATGTGAGTAATTCAGGCATACTTGGGATCCGTTTTCAACCACAGGCAGATCTGAAGAAATGTCTCTTGTTGAATACGGGTCTAGGTACACTCTGCTCTGACAGACACAATACACTGCACTATATGTACAATACATACGTAGAGTATAAAGTCCCAGCACAGAAAAAAATGAAAGTATTCAATTATGCTTAGCTGTTAATAACTTGTCATTAATGAAAAAACATTAAAAAAAAGTTCCTATGACATACATTTCTCGTGGTGATAGTAATGTCTACTGTACATAAAGTGCATTTTTACAGTTGTACTTGATTGCAAACCAATGTTTGCATATTCATCACTGTCACTCGGCACTTACAATTGACCTATAGCTGCTGCACATAATACGACAGAAAAAAACGTACCTCAGCGAGGCCAGAAGCTTTAATCAGATGCTACTGTGTGTGCTTGAGTTTGGCACACCCTTATTATTATTATTATTATTATTGCCATTTATTTATATAGCACCACTAATTCCGCAGCGCTGTACAGAGAACTCACTCACATCAGTCCCTGCCCCATTGGGACTTACAGTCTAAATTCCCTAACACACACACACACAGACAGAGAGACAGAGACAGACACAGACACACACAGAGAGACAGACACAGGCAGACAGACAGACTAGGGTCAATTTGTTAGCAGCAAATTAGCCTACCAGTATGTTTTTGGAGTGTGGGAGGAAACCGGAGCACCCGGAGGAAACCCACGCAAACACTGGGATAACATACAAACTCCTTACAGATAAAGCCATGGTCAGTAATTGAACTCATGACCTCAGTACTGTAAGTCAGAAGTGTATGTGCATGCACCCATTCCCCTTCTTATTTCACCCATGAAATTGTAGCTTGCTGTAAGTGTCCTTTGCGCTCAAAGATGAATTGCATACACTTGCGCTCTCTTGTGTACAGTGCATTTCTGGGCATACGCAGAGAATTTTAACACAAAATACGGCACATATCAGCATTTACGTTCCTTAATGAATCAGTCCCAGACTTTTTGTTATAATATCAATCTTTTGCATTACTTCTACATTAAAATATACAGAAGCCCATTTTTGGAAAGCAGCCGAAGCACTTAGCAAAACCCACTTCTAAGTGCAGGCCTTCCCTGTGCTCTTGGTAGACACCTAAGCATTCTGGAGGTTTGCCTAGGTGAGTGGAGAGGTGCACTGTTCAAAAGCTTTGAAGATTGAAATGAAGATTGTGATTTCAAAAGCACCTCTGTACGAACCACAAATCTTCATAATGGGAAAATTAAGCATCTCAAGTGATATATGGGTAGATACATGGTAAGCATTTAACCCTCAAAAATATCTTTCTCCTAGGAATGACGGCAATACCGTGTGCATGCCTGGGCATTTTCCTGGGTGGGCTTCTTGTGAAGAAATTAAGCTTGTCTGCTCTGGGGGCAATCAGGATGGCCATGATGGTAAACCTGGTGTCCACCGCATGTTACGTGTCCTTCCTCTTTCTCGGCTGTGACACAGGTCCTGTAGCCGGAGTGACTGTTCCCTATGGAAACACGTAAGTACAATTCATACTATAATACCTTACACAGATATTGACTGCTCGGTGATGCAGTTTTGCAAAGCCATACCATAGTTATACTACGGTCAAGTTTACCTAATTCTAAGGTTGAAACAGATTAAACAATTTTATAGCTGTGATGCTGTATGGCAGGCTGAGCAGAACAAGCTGTGAAACAAAGTCAGCCAATGGTTTAGGACATTCTTTGTAAAGAAGAAGAGTTAAAACCGACAAAATGTTCCCGCTTATTACTATGCTTAGATAAATCTTTCCCTGCTGCAGTCTGGACACGCCATGTTTAGTCGTCTTAAGTTATGTAGATTTTATTTTGCAGCAGCAGACAGAGATAAACAAGCCATGAAACAAACAAAAGACAGCGGCATTTATCCTCTTTATTTTCCATTTTATTAGATGCCAAAAGTGATGTTTATGATAAATCTGAAAAAGTAAAACATTGAAAGTTGACAGCAAATAATGATTAACTTGCCCATATAGTCTGCACATTTTATATATGAATTGTTTTATTCTCAGTTTATGGCGTCATTCTGCATCAGTGTGGATATGGAATTAAAAACTAAAAAGCAGAGATTCTGAAAGAAAAGTTTTCACTTGCACTTCTGAGAAAGCTATCAATAAATCGGCATTAGTTTAAATTTATGAAGTGCAGCCTTCTTCTCGGGCTGCAGAGTGTAGTCTAAAAGACATCCTGGTCAGCGGGAGTGATGATCATACCAATTTCACCAGGACAGTCCTGCATGTCGGCACTTTTTTGTCCCTACTCGTGGGAAATTGTGAGGTATGACCATGGTGAACGGGAGCATCATCACGGAAAGTGGGTGAGTGTAGCAATTCATGGGTGGTTTTAGTAGAGGGGAGGGGTGTTTAGGGACGGCCTATAACTTCGGAGTTGCAACCCATTCCGCCTTGGGAGACATGGCTGACAACGTTGGGCAGTATGGTGTTAGCCAAAATCAACTATGACAGCAACTAGACATTTAGGGCTCATTTACATCCATGCGATTTTGGAAATTTAGACAAGTGAAAACCATATGAAAAATGTAACAAACTAAATTGAATATAATTGAATGTCTTCATTAGTATTTTGCTAGTATTCTACTTTAATTTGCAGAAGTCATGGTATCTACAGTTGTGAGGTTTTAGACTAAGACTAAAATATATCCACAAAAAGAATAAAAGCGAAGAGGAAAATCAGCAAAAGAAAATGAGCAATATTATGAAAATAGTGCAATTTTCTCTATTGAAATACATTGTCATAATAAGCTATCGTTAAAGAGGAACCTCACCCAGCCTTAAAGGGAATGGGAACTCTCTGACACATTGTAATATTTGTCAAGATTGGCTGGGGGCCTCAGAATCATCAGGGGGTAATTGACCCAGAGAGTGTTACTCAATGTCGGGTAACCATTGGGTGATGGTCGCCCATCCTATTCTAACACATCCTCTTAGGCCAGGTATGCACTGCTGCTGCCAAGTCCCCCTGCCAATCACAGTAGATATTATGATGTATCCAGTTTCTATGTAGCATTTGTGTCCTTAACTAACAGAAATGTCAGTGTTCCGTGTCCAGGTCCTCTGCTTTGCAGGAGATACTCCGTCCCTAAAGTCTATTGGTTCTACTAGTTGGCGTGTGGAGGGCATACTGCATAAACCAAAGAGCGAGGGAAATTTTTTATTTAAAAAAAAGTTTATAGCCCTATCCCTTGTCACAATGTCAAAGAATTGCTAAAACATGGGATAGCACTTTTTATACATGACCGCCAAAGGAAGGACCTGAATTCATAACGACTTATTTGTATCTATCTCCTGCTGCTCCCCTTTGTCTGCACTACAGGGGTTCAGTAAAAATCACTGATAGGTTAATATAAGGCCGGTTAAAAGGATCTTTTTCCTATTTTCAAACCAGCATTTTGGCGGTGGCCAGTGTATACACAATGATGGAATCCTGACACGTTATATTGTCAGCCTGTCCCCAGGGTCATGGGCTGACTTGCAAGTTTTAACCTGAGTGGGAGGAACGAGACTCGGCCCAGCAGCTTGTTAGGAATATTTTAAAGGGAAGAAATGCAGGTAACCCACTGATTGGGCCCAGGGCAGCCCAATATAAGACTGAACCAGGGACAGCATCCTCCCCTGCCTCACAGCACAGCTGGCCAATAGGGTTAGGTAGTTTAAGAAACAATGGAGTGGAGACTTGGACAACAAAAGGTGTATCAATTTATAGTTTAGTCATCTTTTACATCCAAAAGTAAAGAACCTTGCAGCATATATGTATACTTTCAGAGCTTTACATCCTCTTGCAGCGCCACCTATATGCAGTATAAATGATGCCCTCATTATGAAATAAGAAGTGTTGCCCTGGTTTAAAACCGCCACCAAACGATTTTTAATAAATTTGCCCCTAAGTCAAGAATTTTATGTTGGCACTCTCAGTGCTTTATATATGGGACTTCTAAAATACAAAGGTTTTAGAGGGAATGCAATTTATTGGTGTTTAAACCAGACAAGAGTGTTTAAAGAGCACTTTTTACCTGCTCTAAGCAGCAGTACTTGCCATACCTGCCGTTTTACAATCTTTTCCAGTACATTAATTTGCTTTTTGCTATAATAATTGTTCATTATAATGGAGATTCGGCGACCTGGCAGGGGAAATTTAAAATGGCAATGTCTTTAAAGGCAAAACTTTTTTAATACAGAACTGGGGGAGTCTGTTCCATACACCTGTCAATAGTTTTGTAGCACTTAATGTAAACGCAGGTAATACACAGTAGTCTTCAATGTAGATCATGTTGACCCAGGCATCCCAGTGCTTTGTAAGACTGAAGGCAACAGCCAATTGAAATTCAAACGAAAAGAACAAAAACTCAAGTGCTATTAGAATGATAGTGAAGTAAAAAATTGTGTTTGGAAAACGACAAGTAGCGACCATCCGCCTGCCAAAAGGAGATATTGCTGTCTCTTTATAATTAATTACACAATGTAGAAGGAAAGAAATGGCCAAGCTAGTAGTATCTGAACAAATCTGATAAATAACTGTTATATGATAAAAAAAAAATCTAAATTCATAAGAATTATGATATTACTAAGCAGATATTCATGGAAAAGTAATACATATACCCTTTATTGACTGAATATCATAAAAGCTAAATGGTCCCTATGAATCCTTATATGAAGCTCAAGTGTAATGAACAGCGATTGCTGACATAGCCAAAGGCAACACAGAAATAAAACAGCTACTATCTCATAACAGTCTTGGTGGATAAAGTCAATGTAAAAGTATACTGCAGTGATTTAAGTTCTATGGGGAACCGAAATGAATCCCTCCTGGTAAATGAAGAAAATGTAGAGCAAACCCGGTTACTTGATCAGTTTCACTTCTTGTGATGATGAACGACGCCGGCAGATCTACCTCTTTCACAGAAGGATGCAATATACTTGTGCTGTTAATTTGCTGTCAGGTTTAAAGAGCTTTCTTGAGGTAAAGAGACAGGAGACAAAGTAAGTCGATAATGTTAAAAACAGTAATGATTATTCCTTAACGCGTTTCTTTGTCTATGTTGATGGTTTCATCCGAAGGAATTTCAAAATCTCAGTTATCCCTCTGTAGGGATTTTTTATAGGACCGTGGAGCCAATCAAGAGCAAAGTCTTCAACAATCCACAACTTTGATGCTTTCAAACAAGTTTGATGGTAAGTAATTTATAGAGCTAAAGCTTAGGATCAACGTTACCTGCAATCAATTATACCGGCAACATATATCACAGTCTGGCTCCTGATTATGTAATATTAAAACTTGCACATAATATAATTAATATGATTAAAAAAGTATAATGGTAATAATCTACTAAATACTTTAAAGTAAATTATAATAACACATACTCGGGAGAATTTCTATGAATGAATTGCGATCTGATATGTTATGTGACTATTCCAAATATTGAAACACAGAATAATAATATCATACTATGTAAATGCTGTGCATAATAGACATTATAGATCTTTACCATTAAGGACAGATTCAAAAGAAATTTCACACATATATTTTCCATATGAGCTCACTAGTGATCCAGGATACTAAGAATTTCAAAATATACTACAAATCATTCATCTCCCTCGAATAGTCGTGCTTGCTTTCTTCTCTTATAAGAAAAAAGGAAGAGAGAAAAGCACTTCAATAGCTAATTTAACAAGCAAAGGCCTTCTCGTAGTTGGAGTGAGAAACAGCGTTTGTTTATTCTTCATGCAATTTCTTTTATTCTTACGCACAATTAATTTTTATTTGACCACGTTTTTATTGGCAGAACCTTTTGCGGTTGCCTGTAAAAGGTGTCAGCAGCAGTGTTGGAAAGGGATGTTAAGCCACACACGCTTTAATCTTAACCAAGGTGTTTGTTTTATAGAACAGTTGTAACAGATAGATGATTTATGCAGATACTCACAGATGTGACAGGCAGTATAACAGATGGTTTATGGATTATATGCAGGTTGTAAACGTTTGACACACTGCTTGTCTGTGTCGAATACTGTTGTGGTTTTCATACATATATGTATATGTGTGTGTGTATATATACATATATATATACACTCATAATATATATATATATATATATATATATATATATATATATATATATATATATATATATATATATATATGTAGATATAGATATATAATATGAGAGAGAGCGAGAGCCTCAGGTCACTTTTATACAGTATTGAACACATAACTTGCTAAGACATCTTTCTCCTCAGCGGTATTGGAAGGAAAGGCGCTAAAGTTGAACTTGTGGTTCGCACATGCACAGTAATGCTATGCGGAAGGCTAGACTGCGCCCCACTTCTTGTCCTCATTAAATCACAAGGGATAATACACTAAAGGTATGAGATGGAGCAAAGCGCTCCCTATCAACACATTTTCACATTTTCTACCTCAAATCCTTGGCACAGAAATGAGGACCAGGTTTGCTCCTAGCTTCGCCAATCTATACATAAATATGTTTGAGGAGCAACTCATTTAGGAAGAGACATTCGGTGCGAACGTAGTCTTCTATGGGAGATATATAGATGACTTATTTTTCATTTTCATCCCTGACACTTCTTTGAAAGACACTTTTGTGACCCTAAAAATACACAGTTGTTTGCAATAGGACATATTGCACCTACCTACCCCTTAGAGGGGGGGGTTGCTTTAGAAAAATTGTGCCTTCTGGGCTTAAATGAGGCTATTGAATTACATTTTTAACTTTCTTTTTTGGACACTTATTTATATCTTTATATATAAGATACCTAACAATTAAATGTTATTCTATTTCACTTTTGTTTACCTATTTTTTCCCTTAATCATTTTTATTTTCCCTCTGCCATTCTTTCTTAACTCTGCCTTTGATTCTTTATTATATCGACTGTTATGATTTGGAGACCTCCCATGATGAGTAAATTCAAGCTTTTGTTTAAATTCATGTTTTCCATAAAGCAGACAATTGTACTTACCGTACTTCACATAATGCTTCCTCTATACAATAGAGGTATATATTGTGTCCTAACTATTAGCGACACACCACAATATGCTTAAACCAGGTTATTAGTAAATTGTTTTTAACGCTAAAATATTATCATTTCTATTGTCTGTATACTATGCATCAAAATTCATTGACGATCACTGTCAGGATTTCCCAGGTATGACCACGGAGAGGAGATAAGTGGTATAATGAGTTTATTAACAAACAGAGATGACAAGGTAACTCATGAGACAGTTCAAAGTGCAGATGAGAAACAGGTAACTGCAATAGTAGATTTCAACAGGCAGCGTAGAACTACAAGTACCAGGTATAATGGTTAAAGATGCAGGAGTCCAGGACACAGGTAACAACAAATAGTAGATTTCAACAGGCAGCGTAGAACTACAAGTACCAGGTATAATGATTGAAGATGCAGGAGTCCAGGACACAGGTAACAGCAAATAGTAGATTTCAACAGGCAGCGTAGAACTACAAGTACCAGGTATAATGGTTACAGATGCAGGAGTCCAGGACACAGGTAACAACAAATAGTAGATTTCAACAGGCAGCGTAGAACTACAAGTACCAGGTATAATGGTTAAAGATGCAGGAGTCCAGGACACAGGTAACAACAAATAGTAGATTTCAATGAAGAAATATGCAGGAGTCAAGATAGCGGATAGAAGCTGAGCACAGGGAATGCTCCTCGGAATGACCTGATGATCTGGCCCAGACTGTTTGAAGCAGGCAGGTATAAATAGGCCTCATGCAGCTGAAACCACTCCCAGTGATCAAGGAGAATAATCAAGTAGCACAGTGGCCCCTTTGGTGGGCAGTGGTACTACAAGTGGAAAGCATACCAAATCCAATAGAGTCACTGCAGACAGCAGCTGCAGAGTGCAAATCGTGACAGTACCCCCTCCTTAAAGGGCGGATTCCAGACGCCCAAATACTAGAAATGGTCAGAAAAGTCAGAGTCATAGTCCAGAATTGGGCATGTATTTGAGAAGTCTTCATGCAAGGACGGGAAGGGTATAGAAACCACACCACAGGGGAGTTGAGATCCAGGAGAATCTTTCTTCTTCTTCTTCCTCTTCACTTTCTTTTTATGGTTTTTAGAGGGTTGCTGGAAATGGAGTGAAGAAAACGATAATCTCAAAGTGGGAGTAGCTGGAGATGGAACATGTGGCATAGATGAAGCACTGGGAGTGAGAATAGCAGGTGCTGGTGTAAATTCTTTGATCACGGCCTCAGTAAAAAGCTGTAAATCAGACAGAATGGGATCTTGTGTTTCAATTAAGGGCTCTGCCCATTCCAGAGCTTCCCCTGTAAAGTTGGCCAACATGTAAAACACTTGCTTTCGTTGAGTATCAAGGAGGTTGGATACAGAGGGAAAATAGGATATACAGAATTTAATAAGAGCACGAAATTGCTGAATATCCCCATTGAAGGTAGGTGGTTGGAAGACTTGAACAGAAGGTGAATTCGAATTAGCATGAGACTCGGCCAGCTCGGGTTGAACATACATCCCTTGGGACTTGGGTAGGACCCCCTTGGCAGAAGACAATCCATACTGGGCAGATGACTTGGCAGGGCGCCCGGACTGGGCGGCAGACTTGGGAGCAGGCCCGGACTGGGCCGCAGACTTGGGAGCAGGCCCGGACTGGGCGGCAGGCCTTTCAGGGACAGCACTTTGAGAAGCCTGAGGGCAAACAGCACTTTGAGAAGCCTGAGGGCAGACAGCACTTTGAGAAGCCTGAGGGCAGACAGCACTTTGAGAAGCCTGAGGGCAGACAGCACTTTGAGAAGCCTGAGGGCAGACAGCACTTTGAGAAGCCTGAGGGCAGACAGCACTTTGAGAAGCCTGAGGGCAGACAGCACCAAGTGGTAACTCGGGCTGGACCGCATGGACTGGCAACTCGGGCTGGACCGCATGGACTGGCAACTCGGGCTGGACCGCATGGACTGGCAACTCGGGCTGGACCGCATGGACTGGCAACTCGGGCTGGACCGCATGGACTGGCAACTCGGGCTGGACCGCATGGACTGGCAACTCGGGCTGGACCGCATGGACTGGCAACTCGGGCTGGACCGCATGGACTGGCAACTCGGGCTGGACCGCATGGACATGGACTGGCAACTCGGGCTGGACCGCATGGAACTCTTCTGGAGCAGACTGGAGGGACAGGACCCCTCCTGGAGAAGTCTTTAAGGGCAGCGCCCCCCCTGGAGCAGACGGTAAGGGCAGCGCCCCCTCTGGAGCAGACGGTAAGGGCAGCGCCCCCTCTGGAGCAGACGGTAAGGGCAGCGCCCCCTCTGGAGCAGACGGTAAGGGCAGCGCCCCCTCTGGAGCAGACGGTAAGGGCAGCGCCCCCTCTGGAGCAGACGGTAAGGGCAGCGCCCCCTCTGGAGCAGACGGTAAGGGCAGAGCCCCCTCTGGAGCAGACGGGAAGGGCAGCGCCCCCTCTGGAGCAGACGGGAAGGGCAGCGCCCCCTCTGGAGCAGACGGGAAGGGCAGCGCCCCCTCTGGAGCAGACGGGAAGGGCAGCGCCCCCTCTGGAGCAGACGGGAAGGGCAGCGCCCCCTCTGGAGCAGACTGGAAGGGCAGCGCCCCCTCTGGAGCAGACTGGAAGGGCAGCGCCCCCTCTGGAGAAGACTGGAAGGGCAGCGTCCCCTCTGGAGCATACGGTAAGGGCAGCGCCCCCTCTGGAGAATACGGTAAGGGCAGCGCCCCCTCTGGAGAATACGGTAAGGGCAGCGCCCCCTCTGGAGCAGACTGGAAGGGCAGCGCCCCCTCTGGAGCAGACTGGAAGGGCAGCGCCCATTCTGGAGCAGACTGGAAGGGCAGCGCCCCCTCTGGAGCAGACTGGAAGGGCAGCGCCCCCTCTGGAGCAGACTGGAAGGGCAGCGCCCCCTCTGGAGCAGACTGGAAGGGCAGCGCCCCCTCTGGAGCAGACTGGAAGGGCAGCGCCCCCTCTGGAGCAGACTGGAAGGGCAGCGCCCCCTCTGGAGCAGACTGGAAGGGCAGCGCCCCCTCTGGAGCAAACTTTAAGGGCAGCGCCCCCTCTGGAGCAAACTTTAAGGGCAGCGCCCCCTCTGGAGCAAACTTTAAGGGCAGCGCCCCCTCTGGAGCAAACTTTAAGGGCAGCGCCCCCTCTGGGTTGAACTGGGGAACCCGGGTTCTCATGGGAGCAGATAACATGTCTGGAATGAAGACAGAAGCTTGTAACTCAGAGCTGGAGATAGAGGTTGAAGATGGTCGGAGTCTACGGAGCGGGCAATCCTGTAAAAAATGTAAATCACTGGCACAGTAAAGACACAGTTTGTAGGTCCTCCTGCGCCATCGCTCCTCTTCGGTCAGGTGGGGGCGTGGAGCACCTGAAAACCTTGAATTTGTTACAGGACTATTGGAAGGTGTTGCTTGCAGAGAGTCAAAGGCAGACAAATTTGATAATGAAATGTTAGCAGCACAGTTAGACTCCTTACTGCAGCATGTATCAGGGGTGGAAACTGGAAGTTGCTTGAGCACTTGATTCAACAAAGAAGATACTTGCACTATTTGAGTGCGAAGTTGCAGAATGTCCACTTGGAGCAATTGAAACAGGGAATTTTCGGAGGAAATAGTAGCCATGGTCTTAATGAATACAGAGTAGGTCACTCCCCTGGAAATCCTTTTCAAAGAGGGATGAAAGCCGTGCAGCAGCAGGCTCGGTATTAGGGCCAGATCATACTGTCAGGATTTCCCAGGTATGACCACGGAGAGGAGATAAGTGGTATAATGAGTTTATTAACAAACAGAGATGACAAGGTAACTCATGAGACAGTTCAAAGTGCAGATGAGAAACAGGTAACTGCAATAGTAGATTTCAACAGGCAGCGTAGAACTACAAGTACCAGGTATAATGGTTAAAGATGCAGGAGTCCAGGACACAGGTAACAACAAATAGTAGATTTCAACAGGCAGCGTAGAACTACAAGTACCAGGTATAATGATTGAAGATGCAGGAGTCCAGGACACAGGTAACAGCAAATAGTAGATTTCAACAGGCAGCGTAGAACTACAAGTACCAGGTATAATGGTTACAGATGCAGGAGTCCAGGACACAGGTAACAACAAATAGTAGATTTCAACAGGCAGCGTAGAACTACAAGTACCAGGTATAATGGTTAAAGATGCAGGAGTCCAGGACACAGGTAACAACAAATAGTAGATTTCAATGAAGAAATATGCAGGAGTCAAGATAGCGGATAGAAGCTGAGCACAGGGAATGCTCCTCGGAATGACCTGATGATCTGGCCCAGACTGTTTGAAGCAGGCAGGTATAAATAGGCCTCATGCAGCTGAAACCACTCCCAGTGATCAAGGAGAATAATCAAGTAGCACAGTGGCCCCTTTGGTGGGCAGTGGTACTACAAGTGGAAAGCATACCAAATCCAATAGAGTCACTGCAGACAGCAGCTGCAGAGTGCAAATCGTGACAATCACGCCCTATTCTATTTTAATTCTAAAACGAACAACCCGATTTTGAGAGTTCAGTGCAACTTCCTGTTGTTACCATATTCTGTAGTATCGCTTACAGCATTTACATAGAATGATATTATTATTCTGTTGTTTTGATATTTGGAATACTCACATAACATGTCAGATCATTAGTAATTTCTTTATAAAAGTATCCTGAGTATGTGTTTATTATAATTTACTTTTAAGTATTTAGTAGATTTTTACTATTAAACTTCATTAATTATATTTTGTGAAAGTTTTAGTATTCTTTACATAATCAGAAGCCAGTGTGTGTTACATGTTGCCGGTATAATTGATTGCAGGTAATGTTGATCCTCAATTTCAGCTCTCTAAATGACTTGCCATCATACTTGTTTGAAAGCATCACAAGTGTGGATTGATGAAGACTTTGCACTTGATTGGCTCCACGGTCCTATAAAAACTACCTACAGAGAGACTGAGAAATTTTGTATTTCCTTCTGATGAAACCATCAACATAGACGGAGAAACGCGTTAAGGACTAATCATTATCGTTTTTAACATTATCTACTTACGTTGTCTCTAGTTTCTTTACATCAAGAAAGGTCTTTAAACCTCACAGCAAATTAATAGCACAAGTTTTCAGTGTCCTTACATGGAGGAGGTAGATTTGCCGACATTGTTCAACTTCACATGCGGTGAGACTGTTCAAGTAACCGGGTTTGCTCTGCATTTGCTTCATTCCGAGGCTAATTTACCAGGAGGGATCCATTTCGGTTCCCCATAGAACTTAAATCACTGCAGTAAACTTTTACATTCGGCATTATCCAGTAACACTGTTATGAGATAGTAGCTGTTTTATTTCTGTGTTGCCTTTGGCTATGTCCGCAATCACTTTTCATTACACTTGAGCTTCATATAAGGATTCATTGGGACTGTTTAGCTTTTATGATATTCAGTCATTAAAGGTTATATGTATTTTTTTTTACACTGGTTTCAGTTTTATTGTTTTCATAATTTATTTTAAGAATTTAGATTTTATCATAGAACATTGTTATTTATCGGATTTGTTCAGATAGTATCAGAGTGGCTATTTATTTATTTTTAAATTGTGCAACAACCAATTGAAACCTATGTATTTATTTTCTTCGGATGCATACTCAACGTTACAAAGAGTTGGTTTGCAAAGTTGGTTGCTATAGGCAACATAACCGTGTTTTTTTTTGTGTGCACCAGTTTTCATAAATATCCCCAATTAAAATCTAAATTAAATTGGCCTTGAGATAACGGCTTTGTTGTCTCAAATTCATTTAGAATTTTCATCTCCATAGGGTGTCACCATTGCAGCTTTTTTCCTCTACCTTTCAATGTCTGCACTGTGTATACTATACTGTGTATAGTGATATTTACATATGTTGTTCTTTTCACTCAGCTCTTCTTCAGGGTCTCCAATGAATCGCTCCCCTCCCTGCAATAATGGCTGTGAATGTCAGAATGACTCCTTCACTCCTGTTTGTGGTTCTGATGGAATCACCTATCTGTCTGCATGCTTTGCTGGCTGCACAAAAGCGGTAAGTTTATAAACCACTCTTATATACCATAAAGTGTACCTGTGCGTTATTCTTTGTATCTTCAAACAGTATGTGCACAGGCTAGGGCTTTAGTCTCCATGCTTCAATTTCTGTTTATTCCTATAATATTTGATAAGTGCCACAGTACTGATGTCTTATTTTAAACACAGCATTAACCCCAGGAAGCAATTTCCTGCTACCCAGGTCTTCATCTTATTGAGACAATTACAGACTTGGAATAAAATGCGTGCTGATTCATTGATAATTCTCTCATCTCATATTCATTAACAAAAGACTATTTGCCTTCAACCGCACACATACATTCCTCTCTGCACTAATGCAGTTACAATTTACTGTCTCCTCTTTAGCACTTTAACAGAAACATTGCAAGGTGAGCGGAATATTATGCTAAGGTGACATAGGTTCTAAATTAGCACATCAATAGCATAGCCAGTAGTGTAATATTGGGGATTTCTGTCTCCATTGTAGAGAAACTGATGTACGAATTGTAATTCTGCCAAGGATGGGACCCAGGTAATGGGTCAGAGCACTTTTACCTTTTCATAATGGATTAGATGGCTGTTCTTTTGTAAATGATGAATCCAGGACAACATTCCACATTTGCATATTTATCTCTTTCTGAAAAGCTCTTTCTTGTTCTATGAGACTGTCCCCATTCCTCAAAGATTGATGTGACCCCTGATAAATCTGTGTGTGGAAGCTTACTATCAGGGGAGGGCTGGAAAATTTTAGCCTGGGGGGCAAGTCTTAACTCAGCAGCCTATTTTAAAGGAAAAAAAATGCAGATGACCAAAGTAGCCCACTGTGGGACCACCCGGGGAGGAAAATGCCCCCCAGCCCAGCCTTTCCCTGCTTACTATATACCCTTACTACTGTAACTAGCTGTAATTCCCTTCTTCCTCCACTAGGTGGGGATAGCACTTTAACATATACTTTGCCTCCCAGGAAACAGCAATTGTAGGACAAATATACCTGCTTGCTACATGTGTCCAGATACTTGTAGGAGAATAGTGAAATAGCAAAATATTGAGGGGAAATAAAATTGTTGCCATGTACAGTATACAGTTTAACTCCAATATTCTCAGCAGTATAATAGACTGTCTAGTGTAGCATTTAGCCCAATCATCAACAACATTCAACATAGTCCTTATGGCAGGAGATAGTATGTCATATTGTCCAACTTATAGTTTGTCAAGGATATTGTGCCCTTCGGTTGCAATATAAAAAGGAGGGAGGGGGGGGCAATGGCCACCAATTGTTTCACCCTTGGCTGCTGACCTCAGTGCTTTTCCACCAATGCCATCAGAACTAAAGCCCTCTGCCACAACACCTGTTTTTGCCAGCAATTGTGATTTCACCCTTTGATAATATAGCCTACAGCTGGGTCACAGGATACATAGTACACATACATGGTTAATACTTTTAATGTCATTGTCTGGAAGTGTATTTCGTTTACAATGTGTAAATTGATTGTAGCTGATAATGTTTACTAGTGTTTGGTTTATGAAAAAAATAGGGATAGAAGAGTAAAGCCTTACCTTAATTAAAAGCACAGCAGTGACGAGTGTGGCCACTCTGCATAGTAATCCTTGACACATAATCCACCCCCTGGTAAGGTGTTTGATTGCCGTTCGTAGGGAACATACATAGAGACTTAGCGCTAGATTGACTAAACTGCGGGTTTGAAAAAGTGAAGATGTTGCCTATAGCAACCAATCAGATTCTAGCTGTCATTTATTTAATGCATGCTACAAAATGACAGCTAGAATATGATTGGTTGCTATAGGCAACATCTCCACATTTTTAAACCAGCAGTTTAGTAAATATACCCCTTAATGTCTTAGGCTTTTAGTAATCACGATATGAACGTTTGCAGTGCATCTGGATGTCATATTTGACATTACTTATCCATGTACAACAAGGTTTTGTAACTAAAGCATCCGTTATCTTTGTCCAGATAAAGTCAGTGTATTGTTCTTATGTCAGCACTGATCCCCCTGTTTATATTATATATTACAAGTCTATTTCACACTTACAATGGAACCTGTAAAAGGACACATGATTGAAAGTCTCCCCACGAAAATAAACTTTCAACAAGAGTTTAAAGAGGGGCGTGTATATAAATAATGCTTGGGTTAATTGGAATATTACTGTGCATTGCTTAATTACTATTTGGCAGCTCTTCTTGATAAATTGCTCATAAACAGCACACTAGTAAACAAACAAGCTCTTACTTTACCTCTGTACTGTGTTTTTCATCTAGAACCTGACTGGCTGCTCATGTGTCACGTCTGTCTCTGTGGAGAATACCACCGTAGTTCCTGGAAAATGTCCCAGCCCTGGATGTCAGGAGGCTTTCCTCACATTCCTGTGTGTGATGTGTGTTTGCAGCATGATTGGAGCAATGGCCCAGACTCCATCTGTTATCATCCTTATCAGGTGAGATGTAAAATGTACTGAAGGGTCCACTAGACTCTTGGCCCAAGCGTTGAGGTAAAACAACTTGTAGTTCTCCTTGAAGTCATCAGATAGCCTGGCTTGTTATAGGAAGTCAAGATTATAGCAAGGAATCAAGATAAATGATCTTCTATTGTTGTCTTCTCAGTGCTAAATTTAAAGGTAGCGACACACAGCTGATCCAGTGACTTGACCTTGGGAGTTCAGCAACAGGATCATTGTTCAGTTTGGCCAAATCAAAAGAAATCTGGTGATTCGGTGCTCAAGCAAAGCAGCTAGAAAATGATAACACACACACAGCAACTGTATTTTCCACCATCCTCTATAATGATCCTATTTTGTTAAGTTAATTATCTGATATCATAGTTGTTTTGTGGCCTTACACATTGCAATTTTGCAGTGTTGGATCAATATTGGATGGATATTGCAGCATCTAAACAATGTAGTGATGCCCCTAAAACCACTAAAACGTGATATTCAATTAGGCCATTTGAGGTCTAATGGGCCAAAAATCACTACTTGTGTGAGTACAAAAAGATTGTCTATCACAATCAACATGTGCTCAGGACTGGTAGAAGATGTGGTAAGGTGATGAATGCTACCTCACGGTGTGTGCAGTGCGTCTGGCCTATTGATGCTCAGGTCAAGTAGACAAAACTGCCTATGTTGTGTATTGTCCTATATGTACATTATCTACAGACAACATTATCATCAGGATGTTATGTGAAAACTGGAACTGATTTGGGCAGTATATAAAGAATCATAACATTTTGGGAAAATAACTGTTTTTATTTGTATGATTAGTACTCGCTGGTTATTGCAGTTGATGCAATAAAAAGAAAGGATGACACATTTGAGTTAGCGGTTTTAATGACCAATAGTTGAATAAAGCGAGGACTGATGTACAATATCTCCACAGTCACATTATGGGGCGTCACAGATACAACCAGCATTGTAATATGTCCCTTAGGCAAGTAATAAGGTTGAATAACTGAATGTCCAGAAAAGAAGTCTGAAGTAATGAAGGTTTACTGCAAAATAAAAGATAAATAATAACAACAAGTAAAACATTCATCTTACAAAATGAGTATACATCTCTTTTGGCTTTAATCCAAAAGCTCTCCCTCCACTCCATTCTTCATACTTGATATTTATGGGTTACAAGTTACACAACTAATTACATATTCATGATATTCTAACACGTACATTCCAATTTCTAAGAAAACACAAGATATCATCTCTTAAAGGAAAATCCTTCTATCCTCATAGTCCAGATGCATCGGTTACACCCTGGTGCTCGATCTTCATTGGTTGATTCCATTTCAAATTCAAAGAATAACTCGTCTTGCTTCATTTAAGTATTAGCATACTGAAAGCTATTTTCATTGTGTCAGCCCTTGTCCATATCGAAATGTCCAACCAGATCAGATACTTAAAGCAGTCCCTCTGGTTGCTGTAGGATTACAACTCAGCACAATAGTTAGAACATACAATCTTGATAACAAGTTGCTGATTAAGCTCTGAATGTCAGCTTCTAGCATAAGCAGTGTCATCCTTAATTCTAACACACTTTGATACATATACATTTATATTGATTTCTAATACAAATGCCTTATTATATATTATATCTAATTTAATAGCTATGCAAAAACACACTTGTTAGTATTGTTAGTTATTAGCTTCAGATATCAAATATCTTTCAACCTTTGCTTTAACACAAGGATTTAAAAAAAAAAAAATTAATATTTGGAGCAGAATTTCTATGCAACTAAGCAAATGAAACAATAGTTGGGTGTGAAGAGCTACGTGAATTACACCCTTGCCTACTGTGGCCAGTAAACCTCATTATGTCCTTATTTCATCCTTGACGACTCAATATAAGGTATAACCGCACATTCTAGTTGGGTCCTCACAGGGGTGGACGACTACCACGTTATTGAAATATGTCAATTCCTCTTGCACTTGGCTTCAGAGAGACAAAGCCTGTAGGAAGGCCTTAAAGTGCAGCCAGTGACCTTCCTTGATTCTGTCTGCCTGTCACCTATTGAACTAATCAAAATGAACTGGAAAGAGGAAACAATTGAATGCTGCGCCAGCAGAGTGCCAAGCAGCTGTGTATGTTGCTATAAGAAGAGTGAAAAGAATTACTTGCCCTGTGGGAAACATTGAAAAATAAACTGTGCAGTTTCTACACCTCTACAACAGTGACAGCGGATGAAATGAACATCCTCTAGACGTATGGACTGCAACAACTTATAAAAGTAATCAATCAGAGGATTCTTGAAAAGGTTAGGGCCCCACTGGGGAATTTGTTACCCTGGTTTGAAGCCTTTGCTCCAAGAGGAGCTTTGACTTTACAGTTCTACAGAGGAAGCAATTGTGAAATCATAATGGCCAAAAAATTTAGGGACAGTCCGAGAATGAGGCAGTCTGAGGTGTATGTTTCAAATTACAGAGAATATATCTAAAAAAAAATGTTTTTGGCAGAACTTATTTTGTGCAAATGTGCCAATTGTTTTGCCTCAGTATAGCATGGAGCACACAGACTCACAATCATTTTTGTGGACCCCCCCCCCCCCCTCCCATATAAATATGCTTTACGCAGCTATTTACAGATCTTCAAGAAAAGATGCATAATGAAAACAGTAAAAAAGTCCAGCCTGCTATCACTTTACCAGGCACCCAACTCATTCATTTCACCTTTTCCCTTTTCAGCGTAAAATAAGTTGCAGGAGTGCGTTAACCCCTTGTTTTTATATGAATGCCCCCAATCAACCTAACTCCTCCTATCAGATAAATCAGCATTTTACAGACTTACAGATGCCACCATTTTGATTTTCAAACTCAATGCACGTTCCAAAATTGGTACATTTAGACGGCATTTGCACTGCGGGTTTGCTTTTTTGCATTTTTTGTAAAATACCTTTATTTGTGTCTTTTTTTGTTAATTTTAGTCATCGATCTAATAATGATAAAAACATATCTACAAGTGTTCTAATTTTGGCCCGATTTGAAGGGGACTGTCCCGCTGTCAGAACGTCAACACTGTCCCTGCTCACCATGGTGAGTGGGTGCCGCACACTCCAGGGACAGATGCCTGTATATTGGCAGGGATTGGGGCAGTCTAGCGCTTCAGCAGCACTAGACATGCCCATGGAACGTGACCATGTCCGTTGTGATGTGGACACAACACTAATGTGATGCGGTCATGCCCTCCTTTAAGAAGGGGGTGCAGACGTGTCCCACTGTAGACATTTTAAATGATGGAAGGTATATAACATGAATGCTTTTGTTCAGGGTGACTTGAGTCTTCAGTGAGCTTCTAAACATTGCCCAAGGTACTCGCAGTATTGGCCAGTACCATCATCATCCTTTGCCATCATAAACATCGATATGCCATGGATTTTAGGCTCCTGTAGCCAGGAGATGCCAGACTAATCAAGATACTTGGTAGTACTGCTTGTTCTATGACCAGTGCATCAGGGAGTGAGCTACTGAAACCAGTGATCACAGTGTGTGCCTTCCTCTGCCATTTTAACTACTTTATCTTCTAATTTTTGTGAATTGTCCCTCACACAGAACCACACAATTGGATAAAACAGATATCTGTTGAGAAGCAATGTCATCATTCACAATGCCTCAGTTTGTTTTGGGGTAAAAAAAGGACATCTTAAGCGTCTTAAGTAAGGCTTGCACATAGAGACCTTTAAAACATAGATGCATAAGAGAGACTGAGGAGTCTCATCTGGACTAATCTCTGACTTCATTTTCTCCATAAATATATTGTCTGTAAAGTCTACAGTGTAGCACCTGTCAGTATTCTACAGTGGCAATTCTGAGTTCTAGAACTGCAGGAATTTCTATGGACATTTGTTTTGCAAAAGCCAACAGAATTGTTTTAGAGTATTTGTTGACAGCACTTAAATTTTTTCCTGTCAATGTCATATCTTTCCTAGGGTCAAGACATCTTGGTTACCAGCATCTTAAATATGCAGGCTGCTTGCTTAGATTGCCTATGACCTCAGTGTTATTCCATCTTATCCCATAATTCTGAGCCTCATAAACCTCAAGTGGATCAGGTGATATTTTTCAATGGCATAAACACTTTGAAACTGAATGGAAGAAAATTGAAAGATCGTGTAAGGAAGAATATTTGTTTAGAGAGTTAGAGTGGTATATCCATGGAATAGTCTACCAGCTGTTGTGGTAGTGACTCAGGGATACAGTAAAAGATTTCAAGAGTGCATGGGACAAATATATTGATTTTATTAAAACGTAATTAAGGATTTCCTCAAGGAAGTTGAGAAGCACTACCCACTGTCTGTCAAGAAGGTACGTAGTTCAATGGGAATGTTTTATGATCTTCAAAGTAGTGCTATTTGAGTTCTGCTACTATACCACCTGAGATCACCTGAACCCAGTATCCAATGCCTTACCAGTCTAGTTAGTGTTTCAAGTAGCATGGAGAGTGCTAGAAAGAGAGAAAACCTCCAAAAGATCAAGTGCAGATTTGAACAATAAGATAAATAAAGGTATAATTTGCACTTACAAGTTTGAAGGCATGGTATCACTATAGTCCATGTGAAGGATAAAGGTTCTGCTGGAAGTGGAAGAATTTTAAACCACCAAGAAATTGAAAGTGCAATGTATATAATGTGTATCTAATAAAATGAAGCTTACACTTGATTTATTGGAGGTTTCAATAGGTGCAGACATGTAAGGCAGACTCAAGAATCCTGGAGATTTTCTTCTAGCTATGTGTAAAATGGTCACGTAGACAGCTGATGAATCATTATAGCTAGTTATCTCTGGATTCATTTCCAAAATAGCCTAATATTGTAAAAAGTGTGTTGCGGTGCCATGTCTGCTATACTTTTGGATGCCCCCTTGCCAGATGTTGTAAACCTTCCCCAGACTTGATTATAGCACATTACCCTTGCTATTACGTGGATATCTAACATATGGGGTCTGTATCTCAGAGTGATTGTGCTCTAGATATTTTTTGCCTATGAACAATACACTAAATTATGTTTTAATTGTAATCTGTTTCATAGTGCCAGCAATGTTTCTAAGGTAGCATAGAACAATGTATCTTCTTTTATAGTTAAGTCTAATGTAATGCTAGTCTGCAACATCGCTGCCATTAACTAAGGTCTAGACTGATTTGCTTCCATGCCTCCAGGGAAGAAGGATGATTGCATGGGCGTTAAGGTCTGACACACTCCCCCGTTCAGATTGAAAGGCTCTGCAAATCTCCTTTTATGAAGAATGGTGTATACCTTCCCACACGATATTTCAAACCACATTAGCTGTGCTGATTCAATAGAGATTTCCAATGACAAAGCCATGTCAGGGCTACAAAGCTTTCCCATGCTGACATTTAGTTCGGTATTTCAATGGTGTGCATTGGATTCACTGCCAGCTGTGTTGTGTTTCATTGTTTGTTATTATTATGGCACTTATCACATTCACAGCACTGCACTGTTTTAAGAGACACAAAGGTGAAGGAAGGTTATACGTTACAGCGTTAGAAAATACTTACAGCATTACTATTCTACTGATGGGATGGGCTGAGAGAAATGTATTTAACATTATTTGATGTTACAGTATAAATAATAATCTCCTTTTCCAGCTGATCCTTCCAGTGCAATGTTGTGCGCACTTCTCTTTTATTGCCACAATGCACCTCTAACACCCAGTCCAGGTAATGACTTGTTGGTAGGGTGGTCACATAGATCTAATAAACATTTAAATCTAGTTAGCAAATTCTAAAAGGTAATTTCCCTGTTTAGATCATTTTTGATGCCTTGAGTTACAATTTTCTTCTATTTACTGCTTTGGTACAATGTTCTGCTTTGGTACTGTTGTATTCAGTGTTGTGAATAGATCCCATATCTCTATATGTGCTTCCTAAATTCAGATCCTACATGTGCGTTGCTGCAAAGTAGTACTTTGTTGCATGTAGTTAATTGTATAGTAAGTAGTGTGTTCGTATTGTTTGTGTGTTATCACCAAATATTTACCTACTGTCCTTAATTTTCATTGTCAGTCCCAGCGATTTTTAAGGGATTTTCCTGGAAATGTCCCTATTCTTCAATATTGTTTAATACACTCCTTTCTAGTCTGTACATGCAATGTGATTCTCACTTCTTTTTTCAAGGCTTAATAAATATATTAAACTAGGATTTGTTTGAGCACTGGCCAATGCTTCGTAATTATACACCAACTCCAAGTTCTAAGCCACACCCCCTTCTCACCATGTCACTGTTCTATTTCACCATACTATGTCACCTAAACCTGTGACAGCCATGGTGCGGAAACAATAATTATAAATATACCATAGAAGTGGCACTATGCAGTTATATTGAAGAGCTGTATTTAAGATGGTAATAAAAACCTTCAACCATTATGGTGATTGTGGTGCAACAAGTTCAACATAAACATTACTGTAAATGAAATACTTAGATAACCTGCATTATACACTTATCAACTGCTTGATGGTTCGGATTTCTGCAGATAAGACCGCTAGAGGATGGGATATTAATAACCTGAAATGTTTGCATGGAACACCTTTTTATATTTTTAGGTAGTCAGTAATCATTATTAAGTCATAAAGAAATAATTCTGACATATGTTTTAATGCCTTCTAAGAGTATATTCTCCTGAAATGTTGATGTATTTGCAGTGCTACTACTGGTATGGGCCAGTGAGGCAAAATAAACAAACACATATGTGATGCGATTGGGAACTAATTGACACAATGAAGCAAACTCTTCCCTTCTGTTACTGAGATCAATAATTAGATACCTGGCTTCATCATCTCACTGGTGACAATAATGAAATACTCTTCTTTTTTTTTTTTTTTTTTTTTTTTTTGTGACTTTATTTTCCACATATGTATTGTACATATCCTGCAGTGTATTGTGTCTCAGTATGACCAGTGCCATATAGGCAGAGCATAGCTACAGCCATATTCAACAAGAGCCGTTTCTTCAGATCCACTTGCAGTAGACTACTGACATGTGTATGCCCAAATTGCAAGCATTTTTTTTAAAAACAAAACGCACATTACGTTCAAGTTGCGTGCCTTAATGTATCAGGCCCACAGAGTGCAATACACAGACGTACAAGCCATGCGAATGTCATTACCCTAACACAGAAAAACAGCAATATACACTACACCCATATTCTCTGAATGTGGAAGTTGAGACATGTGCAAACTATGAATCTTCCATGTCAGTTTTCCCTGACCCGCTAGCATGTCATAATTCACTTTCAATTCAAATCATTAGCTATCTCTAACAACGGAGAAATCCACACTGGAAAAGTACTTAGGAAAACTAGTCAATAGAAAGCTGAGTAGTAGCACATAGGCAGCGGTTGCAAAGAAAAAGGGGATATGTGCTTATGATGCAGGCCTAGGGTGGTGATGGCAGATTTGCTAGCATCATTTCAAAATGGATTGGAAACATTAAATACAAGAAATGGTAACTGTAGCTGCAACATACTTGACTATTCTTCCGGAATGAACTGAAGACACCTGAATTTCAGTGAGTCCTCCTGGAAGAGTAGACAATTCTCCCGATCCCGCACGATTTTCTTGCAAAATGGTGATGCAATTCTGGCATTGGGGGGCAGGGCCATGATGACAAGAATTGAGTTGTGATGCCCCCCTCCCCTCTGGGATCTCTTGAAGGGGAGGTATAAAATGCAGGCAAGTATGAGCAATAATTACATTATTGGGGTGGTCCAGGAAATGTATCCGATTGGCATTTTTGGGTTCATAATGGAACATAAAATCTCTGTTTCTGTCAGGGCCAGGGCATAATTTAAAATGTTTACATGATTTTTTATTTCCATTCCTTCCTCTCTATCTGCATTCTGATGTTGTACAGTAACAGTGACCCTCAGGTCATATATGCTGCAGCTTATCATTGTCATTAAGGAGCTGCAGCCGCCAGCCACAAGGTAGGAGTCGCTCAGGGCTTGCTCAAGTTGGCAACCAATCAGGAAGGTTGTGTTTAATATAAATCCCCGGGGCAGCCAGACGGAGAAATGAGAGAAATGATCTCCCTTTGTCCCGACTGCCAGGAAGTTGGGAAATATGCCCCACATGATCACACACCCTTTTTGTATGCGATTGGACCAGGACCACCGTTGGGAGGTATGTTATTGGTAGCTGTACTATGCTATTAGGAGCATCTGCTTTATAATTATTAATAGTAAAAATATGTAGGTACAGTCCCTGGCGCAGTGTTTGCCTCTATTAATATAAATTAATGTAGAAATGCAAAATCCTGCACTGTGGCATAAGCAGAGATCAGAGTTTTTAATTCCATTATGAACAGAATTATAGTGCTGTGTTATCTTTATTTGACCTTGAGATTTGTTCCTGTCTAAATACCTGATAAAATACCGATTAACAATTCAAAAGACTCTGCTGTCATTAAATGGTTCTCACCTCTCACTCCTGTATGAACTGAACCAACATCCTCACAGTTCCTTTACACATCTGTACGGGGCCTGATCAGCCAATAGGCTGACCAGGCTGCAGCCTGGGGCGCTGGAGCCTGGGGGGCGCAGCGGCACGGAGATTAATTTTTTTTCACTGCCATTTTTTTTTAAATTTAGGCAGCGTCGGGCCTGCATCATCGGGACCGCACCTGGTGTAAAGGGGGCGGCCCGACTGTCACTACTACATGACAGGCAGTCTGGCAGCCTGTCAGGACGGCCGCGGGAGCTTCTTACTGTGGTCACGTGAGATCAGGACTTCCGCATCTCACGTGACCACAGTAAGAAGCGCCCGTGGACGCACTGACAGGCAGCCAGCAGCGATCGCTGCCAGACTGCCTGTCATGTATAGCACTGGAGAGAAGACTGCTGTGCAGGAAGAACAGGTAAGTCCTTATGTCTGGGGGCGGAGGGGCTGGTAACAATGCTAAAGGGGGCAGGTAAAGAGGCTAATGGGGCAGATAACAATGCTAAGGGGGCAGGTGAAGAGGCTAATGGGGGTAAATGACAATGCTAAGGGGGCAGATGAAGAGGCTAATGGGGGCATATAACAATGCTAAAGGGGGCAGGTGAAGAGGCTAATGGGGCAGATAACAATGCTAAGGGGGCAGGTGAAGAGGCTAATGGGGGCAGATAGTGCTAAAGGGGGCAGGTGAAGAGGCTAATGGGGGCAGATAACAATGCTAAGGGAGCAGGTGAAGAGGCTTATGGGGCAGATAACAATGCTAAGGGGGCAGGTGAAGAGGCTAATGGGGGCAGATAGTGCTAAAGGGGGCAGGTGAAGAGGCTAATGGGGACAGATAACAATGCTAAGGGAGCAGGTGAAGAGGCTAATGGGGCAGATAACAATGCTAAGGGGGCAGGTAAAGGGGCTAATGGGGGCAGATAACAATGCTAAGGGGGCAGGTGAAGAGGCTAATGGGGCAGATAACAATGCTAAGGGAGCAGGTGAAGAGGCTAATGGGGCAGATAACAATGCTAAGGGGGCAGGTGAAGAGGATTTGTTGACATTTAGCATTATAATACAATTGCTGCATATTTTCAAAACAGGACCCAGACTTTCCAGAAGCAGCTAGAAGACAACAAAGCTGCAAGAACAGGGAACAGAGAAGAGCAAGAACAGGTAAGAGAGAATGTACTGTCTAAATTTGAATGCTGGCGAATTCTCCTGAATATACATATCCAGGCGTATTCCTATATGCTTATATTGGGGGGGGTGGGGCGCTGCGGTGGTAATAGCCTAGGGCGGCTGGTGCCTACCCTTGATCGGGCCCTGCATCTGTAATATCTGTTCATCTGTATTTCTACAATAGTTTACAGCACACGTTGTCAGAAAGATGGCAAACACTGGTTTGTACTTGTAAAAAAAAATATATATATATATATATATATATATATATATATTACAGTTGTCTCAAAAGCTTTCAATTTCAATCTTTTTAGTTAGACGATAAAGGGTATCACTTGAACGCCTTTTTTTCCAGCTTTTATCAATGGCTGACTGGTACGGGTAACAAAAAAAACATCCAGAGTTCCCAAACATAATAACTTACTTTTTATTTCCCAGTCACAACATTAGCTGGTGTTAACAATGCTGCTATATTCCAGAACTTATTATGCAGCTCTAGATGTAATTATCTCTGAGATATGGAGCAGCCGCGGCGAAATTCCCAGTAATGATTTTTGAAGAGGTTACAGCACCACCCTGATTGGCAGAAGAGTGTTGCTGAAGGGTCCATTAATTAAAGTAGTATGCTAATAATCAAAGTTCCTACACTGTTTTAGGTTGTTTCTCTGCTTTTTGCGCAGCTATTCTATAGATGGCTAGATAGATAGATATGAGATAGATATATAAATGTACGATAGATGTGAGATATATAGATAGATAAGCGATAGATAGATAGATATGATCTAGATAGATTAGATAGATATGAGATACATATGAGATATATATGAGATAGAAATATAGATGGATAGATAATTTGAGATGGATATGAGATATATAAATGTGAGATGGATATGAGATAGGATTAGATAGATAGATAGATATGATACAGATAGATAGATATGATATAGATATTAGATAGATATGATACAGATAGATATTTAGCTATGAGATACATATAAGATAGATATATAAATGTGAGATAGATATGAGATGTATAGATAGATATAATATAGATAGATTAGCTATGAGATAGATAGATATGAGATATATATGATATTGATAGATTAGATAGATATGAGATGGGTAGATAGATGTTAGATAGATATGCGATAGATAGATTAGATATGATATAGATAGATTAGATATATATGAGATTTATAGATTAGATAGATAGATATGAGATAGATACATGTGAGATAGATGAGCAAAATTTTCCAAACTTTTTCTGCAAAATTTGAAGTGTTGTTTTCCTTACTGAAGTCCACCAGTCATTTTTATTCTGGAATTTCCAGACATATCCAAACCAAAACACACAGCAAATGAATTAGACTGAGGCACATAGGTTTAGGGAACAATGCATTGGTTGAGGAGAAGGAGTTTGCAGCGGGGAGGAATTTACAAGAGCTGCATTGATACAACCTGTTACGTGAGCAGCACAGAATACAGATTTGCATTTTGTGGAGTGAGATTATTGTAACGTGATAAAGGGATGGAGGGGGCATGTTCTCAGGGACATTACTTGCTATGCACATCGATTCCCACTTTGCAAAAGAAGTTGAATTCTGCCCCAGCTCAGTTGACGTACATCGGTCTCGTCCTGTACTTTCATGAGACTAAACACTTCCCAAACAGAGCATTGTGTAATAAAACAATATATTAATGTAAACATGGGGTTCATGCTCTTACCTCCCAAATCCTCCATCAGCCCCAGCTCTAGCAAAAGCCACCACTAAAAGGAACCTAGATAAAAAATGAAAACTAATGCCCTCTAGCCCTCAACTGTATCAAAATTAACCTAAAATGTTCATTATACTGTGCACCCCTTTAGGTTTATGCCCTGGAAGGCTGCACCTCTTGCACACCCTTAGTTGCAGCCCTAACTGCAAGGATTAGGTCTTCCTGTTGCATTGAAAACCCCCAGGAAAAATATCATGCCCTTCCCGTGGATAACAGCCCACTCTGAAAAGTGCTGGGGATCTTTCCAACTAATCTAAACAGTAGAAGCATTGACAACATTGAGACTATTAGAGTGGCGATAGTCCCTAAAGTCCTTTCCCATAATGCCAAAATAGTAAAAGCATCCTGGTGGAATATTAACTGATTTTTTTGTTGTTGTTTTTTTTACACAAAACAAAAGCAGAACTTAAACATTATGTCCATGTAATCTCGCAACTCTGCAAATTTCCTGCTCCACAACAAAATGCAATATTCATAAAGCTTTGCTCACCTGTAATAGATTGATCCATAGGATCATAAGTCTTTAGAATAACACTCTTATATCTGTGTGATTGTTTTGTAAACTGTAATCCTGACCTGTTCCATTTTCTGTATTAGACACCTTGTTCTTCAGTGATATAACCTATGAAATAAGTATAGATTACATAATTCTATTTCCTTCATCCTTGGTGCACTGTTGTTAGCATTGCTGCCTCCCAGGGCTGTGGTCATATGGTCTGTTCGAACCAGGGCAATAACTTTGTGGAGTGTTTATGTTCTCTCCTTGTTTGCATACTGGTATTTTAATGTTAGTGTCTTTGTTTGTGTGGCAGATAATTTAGAGGGCAATATTCTCTGTAAAGCGCTGTATAATTAGTTGGCACTCAATAAACAAAGAATAATCATAATAATTCACTCTCTCTCTTTCCTCTGTGCAGGGCTGTAAGTCCAGAACTCAAGTCATATGCACTGGGTGTCCTTTTCCTTCTTCTACGTTTGATTGGTAAGTCTCAGAAAGAAGTGTTATACATAAAATTTACCTTGTAACCACTTATCACTTCCCATTACTGGGGATATCACAGATTCCTCTATTTGTACATCAAGTACCCATTATAATAGTGATTGCAATGCCCCATTTTTCATATTAGCAAGGAATGCTTGAAAGGACAGAACCGTAAGCACTTTCATGCTTTGAATGTGAAAATGATTTTAGTCACATTTCAACATTTCATGCAAAAAGAAAAAAAGAATGGAAAGGAGAAAGAGAGAAAAAAACTCTTCCCTAAGTATTTGGCCAATCTACAGATATTTCATAAGCAGACATGTAGCAAGAATAGCTCCTGTGACAGTACCAACAGTTTTTAAATGTGTTGAGTGTGATTAATTAAAAAAAAATTATAGCGATAAGGACTATACCCAAAATTATCCATCCTAGACAGGAAATAAATATAAACCATTGGAAGGCTAGCTAAATTCTATGATCATGATTTAAAACAACTGGCAGTGATCTCACTGTGCAGCTGTCAGTTGTGCCTGATATAGTCATCATATTTGACATATTATTCCACACCACCATTCAAGGAGTGGTGGTGTGGACATTGAACAAGAGGCTTCTCTGGAACGTTAGGATTTGTCTCCCATGCATGAGGCTGTCACTAGCTCTATTTCTTCTGTTCCTAGTGACACCTCTTTTGGAGAAGGGCCATACTTTTTAAAGATTCTAAATTTGTTCTCAGTTATCCTTTCACTGGGGGTGTAACAAAACATTTGTGTGCCTTATAGCAAAAATGTGTGTGCCCTCCTGTACATCCCATGTGTGAATAAATATATATAAACATAGGACTTTGGCAGGACAGGTGATTACCCAAAACTGCAGGCCTCGTATCAGCTACACCCGGCTACTATGGTAGTTACACCTTTGACTGTCTCTGGTGTTGCAGAGGTGGTGATGCGCCAGTTACCCTTTTAATTGATTCCTCTGTATGGACGGTGCAGGTAGTTCTCACCTTGCTGATCCTGATCCCAAGGCACCACCCACTTACTTTTACAAGCAGGATCAGGATGTGCACCACATACCACCGCAAGTTTTTGTTTGTTTGGGATTGTGGATTATTATAATGCTGTGTTGCATGTTACACAATCCCGTACTACCTTTAAAATGTAATACTCTGTCAGCATTCTCTTCATGTTCTGTTACTTCTCTGTAGGGATGTGCACCGGCGACTTTTGAGGTCTCGTGTTTTGTGTTTTGGATCCGGATTTTCATTATTTTTGGGGTTCGGATTTGTCTCGCAAAACACTTGACGAAAGGTCTCGGTTCGGATTTAAGGTTTTGGATTCGGATTTTTTTTGAAAAAAACATAAAAAGTTTAAAAATCAAGTTTTGGGGCTTATTTTCACTCCTACGCTATTATTAACCTCAATAACATTCAATAACAAGCATTTCCACTAATTTACAGTGTATTCTGAACACCTCAAAATATAGTTATTAGTCCAAAATGTTGCAACAAGGTATCTTTCTGGACTGTGTAGTGGAGTGGTCCCCACAATATAATAAGAAAACCATCAACTGGTATAAATCGCACCGAATAAAATACCTGGACTGCGTAGAGGAGTGGGTCACCACAATATATATTAAAAACCCTGAACTTGTATGATTCGCACCAATAAATGTATCTGGACTGCGTAGAGGAGTGGGTCACCACAATATATATTAAAAACCCTGAACTTGTATGATTCGCACCAATAAATGTCCTTGGACTGCGTAGAGGAGTGGGTCACCACAATATATATTAAAAACCCTGAACTTGTATGATTCGCAGCAATAAATGTATCTGGACTGCGTAGAGGAGTGGGTCACCACAATATATATAATAAGAAAAGACTCAAGCTTTCAAGTGTAGTGTTTATAAAATATAAACAACAATACAGTAGTTTTAGTCAGAGCACGTCAATACCTCTTGTTTTAAATTATGACAGGGCATTTTACTTTTGGTTTAATTTCTTGAATTTGTTTAAATTTGGTTTTACTTTTTGAACATGGCAAACGACTGTTGATTGGTCACATAATGCAAAAAAAAAAGTTCCAAGATGGAATTGTCCTTGGGCCCTTCCACCCACCCTTATGTTGTTGAAATAGGACATGCACACTTTAACAAACCAATCATTTCAGCGACAGGGCCTACCAAACAACTTTGGCTGAAATGATTGGTTTGTTTGGGCCCCCACACCAAAAAAGCTATTCATCTCTCCCTGTACAGACTAAACAGGCTCTACTGAGGCAAGATGTCGTCCTCATCCTCAACCTCTGATTCCTCTCCCCCTACAGTGTGTACTTCCTCCTCATCACACATTATCAATTCGTCCCCGCTGGACTCCACAACCACAGGTCCCTCTGTACTATCTGGAGGGCAGTGCTGTACTTCATTGAGGAATTGATTATTCATTTTTATAAACATCATTATTTCAACGTTTTGAGGAAGCAACCTCCTTCGCCGCTCACTGACCAGGTTCCCCACTGCACTAAAAACTCTTTCCGAGTACACACTGGAGGGGGGACAACTCAGTTAAAAAATAGAGCCAGTTTGTACAGGGGCTTCCAAACTGCCTTTTGGAGTTCTACCACGTCACTACCTCTAGTTAATTTAGATTGCAAGGCTTGTAAATATAAATACTTTGAAGATAAATAAAGCAGCCTGCATAGACTGTAGAACTAGAAATTCAAATATACAAAGAAATGGACAAAGGCAGTTTGGTATCTGTCTGCATCAGATCCCCTCTCCACTAGGAGTAAAACAGAAAACTTTTCAGCCGTTATATAATCTAGAATATAAATAGAAATTGAGAAAGGCAATTTGGTATCTGTCTGCATCATAATCATCAACATCCTCCTCAGTGCCAGCTACATCAATATCCTCCTCCCAGTGTACAACATTCACACCTTCATTAGCCAAATCTGTAACTGGACTGTGGGTGATCCTTCCAGCATATGCAGAGGGCGTGCTGCAAATGGTGGATGGAGTCACCTCTTCCCGTACAGTGATGGGAAGGTCAGGGTTCACAACCAACAACCCCCTTTGACTCGCCTTGGGGATTTGTGATGTCATCTGTTTAGAAGGCAGAGTTCTTTGCTGTTTTGTTGTTGTTGCTGACAGCATAACTCTCTTAAATTTTTTGTAGGGGGGTGGAGGAGGGCTTAGATCCTTGGGTGAAGCTGGACCACTAGTCATGAACACGGGCCAGGGCCTAAGCCGTTCCTTGCCACTACGTGTCGTAAATGGCATATTGCCAACTTTACGTTTCTCCTCAGATGATTTTAAGTTTCTCTTTTTGCTATTTTTTGAGAACTTGGGCTTTTTGGATTTTACATGCCCTGTACTAGGAGATTGGGCATCGGGCTTGCCAGACGACGTTGATGGCATTTCATCGTCTATGTCATGACTAGTGGCAGCAGCTTCAGCATTAGAAGGAAGTGGGTCTTGATCTTTCCCTACTTTATCCTCCAAATTTTGGTTTTCCATTATATGTAGCACAAGAGAGCGTACCCCTAAGCCACACACACTCGGCAAAGCCTTTAAAAATTATATACGGCACAGGAGAGTAGCACTGGACTTATACTGCTGAATCAGTGAACTTTGTAATAGCAGTACCACTGGACTTATACACTGCTGAATCAGTGAACTTTGTAATAGCAGTACCACTGGACTTTTACTGCTGAATGTGTGAACTTGGTAATATTGCAGTACCAATGGGCTTATATACTGCTGGATTGGCTTTGCAAATTTGGTTATAATTATTTTTTTTAAAAAAAATTTATTTTAATTTTTTATATAACTTTTTTTTTATTTTTTAAAAACTTGGGAATAATGGGGAAATAACTATGCCCTTAGAAGCACAGAGCAAAGGACACAGCACCACTGGACTGAACAGGACACAGCGCAGGACCCAGCAGCACTACTGAACTCAGCAGGACAGAGCACAGGACACAGCACCACTGGACTGATACTGCAGAATGTGTGAACTTTGTAATATTGCAGAACCACTGGACTTTTACTGCTGAATGTGTGAACTTGGTAATATTGCAGTACCAATGGGCTTATACTGCAGGATTGGTTGTGCAAATTTTGTTGTAATTAAAAAAAAATGTAATTAGTTTTTTGTATTTTTTTTAAATAACTTTTTTTTATTTTTTTAAACACTTTGGAATATTGGGGAAATAACTATGCCCTTAGAAGCACAGAGCACAGGACACAGCACCACTGGACTGAACAGGACACAGCACAGGACCCAGCAGCACCACTGACCTCAGAAGGACAGAGCACAGGACACAGCACCACTGGACTGAGCACAGCACAGCACAGAACTTAACTGAACAGCACAGAACTTAACTGAACAGCACGAGATATAGCAGGACAGAGGACCACCTAACACACCCTCCCTCTACCCTGATCAATGCCCGAGTGAAGATGGCGGCGACTAGCGGGGAATTTATAGGATCCGAGTATCGCGAGATCCGACAACGGGATTATGAGTCAGAGCCTCAGTTTCAGATTTGAATTTGGCGCCAATACCCGGATCTGTCTCCGATCCGCCTCGGATCGGCAACGTTCGGGTGGGCTCGGATTTCATAAATCCGAGTGCGCTCATCTCTACTTCTCTGTAATCTTTTGTTCTAATTCCAACATAAACACATACACAAATAACTTTACAATAAACATTAACTTAAAAAAAAAATCTCCAAGATTCCAGAAAATCCCCCATAAAAAAATGGCCCACCTGCTCACTACAAACAACTTGATCAAACTTGGGATTTTCCTTTGACTCCCCTCTACTACTAAATGACCAGCTGGGAAATTCACTTGTGATTGACTGGTGGTAAAAATTCCCAGGTACTTTCATTACTGTCATTTTGGGGAGTTATTTATTCAGTTAAAGTTATTTTAAAAATCTGTGTTATTTATACTGGAACTATTGGGGTGGGAAAGTTTCTACTCTAAGGACCACAGGCTGTACAGTATGCTACTAATTTAAAATAATTTTATTACACATATATAATTATTTTTATTCGACAGTGTAACATCTGTTTTATGACTGGAGGTAATTGTCAATCACTGGCAGTTTCTATTTTCAGGTTTTTTTTCTGCAAGTGACTGACAGTTACCTCCACTAAAATGACGGATGCTACCATTTCATTAATTTAAGATTGTATGTGAGTGTAGTATGCACTCTGTACTTTTATTTAATCAGAGATGCGTAATATGATTCTGTCAAGATGCCATCTGGTGCTACAAAAGTGTATGGCAGGGAATTTAAATATTACGTTTTGGAAATCAACCTTGATGCAATGCAATGTGCTTCCCTAAAGAGTCAATACACATTGCATGAATGAAGTCATGCCATGTTGCTGAATGCTAGTTTAACATATGTTACATCTGTTCCTTATCATTGGTATATGAATTCCTGCTATGCCTGCTTAAGATACCACTGCAACAGCTGCATCCCTTTCAGTTTTATTGCATACATTTAAGTCAGTGACTTCCTTTAATAGTCTCGTTTTTGGTAAGGATGAGCGGGATTAGAGAAATCCGAGCCCACCCGAACAGTGCAGATCCGATGGGATCCAAACACTGTTCGGGTACTTCCGTCCGCCAAACGAATCCAAAATGAGGCTATGACATCCAAGTCTCGCGTCAGATCTCGCGAGACTCAGATGTCATAAATGCCCCGCTCGCGGCCACCATCTTCATTCTCCCTGCGATCACTGTCGAGGGAGGTTGATATCCTGTGCTCTGTTATACTAATTTACTATAGTCAAGTGGTCCTTTGTCCAGTGCTCTGTCCTGCTGAGTCCAGTTGTACTTTGTCCAGTGCTCTGTCCTGCTGATTCCAGTGGTGCTTTGGCCAGTGTCTGTCCTGCTGAGTCCAGTGGTGCTTTTCTCCTGATTTTTTTTGTGCTAAGTCCATAGTAAATTTATAATTATAATAAAATCTTCTAAAAATTCAAAAAAAAATAATGAAAAAATAATTTAAAAAGTATAAAAAATATTCTAGAGCAATATATTCCTGCAGTCCCAAAAAATAGGAACTGCAATCTATATTACTACGTTCACTGTTTCTGCAGTACAAAAAATAGGAACTGCAATCTATATTACTACGTTCACTGTTTCTGCATTTCCAAAAAATAGGAACTGCAATCTATATTACTACGTTCACTGTTTCTGCATTTCCAAAAAATAGGAACTGCAATCTATTACTACGTTCACTGTTTCTGCAGTCCAAAAAATAGGAACTGCAATCTATATTACTACGTTCACTGTTTCTGCATTTCCAAAAAATAGGAACTGCAATCTATATTACTACGTTCACTGTTTCTGCAGTCCACAAAATAGGAACTGCAATCTATATTACTACGTTCACTGTTTCTGCAGTCCACAAAATAGGAACTGCAATCTATATTACTACGTTCACTGTTTCTGCAGTCAAAAAAAATAGGAACTGCAATCTATATTACTGCGTTCACTGTTTCTGCAGTCTCAGTTTTCCTAAAAGACTCGCTGGCGGGGATGCTGAGAACATCTGGTCCGGACTGAAGGACCTGCCAACCATTGCAGACATATCTACTGTCGCTGCATTGGATGCTGTCACAATTGAAAAAATGGTGGAGGATTACTTTGCGGACACCATCCAAGTAGACATGTCAGACAGTCCATATTCTTACTGGCAGGAAAAAAAGCCAGTTTGGAAGCCCCTGTACAAACTGGCTCTATTTTACCTGAGTTGTCCCCCCTCCAGTGTGTACTCGGAAAGAGTTTTTAGTGCAGCGGGGAACCTGGTCAGTGAGCGGCGAAGGAGGTTGCTTCCGCAAAACGTTGAAAAAATGATGTTCATAAAAATGAATTATTAATTCCTCAATCAAGTACAGCACTGGCCTCCAGATACTACAGAGGGACCTGTGGTTGTGGAGTCCAGCGGGGACGAATTTATAATGTGTGAGGATGAGGAAGTACACACTGAAGGGGGCGAGGAATCAGAGGATGAGGATGAGGACGACATCTTGCCTCAGTAGAGCCAGTTTAGTTTGTACAGGGAGAGATGAATAGCTTTTTTTGTGTGGGGGCCCAAACAAACCAATCATTTCAGCCACAGTTTTGTAGGCCCTGTCGCTGAAATGATTGGTTTGTTAAAGTGCGCATGTCCTATTTCAACAACATCAGGGTGGGAGGGGCCAAGGACAATTTCATCTTGCAACTCTTTTTTTGGCATTATGTGACCGTCCAACAGTCGTTTGCCATGAGCACGAAGTACGACAGTAGTCATCCTATGGCAAAGCGGATAACTGCGGCCTTAATAGCTATGTTGGTGTTAGACGTGCATCCGGTGTCCGCCATCTGTGCAGTGGAATTTAGACAAGTTGAAGGAGGTATTGTGGCCCTGGTACCAAATTGGGTACCGGGGCCACTCCACTACGCAGTCCAGAAATCTTAGTATCAGATATTAAATTATGTTCCTGCTACATCAAAAAAGCATGAACATGCCCTGCCATCAACAAAAACAAGAGGTAGTGACGCGCTTGAACTCCACCCTCTATATGCTGCAGAGGATGGAGGAGCAGAAAAAGGCCATTCAAGCCTACACAGCCACCTACGATGGGCAACGTGTTTGTGCCGCCCACTTGTGTCGCTTAGCTTAGACATCCAGCTACCTCGGTGCAACCTTTTGGCCTAAAAACAATATTGTGAGGTGTGAGGTGTTCAGAATAGACTGGAAATTAGTGGAAATGATTGTTATTGAATGTTATTGAGGTTAATAATAGCGTAGGAGTGAAAAAAAAAAAAAAATTGCTTTTTTTAAAATAAATCAGAGCCAAAACCTTTCGTCGGGTGTTTTGGCAAAACAAATCAGAACCCAAAACCTCAAGCTAATCAGAACCCAAAACACTAAAAGTGGCCGGTGCACACCCCTAGTTTTCGGTCTGTGATTTTACCACACTCTTTTTTTTATTTCAGCAAGTTTATTTAATGTAATTATTGAACAAACAAAGGATACATCTAAAGAATGTGCTAAAAAGTTAGCAATGACTGTCCAATAACAGTAGTAGTTCTGGCAACACCAAATCAAGTTCAGTTGTATGAATTGCGACTATGCTGTCCTGAATAGACAATACTGGCAGTGCATTAAAATAACAGTCCGAGCGACGATGACTTGCATATGTGACTAACCACAGACACCCCTAGAGGGAAAAAACAATACTATTGTTCTGGTACACCAAATCAGAATCAATCAATGTGGATTTGAGATGCACTATTTATTACTATTGCAGTCTTTTCCTATGCTATTCCTACCCCTACCCCAACGACACTACAAAGCAGATTGAATTGACCATCATCCTATCATCATCATCATTTATTTATATAGCGCCACTAATTCCGCAGCGCTGTACAGAGAACTCATTTGCATCAGTCCCTGCCCCATTGGAGCTTACAGTCTAAATTCCCTAATATAGACACACACATAGACATATATATACAGACAGACAGGTAGAGACTAGGGTCAATTTTTAATAGCAGCCAATTAACCTACCAGTATGTTTTTGGAGTGTGGGAGGAAACCGGAGCACCCGGAGGAAACCCACGCAAACACAGGGAGAACATACAAACTCCACACAGATAAGGCCATGGTCGGGAATCAAACTCATGACCCCAGTGCTGCGAAGCACTAGTGCTAACCACTAGGCCACTGTGCTGCCCACCACCATTATTTATAAGCTAGAATCTCAGCAAAATGCAAACTTACAAATACCGTATGGAATGGCCATGCAGTCGAATGGCGAAAAAAGCGAGGATCAATAATTATGTAGATGTCACTTTTTACATTAAATTCCTGCAAAATTTGTCTGCAACGTCACCCATCTGAAACACATTATTCTGTTGAATGTAATTTTCTTTATATATAAATTGAAACTATTCAAAATGAACTTTTAAAAAAAATAAAACAAGGCCACCAATTGGACAAATTATAAAATTAAAATGTCTCGGACAGCAGTAACATTTCTTTTCTCAACAGCTGAAATATGTTCATTTATTTCAAATAAGAGTTTCTTCAGTACAATGTACCTTAAACAGCGCTGGCACTTTAAATACCATGCTAAATTTATAGAGTAGTGTTCTCATGCATCTCAAAGCAGATTAGGTTTAGCTAACAAAAAAAATAAAGAATACAAAATAACACTGGGGCCGTTAACAGATCACAAGGTTTATTTTATGATTTATAAGTCATCTATGCTTCACTGTGGGTGATGTTTGCAATTATAATAATTGAGCAATAATTTTACATGTGTTTCCAAGACCAAATAGGAAAACATAATGATACACAGTAATAGTTTTACAAGCTTGAATATTACTTTTCAACAGCAGGATTGAAAGTAAATTATTGTTCATTCCGTTAATACCCATTACAGTTATACTAATGACTCCTTGGGATGTAAATATACAATTCTATGTCAAGTCAATTTGTTGCCGGGCAATAACTATATTGAAAGGTTTAAAGGTGCCTAAGCTTTTTGCAAGTGACCATCGGGAATTTTAGAAGATCAGTTAAGCCCGACTCCACAGCGTTACATCTGTGTTTTGAGATAGTGTTGAAGTGGGCTGGTAAATGGTGGTATGCAAAACCGCTACTCCTCCTACTGCCTTCATTGTAAACTTATCAACTTCCATCCATATACGTTTTCCATACTGCCACATCTACATTTCCACTTTGACCACTGGTGCAATTTATAGCCAGTTTTATTACAGAACTTCCATGTTAATATTTATTCTCCTAAGACAAAAGGTTTTCCATATAGGAGTAAAGTTTTATAATGTAATCTGAAATGCTTTAAAAGTGTAACCTGTAAGTATTACTTACAGGTTACAGACAATACACAGACACACACACACACGCCTTGTTATATAACATGTGACTGTTGTCATTGGATTTGGGTTTGTTATGTAGCTGAGTTCAAGTGGACCAAGCTATTGTTCTCTTTTAACAGCTATTCAATTTTACAGGTGGTTACAAGTGGCAGGTTGGGGCAGGGCCTGATTAAGGGTTCTGGCCGCCCTAGGCTAATACGGCTGCAGCTATAGATATGCAGGGCAGTTCCCCCCCCCTCTCTCTATAGATATGCGGGGCAGTTCCCCCCCCCTCCCTATAGATATGCAGGGCAGTTCCCCCCCCTTCCTATAGATATGCAGGGCAGTTCTTCCCCCCTCCCTATAGATATGAAGGGCAGTTCTTCCCCCCTCCCTATAGATATGCAGGGCAGTCCCCCCCATAGATATGCAGGGCAGTCCCCCCCATCCCTATAGATATGCAGGGCAGTCGTCGTCCCCCCTTTAGATATGCAGGGCAGTCCCCCCCCTACCTATAGATATGCAGGGCAGTCCCCCCCTCCTCCCTATAGATATGCAGGGCAGTCCCCCTCCCTATAGATATGCAGGGCAGTCCCTCCCCTCCCTATAGATATGTAGGGCAATCCCTACCCCCCTCTCTATAGATATGCAGGGCAGTTCCCCCCCCTTCACTTACCTGTAGTTGACTTGTGCTGGCCAGCATCGCTCCTCGCTCCTCAGATCAGCAGACAGGAAGTGAAGACTTCCTGCTTCCTGTCTGCTGCACAGCAACAGGCAGCCTAGCGATTGGCTGCCTGTTGCTGACCACTTCCTATAGATATGCAGGGCAGTTCTTCCCCCCTCCCTATAGATATGAAGGGCAGTTCCCCCCTTCCTGGAAGATATGCAGGGCAGTTCTTCCCCCTCCCTATAGATATGCAGGGCAGTCCCCCCCCCCCCTATAGATATGCAGGGCAGTCGTCGTCCCCCCTATAGATATGCAGGGCAGTCCCCCCCCTACCTATAGATGTGCAGGGCAGTCCCCCCCTCCTCCCTATAGATATTCAGGGCAGTCCCCCTCCCTATAGATATGCAGGGCAGTCCCTCCCCTCCCTATAGATATGTAGGGCAATCCCTACCCCCCTCTCTATAGATATGCAGGGCAGTTCCCCCCTTCACATTCCTGTAGTTGACTTGTGCTGGCCAGCATCGCTCCTCGCTCCTCAGATCAGCAGACAGGAAGTGAAGACTTCCTGCTTCCTGTCTGCTGCACAGCAACAGGCAGCCTAGCGATTGGCTGCCTGTTGCTGACCACTGACCACCAATGCTTTTGATCGTCGAGACCTCCACACCCCTTCCCCCCTCGCGGCAACCCCCCTCCCCCACCGCGAAAAAAAATGAATGAAAGGAAAAAAAATACCGGCAGTGTCGCGCCCCCCGGGGCCCAGCGCCCCAGGCTGAAGCCTGATCAGCCTAGTGGTTGATCAGGCCCTGGGTTGGGGCATCTTTCTGTCAGTCTGCTGTGTTTGTAAAATATATACCTCCATGATCACAACCTTAACTAAAGTATCTTCAGTTCTGATACAGTTTTAACAGATTTTTTTAACCCAACAGGTTGCACTCATGAATCCATTTTGGAAGTTTGAGTTATGTTCTCAGAAGGATGGTAATTTAACCCCAGTGGGACATACTGTATCTAAGTTATTATATACACATAGAATAATGAGAGAAACACACATACCGATCGATGTATGTGTCCAAAAATCCAATTGTGTGAGGGTTTTGGGATTTTGTGCAACATAGTGAGAAAGTGGCGCTTTTAATATGCAGTCTCGGTATGAATGTTGAAGGTAGAAATTAGTGAGACTGAATGTAAATCACAAAGATGTGCTGAATATTAATGAGACATGGCAGACAGGACACCACGACTAGCTACCGTATCTGGCATTTATGACAACTAGGTCACCTACTTCCAGCTTCACAAATGTACTCTGGGGACCCTCCCATGTTTAGCAGATTATGAACTGAATTTAGTTCCTTCATGACCAAAGGAATTCAATCAATTTTCTTAGCCTGAAATGTCTGTCTTACGGAGCTCCCGGAGGCTATCTGTGCTTTATTCTGAATTGCTGACAATGTACTATATATAGTTTCATAGCTAAAGGCAAAATATGCTCTGTTGATAAATAAATGGAAACAGCATGTTTACTATTTCAGGGTGTATAGTAGTGACAACAATTTATTTTAGATAAGAGTGTGATCTTTCTATATGATGATAAGGATAGTACATTGCATACAACTGAGCATAGTCCTCACCAGCTTCCTTCTAGGTTACTATGCTGAGCCAGAGGCAGAACGGCTTTAATAAGATGATCTAGCTGAACTTCTGCAGTAATTGCAAAAGCTTCTGGGAAGTTAGTTACCTACAGCCCTGTCAAGATTATAGCTGGGTACACACTACAGAAAAATATGTGATTTCTGTAATGATTGAAAGCCCCGATGAGCAGATTCATGTGTACACACCTACAAGATTTACCTTCAGATCTGTACTCTACATCTGTCATACCCATCTGCTGAAAAGATCGTGACTCTCCACTCAGTATAGAGAGCTAACTACACTGCTGGTCATGAGTGCATACGGACTTCCACATTTGCCCGACATCATTCCATCACTGATTGTGGTTTATAGCAAGTTAATAAAACCAAATCAAACGATACAATGTGCTTTGGTGCGATAAAACATGATCGTAGGAGAGTACACACTAATGCAATATCTTACCAAATGGTCATTTATCGTGTGATCTGCACGATCATTTCCTGAGGTCACTGTTTTTTCAGTGGGTTAAAAACACTTTGGCAATTTAGGACAGGAATGGACAACATTGAAGGGCTTAAACCACTTTTACATGTTTGGACATTGTTTTGTCTACTTTTGTGTTTTACACTTGCACATGCACACAAGGACATCATCAGTTTGCAAATCTAGTTACATCTGGATTATTAATGTTGTTACTATTACTGTATGACACTACTGCTCAGATTTAGAAACAAAGGTGTTTAAAGCTGTGTCCCAGAACTTTTCACTTCACCAAAAATTAAGTGTCAACATTTTGTGAAAGAAATTATTAAATCACAAAAATCAAAACACTATAATAGACTAACACCATTGGTTGAAGTGGGCTGGTATACAGTGGTTTGCTGTACTGCCACTTTTCCTTCTGCTTTCATTACAATAATATCTAATTCCATTATCTTACATTTTCCATGTTGCCACTTCTAAATTTCCATGCCACGATGACTAAAACCATATAACACATAACACTAGGGGCCTGATTCATTAAGGATCTTAACTTAAGAAACTTCTTATTTCAGTCTCCTGGACAAAACCATGTTACAATACAAGGGGTGCAAATTAGTATTCTGTTTTGCACAGAAGTTAAATACTGACTGTTTTTTCATGTAGCACACAAATATCAACTTTAAATTTCAGTGTACAAATAAGCTATCAAGTATTTGTGTGCTACATGAAAAAACAGTCAGTATTTAACTTATGTGCAAAACAGAATACTAATTTACACCCCTTGTATTGTAACATGGTTTTGTCCAGGAGACTGAAATAAGAAGTTTCTTAAGTTAAGATCCTTAATGAATCAGGCCATAGATGATTTTGGATCCAGGATAATCATCCTTACAAACTTCCCCAGAGGGGAGGGGAAGTGTGAGAACAGAAGGCAAGGCGAATCGCATAATTTTTGCCTTGCGAGGCAATGAGGCGATTCACAGCGAAGTGGGCATGATGCGGGAGAATGGCCTGCTCTCCCGGGGAGCACAGAAGAGACCTACCAGGAATTTGCGAGTCTCCCAGAGAGGGGAGTGGGCAAATATAGGGTAAATCTTGGTTCAAGGGCCCCTTGTAGGCTGGGGGCCCAGGACAGTCACTCTCTCTACTTGATTAAAAATCAGGACCTGTTACTAATACACCAGATTAATGACTTGTACAAATCTGACATTTAGCGTTGTTTGCTGTAGAACATGTTAAGACACTTTCAAAGAGCCACCGTATAATAACTCACTTTAGTACTCAAAATGCTGTAAACACATAAATACCAAATTTTAAACTGGAAGCAATTTTTATTTTAATATTGTTTTTCCAAATGCACAAAACGTTATGTGCTGTAAGAACTAAAGTAGAACTGTGCAATCCTTTCCTCCTCCTATTACAATCCTCGTCCTCCTATTGCAAATATGATATGACAAACATGTGCCCTACTACTGCTTATGAATTCACCAATTCTGACAGTGTATTCCTACAGAGCAGCAGAACTAGCCTGTCACATGGCCGCCTACGCTGGCTTGTAGTGTTGTAAGATAGAGAAGCACCTCTGCTAACAATTGTTTACCTACATCCTGTCAGGTGACACTTTGCACTGACAGGGATTAGATATGACACTTGCGGAAATGGATCTGTGCAGCGTGTTTTCACGCTGCTGCTGGAACGAAGTTATTAATGAAAGTCTCTGGTTCCCAATGCATCCTTCTAATGTTACCTTGCTGACACTGATATAACAGTATAGCATTATATATCCGTAGAACAGTGGTACAACATGGTGGAGGAGCAGGGAAGATAAAGTCCTTCCTACATATCTGTGACCCCACCCAGTGAAAACAAAAAGCAAACAAAAAGTATCGATAAAATAATAATGACAAAATAAAGATTCTCCTACCACCACTTACACATTTCCCATACCATCAAACTGCACCGATCCATCCAGCATGACAGACAGATTTTGTTTGGATATTGTGTAATTAATATGGGTGCTTTCTTGGAACCTATATCTGCATCAGATCTTAAATATGTTTTTTCCACTATGTTTACCTTTCTGTTAAGTAACATTTATAGAGGCAGATTCAATTGGCCACGAGGCGATGCCGGACATCGCCTTGATGTCCATCTGCACATATTGCCGGCCAATTCTCGCTCATTTTCTCCTTGCATCTCTATTGGATGCAAGGGAAAATGAGCGTAGATTTGAGCAATAACGTTGGATTGTTCCAGGGACCCATTGTGACACCTTGCGCCAAATTCAATCTGCCCCATAAAATATATAGATACTTGTTTCAATATGCTACTAACAGAAGGCCATGTCTGGCTAAATTGGGTACTAGATATTGTACAATAAAAATCTGAAATAAACTCATAAACTTTTTCTTTCTTGCAGGCTTTATTCCTCCACCGCTGATATTTGGAGCTGGAATCGATTCAACCTGTCTGTTCTGGAGCACATTTTGCGGGGAGCAGGGAGCCTGTGCGCTGTATGACAATGTGGCATACAGATACCTTTATGTCAGCATTGCTATAACTCTGAAATCCTTAGCATTTATCCTTTACACCACGACATGGCAATGCCTGAGGAAGAACTATAAGAGATACATAAAAAACCACGAGGGAGGGCTCAGTACAAGTGAATATTTTGCGTCAACGTTGACCTTAGATAACCTTGGCCGAGACTCTATTTCCCAAAATAAAACTAACAGGACAAAATTCATCTATAACCTCGAAGACCACGAATGGTGTGAAAACATGGAATCTGTTTTATAGTAAAAGATTGGTGGACTGCCTCTAACTATTGTCCACGAGAGATATTATTTATTTTTTAAAGGGAAAATAATATATATAATTTCTTTCTTTCGGTTGGACCCTGGACAGTACTTGGTTTACTGAACTTCAGAATGGTCTTTTGGAAGAAATGAAAGAGATGAAGCTGTTAGTTCTCAGGCATGATCAGATCTTCCAGCAGGATGGATACTGCAACAAGCTGCACGGCTTGTTTTTAATGTAGAGCACTACAGACTCAAAACAGTGGTTGAGAAACTAAATAAAGCTGGCAAATTCCAGTGTAGAATTTAGTGATACCACGCAATGCTATGTTTTAATTGATACAAGCGCATCCCATTTGCTGGTTAATGGCTAAAAGCACACTATGAATACACTTCAAAAATCAGCCCTCCTATCGCTGTGAATGGCAGAAAGATCTAGGCTTTAATAAATCCTAATCAACCTAATGACTTTCAACACATGGACAGATCCAGTTTGTTTTTTCTTTAGTTTTCTCTTTTTTTTGCCAGACCATTGATTGAAATGTAACCCTGTACTGTCATTAAGGTTTCTATCCCATTAACGATCTCGGTAACGGTTCATGGCTCTCTGTTCAATAGAGTGTGACTCTGGCTTCCCTTTGTCCTGGAAGATTTGAGGCTTGTTAAAGTATAATTTATTGAGAGAAAATCTTCCCAACAATGGAGACAGCTTCATTCCTTACTGAAGAGTTACCTTTAATACTCGGTATGAATGTACATTTTTTGGAGCTAATGCTCTCACAATGTACACACAACCATTTGATGTCCATCTAAGCACTTTCTATTATTAGGTAACTTTGAGTCATAGTTCATATGTATTTACAGTTTCTATGGTATTTGGTTGAGACCGCTGATCCTCTAATGACAGAGATTAAAGCAGTGTCGGGCCTTTATAAAACTAATCCGAATTTAACCAACATTTTTCTAGTGTAGTTTAGAAAACGAAAGTAAACATCTGATTGGTTGCTATGGGTTACAATACCTTGTTTGCACATAACCTGTGCACCAGTATTTATAAACGTTCCCAAGTGTATGTACATGAATGGGACTGTGATAATGGGAAATTGCACATGTAAAGTTATCTAGTTTCTCCATCCACCACTGCTTTACATGTACAAAGTTGCAACAAAATAAGGATCGCAGCCATCTCCTTAACTGTGTAACTTGGTCAAGATTGTGTTTGGTGTATCCAGATCAATACACAGTAAAACATTTTGTAGTTTTACAGGTATATCATATATGTTTCACAAACACTTCCTTTTCTATTCATATATCTCATCCTATCTTTTGCTGGCAGACTCTCCTGATTTGACAACTGTGGCTAATCCAGTTAGCTGCATTGACAGTCATTCAATGTAGCCTATCTTCACATTTCTCCAGATTTCTCTTCGGTTTTTAGAAGCAAACCGTACTGGTCAGAGCAATGACTATGCATTTTAGTGCTCTTGGCACGTTCCTCGAATAAACACTGCCCCCTTCAATATTTGTGGGAGTAGAGGCTGCCACCAATCTGAAGTGCACTGTTGGAGGAGGCATGGACTTTTCTCCAACCCCGTGCTGCTTTCTTCTGCCTGTTCTTGCACCTTTACTGCCTGTAGCTGCTGCTGGTGTGTTAAGCGCAGTTGCTGCTCAGAACCTGGAATGTTGGGGCCCAGTTTGGAAAATAGGTACTGTTCACCTCCTGCAACACTGAGCAATGAGTGACCATTCTAAGCCTTCCTCCTTCCAACCAGCCCGACATTGAATTAATAGCATTATTTCTTTAATAATAGGCCTCCTTCCCCCAACCAGCTCTAAAATAAATTAATAGCATTCCCATTTAATAAATGCCGATTTTCCCCCAACCAGTCCTGACATTAAATTAATAGCACCCATATTCAGTAATTAGGCCTCCTTCTCCACAACCAGCATGACATTAAATTGCCATTTAATAAACAGACCCCACATTACATTAATTGCCCCCACCAGCCCCAACATAATATTACTACCCACACAAACCACTATTTTAATATCAGAACCACATGACATTAATACTCCCACCAGCTGCCAAAGAAAAAACTTACCTGCTGTGCAGTTAGAATGGTGGATCAATTCAGGGACAATTCTTAACCACACCAACTCACTTCAGTCTCTGAAGTGGGAGGAAAGGAGAGAGGGGAGATACACTGGGGGAGATGTTAGCCATCAGAAGCACACTGATTGCTGTGGGAGGAAAAAATACTGAGAAAAAAGTTGCAGCCTCTGTCTTTCTTTGCCTTGGGATACCGCAAATATCTGCGTGAGGAGCGGCTCAAAGCTGCTAGAACTGTCATTGTCCCTGACAGTCAGAGTGGCCCTGAGTCACTCCTCACTCACATCCCTATCCCGTTGCCTCTGGTGTGCATGAGGACTTCAGGGGAAGGCACATTACGTTTCTCATTATATATCATACTTAGACGGGGAGTGTGACCACATGATTTGTGTTATCACAAACCCTCCCCACTGCAAAGCAATGTGCCAAGCAATGCAATTTGCATCATAGCATAGTGAAGGTGGGGCCATCAAATTTGCATTGTCTAGGCCCTGCCCAGCCACTGCAGAGGAAAGTGAAGTAGGAACCGGGAGAGTGGTTGGGTTTGAAAAGAGTCCGGGAGGACTCCACGAAATCTGGGAGTCTCGTGGACATTACAGGAGAGTAGGCAAGTATTTATATATAAAAAATCCAGATTATTGGTGCATGTACTCCTGAGTGTATGCAGTAATAAACTTGCTTTGGGTTCAAGCTGCAGTGGGCATAACTGGATCCCTTTGAGCACTGATAACAATTTGAACAATACGTGCCCAATACCAAAAAAAGATCCTTACTAGAAACTGGATTTTGAATGCAGTGCAAGTAAATAGTATGTGATTCTTTAATACGTGAAGCACAATCTGTTTCTGGTTTCATGATGCTTTCTCAACAAACATTTTGTACTTAACGGTGCCCTGTTACCTTGACAACCCCGCCCTATTACAGAATGACAGCACAGTATAAAGAAAAAACCTAAAGCAGGATGACCCAGGTTTAGCCATCATTTCTTGTGCATGAGAGCCACAGCATGGTTGTACCCATAATATGCCAAACTTAAATTTACATGCAGCCCATTGCATAGCTATTATTATGTAACCTAGGGCTATTTACTGAAACCTAATTGTACAGGCTGTAGTGCACACCCCAGTGCCATTTGAACAACGAATTTTCATTTTACACACACCAGTGTACAGACTTTATTGCACATTTCGCAATGCACAAACCTCAATAATTTGCACAAACCACAGTGCATTTTTACAGACTGTAATACTCTTCCCCAGTGCCCTTTGTACAGTCCCTATTGTATAGACCTTTGTTCCATTTTCACAGACCCCAGTGATTGTCACTGTGACAGTCATAGTGACCCTGAATCACTACCAAAAACAGAGATTCCATGCATCAGACCCCTGCAGTACTGCTAGATGGGGGTAGGGGGTTACTGAGATTTCCTCTTCAATGGCTGTGTCATTATGTGCAAACTGACTAAATGATATACTTTCTACAACATGCAAAAGGTAACTTTTGAGGCTGCAAACCTTCAGCCTCGCCAATTTTACATTATTGTACCCACTAATACAGTCGGGCATATAGCAGCATCTCGGCGATTGCGCGGTTTGCAAAGAGGACAGATCAGACATTCCTTGCTGAATGCTGCTAGGAGTAGGAAATTGCTGTGCCTGCAAGTAAAGACAGTCCCAATGTCCCCTTCCTCTCATGACTTAAGACTTATTTTAGAGAACGAATGAAGCTCAGATGAGCAGTATTTTTGGAAATGTAACAGCTGCAATTAATTAAAGGGCTGCTCCAAAAGTAATAGTAGGAAGGCATTTGAAGTGCTCATTCCAATCACCGCCTGCAGCCTTGTCATGCAAATCATTTCCATTGAGGCACTTCCCAGATCAGAAAGTGGACTCTGCAATATGTAGCTAGTGGTCAGATAAACACATTTTATGTGCTACTCATCTGCATTTTTGCAGCTTCAGAAACGACCCATACAGTTTTAATTTCTATTTGATATTTTGAAGATCTCTGTATGTTTTTGTTGGGATGATAGGGCTACATTTTTTTTTCATACTACCTTAATTCATATCTGCATTTAAGTGAAATGGCTGCTCTGCTAAGCATTACTTAGGTGGCTGACAATAATTATAAATGAATGAAGAAAGAATGGCATTGGTGGTATGAGAAACAATATTTCTACACTTAGGACAGAGTAGTGTATTTTCAGGGGTGATCTTAACTGCAACTAGGTTTGACTTGACTCAGACTAGTAGATGATTACTCTCTGTTTTTTTGTTTCTGAGCTTCAAACTGATGTGTATCCACTTTTGTTTTAAATGTATAGTCCCTATTGCATAAGAGAGTTTGCAGACTTTCTGCTGTCTTGTGAAGCAGTAAGATTTAATTCTTTAAATAAAATGTATTAGTGGTTTGAGGACTGTGAAGTTGGAACTAACCAGACCACTGTCTTTTCAAACGTACGTGATAAATATCACTAGCTGTGCAAAAACAGCATTACTGTGTTCTTTATTTTTACCATAAGGCAGCAGAAAATATACTAATAGTGAATGCTATAAAAATAAACTGAGTTCTTTTTTTCGACTAGCCAAAGCTCTAGTATAACAACTCACCTGTTGAATTCAGAAATTATTTTGTTGGTTAGCTATACTCAGAATTATTTTAGTAGATTACTCCAATTGGCAAATATTATGTATTTTGAAGTTATTATAAATGTACGACTGGACCCAGAAAGAAAGTCTTCTGCGGAAAATAGCAATAATGCATTTTTATTTTTTGTCAGATGTGATTGGTAAAGTTTGTTTATTGCGTGCTTGTTAGCAGCTGTCCTGTATAGTGGAAGCAATTCACAGATGATTGATAAAATCTGCTGATTTTTGCTTGGTTAGGTTTTTTTTTGCAAATGGACAGATCCAAATCACAATAATTGTACCTTGAAATGATCTATTTTTACAGTGGAAAAACAAGTGTGATTGAAGTTGTTTCTTGATGCATTTGATTGGCACATTTGTATGTGAACAAAATGTTCCTCATCTAAACGTTTTCAGGCTGTCTTGTATATAGAAGACCTGCGATTTTCAGGTGTATAAAGAATAATAAGATAGGAATTTGACTCACTGGCATAACAAGTTATATTTTGTACTTTTCACAAAACAAATCACAGCCAATGTTTATTTTTGTTTTTTGTTTGACTTGACACTTTTATTTGCAAAATGTTTTTATATGTCTTAAAATACAATATTTATTTTGTAATCATTTCATATGTCTGATACATTTCATGTTTAAAAACTCGGCTTCATTGAAAGGAGCATATATTTTCTTGAAGATTTGTAAAATTATAGGTGACAAAAGTAATATATTTGTTTACTTTGTATTATTTTATAATACAGTTTAAACAAAACCCAAATAGCTATTATAGAGGGTTTCTCATATCTAGGTGCGTTTTGCTCATACCAACTGCTATACATTCCATTGTTGAACCCTTCATATGGGTGTGGCTTGCTTGAATACATACATCAAATCGGATGGATCAAAGACAAGTACACTAAAACATGTTGGAGGATAGTTAATCAATTATTTCATCGCAGTGCAATTTGACGTTGTTTCTACAATACGTTGTTCAAAATTAGAACGACATATATTGAATATGGATATATTATGATACTTTTTTTTTATCATAGGTCTGCTGGGACTTGTAGTGCAATGTAAGTTGGAAAGTCACCTTGTACTGCTCATTCCAAGTGTTTCAGGGTCATGGCTACAAACATGTTGCTTACACAGACTTAGACACAGCCTTTAAAAGAAATTACATAATTGTATACTCCCGTGAAGTTCCTAAAGAAGCTGTAGACAATGTGGCCCTTAAAAGTAGCAAAACAGAGTATATCCTCACATTTAAAACATTCACTCGAAACTGCTGCAGCCTAAATTAAGAAATAACCTCAAATGAACTCATAAAAATCTGAGACATGGTCTCAGCTGAGTTATAGCTTTGAAGATTTCTGCCCTACATCTTCTGCACTGTCACTGCAGCCCACATCGCCCATCCCAAGACACGCGTTAAATTAGTTCAGTATAAATATATTAAATAAGCCTTGTCCCACGTCTAAAAGACACATTTATGTGACTGTCTAAATTTTTCATAGAAGAATAATAAACTGGAATAATCTTTGCACTTGTAATGCTACACTATATAGCACCATTACACAAAGAGAAATTTGTTTTCCTTTTTAATTAAGGAATTGCACAGAAGTAAGGGTGAAAAAAAAAATATGTTAGGGACGTTTAAAAAAAAATATTTCTATATCTGCTGGTTTATTTAGCAAGGGAGGCTCCAAAGACTAAAGTTAATCTAAAAAAAAGGGTTAATGGTAGAATAAAAAAAGATCCTTTTCTGTATGCGGTTATGTTCCTTTTCTTTTGGCAAACAATGTTCTGGACACGTTAAAAACAGGACTAGGCGACTTGTAGCTCTGCAGCTGCTGCTGAACTTCTGCCAATATAATCTGCCACCAACTGGTTGTTGGGAGATGCAGTACAGCTGGTGGGCCACAGATTATCTAAGAATGCATGAAGCATCTACCTCGGGGTTAATGGCTTTGTCACTGTGTCTCCTAGCTTCTACTTGCTTAGAAGGAAACTTTATTTACAACATTTACAAACCTTATGTAAATCTCTCCCCACTTATGCACCTTTCATGTAGCTTATTTTCACTACCACAAAGTTCAAGCAATAACTGTTATATCTTGGATTATTCTGACATGCGAAAAGAGTCTGAAGCTGCATTGATTTGAGAAGGGCACTATGGGCCTCATTTAGAGTCGGACGCAATGTGCGTCTAAGATGTACATGAAAGAGCAGGAGTGGGAGTGTTCTGCAGCTTGGTAGGGTATTATGAGTGGCATGCAACTCCAGTTGCGTCCCACTTGTAATATCGTACCAAGCTGCGAACCAGTTCCACAGCTAGCTAACTACTTGCGCCACCTATTTCCTGCCGCACTTTTTCTGTCTTTTTTGACGTGTGTTCCGCCTGCGTCTTGATCAGACTAGGGTGGTTTTTGCGAGTATCTGAATTATTCATGGTCACACCTACATAACTCCATGTTCCGCCCTTTCCCTTGTACTGAGACACATGCTTTCGCAAGTGTACACTGGATCTGAAAAGCTGACGGAACTGCAGGGAACTGTTGCTTACTGCGCATGCCCGTCAGTGGAAATGTGCAGGATGCGCCTGAAATGGACTTTGCGTCCGACTCTAAATGAGGCCCTATGTGTGCCTTTTATTTAAAGGGAACCATCTATAATAACCGTATATATCAGTATATATGACTTTTTTTTAAAAAAAAGTACAAAGTTATAGAACAATATAGCCTGTACTGAGAACAGTATATAAAACTTACCATTTGATCCAGACATTTGAATGAAATGAACATAATTTTATTTTTTTTGTAAAGATCATCATCATTTATTTATATAGTGCCACTGATTCCGCAGCGCTGTACAGAGAACTCATTCACATCAGTCCTTGCCCCATTGGAGCTTACAGTCTAAATTCCCTAACATACACAGACAGAAAGAGACTAGGGTCAATTTTGATAGCAGCCAATTAACCTACTAGTATGTTTTTGGAGTGTGGGAGGAAACCAGAGCACATGGAGGAAACCCACGCAAACACAGGGAGAACATACAAACCCCACACAGATATGGTCATGATCGGGAATCAAACTCATGACCCCAGTGCTGTGATGCAGAAGTGCTAACCACTTAGCCACCGTGCTGCCCATACTGCTTTACAGGGACCGGTGGATCATTTTGGCCCTGGAAATGAGTACAAGTATATGATACAGCAGCATCTTCCCTCCATACCTACCAACAGTCACGATTTAGGTAGCATAGTCCCATTCTGCAACCAAAAAGGTCTTCATAATAACGGATGGAGCTAAGGGTCATCGAAGTAGGGATTTGATAGGTCAGATATCAACAGCACAGTCCAAATTTGCACTGCTAAAACAGGAGAAACTATGTAATTAAAGAGAGGTCCTTGACAAATCAGGATTTGGGTTAGATCAGGGAGTTGCCTATAATGTCGCAATCTCCAAATTGTGAATTTTGGGAGGTATATACAGAGGTGGAAGCCCATTGTAAACTGGCCATTGCATCTTCCTGCATGATCATCATGGCTATTACTAGTTTCTCTTTTAAGGCCTTTTAGAAAAAATCTGCTATTTTACTGTTGGCATGTGCAATTGAGTTTAATATAATTGCCACACAGTCAGTAGGTGCTATATGCAGTGACTGTACATCAATGGCTGTACCAAAGTGCGTTCCACACATCTCTCAATGTTACATCTCATCTGTAAAAACAAGAATGGCCAATAGGACAACATCTGTTTTCCCTTGCCTTCCCTCCCCTGCTGCACTATACAATAAAACACTGAGACAAGGAAAATACCATAGTGTAACACTATAATTGCTAGCTACTACCTTGGGGGTGTTGGAGTGTGCTTTGTGCAATGAGTAACAAAAGTATTTCTGGATAGGTGTTCAATCGTAATTGACGAAACTGTTTAAAGCTGTTTGCAGGTAACATAAGATGGTGTTGTCCATTAATATTAAGCATATATTTTCATTTCTTAACTGCTGTAGAAAAAAATGACAGACTCTGCTTGGTTATTCTTTGTTTTTTTTTACAAGGGGGGAGAAATGTTTTGCACTTGTTTTTCTTTTTGTTGAGGTAAAATTAACTGGATCAGATGAGTGTATTTGCTGTTTCATGTTGCATAGCTTTAAACAGAGAAAGTGTGACTGAGAGAACATGTAAGAGGAAATTTAATAGCACCACAATCTCTAGTGAGGCATAAAAGGAACTTAAACCATACACACTGCAATATTCAATAGCTTTTTCTACACCGTTACATGTAGTGATGACCAAAAATATTGACACCCTTGCACAAATAGCTCTCAATTTTCTCTAAACATAGGTTGAAATTAATAGCAGTATTTTATATCCACGTTTCTTTCTCTGTTAAAATTACAGAACTTTTTTATTCTGAATATAATACTGTATGTCTTTTTTTCAGAAAATGAAAAGATATGGCATTGACAAAACTATTAACACCTTAAACTTAATATTTGGTAGCACAGCCTTTGATCAAATTAACTGCAATCAACTGCTTCCTATAGCCCTGTATGAACTTCCTGCGTCTCTCTACTGACAGTTTGATCCACTATTCTTGTGCAAACTGCTCCAGTTCTCCCAGTTTTGCAGCTTGTCTTCTCCCAACTGCTGTTTTCAGATCTCTCCACAGGTGTTCTATAGGAGTTAGATATGAATTCATTGTTGGCCACTTCAAAACAGTCCAGGGTCTTGTCTTGAACCATTGCTGGGTGCTTGATGGTTGCAGTTATTGTCCTGATGGAAGACCCATGACCTCTGACTGAGAGCCAGCTTTCTGACACTGACTTCAACATTGTGCTGCAAAATGGCCTAGTAATCACCAGATTTCATGATGCCATGCGCATGTTCAAGACGCACATCAACCCAAATGTTTGACTGTAGGGAAGGAGTTTTATTTTTGCTTTGAAGCCTCCGTTTGCTTTCTGTAAACATAGGGGTGATGAGGCTGATGCAGAGTTTGTGTAGTGTATCTAACTAATCACTCTGCCCATGTCCATGCTCACGCATCTAGTCCTATCAGACTTCTGTGATTCTAGCACTTACACCCCTCTTCGCCTGGAGAGGCGGATGGGGGAGGGAGGGGGCATGAAAATGCAAGCTGAGTACACTAAAGGCACGTTCATACAAATGTGGCTCATGCAGAAACACACTTATGTTTTGCACCTGCTACAGGGCAGATGCAAATGAGTGCTGATGACTATGATTTATACATATATGGGTACCAAAATATTTTTTAATGTCAACAATTTTCTGGAAGAAATGGTGCATTATTACAAAAAACTACAAAGGTGCCAATATTCTTGACCATAACTGTATAAAACAATTGTGATTAGTAACCCCCAAATACTCTGTGGACTATTATTATGGTTAAAAAGAACACATAGCAATTTACCTCCCTAAAGTCCATTAGGATTCACAACTAAGCTCATATACCATTATTTTATAGTAAACAAGATCACATATAGATTTGGTTGGGAAGTTCTATTTACCAACCCCCCTGTCCACCAACACTTTGTGACACCAACAACTGTCCTCATTACAATTCACCGCTGTTTAACTTTCCATTGCAAAATGTCTCAATTTTCTGTTGCGTTAACTAGTGCAGCTTATACTTGTTAGCTATATTTGTTACTGTAGTGTGGACTGCTTAACAGCAGTACTTGACTCCTAGTGCACTTTAAGGTAGATATTTGTAAGCACAGCATAAAATGCCAATTTACCTCCTTATTGAAGCCCTTTTATTTTGTGTCATCAACCGCCACAAAACACACTCTACATAACCTTAATATGCCATATACCCCAATCCTACCCCACAGTGACATCCTGTCAACTCACTGCTATAATAAATGTAAGGTATCCCCTAAGTACTATTCCCATTCCGCAACTACGCCTAACATTAACTAAAACAATAGAGTATGCTAAGTCTGACATTTCAGGAGTCTAGTGGGAGCAGATATCTGATTGGTTTCTTGAATCTAGTGCAGATTTGCACATTCAAGCAATGATATTACTTTGTGTCTAAAATTTTAATAGACACCACTCATAAAAAAGTGTACCTTAATATACTTACATTAGTTAGTTGTGCTTAGCCGTGTGCATTCATCTGCTAAGCATAGTTTCGCCTTCTGTTAGACAAAATGATACAATAAATCAAGTCACTACAACCCCACCCTCTCCCAAATTTTGATTCCAACCCTTGTTGTAGTCTGGCCCCCTAAACTCAGACTAAACCAGAGATTATTTTGAGTAAGGGTTACCTTTCCTTTTGGTGAAGCAGAATGAAGTAAAGTCAAGCAATAAAAAACTTCCCATCACCGCAATTTGGCAATACTGGCTGTCAGCGGTTCGCCAGCCAGTCTTGGTTACATCTGTGTATATCTTTCACACCAACCTGGTGGATTTGGCAAATACGGATAAGCCATAAATCCCATTTTTGCAGGAGAAATGCCTTTTCTCCTTATCTTAAATAGGGCCTTGAGTATTCTATTTCAGAACATTTCAAGAAATAGATGTCCTACAAAATGAACATTGTTGTTATGAACATATTTTCTCAGATTTCCTTATCTCACATACTTAAATCTGGTCATTCAGGCTAATTACCATATTTATGAGCATACAGCCACACACATTGTTAGGGTGAGAGGGTATATTGGAAATAAAACAGTCACTTAGGTGTGGTTTCAAACATTGACCTGGAAGGGTTAAAGGTGCTTCTTACCCTTTGTAGGTGAGATAATAGCCTCCTGCATATGCAAATAGAGAATTTGACCATCTGTCACATTTATTCAAGGTGATTAAAACGGTGGTCCATTTAAAGGTACAATCCCACTTATTTAAACAGCAAAATTCTTGTTTCTTTAACATGAAGCTGAAGCTCATTTTTCCAGGAGGTTCTCTTACAAATCAGTGTTACCTCTGCAAAACCACTCTGTAGGAAATGTCTCTCTGCTCACTACACATACATCATATGCCATATAACTGTTTGCTATGGCGATCACATGACAGCAAACTAAATCATTAATAGTAGCTTGACTAAAAGTTCTAAGGAAAATGAAAACTCCATGGGGTATATTTACTGAACTGCGGGTTGCAAAAATTGGAGATGTTGCCTATAGCAACTAATCAAATTCTAGCTGTTATTTTGTAGAATGTACTAAGTAAATGATAACTAGAATTTGATTGATTGCTATAGGCAACACCTCCACATTTGTTAACCCGCAGTTTAGTAAAAATACCCCCATATGTCATCTTACAGTTAACCACGTGTTAAAAAAATAAAAGTGCACCTTATTTTAAGATTTTTCGATTCTTTGAGAGCTTTAAATTAATAGCTTTGCATATACTGACCCCGTCCTTAGTAGAAGATCATTAAGCAAGACTTGAAATTAGCAGGTTAGGTTAATTTGCCCTGTGCCATATATTAATAAGTTAGATCTTTATCTTCTACTGGCAGTTCTAGCTCACAAGACGAAGGAAGGCACAAACAGCCTTGTTATTTTCTGATAACTAATGATTTGTAAAACATAACACTTGAATATTCCATTAGCTGAAATTTGGAAAATAGCATCCACAAACTAATGCATTTTAATTAAAAACAGAGCAGTTAAACATAAGAGTGAGGAATAATTCTGCAATTCTCAATTACGGGAAAATTGAAACACGCTCCACTCATTTGTTTTCTCCTCATGTCTTTTGTTAAATATTCTGTCTCTCTTGCTGGTCAAACCGTATACCTTCATGCAGTGTTTCAGATTTGGAGAGTCTAGATTTCCCTGGCTGCTTCTGATGTGCAAGATTATTTTTATGATTTTTTTATTTTTTTTAGTAGAATTGAAAAGATGAGATGCAACAAGAAAGTCAGACAGTGTGTATCTTAAATTATTACTGGATAAAATGTCCCTGTGAGAAAATGTAACGCCTTTCAACATGTACCTATGTAGTTGTGTCATTGGTCACAAGGAGAACCAGAAATCCCACTTTGTGCCATACAGCTTTAAAGGAATTATGGTGTTGAATTGTTACCCCCATTGTACAAAGCTGAGTGAATGAAATACAACAGAAAAGCTTAACATGCTTTGTAAAGCAATAAACAAGAAATTCAATTGGACTGATTTGTGTTGTTTTTGTAGCAGGAGAAAAATGCTTTTTTTAACTATTTTACTTGTGGATGTGAGTAGCGTCCATGTTGGTTGAATTCATTTTTAAGTATGGCTGTATTTTCCATGAATAGAAGGTAAGCAAAATATGAATCCACGTATAGCGCTGGAAATATGTCTTGTTTCAGAAATCAAACATTTCTTGTTCTGCGGATATTTTAACCTGTTCTAAATGGCTCTATGCCTGAGAATTTATTGCTAGACAAGTCCTTGCTGCTATTACTAAAGTAATAAAGAACAGATAAAAATAGCATTTGTTTATGAAGTACAAGAAAAGTATATTTTTGCAGTATAATATTCACAGTGAAACTAATCATAAATCTATCAATGCTTTAGGGTCTCTCTCTCTCTCTCTCTCTCTCTCTCTCTCTCTCTCTGAATTACATTATGTTCTGACCTGCTCCTGGGCAGCTGACCATGTTGAAGATAGATAGTGTATCCAGGATACAAAAATATAATATGTAGAGAGAGAATGGAACCTGCAGTAAGTTATATTTCAATAGCCAAATGTTAGTACTTAAATACCATAAAAGTGTCAGTTAAGGGCTGATCTCAAGGCATTTGGGGCTCATAAGCAAGTCTGAAAGGAAAGAGCCAAAAAGTCAGTATCTGATCACTTCCTGCTGCTACCCCTACTGTAACTCCAGAAGAACATAGAAAACACCATAGTTGCAACGTCTAGTGCAGTTAGGCTTTAAGATGGCCTTTGCAATATTAAAAATAGAATTCTTAACCTACAGTTGAACTAAGCACTACTGTGTATGTGTGTGTGTGTATATATTTGTGTGTATAATATATATATATATATATATATATATATATATATATATATATATATATATATATATATATATACTAAATTAAAAAGGGGGGGTCCTAATAGTGCAGAAATATATAGATATACACTCAAAAGTATATGAAAACTATAGGTGAGTTTATACTGTAACAATCTAAAATAGAAAATTACAAAAATATAAAAGCAGAACTCTGGTTGTCAAATAACCCTCCTTTCCCCTCACCAGTACACCTGCCGAAGTCCCATGTACAAGACCCTCACAGTTCAGATCCAGATGCACACTCTGGGGGAGTTTTCCAGTTATTCTAAAAGAAAGGTATTAGTTTAATTCTGGAACTATGTATTTGATGGTGGGGGTTGTTTAATATAATAGTGCTGTGCCTATTAACTTAAGTGGGGGGGGGGCAGGACTATTAATTTAATGCAGGGATTGTTTGGGGAGTATTAATTGAACATTGAGCTGAATTTGGAGAGAATAAGGGCTATTTATTAAATGTAAATGATATTATATATCAGGGTTGATTGAAGGTGAGGAAAGTAAGTATTAAACCTGAGTGCTATTGATTTAATGGTTGGATAGGTTGGGAGGAGGGGGACCTAGGGGTATATTTACTAAACTGAGAGTTTGAAAAAGTGGAGATGTTGCCTATAGCAACTTATCAGATTTTAGTTATCATTTATTTAGTACATTCTACAAAATGACAGCTAGAATCTGATTGGTTGCTATAGGCATTATCTCCACTTTTTCAAACCCGCCGTTTAGTAAATAAACTCGCTAGACTGTTCACAGTTTACTCGGATGGCTGTCTATATTTCATGTTTCTTTCAATTTTGCAAGCAGGGCCCCAACATTCCTGGATCCAGGCAAACAACAATTTAGCTTTAGGCATGAGCAGCAGCAGGTAGTGAAAGCTGAAATAAGACGTAGGAAAGAGCAGGACAGTTTGCCAACTGTCCTGATTCTGGTGGGACAGTCCCAATTATGTCCTGCTTCACACTGCTGTGTTCGTGAATTGGAAGCTGTGTGCATAGTACAATAGAGCAAGCAGCATTTTTCTGTGTATTTGATGTGTATGGAGAGGGGATGAAGAGCGTTCTAGCACTGGCTAAAATGAAGTGGCGTGGAAGCCCCTTCCAAGAAATCCTGGATTTGTCCCTGAGATCATAATTTTCCCCTGACACATGTATGGGTTCTCCCTGAGTGACAGCTGGAAATAGTTTGAGAGCCACAACAATGTACTTTTTCCCGAAATCCATATAGTGCAGATAGGGAAAGCAGCATAATCTCTCGCTGCCATAGTATCACAAGATAAGTATTATAATGTCATTTATCACCTAAGAACTAGTAGACATTAAAATATAACAAACCAAATTAATACTATTGTTTCTGTATGCTAATATACAATAAGTCAGCATTTATTTATAGTGGGTTATTAGTTCTAGTTAAACAACCCACCAGGATTCTCACTTTCCTACAAGATGGGATGCTGGATCAAATTTACAATTTCAGCATAGCATTCATTAGCATTGAGTTCCATAGTCTTGTCTGTCTGTTCTACTTATCTAGAAAGTGTTTACTGCTTCTTTTATGCAAATGATGATAAAATCTTTCTTCCGATTTCAAGAGATGGCTGTGTTGCATACTGTGTACAACCCAGTTCATAAAAAAAGGTTGGTCATACCTGTAGAAAGTAAACACCATGTTTTAGCTGACAATGTAGAAAACTATATGAAAATTAAAAGTCTTGCTTTACTATTGTGTGATATTTTTTCATCATTTATGCATAAGCCTAAACTAAAGCAAGTTCAAGAATGGCAGTTTCACAATTTCAGTAAATAAAGCGCATATTGATTAAGCGTTAATCTTTCAAATTGATAGAAATAGTTGCTAAAAATATAAATTAAATTGTTTGAATGCTTTAACAGTAAACTGAAGCACGAGCAAGAGTTAATGCCACCCTCTGCATCATTATATGTAATTAACATCCACCGTATGAAAAATATTTATATACATTCTATGTGAGTTAATGCTAATTTAATTTATGTACTAAGCAAGTCTAATTAAAGTTACATATTGTGTATTGAGAGCACAATCAAGAAAAGTAATAATTAAAAATAAGATGCAGTATTGATTTAGCGAGATAATTAGCGCAGACTGATGTAATGAATGCGTGTATCAGTGAAGAATGAGAAAACCTATTACAAGCAGTAAGAATGGTTTAAAGAAAACAGTATATGTGTAAATTGTGTAAACACTGATATATCTGGGACTGTGTAAGTCAACTGGGTAAACACTACAGTGTTTTCAGCCGAGTATTGGATCAATCACACGATAAATGACAGTTCAGCCTGGTATTGTATAAGGCTAGGTACACACTGAAGAATTTTCTGTCCGACATGTTATCTACAACGATTTTACCAACTAATGAAGGTCCGATCGCTCGGGCGATTTATGCATACACACTGACACCATTTACCTTCAGATCTGTGCCCTTCATCTGGTCCTTTAGTCGTTTAGAGAATGACAGCACAATAGTCATTCATTCCTGTCACACTGATTCAAACCGCCTTGTTATAGCTATCCACATGTCCTTATAAATTTCAATAGCTTCTGTGACTCTGAAACGAAATTTTCAGTCTCAGAGCGAACCAACAAACTATTCTATTTACAGCACTCTCCTCATTTAAGTCACAGGGACATGTTCATTGCCGGCATCGGCTGAAAAGACCATGGGCTATATTTTCTAAACTGTGGGTTTGAAAAAGTGGAGATGTTGCCTATAGCAACCAATCAGATTCTAGCTGTCATTTATTTAGTGTATTTTACAAAATGACAGCTAGAATCTTATTGGTTGCTATAGGCAGCACCTCAACTTTTAGTAAATATACCCCCATGACTCTGTAAACGCTATGGAGATTGTGAATATCTATACACTACATGATCGGAAGGTGATTGGAACGAGATTATTAAACAGTATGACCAACCAAATGAAACGACAATTGGCACTTTAGCACGATTTTCATTTTTGTGATTATAAAAAACGTGATATGTGGCAGAGCGGTTGTTTATCGGTGAATTGGCCTGATAATCGACTGAAAAACCTCCAGTATGTACCTAGCCTTAGTGTGTACGCTCCAGCGATGAATGAGGATTGTTCCAAAGCACAGATCATCGTTTGATTTGAATGTTCAGCAGAACGATCCTGCAGTGTGTATGCACTCACAATCAGGATCTTCATAGAGTCTACAGAGTTATAATCTTTTCAGCCGATGGTTATGACAGTTGAAGAGCACAGATCTGAGGGTAAATCTTTTAAAATGAATAGTGTGTACGTATGAATCTAAATGCTGATCAGGGCTTTTTGTTTTTTCAGTCATTGGTACAATCGTTGTAGATAACACATTGTGCGGAAAATTCTGTAGTCTGTACGCAGTCTTAAACTAGGTCACCAGGTATGGGACTGAGTATTGATAGGTTCTAAGGTACCAACTCACTAGTGGTGGATGTCATTTAAGTAGTATTTAGTGTTATCATTGTGATAACGGTATATGCGTAAATTGTGTAAGCACTGATATATCTGGGACTGTGTAAGTCTTAGACTAACTCAGTCTAGGTCACTGGCTGCTGTAATTATTGGACTGAGTAGGAGTAGTTTCTGGGTAATCACCTCACTAGTCTGTTAATTGACTACCTGGAACTAAGAAGAGCTTTCTAAACAAGTCACAGATATGAATATAGTGACGATTAATCCTAGGGCACAAGACCATTGCAAAGCACTCTACACTCCATGCAGTTCAGTGCATCCCATTATACAAAAATGGAAGAAGTGTTTAACTATACCCACATTGCCTAGGCCAGGCTGCCCCTCTAAACTTAACTGCTGAACTTTGATGTTAACTGTGATGTTAAATGAGACCATTAGTCAGTGCCTGTGATAAAAGATCATGTACATGGGTAATCAATCTCCTAGGTATTCCACAAAAAAGACCTTTATGAGAGAGTTGCAAGGAATAAGCCTGGGTTGGCAAGAAAACCTTGCCTGCAAATAATTTGCATAAAGCTATCAAGAAGATACTGAAGATTGTGGCAGAAAGTCTTGAGGTCTGATGAGACTAAAGTGTTACATTTTAGCCTTTGCTAATCAGTATGTATGGTGCAAAATAAATGTTAGACACCAGTCATGTAATACTATTCCCGCTATGAAGGTTCATACCACCACCATACTCGGTGGCAGGGACTGTCAAACTTATCAGTATTTATGAAATGGTGAATAATGCACATTACAGACAAATCGTGAAACAAAAACTTTCTACCCTCTGCCAAAAGATGAAACTGGGAAGGAAATTTGTCTGTCAACAGGAAAATGATCCAAAACAAAAGGCAAAAACAATGCTTACGTGGATTAACCTGAAAATATAGATGTCATTGAGTGGCCCAAAGTCCTGACCTTAATCCGATTGAAATTCTGTGGCAAGAACTTCACCTTGCTCCCTATCGTTGCTCCCAAACTAACCTGACTCAGAAAGAGCAGTTTTGCATGAAGGAATGGGCAAATGTTGCTCCCATTGTGATATTTAAAGTTAATGGTGACTTATCCCGAAAAAATCTTTTTTTTCATTCTTAAAATTATTTTATGATTTACTATTATTTATTTTTTTTCTTGGTGTTGCGGAGGAGATTTTATTAAGATGGAGTAAGTCAAAAATTAACATATGATCAATTAACACATGACAACTATATAATGAAATGGTTTCTTGTCAAATAAAATGGATAGAATACAGAATTCATTCAATTCACTTATGATCAAGTTTCTGTTGCTGGGAGAAGCAGAAAATGGGACACTCTTCAATATCAGATTGACTCCCCAAAAGTGAAACATTTCTTAGATTTACATTACAGTTTTAAAGATGCTACAGGGCCCACAGCCCCCCTTCCTGCGATGTCAGAACTAGAGAGTCGGTGTAAATGCAAATTAGGGTTTTATGACTATGTTGAAAACACCTTCCCAGTCCTAACTTCTCACCAGAATGGCTTACAAATATGATTTTACCTCCACACAACAGGTCATAAGTTTATCTTCATCTGAATACCACACATGCCTCCTGTAAGTATGATTTTGAAGAAAATATTTTCTTGTGTCCCAGCTTGTCTTTAACATTTATCACTGTCCTAAATTAGATATTTCATAGGCTTCAACTTTTGCGATCCGTGTTATAAATTGATACAGGGTGCTCCTCTGTAACCATGGGTATGGGCTCTTAACTACAAACACCCCCTGGGGAGAACAGAGGAGTTTAACATAATGAAAGAGACACTTTGATTTAGTACCAGTTTGAAAGTTTTAACCCCTGACTGTACACAGCTCATCCGAGCCATATCAAGCTATTACTAGGAATGAATTCACAAACACATATTTGCAGTTTTGTGTGCCTAGAAATTAGCTTGCATGTGACACCAAGGTGCAAATTTGCTCCTTTTTTTTTCACTTTGCTTCAAATGCTAAATGAAACTACATGTCCCTGTGTTTCTGCATTACACATGTTTTTGGAATCTATCCTATAGGCCATACATGATTACACTGAAGAAAGGATCTTCCCACCTGTCCAACTTGTACTTCTTACAATTCATAGGTTACAACTGAGGCTAATATATGGCTGAGAGCAGAGCAGCAAAAAAGTGGGTAGTCATAACGATTAGCATAATGAGCTCAAAAGAATCACGGCATGCAATAATAATGTCAATAGGTAGGTTTGGCAGCTACTAATGCAGAACCCAGTGGGTAATTAACCTAAACACTTAGCTGCCACCATTCCCCACTAAAAGCCAATGCTCAAAATGAAAATAACATGAACTGAGAGGCTTGACAGGCACAAGTAGAATAATTACAGAAAGCTGACTTTTCCTATAAGAAAATACAGTATTGGTACATTAAACTTTTCTGAAATTTATCTACACAACCGTTATGCTCTAGAGAAATGCAAATCGATATAAAATAAAATGAGTGAATCTTTCTAGACTAGATATTATTCTTTAGTTGTTGCTGAACTACAAATTCCACAAGCCTCAGCTAGCAGCCCAGGATAAGCCAGTCCACAAAAGCCTCAAAGCTTTTAGCATACTGACCAATTTTTTTTTTTAACTTAAATCTCCTATTTAGTTTCCAAATTTCTCTTTGGTTTGATATATAGGTGTGCTGCTTTATGAAATCCCAATAAATTGGCTGCTCTGCACATAAACGTGATCCTAATCCACATGACAGTACAAGGGAAATTCAGTTCAACATGAGGTCACATCTACATTTATTAAAACAGTAACTTAGGGGTAGGGCTTCTGATTTGGAGGTGTTGTTTGGGTAGATTAAGAGTGTGTCCTATAACGTCACAATTTCCAAAACACAAGCAAACATCAGCAAAAATACACCAGTGATGAACTAAAAAATTTTTTTTTAATTCTGCAAAAAGTCAAACTGACATGTACTTAAAATGAATGTAAAGTATTCACTTTCTTTACCTTTTTCCTCTCCTGCATAAAGATTCCTAAATGACATATCCAACTACTAACCAGCTTATTGTCTTTATCCCTCACCATTACTGTAGACGTTCTCTAGCTGTTACTGTTGCTGCCTACACCCTTTTTGGGGTTACAAATTCCAGTACAGTTCATATAAAAATGCATGTAAATCGCATTAACCTTGATCCCCATGATCATCATTTGGCAGGTTACAAAAATTCATAAATCTAGTCATGCCTGTGGACCACGCCAAACTTCCCACCAGCCACTAAAAATATTAATTTCAAGCTCTGAGTGGCTCCCACTACAGTAAAATTAAAGGGAGTGATAGCAATAAATGAGACAGAACACCATTCAACACAAACATGTACTAAATAGCAAGATGAGTACTATATATACAACATATCTTCCTTACCAGTTATATATTCTCTGCATTATATATTCATATGAGTAAAAAAGTGGTAACTACCCTCCAGCTTGAAAATAACAGCTCTAGCTCTTACAAGAATGTTTAAAAGGGTCTCATTTGTAAGCAGGATTCTGGATATCTCTCCAGGGAATGGTTTGATGGGATTTCCTACCACTGAGCTCCTTGACACTCCACTAACTTGATTTGTAATCATAAAGTACTGTTTTCATCTTCCATGTTTCTCAATATTGCGACAAGTGAGCCTGAATGCACACCCTCAATCAGCAGGAAACAAGGCGGCAGTAGAGGTGGATATTCTAATTAGATGCATATACGTATTTCTTTACCAAATAAAATGTGATTTACCTTCCTAACTGTATACTTAGATGTATATAGTTGGAATTTTAATTTTCAAACACATTTAAGTAAACCACAGGAATCAGCCATGCAGCTTGACTGCAAACATCAATCAAAGTTGAACAGTATGTTTAAAGATTTTATAGAAAGGGTACAATTGAAATGATGCTTTCAATTTTACGCAAAGTTACTATTAAGGAAACAAATTAAATTGGCCGCGTTACTGTAAAAAGTAACGCGGCCTGAGCACTATTACCATTGTTACGGTAATAGTGCGCTTAAATACGGTAGATTCAACGCCAACTTTTTGCTAGCAGCTCCCTGAGCTGTGAGCAGAAATCCAGGTTAAATTTACCAAAATAACGGTAATAGGTTTAACGCTGTGCTACTTTGAGGGGAATTGAATTCCCCCCTTAGAGTGCAAAGTGTGAGCAGAAGCAGTGGGTCCGTGCTATATACACTTTTCCAGCCAAAATCCATCAGTAAAGACCACTTTATTGAGTTATCTTTTATATAATTGCAAAAACAATATTATGTATGTCCCCACTCACACTCTCAAATTAGTAAAGAGATGAAAAGTGAAAAAATGTGGATCCCAAAGTTTAAAAATAAAATGGTTTGCTTATTATTATTATTATTATGAACTTATCTGGTTTTTTTCGATGGTCAATGTGCATTTATTAGAGCTTTTTATAAGTTACCTATATGTAAGAATGAGATTTCAGCTAACATATATCATGTTTGTACATAAATATAATAACTTGAAGTTGAGCTCTTGCATCCACCTCCCAAATTGTTAGGATTATTATCAGAATGTTTTTAAATGCAGTTAGAAGATAACTATAGATCAGGCGCTATCGGTCTGTACATGTGGTCTTCTTACAAATGTACTTAATTGGCCCCAGTACGCTGGATCTTGTCCAATTTTATCACCAACGTAAGTAGTCAAACTGGACATTAATTACATTGTCAGGAGCTTGTGACAAGTTGCAAGATTGGCTCATGTGTAGGTGGCTTTCATTTTTAACTTTGGTTGCACTCTGCGTGCTAATTGTAAAGATTGTTTTCAGCAGCAGACAGCGGATAAATAAAGAGAAATGTTTGCAAATCATCAGATTAATTGGGGGGATATAAATAATTGGGAAATGCTGAAAATCCAGAGAATCAAATTTCATATAATTACAAACAGGGACGTAGTGGCTGCCTTCTCATAGGAGCTCTGCAACTCCCATATAATTCAATATAAGAAAAAAATGGAAGGCGCCAAATTATATCCCAGAACTTCTATAGACCAAGAGAGTTTATTTAAAATAACATACAATATAACTTACAATCACATGGTTGCAACCTCTGCATATACATAAAAAATAGGTCTAATTTAATAGATGTGTTAGGGGGATATGAATTAAAAAAAGTTTAGTTATCATCTTTTTAATCTTTCATAAGTCCATTAGTGAATTCTGGGAGGGACTGGAGAAACTTCAACATAATGCTCTGTTGACAATGCCAATTTAAATGGAATAGTCAATTATGGATAATCTAATATATAAATGTCTAGTGGCGTGTGTTAGTCTGTCTGTGTGTGTGTGGAAAAAATAAAACCAAGCTGCAGCACCACCTGCTGGGCGGAGTTATACACTGACCTACTAAATTCTTAGTGTGTGTGTAAAAAAAAATTCAGAAAGGGCTGAAATTTGGTATACTAAGATGTTTTTAATTTGTTAATTTAATTTGTTAATTGTTAAAAGTGTTTATAAAGATTTTAAAAAAATATATATATATTTCTTGAAGGAGAAGTGACAGTTGGGAGTGGTTGGTGGTTGAGGCCTGGGCTATGGCCCAAATGCATGACAAGAACCTTTTTAACACCTTAAGTAGCTTGATTTGACTAGAATGCATGAGTATCATGCACGGGTAAACTTGTATTAGCATATGAAAACATTAGAAGTTAAATTTGAATATAAATGTATTTAATAAATATATGTACTAAATGGATTTAAAACAGTATAAAGAAGGAAAGGAATACAAATGAAAAATATGTAAAAAGTAAACTAGTAAGCCAGCAACAATAATTAGCAATCGCAAATTAAAAACAAATTTTTTGAGTAAATGGAAAATGTTTATTATTATATATATATATGTTTATTTTAGAGGGTTATTTTCCTAGCTGTAACTATGATATAGAATGTTGATCATTACCACTGTTGAGTGTAGATAATCTATAACATTGCCTGCACTGCATGATCACATCATTATACTGACTAGTACTGTACATTACCAAATAAGAGATTACCGACCATCATACAGAACCAAAATAAGACAATTTACAAAGAGGAACAAAGCAATGCAGTGTAATCATTTTTTCGCTTATTTCCCCCTGTCAGTTCATGCAACCAAGAGACACACAGTATATCATAATAGAAATGGCGCTTCTCACTTACTTATTCTTATTCAATAATTGCAGACAGAAGAAAAAAGCTCGACTTGCATAAAATATTGTATGATGTCATTTTCGGCACCAGTGTTTCTTTAGTTCTTGGCCCAGAAATCTTTCAATTAAAAAGAGACATAGTTTGGTTTGTAGCATTATTGATCTTTGAGTAAGTGATGTGATTACATCTGACAACCTTGGATGCTGCAAAATCTTATGCAACAAAAATACCTCTAGACTGACAGGTTAGTTCATTAGTCATGTGAACCACCAGATGCAGACCTCTGTACCGCATATAATTTAATGACAGAATAAACATGGTCTCCATGTTCTCATTTGTCCTATCAATTTCATAATCCTTAATTATTTTGCTATTGAGGCTATTTACACCTTTGTGAGCCAACAGTCACACTTTTATCTCTTTACATTCTTGTCAACCCATAGATTTTGAAGTTACACACACACACACACACACACACATATATATATATACATCTTACTTTGAGTATTTCATACTTTTAAATTTATTATTTTTTTACATTTATTCTCTAAGTGAATATTTATCAGTATACCAGATCACCCCCTTCACTTTTTATGAGTTTTCATTCTATTTTAATTTATTTGCCTTATATAATTATTTATAGACAAAATATCAGCACTGATGTCATAATACATTTTTGCATTGATGTATGTACTCCACATTTCATGCATGCATCTTTTCATTTTGAAAATTGTTAACTTGTATATTCAATATATAGGTTATTACCTTATTTGTGAAACATGCTATTTAATATATCTTCTGTAGGAAGTGAGCAAATTCTAATATTTTATTCTTTAATATGTTTAGCAGTGTACTTAGGACAGCATCTCCCTCTAATACAGTTGCATGAATTTTTATATACTGTGCATCAGTCTACAGCTTTTTGTTCTTTATATGTATATTGTTATTGATAGATATATAGATAATTAGAAATAGTTTTTGCCTTGCTTCAGAAAGGGAAATATAGATATATAATACACAGGTCACAGAACATTTTCAGTGTCTTAATATCCATATAATTTACATTAACATGACATTATAGTACATTATAACATATATACTACAGTGATTAACTATTGTTGCTACTACAGTGTATGTGTTATTTTATGTCCTTTCATATTATATTGGAACATGTGATGTGATGCAAGTACTTTAATTAAATAGCTAAAGTCACAATTTTCTTGTAACCTATATGTACAATGAAGTGTTTTAATAACATTGTGCTAATTACAAATAAGTGCTGTCACCTGTGATCAGTGTAAGGATACTCATGGGTGCTTATTGAGTATTGTCATATGCAAGCTAATTACTAGTCATATAAAATTGCAAATATGTGTTTGTGAATTAATTCATAGTATTAGGTTGGTGTTGCCCATATAAAACCTGTGTCCAGCCATAGGTTAAACCTGGAACCTAAATCTAAATAAATGTATCTCTTTGATTCTTTCTAAATTATTTTGTTCCACCTGGGGGGTGGGCATGTATGGATGCCTCATGAAGAGAACCCAACACATGGTTACAGAGCAGTGTTCTGTACTAATTTATGACCCGGATCAAAAAATTGAGACATTTGAAAATCTCACTCTAACAAAATTTCATCAGTGATATGAGACCAATAGACATTTCAACTGTGGGACCAGTTGGGTAAAGTGTGAAAAGGATGATAAAAAAACAGGAAAATGCCATATCATATTTTCACGAATATAATACTTACAGGAGTCATGTGTGGTATGCAAATGAAGGTAAACTTATGACCTGTGGTGGTAAAATCATCTTTGTAGGACATTCTGGTGCAAAGCAAGGCCTGTGTAAAGAGAACCTGACTTGAAAGGTTTTTTGAACAGAAACCACTAATTTGCATGTACACAGACTTTCTAGCTCTAAAATCACAGGAAGGTAGGCTGTGGGCTAACTGCAGCAGGGTTAAAATCCTGTAGTTGTAACCAAGTTGTCAATTCATAGGAGCCAATTTCACATTGAGAAGTGTCCTTTTCATTTCTGCTTCTCCAAGCAACACAGGAAATGGATTATTTGTAAGTTATCATTTCTGTTATTTTATCCCTTATTATTTTTAAAATAAACTATTGCATTATATATTTGTTTATCTTTGTGTTTATTGTTTTTATTTTAAGCATTGTGGATTTATTTTCCATATTAAATTACACTTATTAAGTTCAGGTTTCTGAGTTACTACAAATTCACGTGTCAGAACTTTAGCTTGGTATTAGAATGCTACATAATTGAAATAGAGGAGGTCATTTGGTTTATGATAGTTTATTGGGAAAACCAAATGGTTCCTGAGTAAGAGGGTCAGCTCTTCACAAAAAACTTTGATGGTGGCATTATTGGTATGACAAAGTTAGTGCGTGGCATAGACAGGGATAGATTTAATCATTTTAAATAGGCCAGGAGGTTGGTTTTGATTAACCCCTTGTCACACACATACCATGCAGGTTCAGATGACTGCTGGATCGTTGCAAGTATGCTGTCATGCACTGCATTTACTCAGTTGCAGAACTATCGTGAGTGCAGGGATTGCTACTATGGGGTCCGGAGGTGAGGCAGGGCCCAGCAATGGTGGGTTCTCCTTCTGTTTGAAGTCCTAGCTGCCCACCTAAAAACAATGCACCATGCCTAAGGCTAGACCTCTACTTCAAAAGAGTAGAGAGATGCCCTCTTCTGACAAGGGCATGGGACAGACTGCACATGCTCAGTAGATCCCTCACTCTGTTCTTTTGAGAAGGCTAGAGCAGCATCACCATACCCCTACCCAAATTTTGCTATGAGACCCGGTGATACACTGTTGCGCCCCTTTTTTCACTGATAGGAATCAGAATCAGATTGACAATATTTGTGTGGGGTGAAATAGGACTTTTAGAGCATATAAAAATGTTCAAGCCCACTAGATACCAACTGTTCACAATACCCAACTGTTCTTAATAATGCCTTCCATATGAGATGACCGGTACCTTTCCCTACGGCATTTGGAGGTACACTACAAGGAATGGTTAATATGCTATTTCACCATGTTCCTACGCTGATCAGGTTAGTTCATAGTGTTATTATATAAACTCACACAACCCACTAAAGATATTTTTCCCTGGGAGTGGTGGGGGTTTTCTGGGGTTTAAAAACTTGGTGATAGGGGTGATTGTGATTAGAATCAAAATAGAAGCTAAGACTGGTAATTGCTATTTCTGTCCAGCAGGACAACCTAAGATTAAGAATATGGACATTCTTCCAGTACCAGTGGTATTGGTTGGCTGTTATGCCATGGCAGCATGGGGAAGTATCTAAAGCTCTTTTGTCATAGTACTGCGGTTACCAATCTACCCATCAAAAATTCAAACATTTGGTAAAGCTACTGAGTATTGCTGACTGTATTATTTGTGATGTTAGTTTGAGTTAATTAATGAGTTAAATATTTCTTACGCTTAGCATCTTATTCAGGTGTTTAAAATACAGCATTGTTAAACAGTCTTGGTGTGAACAGTGACCTGTAAACTGTACTGTTTACCAGCCCTTATTTCCTCACAAGTACCCATCCCAGCTAGGCTACTGTTCAGTTAACACCATTGAAGATACGTGCCGTATTTGCATTTATGCATATACGTGCCATATTTGCATTAGACCATATTGCCCATGCCCAGAAATGAACCATACGCCAGAGAATGCGGCAACATCAAATTCATCTTCCAGATCAAAGGATCCTTACTTCAACCTATGATTTCAGGGGACTTTTCTAAGGTATGTGACTTGTACCAGTTATAGGCCTGGTATAAGTGCCAACTACTAGTGATGATGGCGGTGCTAGAACATGTGTTAGCAATCAGGGGCAACTGTAAAAATGTATTTTATGAACTCTAGACAAGACATCCTAATAAATGTATTGATGAATGAATGAAAAATCTATTCCTTGTTGAATACAGAAGTGCGTATGCCTGATATATTTGCGTTTTAAAAAGATAATTTCGTATTGTGTGCCTTAATGGATCAGGCACACTGGATGGCTGGACTGTCCATCAGTGCTGACTGTAATGCAACTTAAACTAATGAAAGGTAATGACTTATTGGTTTCTACAAATATGCATCTATTTTCTGTATTTGTTAAATTGGCTTTTGTGCTGCCCTTTTTCTGTCCCTATGAATCTGGTTACCCAGCCTCAAGTATTCAAATGCTATTTGTCAAATAAGAACATCTGAAAATCCTTGCTATATATCATAATGCATATTGACCAAGCCGTCAATTACAGAATGCTATTACCAGTAGAAAACAGCTCTGAAAAGGGGAAATTATGGACAAGGTAAATGTGAGTAGAGTTCTAATGCTTATTGTTTGGATTTTGCATATTAGTTTGCAAAATATAGGTTTTAAGGAAAAACACGTGTGACATGAAGTATCTCCATTAAAACATGTCTAGTAGAAGTTCATAGTATCTTAGATTTCATTTTCAGTAATTTGATTTCATTCATTTATTATATTTCCATGTAAATATACTAGAATAAATAAAGTGAAGCCATTATTTAGCTTATAATGTACAGCAGAAACAGGAACGTTTTTAATGTATTATGACTGTGAGCAACAACATATCCGCTCATTGCACATCTTGCAAGCTATGTTACTGCATCACAAGCGCTTGGGTTCTCCCCTTCATCAGGCAACTCACATATTCGTATATAATGAGGCTGTTGATTAAGTGTTGGCTCTTGGATTCTGTCACCAGCAAAAACACTGACCTCCTGAATTTCTGAATTGCTTCTGAATTCCCACCAATTATAATAATATTATGATGCTCGCCGTACAAAGATGTATAAAGTTGCTTTCCAAATCCTTTTATCTAACTCTGTCTGAACAATAAGCTCTCGAAACTGAAACCAGTTAAGCATCTCTGAAAAAATGATATTTCTTACTGCTAGATGAAGGCTTGTAATGTTGCAGATCTATAACATTTATCAGATTTAATAATATTACCACATTTACACATTTTGATTGCTGTTCATTTTTGGTAATGTAGGCATAATTTGTTTTGGTTATTGTTTTTTCAGAAATATGTCCATATATGTGATTTTTGAGTTTAATGTGTGATACCCCATTTAGGACTAGTGACTCCCTACGAAAGGACTATATATATCTGGAATTGGGGTATCACTTAAGTAAGATGAGAAACCCTATAACCAGGGCCAGACCTGACAGGGGTCCCTCACTGCCAACCTTTTTTTTTTTTTCTTTTTTTTTTAAACCTAAAATGTTTTATATTTCTTTTTTTTCACCCCCTTTGTTAGTGGGGGGAGCAGGCTATTTATAAAAAAACAAAAAAACAAAACATATACTCATGTAATTGCGGCACCAGCGTCCCTCTTCCGTCATCACGCCCGAAATTCAGTGAGAAGCGGCGCAGAGAGGACCAGACAGAAGAGAAGAGATGAAAAAAAACAATACGAAGGTAAGTAAAGGAATGGAGGCAAAGGAAAACAGAAAGGCACCGAGTGATGAAGAATGGGTGGGAGGGGGGTAGAGAGAAAGGAACCGAGTGATGAAGTGGGGGGGGGGAGTAGCATGGCACAGTGATGGAGGGGCATAACAGCATGGGTCAGTGATGAAGGAGAGGGGGGAGTAGCATGGCACAGTGATGGAGAGGGGGGAGCAGTATGGCACAGTGATGAAGGAGAGAGGGGGGGCATCATGGCACAGTGATGAAGAAGGGGGGAGCATCATGGCACAGTAATGAAGGAGAGGGGGGGAGCATCATGGCACAGTGATGAAGGAGATGGGGAGAGCCGCATGGCACAGTGATGAAGGAGAGGGGGAGGAGCAGCATGGCACAGTGATGAAGGAGTGGGGGAGCAGCATGGCAAAGTGATGAAGGAGAGAGGGTGAGCAGCATGGCACAGTGATGAAGCAGAGGGGGAGAGCAGCATGGCACAGTAATGGAGAGGGGGGGAGCATCATGGCACAGTGATGAAGGAGATGGGGAGAGCCGCATGGCACAGTAATGAAGGAGTGGGGGAGCAGCATGGCAAAGTGATGAAGGAGAGAGGGTGAGCAGCATGGCACAGTGATGAAGCAGAGGGGGAGAGCAGCATGGCACAGTAATGAAGGAGAGGGGGGTAACTGCATTGCACAGTGTGATGAAGGTGAGGCAGCATGGAACAGAGTGATGAAGAGGGGCCAGGTGAAGGGGGGAAAAGCATCATGGAGGGCGCAGTGTGATCATAAGGGGCCACAGCGTGGTTGTGATGAAGGGGCACAGTGTGATCACAAGGAGGCACAGCATTGTGATGATGAAGGTGCACAGTAATGTGTGTGTGATGGCACAGGGGGCTTGTGGCAATGTAGTGTGTGTGAGGTAGGTGGTGTCTAATTAATGGGTGCTATTTTGTTTGTGGGGTGATGATGGGGCAATTTAATACTGGGACTATTAATTTAAGATGGGGTGGTTTGGGGGCTATTGAATGTGGGAGTGAGTTTGGGGAGAATGAGATCTCTTTATTAAATGTGACTATGAATTATTTAATGGCAGTGATGGTTTCAGGAAATAAGTATATTTATGAAATGTAGATACTATTAATTTATTGCTGGGGCTGTTTGCAGGGAGGGAAATAGGCTTATTTATTAAATGGGAATACTATTAACTTAATGTTGGGGCTGGAGGAAGGCCTAATTATTAATCGTGGGTGTTACTGATTTAACGCCGGGGCTGGTTGGAATTTTCTAAATGTATCCATTTTTTCCCCAAATAGGGCCCCCAACATTCCAGGATCCGGACAAGCCGCAACTAAAGAAACCAGGAGCCACAGGTGGTGAAAGTGACAAGAACAGGTAGGAGAGAGCAGGACAGTCTGTGAAATGTTGTGATTCTAGTGGGACAATCCCAATTTTTGCTGACTTTTCTGCCCAATGTAAGGGACAGGCCAAGACTGTGAACTCTTTATGTATGCATTCTTCATATATTACACTATGGTGCTAGATGTCCTGAAAGTCAGGACTGCTGGACATATATCACACTCCAGCGAGCGGCACCGCACCCTTGTGCCAATGGTGCACACAAGATTGCTTTTTTTACTGTAGAAGGGGGGTGGCCTAGCGCTTTTCACCTGCTACCCACACGCCCAATGATGCATAGCCATGACCCCAATCGCCTGTACACTCCCACTTTTGCGGTGGCACAATTTTTTTTGCCCATGCTCAACTATAAGGGGGCCCCATGAAGTTGTTGTATCGGGACCCTGAATTCCTCTTGGCAGCCCTGCCTATAACTGAGAGTACATGGAGAACTGTGTTTGTGGAATGTAACCATGTGACCTCCTGAGAGAGGAGGAGAGTTCTGTGAGAGCCACCTGAGTAAGAAAACTTCACCGTTACCATGGTGACTGCAGATGACTGTCCGAGAGAGGGGGAAGGAGCCGGTAGCCAGTTAATGGAGCATGTATACTGAGGAGAAACCTGAGTAGCATGATATAGCTGTTCTACAGGACTGTGTGTACAGCCTCAAGCAGTCAGACAGGACTGAATATTCCCTGTAACCAGAAGTCATAAAGATACAGTAAGAGAAGACTTTTACACAGTTAAAGTTTGGCAGAGTTAAACTTACTGTATATAGACTTAATTATCCTACTCAGAAAGGAGGTTGTCAGAGAACAGCGACAGAAACTGCAGAATATTAATATTAAAATAAAAACTGTAAGGCAGAGGAGTTAGAGAAAGTCCAGCATTAGTGACCTACAGAGTCAGCCATTTTGTTCTATTATTCAGCGAAATACTTTAAGATCATACATCTTCACAAGAGTCAGTCAGTTGTTTATCTCAAGTCCCCCTAAAAATCAGAGGCTTCGTCTAATAGGAATGCCTGCACTGGCTGCCCCTGCAATGCATCAGTAAAACTGTGCCTGGTCATATTTAACTGCGTATTAATTGTGTCAAGTGGAAGTAGTGCTCAGGACTGGCAGGTTATACAGTGTTCCCAGGTCAGGATTTAAAAAGCTTGTAAGCCGTTTTAAGTTACATTTATGTGCAACATCAAAGCCTGGCCAGGGAAGAAACAAATATAATACTTATAATATGTTTGTGAAGTAATAATAGTTTGGATTGCCCTTTAAAGTTGCAGTTACCTCCAGTAGATGCTGACTGATAAATTGGAAACTAAATATTGCATGTTAGATTTTGCTGTTTAATGTGATACTGTGTTTGCCCCAATTATCTTGCTAGTTGTGCGGGGTGACAGTAACCTTTCACTTGAAGGAAGTTAGACTGCATGAAAGGGTTCCCGTAAAATAAATATACGGTTATTTTATTTTATTTGTGTCATGATTGTGTATTGGTGGTTTGGGACCACTAAAGTACAGTAGGGGTGAGCACACCGAAGTGTGGCACTGCCCATGTTCGCATCTCCAAATACGCATGTTAGCAGGCATATCTTTTGTGGTAACATGAGCCATGATGCAAAGATCTGTGCTGACGATCATATATACAAGTGGGGGGCAAGCAGCGTGCCCGCGCCCACAAAAGCCACGTCCAGCAGCAGGCTATGCTAGACCTCAATTGTCCCACCCTACCAGGGAGACCTGCAACGTGGGATTCCAAGTTTTAGTTTAAACCAGACCCACTGGTCAGCACGGGACTGAAATCAATAGAGGGGAATAAATGTGCCCCCCCCCTCCTTCATAGGGAAAACCAGCTCTGTGCTGATAATATTAGGGTTCCTCCAAACACCCCTGGTGGCTTAGTAAGACTAATAATAATTACTTCAATATTAGTTCATCTAGAAGACTTCTTGTCTTGAGTAGCTTTGTGTGTGCTCCATTTATCTCTATAGAGAGTGCCTTGCCAATGTATACAGAGCCTTGCCTGCTGCCATTCCTGAGCAAGCTCTGCACTGTGGTGCCCTGACCCGCAGCTGAATCAACTTTAGGAGATGGGCCTGGCGCTTGCTGGACAATCTTGGGCGGCTTGAAACTTTCTTTACAACTATTGAACCTCTCTCCTTGAAGATCTTGATGATCCGATAAATGGTTGATTTAGGTTCAATCTTACTAGCAGCAATATCTTTGCCTGTGAAGCCCTTTTTGTGCAAAACAATGACGACTGCACATGTTTCCTTGCAGATAACTATGGTGTCACAGAGGAGGTATCAGCACCTGCAAGTATTGGCACAACTACACAGAGAGGCGTGGAGTCTAACACGCCGCCGGTATTCACCAGGGACCCCCGCAAGGAGGTTTGGACTTTGCGGCGAACGACGTGCAGGTCGTGGCCCTCCCAGGTAGCTACTTGCGAGATGACGGAGATATTCGTGGTCATACAGGTAGGGTCAGGAACCAAGCGGGCAGATAAGGTACCGAATCAGGAGACGAAGAGGAGTCAGCAGGCCGAGGTCAAACCGGAATATATAGTGCAGGACAAAAGGGAGATTCAAAAGCGAGGTCAGGGAAGCCGGGTCAGTAACAGGAGTAGTCAGGCAATAGTATATATATATATATATATATATATATATATATATATATATATATTCTAATATATAAAAGAGAAAATTTGTCCTTCTGTCTGTCTTTCTATACAAATCCACATTTTTCAAGCGAAGATCATGAAATTTTGCATACGAGTGTATTAAAACATGACAAAGGCAACTAAAAATAATTAAAATTGAAATTCATTACGGGGTGGGGGTGGCAAGGGGGGTAACACCTAAAAATCATCGAAAATGACCATAACTCTGGAATGTCTGGAACAATTTACACCACACCTGGTACACATATGACTTGCAGTCTGACAACAAATATTGTGGGGGCAAGACACCCCTAGCACTCCTAAGGGTGGGGGTGGCGAGGGGGGTAACACCTAAAAATCATCGAAAACGACCATAACTCTGGAATGTCTGGAACAATTTACACCAAACTTGGTACACATATGACTTTTAATCCGACAACAAATATTGTGGGGGAATATTACTTAAATCTCTACAGGTTCATTCTTAAAATCCCAGGCAATGGTGGCCCCAAAAACAAGGTAAGGCCTATATACTGCTGTCCTTCTATCTTTCTATACAAATCCACAGTTTTCAACACTGCGGAGGATCTCGGGTAATTCGGGCCACGGCGGAAAAATAAGAGGAAGCGGCTGTGACAGCGTCACCATGACAACAGCAGCCCCAACAAAAGCTGAGGCCCCTGCTGCTCATCACTGCACATTACACATATAACTATCTAACCTCATGGCATACAGGAAGTTGATGCCACGTCACCATGGCAACAGTGGCCTTAGCTAAGGCCTGGACACTGCTGTCCTTCTGTTTTCCTATGTATTTTTCTTTTCTTTTACAAATGTGTTAGCAGTTGTGCACATATTATCTTCCTTAATATTTTATTGTTTTTTCCTGGTACGCATGAACTTGAAATAATAAAATGCCACGAAAGAAAAGAGCTAGATATGGTGGAAAAAAAAACAATTCCACAAGGAATAAAATGTTAGTGGCAAATAAACAATCTTCTCGGACAGTGGAATCTCAAGAACAAAGATTTAGAAGACTCTAACGTGATCGCACAGCTCATGCTGTTGCCAGAGCTAAGGAATCTTCGTAAGAACGATTTGCTAGGCTGAAAGCGGATCGCACAGCTCGTGCTGTTGCCAGTGCTGCAGAATCTGAGCAAGCGAGAGATACAAGGCGGGAACGTAATCGCACATCTCATGCTGTTGCCAGAGCTGAGGAATCTCCAGAAGAAAGATCTGCTAGGCTGGAAGCTGATCGCACAGCTCACCGCATAACCTGGTACTGAAGATTGGATCACCCATTATGCTTCTCAGAAATTTAAATCCTCCAAGACTTTGTAACGGTACAAGATTAGTAGTCCAAAAGCTCCATTCTCATGTCATTGAAGCAACTATTTTGACAGGCTGTGCAAAAGGTGACAATGCTTTCATTCCACGCATACCTCTCATTCCATCTGATATGCCATTTCAATTTAAGCGTCTACAATTTCCAGTTCGTTTAGCTTTTGCCATGTCTATCAATAAGGCCCAAGGACAATCTTTACATGTAGCTGGAGTCAACTTGGAATCACCTTGCTTTTCTCATGGACAGTTTTACGTTGTGTGCTCAAGAGTTGGATCACCAAGAAATTTGTATGTATTTGCCCCAAACGAAGAAACGAGAAATATAGTTTATCAAGCTGTTTTGAAGTAATTGTTTATCGGTTCGTTCCATCATATACAGTTCAAATACAGTTTGACATTTTCACTTTTCACCTTCTACTGGTCCAATTTTAACATGATATTTACATGTATGCTTAATATTTAGATTGATTTTTGTAAATAAACATTCTTTAAATCCCGGGCAATGCCGGGTATTCTGCTAGTGTGTATATATATATATATATATATATATATATATATATATATATATATGCATGTGTGTATATATATATATATATATATATATATATATATATATATATATATATATATATATATATATATGTGTATATATATATATGTGTATATATATATATGTATATATATATATATATATATATATATATATATTATATATGGAGCTGGAACCCTGGAGACTAGACAACCAGTCAACCAGTTGCTCTGGCACCCTAATGGTGTCAGAGCAGAGTATATAAAGAAAGTGGCCAGCCCTCATTGGTGGGCAGTGGGTCGGCTGTCAAACGCGCTGACCGCCGACAGGAAGTCCAGCAGCGCGTCCCGTTGCTACGGTGACGGGTGCGCATGCGCACCACGCCGCCAGAAGATGCGTCCCTGTTGCCTGGCAACGGGGCACCCAGCAGGAAGCAGACGCCCATCCCTGCCTAACGAGGAGGCGCAGGGACGGCGTCTGATACATGGTTAACAGAGTAGGAACAATGGTTTCAAGCGCCACCCTCCTTTTAAAGCTTCCAGTGTGTTATTCTAACTCAATCAGCATGAGAGAGTGATCTCCAGCCTTGTCCTCGTCAACATTCTCACCTGTGTTAATGAGAGAATCACTGACCTGATGTCAGCTGGTCCTTTTGTGGCAGGGCTGAAATGCAGTGGAAATATTGTTTTTGGGATAAAGTTCATTGTCATGGCAAAGAGGGACTTTGAAATTAATTGCAATTCATCTGATCACTCTTCAAGACATTCTGGAGTATATGCAAATTGCCATCTTAAAAACTGAGGCAGCAGACTTTTTGAAAAATAATATTTGTGTCATTCTCACAACTTTTGCCCATGACTGCACAGAAAGAGTGAATGTAGTCTCCCAATAAATATTAAGCCACCACAGTGTGAAAGAGCATTCTCCCCTATACCCGTCTCACAGGGGGTGGAGCACATATATGCATTTCTAAAAACAATTGTATTATACCTCAATAATTAATAAGATAAGTTATTAATTAGATCTATTGCATTTGTTTTTTTGTTTTTTTTACTATTATTATAAAGACTGGTCACAAAGTTGGTACTAGAATATATCCTACCTTTCATCGGAAATGTCAAGAGGTCAATTTCAAAATGAGGAGATTTATTATAGTTAAATCCTGTTTATGGACAATACCGTTCCATTACAGAAATGCAATTGTCATCTGGGTTGAAACTGGTTTTTGCTTTATATAATATCAGTTTGTGCTATCTGCAAACAGAACAGATGTATTAATGGCTTTGGATTTCCTGTTAGCAGGTAGTACCTGTGGACCATGGGTAAGGAACATTACACATTTATTCCTTTTTTTTCATATGGAACACATTATAAAAGCTGCTGTCATACTACTTCAAGACCAACTCTGAGGGCCTAGTAGGCTATCAAATTATATACTGGTCTCCCATATATTTTTAAATCCTTATTTAGCAGTGATATTGATAGGTAATAGGTACAGGTCAATGTGTGCTTGCCCGGTTTTGAAAGATATGAAATGTGCCTCCAAGGAGATGCTTGTAAATCTCTCCCACTGGTCCTCAGCAAGTGAGGGATCAACACTTTGAGCTACATTTGCAATATAGAGGAGCCATGTGAGCCTGGGTATTTTCCACAAGGGAATGGACTTCTGCAAATGCTTTAGTGGTGTTTGATGTATCCAAATTCTCAACAGACTAACTAGATATCCTGGGGAATTTTTAGACTATAGATATTCTAGTATTATTTTCTCACACTGTTCCCTAGCTGCTTTTGTCTTGTCTTTACAAATATTGCAAATATCAGTATATCATGTGTGGGAGAACTGTGCGCTTCCTGAGGAGAGATGATATATGATACCATTTCCAGCTTTCCGACTCTGTACAAATGAGATAGCCATCTTCTTCCTCAGTGGCCTTGCAAAAAGCCTTCTTTATTTATTCTCAAATACATAGAAGGTTTGAAGGGTAAACAATCTTATGACCAACGATTCTAGAATCTTCTTAAATGATTTCCACAAAAAGGTCAGCTATTAAAGGGACAAAGGTAGCCTGAGAGCGTTTCTAAACGCATTCAAGTTTGGTTATGTTTGATGGCATATTTATTAGAAGAACATTTTTTTTCTTTTTTTGTGATGCTAAATGAAGAAGTCCCACTTACAGTATGGTCTTGTAAAATTGATAGGACTAGTTGGAGAAGCCACCATCTTTGTGGCTGCTCAGTGGCTATGTGATTAGCACTACTACCTCACACCACTGGGATCATGAGTTCGATTCCTGACTTATCTGTGTGGAGTTTATATGTTCTTCCCGTGGTTGTGTGGGTTTCCTCCGGGTGCTGCGGTTCCCTTCCACATTCCAAAAGCATATTGGTAGGTTAATTGGCTGCTGACAAAATTAACACTAGTATGTGTATGTTTGTTAGGGAATTTAGAATGTAAACTCCAATGTGGCAGGGACTGATGTGAATGACAAATATTCTCTGTACAGCACTGCTGAACTGGTGGCGCTATATAAATAAATGGTGATGATGATGCTTTTATCGAGGGCACAAAAAAATGAGGTGAATTCTAATATCCATATTAATTTACAGTAAGGGAAATATTATTATTATTATTGTCTTTTATTCAAAGGCCCCACAAGTGGTCTGCAGCACAAAGGACAAAACAGAACCTAGCATTACAGGACAATACAATAAACACGCTGTAGCTAAATTCTTAATACAGCTATAAATAGACAGTGAAATACATGCAAAAGGTATTAGTGAATCTCAGAACACTTAGGAACTAGAAAAAGGGAAGGGGGAGGGGTGCGTGAATGAACTCGAGCAAGCAGAACCTGTGCCCAGGAGTGTGAGTGCAACTAACAGTATCAGAGCCAGTGATATGAGGTAAGAGGGCCCTGCTTGTGGGAGCATACAATACAAAGGGTAGGAGCAGACAAACAGGAGACACATAAGGGCGAGTCTGTGTAAGGGAACTAGAAACCTGAATGGAGGGATAAATAAGAGTGGGTTATACTAGGAGTGGAGGATGAATGAGGGTAAGAAATACTTTGAATTTGTGAAGAAGGTGACTTTGTGAAGAATGTTTGGTGTCCTCAATGCTGAGAAATACAGGCAGGTGCCTATCCATCATGCAATACCATCAGGGAGGCATCTGATTGGCTCCAAATTTATTCTGTAGCAGGACAAGGACCCCAAACATACAGCCAATGCCATTAAGAACTATCTTCATCATAAAAATGAACAAGTAGTCCTGGAAGTGATGATATGGCCCCCACAGAGCCCTGATCTCAACATCATCAAGTCTCTCTGGGATAACATGAAGAGACTGAAGGATTTGAGCAAGCATATATACACAGAAGATCTGTGGTTAGTTCTCCAAGATGTTTAAAACAACCTCCCTTCCGAGTTCCTTCAAAACCTGTGTGTAAGTGTACCTAGAAGAATTGATGCTGTTATGAAGGCAAAGGGTGGTCACACCAAATATTGATTTGATTTAGATTTTTCTTCTGTTCATTCATTTTGCATTTTGTTAATTGATAAATTAAACTATTAACACTTTTATTTTTGAAAGCATTCTTACTTTGCAGAATTTTGCCATACCTGCCTAAAACTTTAGTTTAATATTGTATATCTGGTGTCAAGTATACAAAGCTGAGGTATATCTGGTGACAAATGTACAAAGCATTATAGTAGACCGTAACAAATATGAAAAGCTGAGGCATATATGGTGACAAAGTTACAGATTTTGTCCTATAAAAGTTTTTGTGCTACAGTCCCAGTAATTTTTAGGTGTGCTGCTTAAGAAAAGCATACTCTGGGACTTCGAGATGCAAAATGTAAAAATTATTGTTGTGCTGTTTTTGTGTTCTAATGCAATTCATGAGTGATATTTAATTTTACCTTGACTGGACAAGTCATGTGGCAACTCATATTATTGAATGCGAATAGGTAACGTTGCCTGTGCAGATTAACTAATCCCCATATGGTTTACTCAATATTAATAGAAATATTCAGTTACTATGAACTGGCAATATTTTTCATTCAAGAAAACATTGCGTCTCCCAGGAACTGTATAAATTGCAATATGTATGCGGCTTTGCTGTAACCCCTTCATTCCGAGAGTGATGGGCAGATAGTTGAATGGTTCAGGGTAGAGAGAAGTGACATTTTCAAGAACTGTTTCTCAAAATACTACCCAACCACACTATATAGTAGAATGTATTGGCCATTGTCCTTCCAACTTTATTCACTGACTATAAATTCAGATTAATGCAAATTTACAAATACTGTATGGAATGGCATTCAGCTGTACAGCAAGCAAAAGCGTAACTTGAGGATTGCATCACTGGAACCTCACACCTCTGTAAAACAGGCTGTTCAGCTGCGAAACTCAACTTGCGCCAAATTTCGCTCATCTCCAGTTCGGAGATGTTCCAGTACTCACTTTTGAAACTCAGTAAATGCATTGATCTGCACCTTTCCAGTGAACAGAGTAAATCTTGCAGGATTTTCTTTCTCTGCACAATCCCGAATGTGTTGCAAGAATAATTTGTGTGGATACTGCCACAGGCTCATAACATGCTATAATCTAAATCTATCCAATAATATAATGCAATCAACATCAGCTATAAAATGTGAGTGTCCTTTTGAATGAACACAGCCACCCCAATCACTTGCTGAAGCCTTCACACTTTATTTCCCTTTGGGCTCTTTGCACGCATTTGTTTCAGCTCAGAATATTAATATGATGTAATAAAAGCAGGCAGGTGCCATGAGCAAGATGCTGGAAGTAACCAAAAGGAGCTTTTAAGATAACCTGGAAGGAGAGTACTTTCTTAGCACTGACCTCTGTTTAACCATGCAGGCTTTTTTTTTGTTACTGTTTATTAAAGGTATTATAACAGTACAGATAAAGGTCACAGTCAAAAAGAAGAAACAAACAGACAAAATAAATATTGATCTGTAAACCAGAATAACAATACATACATACAAACAAAAGATGGCGATGCACATTTTACTAATGATATGATGAGAGGGGGTAAGAGGATCAGGAAAGAGGACAGAGGTGGCACGCAGAAAAGGGTATAGACTGAGGGCATTGAATTACTAGAGAGACACAGATAAAACCTAAGCCTAGAGATTAAGGAAAGGTTGGTAATGATAGGTATATGGGGCCCATACTTTATGAAATGATGCAGAGGAGTTGATAAATATTCCATTTGAGATATGTGCCACACACGACTGCAGACAGAGATGATGGCAGAAGGGACATGAATCAGGATACTTCCATGATGCTGCTATTTGGCATGTTGCTGCACACATGATGGGCCTGAATCATCATGACACGTATACTGATGAGTTTGATTCAGAACATGCGTGATTCAGGTCTGCGCAACAAGGAAGATACGTGCACTGATGAATTTGGGTGTAGGTATGCTCAGCTTTACTGCACAAGACACTGCAGGATACGTCCAATATTATGTGGAATATAAATTTGCAAAAGTACACACCCAAAAAATCCATTAATGTCACCTATTAATAATATAGGCATTAATGATTAAAAACTTTAAAAAGGAAAAGAAAAAGGATTTATTTTTTTCCCTATGAAATACATTTATAAATATGTTCTTAATGTCTAATTAACATAAAATAAGTTGTTACAGTTGCTTCTGATTGCAAAGACATGTTATAACTAGAGATGGGCGGGTCCGGTTCCCCGAGAACCGAACCCACCCGAACTTTGGCTATCCGAGTACCGAGCTGAGGAGCTCGGTACTCTCCCGCCTGCTCCGAATCGAAATAGAGGCCGAACGTCATTGTGACGTCATCGGATCTCGGGGCTCGGTTCTCGCGATACTTGAAGATTATAAATACCTGCCTCCACAGCAATCCATCGCCATTTGACAGAGGGAGAGAGCAGGGTGTAGTCACAGGCTGATTAGAGCAGGGACAGAGAATACAATATTCTTCTTGCGATTGCTCTAACAAAAATCGCTAGAGAAGAGAGGAGGATAGAGGTTTATAATTTTGTTTTAATATTTGGCACATCCCAGTGCTTTTGGGGTGTCCCCCATAATTGTGCATAAATATTTCTGGCTGTCAAAAGTCATATCTGTCAGCAGTATCTACCAAATAATTTTTTGGCACTACAAATGCTTTGCGCTCAAAATGGATTCAAAGCAGTCCACATATGATCAGAATGAGCAACCAGGTTCTGTCACCTGATGTTAGTGTTCCCAGTACGTCATCTGGCCAAGGCGATGTCAAACAACAGAGTGTTTCCAAATCAGTGCAAAAAACAAAAACCAAAATTTTTTTTACTGTGTTGAAGCGAAAACGAAGTGTTACTGAGCAAAAGTTAAGTGGCGATAAAAAAAAAATTGCAAACATGCCATTCTACACACGCAGTGGCAAAGAGAGAATGAGGCTTTCATCTTTGGCTATTAGTGGCAAATCCCAAAAAGTTACCCAGCCTACAATTGGTGCACAACTACTGTTACGTGTCAAAGCCGAGCTGCAAGATAACAGTAAGGCATTAGAGGAGAATGTTTGCTCTGATTCACAAATGACAACAATCCGTGTGGAGAGGCCATCCAACAGTGGGATGTCTAATCGTGAGCATTTTGCTCATGTGTGCCTTAATAGCCCGAGTGTAGCCGGTGATACCCAAATTGAGGATGCCACTTTGGAATTAGAAGAGGATGAGGGTGAGATTTGTGTAGGTGACGAGGGCGCTAATGAGGATGTGGATGAGGTTGTTTGTGTAAGTCCTGCACCAGTGGCAGCAGTTCTGGCACGTGACAAGAAAAAGGCCATTGTCATGCCTGGGCATAAAACAAAAAATCCACTTCTTATGTGTGGAATTATTTCTACCCAAATCCAGACAACAATTGTATAGCCATTTGTAGTGTATGTGAAGCCACAGTCAGTCGAGGGAGGGACCTTAACCATCTTGGAACCTCGTCTATGTTACGCCATTTAACGAGAGTTCATGGCAAAGTGTTGGGAAAAGGTGAAAGTTCTTCCCAAAAAAAATACAAGCACTCCATTATCAGCTATAGATACTCCGCTCACCGACATCCCGACGGCTACAAAATACACCCACCACACCAACCTCATCAATATCCTCAGTAGCGCTCGGAGTTAGCCCGGCATTCCACTTAAGGCTGATTGACTCCTGCACTATTATTGATTCCTCTGAAGAAAGCGTTAGTCCCACTGCTGCTGCTGTTGCTGCTGCTGGGGGTGAATCGTCATCCCAGAGGCAGGTCAAGAAAATGAGCAGTCCTACATATCAGCAATTAACTGTGAAACAATCATTTGCGAGGGGAAGCAAATATGACAGCAGTCACCCAGTCGCCAAGCGAATCACAGACGCCATGGCTGCAATGTTAGTGTTAGATCTGCATCCAATCTCCACAATAAACGCAGCTGGTTTTTCACAGTTAATTGAGGTTTTGTGTCCACGTTACAGAATTCCATTGCGACACCATTTCTCCCGTAAAGCAATTCCACAACTATACCAAAAAGTGTGTAAAAATGTAGCGATTGCGCTGAAAAATGCCATTCTGCCCATTGTCCACTTAACCACAGATATGTGGACAAGTGGAAGTGGGCAAACCAAAGACTATATGACTGTGACAGCCCACTGGGTTGGTCATTCACCTTCACCAGCAGGAACAACAGCAGCACGTACACCACTACGTAACATTTGTCACAGGCAGGCCACTCTTTGTATCACCGGCTTCACTAACAGGCATACGGCTGAAAATTTGTTACGCAAACTGAGAGATGTGATTGATACATGGCTTATACCACTCGGACTCTCCCCAGGATATGTCATTTCTGATAACGCCGACAATATAGTGCGAGCATTACAGCTGGGTGATTTCCAACATATTCCCTGTTTTGCTCACACCATCAACTTGGTGGTGCAGAGCTTCCTACGGAATGACCATGAGGTGCAGGAGACGCTTTCCGTGGCCCGTAAAATTTCAGGCCATTCAGCCACAGCATGTAGGAGATTACAGCAGCTCCAAGAGCAGTTTAACTTGCCCTGCCACCAACTTAAGCAAGAGGTGGTAACTAGGTGGAATTCCACCCTGTACATGCTTCAGAGGATGGAGGAACAGCGCAAAGCCATCCAAGCATATTGCACAAGCCATGACATTGGGAAAGGAGGGGGGATGTATTTCACTCTTGCACAGTGGGGAATCCTTTCAGTGCTGTGCAAGGTGCTGAAACCATTTGAAGTTGTGACGTGTGAGGTGAGTGCAGACTCTGCTAGTTTGAGCCAAGTCATTCCTTTAATTAGACTATTGGAAAAGCAGCTTGAGAAAATGAAGGAGGAGCTGAAAGCAAGCAATTCAGCAAAGTATGTTGGCATTGTCGATCAAGTACTTAATTCGCTTCACAATGATCCTCGAGTTATTAAGATCTTGAACTCGGATCAGTACGTTTTGGCCACTGTGCTTGATCCAAGGTTTAAAACCTACATTGAGTCTTTACTTGTAAATGAGCGAGATGTGAACTTTTGCAAGGAGCTATTGCTCAGTATGTTGTCCGCTGAACTGGGCCTCGGCTTGACAACGTGTCCTCCTTCAGTTTCTCAAGCTGCTGCTGCTCGTAAAAAATTACATTTCAAAAAAAGAAGCAGGGAAGACGCAAGGGGTTGTAAGGATTTTTTTAAAAAATTGTCTCTTTGCCCATAACGCCATCCAATACGAGTATAAACATGCAAAGGATGGTGGAGGATTACTTTCAAGAGGTAGTTGATATGAAAATGTCACAGTCCCTTTCCTTACTGGGAAGAAAAGCAGGCCATTTGGAAACCTATGTACAAACTTGCTTTGCAATACCTAAGCTGCACACCCTCCAGTGTGTACTCTGAACGAGTGTTCAGCACAGCAGGTAACTTAGTCAGTGATCGCCGTAGAAGGTTATTTCCCAAAAACGTGGAGAAAATGATGTTTATAAAAATGAACTACATCTTCCACGACGAAGGCCTTTACCATCCAAGACATCCAAGCACTGACTGTTCTCTAATGGCGGATTCAAGCGGCGATGAATTGATAGGGTGTAGGGTGCAATCTACCCCCAAAGAGGAAAGGGACTTGTGGCATTTCCATATCACGTACCGTCTTGAAAAGGCTGCTGTTTGGGCAATTTCTCCTTAAGGGTAGGGTGTCATAGACAGAGTGACCCCAAACTGGCTTTGTCCATTTCTCTTAATATTGTGCAGTCTATAACGGCTGAATTTTTTTGTATTTTCGACAAGGGGAGCCTAGAGAGCCAGAAACCAAACTGGCTTTGTCCATTTCAATTAATATTGTACAGTCCATAACGGCTGAATTTTTTGTTTTTTTTAACAAGTGGAGGTGGGCCTATAGAGACAGAAAGCAAACTGCCTTTTTCCATTTCTTTACATATTAATAAGTGTAGGGTGCAATATACATCTAAAGACGATGGCTGCATTGCCAATATGCATAGATGGAGAGGAAGACAATCTGTTTTGTGTGTAGAATAAATGAAGGCCTACCAACAAAGAATTAAACTGTTTTTTGGATGATTTATTACCTCTACAATTAGATCGAGCAGTGGTTTATTCCCAGAACTACCACAAAATCAGTGGGGGGGGAGGGAACCGACAAAAACAAAATATTGGATAGTCAGATTGCATTAAGACGCTTGCAGCCATCAATAAGAACGCCCTCAATACACAGTATATTTTAAAGCAACTTTGAAGTAAAACCTACATTCAAGACTTTAAAACAGTTGGAGCACTAAATTGGGTTATTTTAGGCCCAAAAACATTGATTTTCCAACAAAATAGCAAAACAAATCCAAACAAAACCAAAACCAAAACATGCAATGGCAATTTTGCAAAACCAAAACCAAAACACGACGTTAATCCAGATCCAAAACCGAATACAAAACCAAAACACGGGGGTCAGTGACCATCTCTAGTTATAACATGCATACGCGACTGTCATTACTAGTAATCAGGACTAGCTCTGTAGCTGAAGCAACAGATTTGACAGTAAGAAAAATACATTGGAGATTCCTAAAGCTTCAATTGGATGTGGCTTTGTGCGCTCAAGTTAAGTTAGGCACACCCTTACTGCTGTACATTGACTAGAAGCAAATGCTTCTTCCCCTGTAGAATACAGTCAAGTCCATAAATATTGGGACATCGACACAATTCTCATATTTTGGGCTCTATACACTACCACAATGGATTTGAAATGAAACAAACAAGATGTGCTTTAACTGCCGACTTTGAGCTTTAATTTGAGAGAATTTACATCCAAATCAGGTGAACAGTGTAGGAATTACAACGGTTTATATATGTGCCTATATATGTCGCACTGATGCTAATCATAATTTTTATGTTGATATCATTGTTGTCGGTGTTACTGTCATTGTGAAAGTGACTATCACTGGGTATGTCTTGTAAAATTTATTGGACTTGCTTCCCCATTGTTATACATATCCTACTGACTTTCTTTTACCTGAACCCAATTTATTTTTATTTATCCTGTCTATTGCAGGTCTACCAGTATTTTGTTACTCTTGCATCTAGTGTCTATGTGCCTGTATATGAACGTACTGTTGCTTGCTACTTGACTTAACGCAGGTCCACCTTGTAGAGGAGCTTGTTCAGTGGTCATTGCAAGGATAAATAAACAATTAAATTGATTGATTAATATATGTTCCATGCACTGTGATTCATCTGATTCACCAGAGGTGTCAATTATTGTAATCTGGCTTTGATTGATTTGCCATCTACCCCCTGGGACCCTATTGCACATGTACAGTGTCTGATCCAGGTGGATATGCAATAAGTGGAGGTCATTTACAAAGTGCACTTGATGAACACCAGAAAACACCTTGTTTTGATTTTTCACTCTCAGTCCACTTAATGCATTTCAATCATGTTTACTGCCCAACCTCAGCAAACTAAAAGTGTGCATGATGTGTGAAGAGGCAGAAAAATCTTTAGAGATACTCTGCACACAAGTGTAAACTTTACATCAAAGTGTAAACTACTAGCCCTTTAGTACCACCCATTCAAATAAATATTTTACTTTCCTTTTACTCTTAAAAAAATGTTTTAGCTTTATACATAGATTATATTAAATAATAATGTAAGGATGGAGACATAAATACTCTTTTAATACAGATGACAATTTTGTGTCATTAAGTCTGTTTGTTTTACATTGTTTGCAGTGTGCCTGGAAAATACATTTCTCCACTGCAATGCAACATGAAGATGAAAACAGGTTCCATTAAAAGAATATGACCAGATCTGATCTCCGCGAGATATGAGCTGGTGCAAATTTAAAAAGTCCCTTTGATGAGTAGAAATTTAAACAAAGAAGGAAGGAGAACTCATGAAATACTCCAACATCTATTTCATACTTTGCTGGGATTACCCTCACTGTACCGAACCCCTCCTCTCGAACCTGCAATTGCTTGATATTCCCCAAATGCAGTCAGCTTTCTCTGTAAATCGATATGCCCTGGCAGAAATGTAGAACTCTTCTGCAAATCGAGGAGCATGCAGGTCCAATGGTGCTTTAACACCACTGAGCTTACTTTATGCCTTCTAGAGTGTTGGGTTAGCTAAGAGGACATGCATGCTACAACAGACCTATTCAGAACTTCAGATCATTAGGCACTGTCAGGAGAGCAGAGCAGGTTGGATACTTCTGTGGGTGAGTACTACAAGTAAAGGAGTTCTCCTTTAAATCAGATAGGAGAAGAGAGGTTTATTTAATATAGTTGGAAACATTTGAGTACAATTTGCAGAGACACTTTGCTGCTAATGAGGTACTTATTAGATATGCACAGTGGGAGGTATACGCTAAAGAAAAAAGATTGGCCACTAATAATTAATAACCAGTGAAAATAGTCTACTTATTTTCAATGTACCACAAAGTATTCAGAACCGAGAACATGAGACATTGCAGCCATCTAAAGGAACTAAAGTAGCGGTACTGTGAAACTTAGAACTGGGGACAATAGCAAGGTCACTTGCAAGTATTAGGCACATCAGAGACTTTCTTAATGTTAGGAACAGTTGGCAACAATGATATTTACACAACTTCTGTCCCGCCAGCCTTGTTTGTAGTGAATTCTGTGATTGAAAACAGCAGATTCTTGGTAAATATGGCCCAGAAATGAAGGAAAGGTCCGTGAGGGAGACATTACTTAATGAACACAGTATAATGACATATAGGTCTTTCTTTTGCTTCCCGGCATGAATTGTATCAAACCATGCAAAAACTTTACTCTCCAACAGATGCTAAAGTAGGAAACAGTAAATCACTAGCACTGCATGGTGTTAATACAGTCAGCTTGATACCTAGTCTCTGCATAACTTCAATTCCAAACTGCTTCCACAGATCTGTGCATCAAAGTAAAATGGTCTCTTATCACAAAGCCATAACCACTCATGATAGCAGTAAATAAGAATAAGGCTTTGCGAGCCCTTCTTACCTATAAATCAGTGGCACTTGATTCAAAAATCAATCTTTGTAGATTAATTTCAGTAGCAACGCATAAACCCTTTCTACAGAGTTACAGATCTGCCTTGGGTGCCAAATCAACAACACATTTCAGTGCATTGTGCACTGTTGTAGCTGTGACAGAGTTAAGCCAGCAGGAGCCTGAATGTCTTCATTATATTCTGTAATTTTATTTTAAATGTGGGCAGCATAGCTTTCATAATAAGTTGCTAGAAACAAAAGATTCTTCTCATTAAGAAATTTCATTTGAAAAGTTAGACTTCTCCCGGGAGGATAAGACACATCTTTTCATTTATGCTGCTAATGGAACTCGATTTTTTATATCACTAGATAGAGTTTCAATCCCACAGAGAAATAACAGAAGCCTACATTATGAGGATAGTGTTTTCAGCATCTATTAACACTTGACGGTGCAGTTGCCCAGCACTTAGGTATACGAACAAAAAAGCCGCTAAATATAGCAATGTATAGGCAGTAATTAATTTATAGTTTAATGACATGATAGTTCACTTAAAGCTATTAAATCTCACAAGATGATGGTTATGCGTCCAACTGCAAAAGTGCAGATCAGATACTGCTGTATAGAAATAAAACCAATTGAAGTTCCTGTGTGAGAGTGTAAGGTCAGCATTACTGCACATTAATTAGTAAACCCCACAGGTTCTCTAATGTCTGTATGTACATTAGGCTAATTGTAATTGCCTAAAAGTAAGCAATGTATTATTACACATCACTACCATTATTACATACACCTCAGATTATAATCTGCCCCTTGGGATACTGACTATCTTACAGAGTGATGGATGTTATCAACAAGATACAACTAAATAAATGAGACATGTGGTGAAGGGAACAGAAATATCCATTAAGCTATCCCAGCATCAGTGCCAGTTTAAAATTATCTGCATTTAAAACAAGACCATCCACCCTCTTGTTCTACCTCTTGTTTATTACAATGTCTATTTCAACACTCTTATTGGCCAAATTTCCATACAATTCACTTGAAGTTGCACATGCAATATGCCTCTTACCCTGACGTTATTACTTTCACAGCAAGACAATTACCGCTAATTACTGAATATCACTGAACAAAGGGTTGGAAAGATAGGACGATATTTCCCTTCTAAGTAAGTCATTATAGTATATAACTGCAGGAGGTGGCACAGAGCTCAGGTGAACTGGTTCACAGGGCTGTCGCCCATGCAGAATAGGGGATTGAGACTGCGTGGACCAAAAGGAAGCCACGCACTTTCTGTGAATAGTCCGTTTTGCACTAAACATTCAAGGTCAGATAGGGGCAGATGGGCTCTGGGCTCTAGGCCCTGTGCGATCTCTCAGTTCTCTCCTATTAAGATTTGCCACTGTGGGGCCTCCCTAAAACATGATGCTTTGTCTCTCTGGAGTGAGGCTGTCATTAGTGCAGTTCATTCTATGCCTAGTGACACAATGGGCAATGAAGGATGCAAAGGCATTTGAGATGCCGCCTCTATTCCTGTTGACTCTCGCACTGTCTCTGTTGTTGCAGAAATACATCAAGTGCCGGTGGATATACTGAGTGAATCAAGCACCCTCCTGCCATTGACTCCTTACCACTAACAAGTGTATGTATTCCTCCAACTGGCCTTGCTGATTCAGTCTCTGGGCTTGAACATGCAACATGGTGTAGGTAGCAATCCCTGGACACTACCTCCTTTGGTGGTAGTAATCATAGGCACATGTCCAAACAGTTTTATTTCTAGTTTTGTATTGTGGTGTGATATGCATCATTATATTATAATGATGTGTTGGATGTTCATTATCTTTCTTTAACATCATCTATCAGAAATCTTCATTGTGTAAGCTTCTGTTAATTCCCCATAACCTTTTGTTTTAACTAGTTTAAATATTCTGCCACATTTGCTCTTCTCTTCTGGAGTATTTTTTATCTATTTTTTTCCATTCTGGATAACCTCACTCCTTCAAGCACCTGCTGTGAACCTATAAATAAATTGAGCAACTTCCGTTTCTGTACTGACCTATAGGAATGTGAAAGGTAACACTAAGCATTTATTTAAGAATTGTAAACTGTATTGGTTTTGAAAATTGACAAATTTAGAATCCTGCTATATATAATAGCCCATTCAAACAAAAAGTAAAAAAGTAAAAAAATAGAAAAAAAATGTTTTTTTGTTTTTTTATGTGTAAGATATGTGAGTTTTATTGACCAGAGTAGAGAATACTTAGGCCTGGGGATTGTTGTTTCTTTAATCGGACTCTTGAGGGGGTATATTTACTAAACTGCGGGATTGAAAAAGTGGAGATCTTGTCTATAGCATCCAATCAGATTCTAGCTGTCATTTTGTAGAATGTACTAAACAAATGATAGCTAGAGTCTGATTGGTTGCTATAGGCAACATCTCCACTTTTTAAAACCCGCAGTTTAGTAAATATATCCCTTGGTCTTGATGGCTATAAACAGTAAGGGGAGACATATCATAAGGGGAGACAGGAAGTACACATGTCAGGTAGCCCTCATGAAACAGGCGCGTGACAGGGTCCAGAAGACAGTTATTTAAATTATTTGAATAGTCTGTGCATAAGTAGAATGCCAATAACAGCTCAACAACGTCACTGCAGAACCTGTATCTACACTCAATATGAACCAATACGTGATTAAGTACTTTGGAGTGATCTTTATTCTGACCAATAGGAGTGCCCATTACATGTGAGCAAAACTGCATACACTTTTTACTATGGTAGTATAGGACATTGTTTACTTGGGTATCTGTCAAAGTGATATGGTAACGTTGTATACCTAACAGCCTTATTTAATGCTTGGCTTGCCTGAGCATTTCATACTGGTGTTCCGATCTCACTGTAATATAATGTTCCAGTTAAAATGTAATGTGTGGCTCCTTATGGAACCAAGAGCCACTTGTCAGGCCCCGGTAAAATACAACTTTGCCCAACAATATCTTGCAACCTGCAAAACTGCAGCAGGTTATTAGATCTCACAGGCAGTGCCTTGATACTGAACTGTTAATTAAAGGAATGGAAGGTTAGGTGGGCTCAGGATCAAAAGTATTCAGGGGACCCATGATTGTTATGGGTGGCCCCAGTCACAATTTTTTTTGTTATTGCACACAAATTTATGCAAATACAAATGTTATATTTTGTGCTAATTGGCAAAAATTTGGACTGACAAATTTGCAAATTCATCTTGCCCATTTTTCATTCCAGGCATATTGGCTAACTGCTCTGCAAACTATAAGTGCATTTAATGTTGTGGGAATTCCTCACCTTATAACTTATGTTAATAAGTTTGATCTGCGAAACAAAGTCTAATTTTGCACTGATCTGCAAATTTAGATACACTTATGTGCTTATTCCTAATGTAGTGAGAAATGCTCTAAGGCTGCCCAAGTCCTCCCATTACCTGATGCAAATTTTTGCCACACTGCAATACCATCTTACCCCACAAACCTAAGCACTTTGAATAATAGGCACACCAGCAGAAACTGGCCTCTTGGAATATTTAGTACTTTTGCATAGTATGCTTATTGTTTTTAGGAATTTTGCACAGCGGATTGAATTTAAGGTTTATTCAATGTTAATTCATTTTTATAAATGTCAAAAATTTTGGTTACACTAGAACATGGTCAGGAAAGTACTTTAATGGCAAAGGTTATACTTTTGCCACTGGTCACGCTGCTTCTGCCAATATTCCAGACGGTGGTAGTCAGCATATCGATGCTGACTACCCCGACAACACTTACCCCGACATGATGACACCGAAGGGCTCCTTGCCCACGAGGATCGATGATGACTGTTGTGGAAAGAGACTGGAACCAATCCCGATGAAGCAACAATCCGGCGCGACTTGATGACGTCACTTACATCCGCAACGCTGTTATCGCTGCTGTTAAGGGGGTAATGTAAGTATGCGCCCATGTAGAATGTACTTTACAAAGCGTTGTTCATTCTACTTGGGTGCATACTAACATTGTCCCCTTAACAACAGCGATAGCAGCATCGCGGATGTAAGTGACGTCATCAAGTCGCGCCGGATTGTTGCTTCATTGGGATTGGTTCCAGTCGCTTCCCACAACAGTCGTCATCGATCCTCGTCCGCAAGGAGCCATTTGGTGTCATCATGTCAGGGTAAGTGTTGTCGGATTAATCAGCGTCATTATACCATGCCCCACCAATTCCAGAAGGTCATAATCAGGTGGAAGTACTATATGGCAATTCTGGTGTACCTTTTATTATACTCTTTTGTTGCGCGAATAGAAGGAAATTTCTTCCCACTGCTAAAATTCTGTTGTGTCATTGTTGTTTATTTCTAGACATGAAGCCACTTATTGTATGCTTGCGGCATTACATTAAAAAGAAAAGGACAAGTTAAAAAGCAAATGACATTGGCGCTCGTGTCAGAAAGCAGTGGAGGGATTGTGTTAGTAATAAGAGAGAGATTAGTCCGGATATCAAGCCTGCAGTTCTCCTTACTCCAGCAGTGAGAGAATTTGCTGCCTGTTCTACACTCTGTACCTTATATTTAATCCTTGATGAAATCTGCTCTAGTTAGCATAGATATAAGCAATTGCTTTTCCAGACTTTATAGCCTTTGTGTCACATGTACCTTCAATAGGCAGCATTGTTGTCTCAAGTTGTACAAACAGAAAACAATGCACACCCACAGCGTTGGCAGATAGTACACAGGAAAACTCTGGTACAGATTTTACAAATATTGTTCCAGCTGCGGGTGTCTTATGATGTCTTCATATTGAAGCAGAAAAACAGAGAGGAGCAGAAGCAGTGAACATCTATCAGCACCAGCGATTTAAGGGTTTACATAACCAATGCATATTTGGAGATTTATATTACATAGCCACCAGAGATTTGGGTTTAGCATTGTAAAGTCACCAGAGATTTGGAGGCATCCAGTGTATAGCTCGCAAATATTTAGTGTCTATATTGTATATGCTCTATAACTTACACAGTCTCTCCATGTAATAGTGATTCTGGGAGTAACAATGTCAATAACAATACTGCCCATAACAGGGAATGAAACGACAAATGATCCCTTTATAGGGAAAACAGTCCTAGTTGAAATGATGACAGACAGAGGGTGTAATTTTAGCTGGTTGCCCATATCTGCACAGCTGGTAATGACTTCGGAAGGAAAACATTAGGTCAATCTGGCATACACTTATGTCTTGTCATCTATCACTGATGTAATAATTACTTTTACTGTTCTTTCCAGAATCACACACAAAACATTTATTAAACTAAGTGGTTTCCTGTTGATTCATAAACCCATAATCTGGGATTAATTTAAAGTGGGACATAGTTCCCAAGTCAAATAAGCCTAATTGTTCACCCAAAACAAAGAGCACTCCCATAGGATGCCTTCATTCCGGTCTTTGGAGCTGCCACTATAAAATCACGTGCTACATTTTGTATCTTTGTGGGCAGGGGCGGATTGGGAACTTAAAGAGGCCCTAGAAAAATTCTTGAAGTGGCCTAATGTGAGCGAATCCAAATCAACTGTAGGTGGGGCCAACACAAAAGTAGTCAGCATTAAGAACTACTGGAATTCGGTTGTAGTAACATTTCGGAGAACCTAGATGTGATGACTTAATATACAGTGAGTCATTTCTAAAGTAATGCAGGGAAAAAACTGCCAGTGTTTTGTTATAAAAATACAGGAATCCTTTTAAATTATCTATGACTGGTTTATGTCTGTGCACAAACTTTTTTAGTTGCCTTAACACATCCTTCCAAAATTCCCTTCATAAAGACATAGCTGACTTTGTTTAATAAGTTTAACTATTATGAAACATATTGGCAGTATCCTATTTGATCAGTTTGCCAGAGGAGCATATGAGCACCTCACCCCCCTAACTGTTGCGTCTTTCCCTGACATCATGAGTTGTAAACTACCAGTCAAATGTTTATGTTTAATATATACAAATGCATACTGTGTGTTTCAAAAAATGCATTAAAAATAATCCTTATAATAAATGGCAATCCAGTGAGATCACCACAAAGGTAAATGCTTCAAGCATCTGCAAGAAAACACTTCTTTTATAACAATTGTGTATGAGTGTTAAATGTGCCCAGTCATTGGTGCTGATTTGATTTAATAACAGTGCAGGGAGGGTTGGCAGGAAGTGGAATAAGTGAAGGGGAGAGCTATTCCAAGGGTTTGCTGGTGATAAAGTAAATGCAAAGGAGGCAGGATTAATGATATTGTGTGTGGCCAAATTAAGGTGGGTGGAGGAGGGGCCAGCCACCTAGTACCACACTGCTTTCCCCCAAAAAAGGGAAAAAGACAAATGTATAGTTATTCCCAGGCAGAGCCGTAACTTAGAATTCTAGAGTCTGGGGTGAGAAAGACAAATACCGTCCCCCTAGCCCTTAATTTTAACCAAATGAACCTAAAATATTCCTAAATTGTGCCCCCCTTCAGCTTTGCGCCCTGGGCGATCGCCCCTGTCGCACAGCCCTAGTTACGGCCCTGTTCCCAGACATACCATCATTTGCAATATGTAAGACAATGCCATTTTCTTGCACCCCATTTAACTGTGTACTAAATTTGAAATTTTACCCCATATTTTTTGGTAAAATATTAACCGGCAATGTATCAACCAGCATATATGAGGGGTAGATTATTGAACATGTATCATTTGGATACTGATATGATTTGTACATAAAATTATCCTACATATTAAACACTGTGGACTGAATGTACACTAGGATGACTATGTTGCAGGAGAAGTGGCATGGATTTGTTATGTATATTAGAAATTTAACAATAAGCCAAATAATGTTGGAGGTCGGGGCTATTTTGTCAAAAACATGCAATTCTCTGAAACCATGTAGAAATGGTTGCAATGTACCTATGGGAGATGGAGGTTCTAAGAGGGATGGGTTGCAGCCTGTGTTGATACGGCCCACCCCTTGCACACTCATCAATGCAGGCCTCCAGGGAAGTCAGCTGAAGGTGTTCTAGGGATCCCCGACAGTTCTTTGGGTATGTCTCCGCTGGTCACTGAGCTTATTTTTAGATGCCTCTTAGAAGCCTCTTAAAATCCTACCAGCTGTATGAAATGAAAAAAGATAATGTTTTAAAATAGGCAAAAGGCTGATATTTGCTTTGATTTGTCGACGTTATATATACATTAACAGCTTTTAAGGAAAGGTTTTTGGCATGCAAAAAAAATGCACATTTTTAGAAGATGTTTCAGCAAGTAAGGAAAATACAAATTTAAACAATGAGCCTTTTGTACAAACCAAAATTTATTTCTAACTTATAACTTATACATGTTTTTTAAATTATTGTGAATAACCTGGCCTGTACTATGATTGCAGATAACAAAATATTAATTAGTGGCCCAAAGCAAAAAAAAAAATTTTTTTTTTGATCTCTGACATTGTGCGATGAATTGGAGCCACAACATTGATCTGCATTGTAATCGCATCCCAGATTCTGGCTTTAGCTGGGGCGGAGAGCTGTCGGTTGGTGGAGTGTAGCTTCTCCACCACTAGCTGGACCAGGAGGTTGAGATCCACATTTGCCAAAGTGCAAGGCCTTAGACAAATACCATATGTAAAATGTCTGCCTACCCTGTCAATTATTTTGTCATCAACCATATCCTGTAATAATGATCTTTCTGATTTACTCTGTGCTTGATATTACCCAAGAACGAATAGTGGTAAGTAGAAATGGCGCTAACAACTTATAACAATAGGTTACAAGCAAAGGAAAACGATATTTAACCTAAATAGTACCCATTATTATTAGCCAAGTACATCCATTGGTCCATCTGTAAGTAGTGTAAAGGTGTTTTTTTTTGAAGCCACTCAATTGTCTATGTGTTTGGAAATGGGTATTTCACAGTGTAACCTTACATTATCTGGCCTCTATGTAAGTGTTAAACAGAGATAAAAATTTTAAAATATCTATTGTGTCATATTTATTGAATCAGAATGTCTGACCTTGCTCCATGCAGAAACCTGGAGCGGTGAATAGGTGGTGCCAGGGAGGAGGGCCAGTAGCAGTCTGAGGAGGAGGAGGACCAGGAGCAGGTGGAGGACGAGGAGGACCAGCAGCAGGCCAAGAAGGAGGGCCAGCAGCAGGCCGAGGAGGAGGTGGGCAAGGAGCAGGCAGAGGAGGACCAGCATTAGGCCGAGGAGGAGGAGGACCAGGAGAAGGTCGAGGAGGAGGTGGGCTGGGAGCAGGCAGAGGAGGAGGAGGGCCAGTAGCAGGCAGAGGAGGAGGAGGGCCAGGAGCAGGCCGAGAAGGAGGGCCAGCAGCAGGCCGAGAAGTAGGTGGGCAAGGAGCAGGCAGAGGAGGAGGTGGGCAAGGAGCAGGCAGAGGAGGACCAGCATTAGGCCGAGGAGGAGGAGGACCAGGAGAAGGTCGAGGAGGAGGTGGGCTGGGAGCAGGCAGAGGAAGAGGAGGGCCAGTAGCAGGCAGAGGAGGAGGAGGGCCAGGAGCAGGTCATGGAAGAGGTGGGCAGGGAGCAAGCAGAGGAGGAGGAGGAGGGCCAGCAACAGGCTGAGGAGGAGGAGGGACAGCAACAGGCTGAGGAGGAGGAGGGCCAGCAGCAGGCCGAGGAGGAGGAGGGCCAGGAACAGGCAGTGGAGGAGGAGGGCCAGCAGCAAGCAGAGGAGGAGGAGGGCCAGCAGCAGGCCGAGGAGGAGGAGGGCCAAGAGCAGGTCGAGGAGGAGATGGGCAAGGAACAGGCCGAGGAGGAGGAGGGCCAGCAGCAGGCAGAGAAGGAGGAGGCTGATGAAGAATGTAAGTATCTTGAGGTAATAATGTTGGATATTTTTATGGTTGGAGAGTCAGCCTTAAAGTGTAGTCATGGAATTTACCATAGACCTAGGCAACATTAGCCATTCCACAAGTTTCTTACATAAAGGGCCTAATATGTGTTTGTGGTCAATCAACTGACCCTTCCCCCAGTCGCCCCACCAATATATATATCTGCGTGTGCAATGCAAATGTATAAACAAAGTATACCCGCAGAAGTAATGTTGTCAAAATGACCTAAGCTTGCAAATCTAAATGGTGTTGCTTTTTTTTTCAGCTCAAGAAAACAGCCATTTTTCTGGCTTCCCAGCACAAGTTTTCAACTCCACTGCCCTGGATTTCCACACCGCTGCCCTGGTTAACCACACCCCTGCCCTGAATATCAGCAACCCCTACCCTGGATTTCAGCACCCTTGACCCAGTTAGACATTCCTTCTCCCTGCCTTGTCTTTTATCCAAAATAAAAAATATAAAACAATTTAAAATACTAAAAAGGAATAAAAAAAATGTAGAAATAATAGAAAAAATGTATATTAATTAATATTTTTTTATTTTCCAGTTTGTTTGTTTGATTGTTTATTTAGCAAAATAGAATTGTTACAAACATTGGTGTGTGTGTGTATATTTTTTTTATAATAACAATAATAATAATACATGAAAGTATTTTATCCCTGGTGTGCTACAGGTCCCAGGATGGCCAGATTGCCATTAAGTAGCCTTAGTACTGCAAGCGCAAGCATACTCCATTGCTGCAAGATCATGCTGGGACCTATAGTGCCCCAAAGACAAGTAAATACAACACAGACACAGGTCTTAACATCATTTCTAATGCCATAAATCACACACGCATTATTGGTCACCTACGTGATGGGTCTGTCATCTGTAATACATTGTGTGATTCAAATAAAATCAAAAGCCTGGTAGATGATGCAAAATCAACTCCACTGCAAAGTAAGCTCTTTGTAAATACATTATTTATATGATTTAAAATGTATATTACTGTACATTATTATACATTGAAATAAATAAATACATAGTTGAGTGTAGTTCTGTTGAGTTTATTTTATAATAAATATCCTTGAGTTTACTTTGCAAGAGAGTTCCTAGGTAAATACAACATTCTGTATATATTCTGTAAAACCAAAACCTTAAATAAGGTAAATAATGTGTTGGGACCACGGCTAATAGATGATAAACTAAGATAAGTTTATCAATTTAACCGTAGTGCAGGGAATATAAAACCAGAATACTGTAGGCAGGAACTGGAGACAGGCCAAAGGTGGTAGGTCGGTAGTGAGCAGGAAAGTCAGATAACAGGCCAATGGTTGGGGTAGGTAGCAAACAGGAAAATCCAGAAACAGGCAGAGGTCTAGGTGCACAGACGTACAAACAGAGTCCAGCAAACAAGCCACAAGGTCACAACAGGTAAGAAAATGTAAGGACAGCAAGGTACCCAAAGGAGCAGGTCAGCAAACGGTGAGGCACACTAACACTATAAGGCGGGGAGAGCTTAGCCTCCCTGCCAGTCAATTAGTCAAAGCATTCAATCAGAGGTCAGGGCAACAGCCCTGTAATCAGCCACTGGAGGCTGATAATTAATTTGACAACCCCTGTGATTGAATGAATAATTCATTATTTATTTATCTGCGCAGGCGCCTAGCTGCCCCCTAATGCCAGAAAGCGGCGCTTCTAAACATTAAACGAGTGTGCCGACCATTGCCTTGGAGAGGGTCGGGATCACATCACAGGAAGTGATGTCCTGGTTGTCATGACGAAGCTGGTGAGTGAGTCGCTGTGGCTGTACCGACATAGCTTGTGACATTACCCCCCCCCTTGAGGAGGGGTTAAGGAACCCCCGACTGTCACAAGCCGCGGCGGTACTCACAGCCGCCGCGGCTCACTTCCTGCCTGCTCCAGCGTCTCGGCCGTCACCATGACGACCGGGACGTCACTTCCTTCTAACTCCCGACCGTTGCTAAGGCAACGGCTGGACGCCCAGCACTGTAGCGCCGCGTCCCGGCAACAGGGGACAGCTGGGCACGTGCGCAGGGAGATCTAATAGCCTGCTGGCTATTAGACTGTGATTAATTCATTAATCAGCTCCTGGAAGTATTTTCAGAGCTAGACTCTGATTGGCTCATCTGTACATTTAAGGCAGTGAGGTCTGCAGCCTCACTGCCGGTTATAGCGTTCTGTCCTCAGTCCTGCTGCCTGCTTGTGCTATCGTTTGGTTCCTGCTACCTTGGATTTGACTACCCGTGTTTTGACCCCTGCTTGTTCTTGGACCTGTGACCCTTCTCTTTTGACCTCGACCTTTTGCCTGGATTTCGGATTTTGCTTCTCTGCCTGTGTGTCTGACCCTTCGCTTGTCTCTGGATTTTTGCATCTGTGCTTGTGACCCTTTGACCTAGGATTCTTCTTTACTATTGCCCACCAATCAATCCACTCCTGGGTACTTTTTTAAGCCAGTATACGTTACTCGACCCTCGGTCGGCCCGCAGCCCAGTCTGTCCCCACCACTAGGGGCTCCAGCGAACACCGGGCCTTCAGAGTAGTCCCCGAGTTTCACTGTACTGGCTTGGGAGTTCCTAACACCGACATCCTGGTTTCCCGGAAATTGTTTGCAAAATTCCCTGATATGTAAGCGGACTGCGCAGAACCCAAGATCGTTCTTTTGGGCCCTAGCCCTTCCAGTGCACCAAGAAATAAATTTGCCCATGTAAATTCTTGGAGTTAATAATCTTCTCCACAAAAACGTGTGGCTGGGGTTTTCGTGATTTGTGAAACTTGAACTTATTAGATGAGACGACGGGTTTTAAGAAAGAGCAATGGAATGTGTTAAGGATTCTCAATGAAGGTGGAAGCTTAAGCCTGAAGTGTGACCGGGTTAACATTTTTGATAATAGAAAAGGGTCCAATGAACTAAGCCCCATGTTTCTTACAGGGTTGTCTGAGCCTAATGTTTCGGGTAGAAAGCCAGACGTTGTCACCTACTTCGAGGGAAGAATTCCTGCGATAGCGAACTGCAAAGAATTTTGACCGAAAGGAGGCCTGGAGCAAGGCAGATTGGAATTTCTTCCAAATAACTTTGAGGCGAGAGACTGTAGTACATATACCAGGAAGACCAGAAAGAGAAATGGCAGAAATAAAATTAGCCATGGGATGAAAACCAAAATTGCAAAAGAATGGAGACATCCGAGTGGAGAAATGGCAGGAATTATTATAGGCAAATTCAGCCCATGGGAGCAAGGAAGACCAATGTCATGAAATTTGGAGATATATAACTGAAGGAATTGTTCTAAGAAATTATTAACCCTTTCTGTCTGTCCATTTGACTGCAGATGATATGCAAATGATAGGCTGATGTTGATGCCAAGGAGTGTACAGAAAGATCTCCAAAACTGAGCGATGAAACACTATCGGAGACAATATCTTCAGGCAGACCATGGAGTAAAAAATATGCCGGATTAATAATGATATCCAAATAAATAAAAGGAAAGAATGGTGCTAATGGTGATAGCTGGTAACTTAATATTGTTCAAAGTTCACATCATATTCTTTGAGTCTTAGCGAACAGAAGAGAGCATATATCCACAATGTATTAAGAGAATCCTCCTCAATCAATCCATTCCATATGCATGCATGAGGAAAGAAGAAAAACAAACATAGCACAGCCCGTAGGATCCAAACATATGTTGTAAGTGTCCCCTGAGATACCCGTGCGTTTTTATACTTAAAGAACACCACGTGATGGAATATTCTTCATAACCCCTTAGGGGTATATACTCACTAGACCACAATAGGTATGAAGCATGTAGAATACCATATGGTTTTCCCAAGGGCACCTTAATTCCACTTTCCAAGGTTCCTCTCCGTTTTGACCCCGTTGGATAACAAACGTGTGGAACAACATATAACAAGGGGATTTCTATTCCACCTTTTGAGATTCCTCTCTGTTTAAATAACCATGGAGGGGAAAAAAAAAGGAAGTCCATAGTGTAAAACCACATAACACTTTATTCCATACACATTAATATAAACCTAAAAATCCAATAAAAATCTTGTTAGACATCCGTCTCCGCAGCAAAAGGGAATGGATGGACTCTTACCCTTATGATGTAATAAACGAGCGTGAAGTTAAATAATCCTCGCAGAAGATATCCCGGGTAATACTTCGGCGACTCACGCTGTCCGGACAGAAAGAGTAAAGTCCAAGCCGATTCCCCGCTGATGCGTCTGACGTCACCCACCTACGTCCGCCAACGCGTTTCGATTTCAATAATCTTTATCCAGGCATGGTGGGTGGACAAAGTTACAATCCTTTATGCTACCATAGAGCATAGTAGGGCACAAAGAAAATCTCCCCCTATTGAATCCCGGTATGGAATATGGAATGAAACTAAAGGGAACAGGAGGGCACAAGGAAAATCTCCCCCTCCTAGATCCCGATACGAAACATCTCCATTAAGACAGAAATTTGATTCCCCATGGAGATATAATAATAGAAAAGATAAGTGGCAAACTGTGTGAATCAGGGGGGAAATATGAGGGAGGGAATAGAGAATACGGAAGGAATTCTCCCCAAAACAGATTCCGAAGAAGGAATAGAAGGGAATTTGGAAATAGTCCCCCTCTAGATAGACCAAGAGGAGTATTCCATTAAAACAAGTTCGAAGCCCTAGGAAGACGTGAGTCTTTTTTAGGAGAATTCGATTAATTAATAAAAGAGTGAATCAGAAACTAAAAAAGAAAAAAAGGGGGAAGAGGGGAAGGAACAAATGCCATAAAAAAACAAGAAAATCTATAAAGGATCAAGAACAATGTAAAGGAGATGTAAAGATTTATAATTTGAGTTCACACACCCTCACGGCAAATGAAATTAATGTGCTGAAAAAAGGGTTAAAGTTTGCACCTGATAGTAAACCGGATGCATTTAATATATTCATAGATAATTTGTGAGGAAACTATCCTTACAGAAATTCTTTAAGAAAAAAGGTCAAGACACAAAAGGAGAATCTAATGACGGAAACATCATAGATCCTATCTTTAAGAAAAAAAACTATTTTCTATCCTACTTTTTGTAAGGGCCCCTTGATAGAAACATTCAAAAGATTGGTGTATAAAGATTTATCCAAATTGGATAAAAAGAAAAAAAGGAGAAAACATTCGAAAATCACTAATAAAGAGAGAAAAGCCTTAAAAGACCTTCAGAAGAATGAGAGTATTATTATTAAACCAGCTGACAAGGAGGGGGAGTGTAGTAGTACAAGACAGACAGAAATACCAACAGGAGCTGGAGAGACAGTTAGGGGATGGAGCCACATATAAAAAGTTAAGAGGAGATCCATCAGAAAACATTCAGAAAAAATTACTCCTATATGTAGACAAATACTTCCAAAAGGGGTTCTTGACTCAAGGAGTTAAAGAATTTATCATCATTTAGAACCTGTCAATTCCGGTTATTTACACCCTCCCCAAAGTCCACAAAGATGCCACATGTCCTGCAGGTAGGCCCATAGTGGCAGGAATGAACTCAATTACCTCTAATTTATCACAAGTGTTGGCTAGATCTTTACAGACATATATGTCTTCTATAAAGTCATATCTTAGAGACACTTTGGATATTTTGGAAAAACTTAAAAAGATAGAATGGGATGATTCATGTATATTAGTGACTGCGGACGTAAGTTCGTTATACACCAGTATTAAGCATGAATATGGCATTAAAGCTGTGGAATATTTTTTAAATGCTTCCAATACTGACAAAAACCAAAGAGATTTTATAATAGAAGGAATAGAGTTAATTTTGAAAAATAATATCTTCTAGTATGAGGATTGTTTCTATTCACAGTTACAGGGGACTGCCATGGGAACCAGGTTCGCCCCGAGTTATGCGAACATGTTTATGGGATGGTGGGAGGAGAATTACATCTGGAGTGACCCCACCATGAGGGCGAACCTGGTTTCCTGGCATCGTTTTATAGACGATATTCTGTTTGTGTGGAAGGGAGATGAAACCTCCCTGTTGACTTTCTGTGAGAAGCTCAACAGTAACCCTTTAATTATTAAATTGATTTTTAACATTAGTAAGGAAGAAGTTAACTTTTTAGATTTAAATATTTACATCCAAGAGGGGAAAATTCTAACTAAAAATTACAATAAACCAACGGATGTCAACTCCTTTACACCCATGAACAGTAACCACTATATTAAATGGTTAGATAATATTCCATTGGGTCAATTTCAAAGAGTAAAACGCAATTGCACAGAAGTTCATATCTTTCAAGCACAGGCTGAAATTTTGAAAGGCCAATTTCTGGAAAAGGGTTATAAAGAGGAAAAATTGAATGAAGCTCTCACTAGGGTTTCTAATATGGAAAGGGAAGGATTAATGGTCCCGAAAGGGAAAAAGAACACAACTCAGTCACAAATGGGAGGGTCCAATTTACCATTTATTACACAATATAATACTGAATATAAAGAAGTGGAAAAGATTATTAAACGTCATTGGCCCATTTTGAAAAATGATGTAGATCTGAAGGAAGTCATTCAGGATTATCCCAGATTTATATATAAAAAAGCTCCTACATTAAGAAATCTTTTAGTTAGGAGTACTATTCCCAAACCACAGAAACAGTTCATTAAAAATAAAGGATTTTTCAGGTGTGGAATATGTGTAGCATGCAAGAACACCAAAAGCATGTCCAAAAAAGTCATAGAGGTAAAATCCAATTCCAATGGATATATCTACAAAATAGAGGACTTTATAACATGTGACACCAGAAATTGTATATACTTGATTGAATGCATGTGCGGTCAGCAGTACATAGGGAGGACCAGTAGAAAATGAAAGGAAAGGTGAAATGAGCACGTTAGAAACATCAAAAAAGGTTTTGAAAATCATTCACTATCCTCCCATGTAAAAAATTCCCATGAGTGTAATATTGGCTCTATTAAAATGTTCTGTGGTATAAAAAAAGTTGTGGGGAATTGGCGAAAAAGGGAATCCCTAAGTGACTTAGCCAAAACAGAAATGAGACTGATTTATGAAATGGGCACCTTAGCTCCCCAAGGCCTCAATGTAGATTTTGAGGTCAAATGGTTTTTAGAATAATTTGAAAGAATAGAGGTTAAATACTAAAATCTATAGATTAAGAAATAAGGATATTTTTAAGTAAGAGGGATGTATTATGGTATGATATGTCCATTGATTTTTAAAATATGCTGTAAAGATATTATTGTAATCTATTCCTTTTATCCCTATGAGTGTGGATTGTGTAAGTTTTTATGTGTAATATGCAAATTTTATTTAACAAACTCATGATAAGGGAGTGTTTCTTATTGTCAGGGTGACGTTATAGTTTATCTATAAAGTTTTGTACAACACAAAGTTTTTTATATCAAGAACGTTGGTGATTGGCTCTATGGGAGCATAAAGGATTGTAACTTTGTCCACCCACCATGCCTGGATAAAGATTATTGAAATCGAAACGCGTTGGCGGACGTAGGTGGGTGACGTCAGACGCATCAGCGGGGAATCGGCTTGGACTTTACTCTTTCTGTCCGGACAGCGTGAGTCGCCGAAGTATTACCCGGGATATCTTCTGCGAGGATTATTTAACTTCACGCTCGTTTATTACATCATAAGGGTAAGAGTCCATCCATTCCCTTTTGCTGCGGAGACGGATGTCTAACAAGATTTTTATTGGATTTTTAGGTTTATATTAATGTGTATGGAATAAAGTGTTATGTGGTTTTACACTATGGACTTCCTTTTTTTTTTCCCCTCCATGGTTATTTAAACAGAGAGGAATCTCAAAAGGTGGAATAGAAATCCCCTTGTTATATGTTGTTCCACACGTTTGTTATCCAACGGGGTCAAAACGGAGAGGAACCTTGGAAAGTGGAATTAAGGTGCCCTTGGGAAAACCATATGGTATTCTACATGCTTCATACCTATTGTGGTCTAGTGAGTATATACCCCTAAGGGGTTATGAAGAATATTCCATCACGTGGTGTTCTTTAAGTATAAAAACGCACGGGTATCTCAGGGGACACTTACAACATATGTTTGGATCCTACGGGCTGTGCTATGTTTGTTTTTCTTCTTTCCTCATGCATGCATATGGAATGGATTGATTGAGGAGGATTCTCTTATTACATTGTGGATATATGCTCTCTTCTGTTCGCTAAGACTCAAAGAATATGATGTGAACTTTGAACAATATTAAGTTACCAGCTATCACCATTAGCGCCATTCTTTCCTTTTAGTTATTTGGATATATTTATGTGTTTGTACTCATAGGGGTTGTGTGTACTTAAAGGAGAAGGGCTGCTTTGTGGTTTTGACTGCGTGGTTATACTCCTACTAGTGTTACATTGGGATTAATAATGATGCCAAGGTATGGGCAATTGGTAGCTTTGCCAGAGGAACAAATTGAATCATTTTGCTAAACCGAACCACCACCACCCATGGTATTGTGACCAGATGACAAGGATAAATCTACTATGAAGTCCATTGAACGATGTGACCAAGGTTTAGTTGGAGTGGGCAAGTGCATAAGTTGGCCAGAAGGATAGCTTCTGGCGGACATATTTCTGGCACAATCCTCACAGGAGAGAACAAATTCTTTGACATCGGAATAGAAGGAGGGCCACCAGATGGTACGCAAGAGGACTTCAGTGGTCTTGGAAATGCCTGGATCTCCAGCGACTTTATTTTCATGAGCTTCAGACAATACGGCCTTCCTGAGATGGACTGGTATGAATAACCTGCCTTTAAGGGTTTCTGGGGGTGCCAGTTTTTGGAATCCTTGGAGCGTCTTCCCAAGATTTATGCTAACCTGGCATAAATTGAAGAAGATGGGATGATGGTAAGAGGTTCAGCCGGGAGGGAATAGCAAGAAATAAGACTTCGGGAGAGTGCATAGGTTTTGATGTTCTTAAAGCGAGGTCTATAGTTAATAATGAATCTGAAATAGGTGAAAAAAACAATGCCCAGTGTGCCTGCCTGCCTAGAATTCAAACGTTTAGGAGATTCAATGAATAGAATAACAAATTCTTATGATCCGTAATGACAGAAATAGTATGCACTGCCCCTTCTTACCAGTGTTGCCATTCTTCCAATGCCCATTGCCAGCAGTTCATGGTTGCCAATGTCATAATTAGCCTTTGCAGAAGAGAATTTCCATGAGAAATGGCACATGGATGCAGCTTGTGGTCAGGAGGGTTTTTCTGAGACAATATGGTACCCGCACGAGTATCAGAAGTGTCTACTTCAACCACAAAAAACAGACCTGGATTGTCTCAGAATAGGAGCAGCTAAGAATGCAGCCTTTAGGGCTTCGAAGGAAGCAATAGCACCAGGGGTCCAGTTAACGGTATTGGCTCCCTTGCGGGTTAAGGCAGTTATTAGCGCCACCAAGTCCGAGAAAGTATGAATGAATCTCCGATAATAGTTTGTATAGCCCAAGAATCTTTGGCTGGCCTTTAGACTGGTTGACACCTCCCAATCCAGAATAGCCTGAACCTTACTAGGGTCTATAGAGAACCCAGTGGAGATAATCACATATCCAAGAAAAGAATCCCTTTGGACTTCAAATTCACATTTTTCCATCTTGGCAAAAATTTGGTGTTCTCTGAGTTTTAAGAGGACATGCTTGACGTGATGACAGTGCTGAACAAAGGACTGTGAATAGATTAAAATATCATCCAGGTATACCACAACAAAATGACCCAGGAATTCACGGAGTACATCATTGATTAGCTCCTGGAAAACTGTGGGAGCATTACATAGGCCAAATAGCATTACCATATACTCATAATGGCCTGACTAGGTGTTAAAAGCAGTTTTCCATTTGTCACCCTCTCTGATGCATATAAGGTTATATGCCCTGCGTAGGGCGATCTTAGTGAATACTGTGGCACACCGGAGGTAATCAAACAGAACTGATATGAGTGGAAGTGGGTAGGTGTTTTTGATGGTGATCTTAGTTAACCCACGAAAGTCTAAGCAGGATATTAGGGTTCCATCCTTTCTGAACACAAAGAAGAATCCAACTCCTAGAGGGGACTTAGTTGGCCTGACAAAACCCTTTTGGAGATTCTCCTTTACATAATCTTCCATGGTCCGAGTTTCGGGTACATAGTGAGAGTATAACCTCCCCTTGGGCAATTTGGAGCCAGGAACTAAATCAACTGCGCAATCATAATAGCAATGTGGGGGTAGCATGTTAGCTGCCTTTTGGAAAATACATCCCGAAACTCATGATGCGGTAAAGGTAACTGATCAGGCAGAGACTGAAACAACTGTAGACAGGGATAAACAGGAAGAGGAACAGGATGAAGTCCAACAAATAATTTTTCCCTTGTTCCAATCGATTTCCGGATTATGGAGTTGGAACCAGGGATGCCACAAGATTAATGGAACAGAAGGGCAACTGATGATATAAAAGGACAAAGATTTAGGGACCCTACAGTGTGTTGTAAAAGAGATATCTGAAAATAATTTTACCTCCAGGTAATGGACCACCATTGAGGCCACAGACAGATATGGCTGGATCAACCTTAATGGGAATAATTCCCAGGGAGTTGGCAAAATCTACATCCAGGAAGTTCCCCACCGCACTACTGTTCAGGAAAGCAGAGACAGAAACAGTATGTGCCCCTCAAGAAATCAGAGCTGGAACCAGAAGGGCATATTTGGAAGATGTGATCTGCAGACCTAGATGAACCTCATCCTCATTCTCTAGGCCTGCTCTTTTCCTGGCTTGTTAGGACAGCAAGGAGAAGATGGCCTTTGTACGTCTCTTTGTTCTTTCCTCCGAAGCAAGACGATAAGCCCCTAGCTGCATGTGTTAGACAGCTTCCATACGAGGAGGAGACAAGGAAAAAAGTGCACCAAAAGAAGGTGCTTCCTTCTCAGCTCTCCACTCTTTGATGTGTCTATCAACTTCGATAGCAAGCATAAGTCCGTCCAAAGAAGTGGGTGAAGGATAATGCACCAGAGCATCCTTAATTGGATCTGATTAACCTAGACGGAACTGACTACGTAACGCTAGATTGTTCTATTTGCTGTCAGTAGATCACTGGTGGAACTTAGCAGAATATTCCTCGACCTTACCAACCTTGTTTCAACGACCTCAAGTGTGACTCGACAGAATCCACCTGATCTGGACAGTCATATAAAAGGCCTAATGCATTAAAGAACTTATCCACTGATCATAGAGTGGGACTATGAGGAGGCAAGCTGAAGGCCCAGGACTAAGGGTCTCCCTGGAGGAGGGAAATTACAATCCGCACTCTCTGTTGCTCAGAACCGGAGGAGCAAGGTCGCAGGTAAAAGTACAATTTGCAGCTATCCTTAAAATTATGGAATAAATTTTCAGAGAAATGGTACGGAAGATTTAATCTGGGCTCAACAGACAGGGCCAGAGTGGCCTGTAAGGACTTTGCAAGGTCACAACAGGTAAACAAATCTAAGGACAGCAAGGTACACAAAGAAGCAAGTCAGCAAACTGTAAGGAACACTAATGCTATAACCGGCAGGGAGGCTAAGCCTTATGTAGTCAAAGCATCCAATCAGAGGTCAGGGCAACAACCCTGTAATAAGACACAGGAGGCTGATAATTAATTTGACAACCCCTGTGATCAAATTAATAATTAATTATTTATTTATCTGCGCACAAACCCAGCTGCCCCCTAATTCTGGGAAGCGACATTTCTAAACATTAAACAAGCATCTCTACCATTGTGCAGATGACGGTTAGGACGACATCACAGGAGGTAATGTCCCATTCGTCATGATGACAGCCGGGACGTGGCTGGTAAGTGATTGTGGCGGCTTGGGGCACCATTGTGGCTCGTGTCATAATGTTGTATTTGCCAAAGAACTCTACTGCAAAGTAAACTCAAAGCTACTTATTATAAAATAAACTCAACTCAGTGCAACTCAGCTCTGCTAAACTATTTATTGATAATACCAATGCATAGCGTTCTCTCACGTGCGTGTGCTGCACACCAGGAAATGGTTCGATTATGTGAACGGGTGCAGGACTGTGCCGCATCATTTTTGCGTGATGAAAACGGCTTACGAACCAATTCATCTTACTATGTATCTTGAGATCCGTTCCTTGATGAATTGGGGAGTACGCAACTCATAAATATGTGCGTAGACTACAGGATGCAAATTGGGCTCACAATGCGTGCCCTAATGAATCAGGCCCACAGTGTTTAACAATGAATTACCTTTACCTTATTAGTTTATCAGGCCCCCTAGCATCACATTTTGAGTTTGTATGTCCATATGCACTCAAAACAATTAATAATAGCAAAACAAATCTCAAATACTATTGCAGAATATTTAAATTCCTAATTGTTAATAAAACAAAATATATAATATTACTTGACTTACCGTGCTTGTTAAATAATAACATATTAAGGAATCTGAGCTGTATTCTTTTACATATAAAATAACCTATCAAGTCAGCACCTTGTATTCCATACAAGATTTATATATGATATACTTAATGTATGGAGTGACAATGATTTATGAATTGAAAAATGTAAGATTTAGGAGAATGATTATAATTCAAGGGTTAACCATAAATATGGGAGAATAAAATATAAATTAAAAATGTTTGCACAGATTGTTTTAAGGGAGTCAGCTAGAGGTTTCTCTAGTTAATCCCTGGTGGATCCTGTAAGGAATGAAGGGGGGACAGCTAGTGCACATGCCAAAACGGTGCTTGCGCAGACACAGACTGCTCATGTGCAAGTACATGTGGACAGTGCACTTGCCAATATCATACACAGTGGAGATTTGCCATTTCTCAGTATCAGCTGTTATCTGTGCATGCGATCTTGCTGTTGTGAATACATAGCTTGACCTTGATGAAAGCAACGTACATGTACTAATTGTACATAAGCAAGACAAAATCAACACACTTATTTTTTTTGACATGGTAAAGCTATTATAAAGTTCTTCTAATATTGCTAGTCAATATCAGTTGCCTCCCCCTGCTACCTACTAAATGCAAATAATGAAAGAAATGGAACAGAGCACAATGAAGTTTGAAGGCTATGACGTGACAGTGGCTTTACATTTTTATTCCTATGAGTGGTTGTGTAGGTAAGGCCCCAGTGCACTGCTTTGCCCAGGGGCCTATAATGCTGTTGAGACAGCCCTGTCCAAAGATCTAACCTGCACTACATAAAATTCACTACACTACAGAAACGGATTTGATAAGTATATACAGTATATAAACACTATATGGACAAAAGTATTTGGCCATACCTGTTAATTATTCAATTAAGGTGTTTCAAGCAGACCTGTTTCCAGAGGAGTTTAAAATCAAGCACCTAGCCATGCAGTCTCCATTTGCAAACATTTGTGATACAAAATGGGTCGTTCTGAAGAGCTCAGTGACTTCAAGTGGCACTGTGATAGGATGCCACCTTTGCAGTAACACGGTCCATACAATTTTATCCTTGCTAGATATTCCACGGTCAATTGTAAGTGATATTATTAGAAAGTGGAAGCATTTAGGAACTACAGTAACTCAGCCATGAATCGAAAGACCACTTAAAATCGCAGAGCGGGGTCAATGAATGCTAAGGCGCATGGTGCATTAAAGTCGCCAAACGCCCTGCTGATTCATTAGCTGAAGAGTTCCGAAATTCCACTGGCATTGATGTAAGCAAAAAAACTGTGCAGAGGTAGCTTAATGGAATGGATTTTCATGGCCGTGCAACTGTATGCAAGCCTCACATCACCAAGACCATTGCCGAGCGTCTGATGGAGTGGTGTATAGCACACCGACACTGACTGTGGAACAATGGAAACATGTCCTGTGAAGTGATGAATCACGCTTCTCTGGCAGTCAGATGGGCGAATCTGGGTTTTGTGGATGCCTGGAGAACGTTACCTGCCTGACTGCATTATGCCAACTGTGAAGTTTGGTGGAGGAGGGATAATGGTATGGGGCTATTTTCAGGGTTTGGACTAGGCCCCTTATCTCCAGTGAAGGGCAATCTTAATGCTTCAGATTGCTAAGTCATTTTGGACTTGGACTATGACTCCAACTTTGTGGCAACAGTTTGGGGAAGGTCTTTTCTATTCCATCATGAGTGTGCCCCAGTGCACAAAGCAAAGACTACAAAGACATGGTTTGCTGAGTTTGGTGTGAAAGAACATGACTGACCCGAACAGAGTCCTGGCCTCAACCCCATCGAACACCTTTGGGATGAACTGGAACGGAGATTGCGAGCCTGGCCTTCTCATTCAACATCAGTGCCTGACCTCATAATGCTCTACAGAATGAATGGGTACAAATTCCAACAGAAACACTTCAACATCTTCTGTAAATCCTTCCAAGAAGAGTGGAAGCTTGTATGGCTGCAAAAGGGGGACCAACTCTATATTAAAGTATATGTATTTGAATACAATGTCATTGCAGTCCCTGTTGGTGTAATGGTAAAGCGTCCGAATACTTTGGTGTATGTATGTATATATACATGTATGTATGTGTGTGTGTATATATATATATATATATATATATATATATATATATATATATATATATATATATATAATGTATACATATATATATGTGAATACACATTTATGTTGTGTGTATTGGTTATTTATAACAGATATATACTGTGATGCTGTGATACAGTAGGTACAAGATTAATCATTCTGCAAGACTTTAGTGTTATTTAGGGTCTTGAAAGGACTGAACAGGGCAACATTATTTAAGGGAAAGTGTATAGAAGTGCAAGTGTATAACAAATGTATCTAAGAACAGAATAAGAAGATAGTGTGCACAATTAAGGTGTAACGCAGGATATTTTTCAGTAAGGCTTAACATGTATCTCCCCTCCAGGTGCAGAGACACAAAGCGAGAGAGGTATTTTTTTTTTTATACCTTCTGACAGTGAGCACCATCAGAGTGAATAGACCTATGAATTGCAGTTATACACTTTGACAGTGTGTCAAATGTGTAAACATTTTACATGCCGCCATGTTGAGTGTGTAGACATTATGTATGTAGATATTTTAACTATGTAGACATTATGACTGTCAGCATTCTAACAGTGTAGACATCATGGTGTAGACATTTTACATGTCGTTATGTTGAGTGTGTAGTATTAAAGTAAATCTATCGTTTTCCAATAAGCATTGTCTAAGCGATTTGTGTGGTTCCGAAGCACAAGCAATTTATTAAGTAGATGCAAAATGTAGCAGTTCAATACATTATTATAATACAGTACAGCCAATACCAAATATATACATACATACCGCCGCACCCTTCGCTGCGCTAAGCTACGCTCCACTGGTACCAACTTACAATACTTCACTCCAGAATACTGTGGTCAGAGAATGACTGAAGCCAGTGCCAGCACAGCTATATTATATACACTCAGTGTTACAGAGAAAACAATGCAGATGATGTGGCTTGCTTGTATAGGTCCAGGCTTCAGGTGGGTTCAGTGTAAACAGGTCATAGGCTAGTTCAAAGAACCCCCTCCAAGGGTGAGGGTCAACAATCCAGATGATTCTCCCGCCCAGAAATCAGTTTAAGCTAGCCTATCCACAATACACAGTCAGTAACAGTTTAAACATTTATTCCCTAACATCGCTAACTAGAGTATGCAATGTGCGATCTCTTCGATGAATGAAGCGGACAACTGCTGATGAATAGGGGATTAAAATGATACTAAACATGACATGTTTCCTGTAACCTGAACCTTAAATATCACTAGAGTGTACATATAACCTTCATACTGTATATATATTTCTCTATAAACTAAATACCATCTGCTCATAAATCACTGGGGAATGGAACCATTATAATATGAAATATATAAATAACTAAATGTGGGAGTGCGAGTGTGTGCGTGCGTATATTACTGCGTAATCGCGCCATGCCACGTGTTACGTGGCATACTGATCGCAATCGCACGGTAAAACAATATTAACCAATATACTTTCGTTCATCCAATTATACGATTTCGAGAGTTGACACTATGTAGATAGACATTATGACTGTCAACATTATAACAGTGTAGATATCAAGGTATATACACTTTGAATATTGACAATATGAATGTAGACATTTCGACTTCATCCCTATACAGCATAGAGAATCTGTTCCACACATTACTGTGGCATCTCAGCTGTTTCTTTATATCTGGCACACACAGTGAAGTTAATAAAAGTGATATACTCAGGAAAGCCCATGCTACTTCTGCCTTTATTCCACATATTTCAATTCTATTCTACATGATACACACATTCAGTTTTCTGCAAAGAGCTTTTATAGTATTAATGTTATGAAGAAGGTTCATGTTTATTATTAACAAACTAATTATGAGTTAAAATGCAGATATCCAGGTAGTTTGTATGAACTCAGATACCTTATTAATAGTACATTTGGGAATTATATATTTATTTCATATGTGACTGATCAAATCATCCATACAATTTCTAGAGCTATTTGAAGAAAACTATGAAATGAGCTTTCCCTTGGAAACCTATATCAGTTGCTGTCAGGAGGCATTCTAATAACTGGGCACTTCTCAGTTCTGTTACAAATGGTGGGGCAGTCCCGAATTTGGGTGACTGTCCGGCTTAGTCAGGATTTAGTACGACTGCAAGGACAGTTGGCATGTCCTGCTTCATACTGACCTGCTTGTGAAGGGAAAGTGGTGTGCAACTAACAGTAGTGTACATAGTATTGCCCATGCATTTGTTTAAAATTATAGCCATATTGTCACACTCCGTTCCCTGGGTATCTCCACCCGAGCCTCAATACACTGACTATCACTTTAAACCTCTTCTTGGTACAGGCTGTTAGCCGCGATTTGCACCTGTGATCACTTCACCTGTGTTTTTAATCAGTTCTGCCATTGGTCAGTCCTCGTTTATAAGGCTCCTCCTTTCACCTATTCATTGCTGGTTCTTCGAGTCTACACCTGGCCTGGTTCAACTGCCTCTTCCCGTTATTATCTTTGCTATTACCTGCTCTGCATGCATCGCTGACTACTTCTGACTTGTTCCACATCCCTGTGGCAAGCTGTGGCTCATAGTTTGCTGCATATCTGGATTCCGCTGATCTCTGCTCACCTGCTCCACTCATTCGTGGTAATCGCTATTATCAACACCCGCTATCTACTCTGCATGCACCGCTGACTATTGCTGATTTGTTCCACATATCTGTGGTAAGTTGTGGGTCATCGTTTGCTGCATATCTGGATTCCGCTGATCTCTGCTCACCTGCTCCACTCATTCGTGGTAATCGCTATGATCAACACCCGCTATCTATCTTGCACGCACTGCTGACTACTGCTGACTCGTTCCACATACCTGTGGTAAGTTGTGGCCCTTAATCTGCTGCATACCTGGACTCAGTTGACCTCTGCTCATCTGACCTACTCGTTATTGGTTGTTGCTGTGATCATCTCTCATTATTGACTCTGCCTACATCACAGTCCTCCGTTAATCCCTTCCACAGCCATGTGGTGATTGTTGTGGCTCATCATCTGCAGTATACCTGGCACTCCATTGAACTTTACATTTATGTTCCACTTCTTAGTGGTACTTGCTGTGATCAACACTCACTATGTATTCTGTCTACACTGCTAAACTCTGCTTACTGTTTCTACTCTCCTGTATAACAGCCGTGGTCCACCATCTGCAGTATACTCAGTACTCCATTGAAATTTGTATTTATGTTCCACTTTTAAGTGGTAATTGCTATTATCACCATCTGATATCAGAACTGTATCTCTCTGTATGCTGCCTAGATCTGTTCTCCAATCTGTCTCTCTGGTAACTTCCCAGGAGGGCCGCGACCTGCAGGGTGGAAGCCGCTGAAGTCCAAATTCCCTTGAAGGAATCCCAGGTGAATACCTTCCATCCTGTTGGATTCTGCGCCTCTAGAGAGATCTAGCCAATACCAGTTGAGACAGCAGGATCTCACTCATTTCTTCGTGTGCAAACCTGACACATTTTAGACCATAGAGGCCCCCTGTCTTAAGTGCCCTCGTAACCCCAGATCCTTAATCCAGTTCTCCATATATGCTGTGGTGCAGTATTTAGTGGGTTACGCACGCTTGTTGTGGACAATAACCAATTCTGTAAACCTGGTGAGCTCTTGAAACAAGGATTAAAGGCCTGAAATGGCTCTCTTCAATAGGCCACAAGGTAAAAGTAGTAGTGAATGCAGGAGCCTGGAACAACTGGAATAAATAAGCACACTGTACAAACAACTGGATTGATTCCACACTCCCTCTGAACTTCTGAAATGGATCTGGACTCCCATTAGACCTGTGTACCAGATATGGACTCCTTTTGGACCTCTGGATCAGATATGGACTCCCTTTGGACCCCTGGATTGGATCTATGATGCCTCTGGACCGTATCTGGACTACATCTGGCAGCATACACTCTGTTTTTGGTAGGTTAATCTCTGACATTATAGAGACATATTATGCATTTTAATAAATGCCATTACTTACAGCGCCTAGTGATACTGGTAAACCTAGAATAGTAGTATGGATAAATAAGAAGGCAATCGATACCAAAACAGGTCTCTTGTTTAAACACAAGTCCATATGTGCCACACTTTCCAACAATTCTTGTATTTTCTTCTCTTCCATATATGATGTTTTATCCACTTCCAAAGATGGCAATTATGGTAAACTCTAGAGATAATATGATAGTGTATACTTTCTTGGTTAGACTGTAGTCTCGTCAATGGCAACTACTCCTTACTCTCTGGCCTCATTCCCATGCACACTCCTATACTTCTTCTCTTTCTCTGGCACAATTCTACCCACCAGTGGTTGGCACTTATATCACTTCTGATCTCTCTGCTCTTCAGGCATTCTGGGATGTGTAGTTTGTGTAGAGAAACCATTGGAATGACCCAGCCAGTGGTTCCTACTCCCCTGTGTCAAAGTAACAATAAGAAAATAAACTCAGTTACCTGTCTCTGGGGTTGGATTCCGATGGCTGGTAGTAGGCAGATCCAGAGATGAGAGAGATGATGGGTTTGGAGTCGAGTTGGGATGAAGAGGTCCAGAAGTGTAGTTCCTGATGAAGCTGGATAGAAAGACGGGACCCGAATGGTGCTGTGATGAGGAGGTTCAGAATTGTACTTTCTGATAAACACCAGATAATACAGATAGGTAGACAATGATAATTAAGCTTCAAAATTATAAAGATACAGTTCCGATATCCGGTTGTGTTGGCATACTACATAGCAGTATGGAAAAAGTGATGTTCCAGAAGGGTTAAACAGTAGCTAGTCCAATTGTCCAGAGCCGGGTCGGTACATGGTGTAACAAAAGTCAGTAAACTGGGTTTCAAAGGGTTAAACAGTAGCAAGTCCAGAAAGTCCAAAAGTAAAGTCAATGCACAGAAGAATATTTCAAATAAAAAGGCAGGTTAGTAACACAATTACCTATCAATGCTTGCATGACAGTGGGTCCCTTTTATTGTACCTGTAGGTGTATTTTGATGGCATTAGCAATCATCGCAGAAAGTCGGACATGACTTCTGTCAGAGAGCATAAGCAAGGCAGGCGAAGGCAGAAGAGTAATAGTGGTGAGCAAGTAAAGTGCGGCATGTCTGGTGCAGGAACGGACATGCCGCAGTTGTAGCACCCGCTGGCAGTGACACCCTGCCTCTACACTTGACTCAGCATTCCTGGACAGGTAAGTACTGGGTTACACTAAAGTACACCTTAAACCTCACCTTAGCATGTATGCAATTCAAACTAAGATAATTTATCATGGGAATTAAAGAGATGAATGCCACAGTAACTCACTTTTGACATTTAAGAACATGTATGGCTCCGTTGAGAGTCTTATATTAGTCCTTTTGATATATAATTGGCTTTACATTGGCATAGTTACATAATTGTGTCTTATGTACCTTACCCTTATGCTTTACACTGTACCTCCGACAGCTGTTCTTTTGTCTTGTATTGAGTGGCAACAGGTTGGTCTAGTGGCTAACCCAGTGTTCCCAAAACCAGTCCTCAGAATGCGCTAACAGTGCATGTTTTAAAGGTCACAAGTAAAATAATTAGTACCACCTATAGAGCTTTTAAAATGTGTTAGTCAGTTATGAATACACCTGTGCTCCAATAAGGAGATATGGAAAACATGCATTGTTAGGGCTCCCTGAGGATTGGATTTGGAAAACACTTAGTTAGACCGATGAATAGTATAATGCTGTGATTGACTATGGGCCTGAATCATTAAGGAAAGTTAATTTAAAAAAATCGAGTAAGTAGTCTCCTGGACAAAACCATGTTACAATACAAGGGGTGCAAATTAGTATTCTGTTTTGCACATAAGTTAAATACTGTCTGTTATCATGTTGCACACAAATATCAACTTTAAATTTCAGTGTACAAATAAGCTATCAAGTATTTGTGTGCTACAAGAAAAAACAGACAGTATTTAACTTAGGTACAAAATAGAAAACTAATTTGCACCCCTTGCATTGTAACATGGTTTTTTCCAGGAGACTACTTACTCAATTTTTTTTTACTTAACTTTCCTTAATGAATCAGGCCCTATATATTGTTCTTGTGTGTACAGAAAAAAAGTTTCACTTTTTTAGTAATGTATTATTTGAAAGAATAATAAAACTGCGAATGCAAAAAATGTCTTATCTGTGCATATACTGTATGAATAACTTGTCTTGCTCTGCATACTGAAATTGGCAATCGAATACATTTAGACGCAATATGTCTGTGTGTACAATGCACTTACATATTAAGGGTTAAGTTTTATTAAGCTTCATGGTATCAGACAATAGAATCCGTAGGGGAGATCTTGGAATCTCTATATATTTTCCTGCACAAAATGAATTGCTCTGCATATTCACATAATAATCATTGGTCATCTAAAAACGTAATCTACAATAACTAAATAATTAAAATAAATAATACTTTTATATAATTAGAAAAAATAAATATTTTAATAAATAAATAAAAATTTTAAATAAACACATATCTATAAGCTTATTACGAGATTTAAACTTCGGACTAAATGCATCACAAAAAATAAATTTACCATTAATGCTATAGATAGTCTTATTGTATATCTCTGTAGCTCCTCCTCATGAGTATATTTGTAAGGTGGTAAACTATCTAATAGAGCCAACTGGCTCCATATACCACAATGGTACAATCACAAGCATAAATCTCTCTCCATCTCTCAACTCCCTATTAACATACCCCTAGAAAAAACTTGAATATTACCACTAAATGCTAAGTGAAATTTTGAAATAACTCCATTCAGAAAACACTTATTAGTGTGTTGTTACATGTAGTACATGTAATATAATAAACAAAAGTCAAAAAATGTTTGTAAAAAATAATATAATATAGAAAAATATATAATCTCACAATACCCACATAAATACAGATTTATTCATAAAAACATAACTTAAAACATATTCAAATCAACACAATCATTTATTCTGTTGGAATACAAAGAATCCATAGCAAAAATCCAAAATGTTTCCATCTTACAGAGGGAGGCAAATCTTTCACCTTCCCTCTCAGTTGATTCTATATGTTCTATGGCAGTAACACATAACCCTTCCAAGGAACTATTATGTTTTTGAACAAAATATTTAATCAAGATGTTTCTCCTGTGATCCAAAAATCTGATATTAACTGTTCTCGTGGTCCTGCCTACATATGGGGCCCCACATTCACATTCTGTCAGATAAATGATATATTTCAACTGAAAATGTATAACGTTTTTTATTTCATAACTCTTTTTAGCTACCGTAAGTGCGTTTTCTTGTATGCAAATTAGAGTATGCAAATGTACAAGTAATACATAATTTTCTATTACATTTTAATATACCTATGGGTCTCCCAAGGAATCCAACTTTCAAATTGTTCTTTTTTTGCTGATATAGCAATTTTTATGGCCAAACCTCTCCTAAAAATAGCTCTAGGATTACTACATACTGAGGACATTAGTACTTTATAATATTCTAGAATAGGAAAATTATTTTTTATAATTCCTTTAATCTGACTAGAATATGAGTTAAATTGACTCACAAACAAAACATTATCTTTAACATCCATTAAGCTACCACCTAAATCTTTACTGACTTTATCCTTCTTTTCCAGTAGCTTTTGTCTACTCATCAATTTTGTGCCAGAAAGTGCCTTATCCAAAGGATACCGGAGATGACCTTTGTCTTTAAATGAATCCAAAAGTGTCTTAGCGTGTTGAAAAAAAGCCTGATCTGAGCTGCAGTAGCTCCGCAGTCTCAGCAACTGACCTTTTGGGATATTCTTCTTCTATGCCTCCAGGTGACAGCTCTTAGAATTTAAAAAATGATTACTGTCCATTTCTTTTTGATATGTTTTAGTTACAATATTACCTTTCTCAATCGATAGGGCAATATCCAGGAAGTTGATATGGTGCCTACTTGAATTACTAGTGGATTTTATACCAAAATTATTAGTGTTCAAATGGTTAACAAAGTGTATAAAAGAATCGACATTCCCTTGCCAAACAAAAAATAATCATCTATATATCTCCCATAGAACACTAGGATTGCCCCGTAGCCACCATCCCAGATATACAATTGCTCAAACAACTCCATATAAAGGTTTGCAAAGCTCGGGGAGATCCAAGTGCCCATGGCTGTTATGTAAATCTGTAAATAAAATTGGTGATCAAAAGTGGCAGCACAGTGTTTTAGTGGTTAGCCCTTTTGCCTCACAGCACTTGGGTCATGAGTTTGATCCCCGACCATGGCCTTATTTGTGTGGAATTTGTATGTTCTCCCCAAGTTTGCGTGGGTTTCCTCCGGATGCTCCAGTTTCCTCCCACACTCCAAAAACATATTAGTAGGTTAATTTGCTGCTATACAATTGACCTTAGTCTCCCTTGGTCTGTGTGTGTATGTTAGGGAGTTTAGACTGTAAGCTCAAATGGGGTAGGGACTGATGGGAGGGAGTTCTCTGTACAGTGCTGTGGAAATAGTGGCACTATTTAAATAGATGATGAGGATAATTATGTGTTAAAATAAAACTAATTGAGTCCAATACAACCCATGTTGTGTCACACTTAGAGTATCATCTTTACTGCCACACTTAGATTATCATCTTTACTGCACTTACTGCACTTATACCCTTCTCATGTGGTATATTAAAAACAGAAAGTCTTCCTGCCATTGAATTGATGAAATGAAGTTCCAAAAATGTGTGGTATCTTTAATATATGATCTAAGTGACACGACATGGGTTTGTAAAATGGAATCTGTAGACAACAAAAGATTTGAAGTAAGTGACCCTAAACCAGAAACAACAGACCTCCCAGGTGGTGATAATAGTGATTTATGTATCATAGGTAAATAATAAAATGTGGGGATCGCCGGGTGCTAAGTAAACAGAAAACCCATCTCCTCCCTGGATATTGCACCATCGACGAGTGCAACCTGGAGAAGAGTTTTAAATTGCACAAAGAATAGGCTAGTTGGATTAGTTTTTAATTTTCTATAAAAAACACCCATTAATGAGCATTCCTCATTAATTAAGCATTCCTGAATATAATCCTCAGTATTCAACACTACCAGACCACCACCCTTGTCCACTGGTTTAATTATTATTGTAGGGTCTATTGTTAGCCTTTTTAAGGCTTTTCTTTCCTGAATTGTCAGGTTATTCTTCAACTTCTTTTTATCAGCTAATGTACAGATATTCCGAAAATAATTTACTGTGGTACTATAAAAAGCATCTATAAAGCCTGTCTTATATTGCATCGGGTAAAACTTGGATTATTTCTTAAGAATCCTAGTCTTCGTTGTCTTATTGATACAAAAAAAACAGCTAGCTTCTCTAAAGGGGAATCTGTCAAACCTTCGCTTCTAAGGGATTCCAATATATCAACTGCTAAATCATCAGTCTCATCTAGAAGTATCGGATTAACATTTATGCCATTCTGTTTCAGTTTTTTATTTGCAAAGTATATTTTTCTATAGAAATCTCTCACTAGTTTATTGAGGTCTACAAAAAGTTTGAAAATATCAGGTTTACTTGCCAGGAATACTTTAATCCTTTGCTAAGCAATGATGATTCATGTGAATCAAATGTTTTATTTGAAAGATTAAAGACCCATTTCTTCACTAAATGTGCCTTTGTCTTCTTACATATTTCTCTCCATCCTCTTCTACATCCTCTGCATCTGAGTCTAGATCTTTTCTTCTTTATTTTATCCTTGAGTCTCTTTCTACAAACTGATCCTGCCTCATTCCCTAGTGGTGACGTCTCACTAAAAAAATGCTTCCTCAAGTTGGTTTGAATTTTTGGTTTTGTACCTCCTATTGGGGTTTCAACTTTCAGAGATGTATTTTCTCCTACTTTCCTAATCTTGAAACTGTGGTACCCCAGGGAACTGAGTTTTTAGATTACCAATGATTATTATGTGAATATGCAGAGCAATTTATACTGGCTAATTATGTTAATTAGTATTTTTTGTTTGTTTTTTATTGACTATATGTCCTTTTATGTTTTTATATTATTCTTGCAGCATATGGTATTATTGTATAGAAAATCACCCAATACCACCTTAGTAATTTGGCTTATATGAGGGAATTTTAATTAGTTTCTCTCACTCACCGGACCGTGAGTGCCTCTGCCCTTGTGCGTGGTTCTCTCTCCTTCCTGCCGGCGCCTGTCCTGAGCCGCGGCCGCCCGCCATCTTGATCGGATTGCGCATGTGCAGGATCCAAGGACTCTTATGACCTTGCTTTTAATCTAATTGGTGGATCAATCACCTCTTCCTATTTAAGGCACCTCTGCTCTTTGTATCATTGCCTGATCTTGATTCTCACTTCCTGTGAGTCTCTGAAGGTGTTTCCTGTGTCCTGCCCGTGTCTTCAGCTTCCTGCTGGATTACCTGCTCTGTTCATCGGCGGCTCCCATACCCGCTACAGACTCCTAGCTCTCCTGCTGTGCCTGCACCTGGACAAGCCTTTCTACTTAGCAGCGGTATACATAATCACTATAGACTATTTGCTATTACCCTGCATATCTGTTCTGGACAAGCTTCTCAGCTCAACTGCTGTATACATACAGCTATAGACTATTTTCTGTTACTCTACTTATCTGCACCTGGACAAGTCCTTACCTCCTCGCAGTGGTACAACTTGCTATCCGCAGACCACTGACTCTCCCTGCTACCTACCTGCACCTGGACAAGTCTTCCCATCACAGCAGTGGTACAACTTGCTATCCGCAGACCACTGACTCTCCCCGCTACCTACCACTATAGCTGCAAGTCGCTGACTTTCCCACCACTATAGCTGCAAGTCGCTGACTCTTATCTAGTCCATTGACATTCCTTCTTCACCAGTTGTTGTATAAAGTTCCAACTATTCACCCTGCTGCCCAGAGGATCACTGTGCAATCCGCCCCTCTGGTAAGCATTATCATCTGGTGAATCCTGGGTAGAACTCCTAGTGCCCGTGACAGTTTCTAGGTGATTTGACATATTGTCTCCAGAAGGCTAATGATTTTGTATCACTCTGATATGTCTTAGTCAATTTAAAAGGAAGGTTCTTACCCCAACATGTTATCTCTAAGGAAACCACAAAACTTCTGTTGAGAAACGTCTCAGATTGGCTCCTGCAAATTATTAATAATAGACCCAAGAGTGTTCTGTCTCATTAGATTGACTTTATGAGAGTTTTTGATCTTATATTGGACCCAAACATCGGTTTTATAAAACCTTTTAGATCGAGTTTCAAGGAAGGTAAGATCACCATGGTGAGAGTGAAGTATTGCCCAAGAACTAAAGACTTGTACTGCAGCTCTGGTAGGTAGTGTCAGAAGTCACCGGCATTGACTGCAAGAGTCAGGGTTCTGATTTTGATTGTATATCTCTCAAGTGGTCTATTTAGCCACCTAAATACTGTTCAAATAGTGAGGATCCTTAAAAGAAAAGAAAGGTCCTTGGACTATATTTATATGTTATCATCTTAACAATCCAGGATAAAGGATATGAGACTTTAATTATCGTAAGACTTTCCCTATATATGCACTATAGGTGAACTGAGATTATAACAACTAAATGGAATTGGGTCTGATTGCTAATTTGAGAAGTCAGAAAATGATTTTTTATTTTACATTGTATGAATTTGGTGTACTGTGTTTTTTTATATATTTCCTTGGAAATTGTGTTTTAAATAAACTGTGTTATATAAATTTCTATGGTGGTATATTTACTTTACAGAAGATCTTATGCACTTCTTTTCTCTTTTATTTATTTGTTTAGCAATAACATGTTAGTTAGTGCATACACTGAGGATCTGGTGGCCTCAATTTATGTCTACAGGAATAGAAAATCAATTTATGTGTCGTATATAGCTAGAATTCTATATTATCATTGTAGGTTTACAATTGATCTTCGGTCCCCAAGGGATAGTGAGGATCTACTCTTGCAGCACTTGGAGATCCAATCCCCATGTCAGACAGCTTATTCGCTGTCTGCAAATTAGAAGCAAAGATGCTGGCTATGAACAGCGCACATACAATCCCAATATTAAAGTGTTCAAAATTGCACAAGATTACTCATCTTCGCATTAAAATGTAACTTTTATTACAGATGTATTAAAATTGTATTGCAGATTAAAACAGCTAAATATGTGCAAATGAGTGAATAAAGGGATAAAATTGCTATGTATGCAATTTAATTTTTTTAGCATGGTTGCTAAGTGGTTAGCACTTCTGCCTTACAGCGCTGGGGTCATGAGTTCAATTCCCAACCATGGTCTTATCTGTGTGGAGTTTGTATGTGTCTGCATGGGTTTCCTCCAGGTATTCCGGTTTCTTCCCACACTCCAAAAACATACTAATAGGTTAATTGACTGCTATCAAAATTAACCCTAGTCTCTCTCTCCCTCTCTCTCTCTCTCTTTCTGTGTGTGTGTATGTTCGGGAATTTAGACTGTAAGCTCCAATGGGACAGGGACTGATGTGAATGAGTTCTCTGTACAGCACTAAGGAATCAGTGGCGCTATATAAATAAATGGTGATGATGATGCTCTCCATCTCTTGACTAATTAAATCCTCTATTATTTTTGATTAGAAACATGAATTGTATTATTGATAAATAGTCAAACACTATTAGATGATATGTGCCCTTAACATCTGATATTGTTAGGTTCTTTGTAGGTATGTTATGACCTTCTTTATATTAAGACGTTGTTAAAATATAATTGTAAACATGATTGAATCCTTCTAATATAATGCATATCTATTTATCACACAATGTGATATAGAGTATGTTTTTCTACTTAGCCCTTTCTGACAAACAGAGATATTAGCAGTATCTTTATTAGTGGCTCTCTGTGTCAATGATAGCGAGGGGAGTGAATTGCTAACTATCCACTAGTACACTAATACTGTGGGTTTGGGCACACTAATAGCATTAACCACAAAATATTGGTAATTTTGTCAATCCAATTTATTAAAGAGGCGTATTCAGTGAATTAGATCTGAGGCATAGACAGCAAAATGCTGATGCGCGTTTCGCTAGATTTGCTTTAACCAGGCAAAGTTAGCAGGGAAATGCATAGAGTGGGCTCCACCTGCCGTAAAGCCGAACCAGTCCCAGGCCGGTCAGCACGGGGATGGATTCCCCCTCCCCTTCAGATTTAACTAGGCCTGTGTTGATAGCACTATTGGGGTCCCATGATTTCACTATTACCAGCACTAGGCTTTGCCAGTCTGGGCTGGTGGCACTATAGCAGGAAAACACATAGAGTGGGGTCCACCTGTCATTATGTCAAGCCAACCCCAGGCCAGTCAGCACAGAGCTGGATCCCCCCCAGGTTTAACCAGCCCCATTGTCACGGACACTAGGAGTCTTTGCCCAGGATATCACCAGATGATGTACTTACCAGAGTAATATAGCTGGTACTATGGTTCTCTGGTAGCAGGGTGACAACGGAACAGGAGAATCAGCAGATGGTGAGAGAATGCTCAAAGAAAGTCTATGACTAGCAGCAACTGGTAATGAGTAGATGAATGTACACGAGGAACCAGATGGACAAGTAAACGTGAGGAGAGTCAGTGGTCTGCGTACAGCAAGTTGTACCACTGCTATAGTGAGGAGGAATGTCCAGGAGTAGCGAGGAGGTAGTGAGAGTCAGTGGTCTGCGTATAGCAAGTTGTACCACTGTCTATAGTGAAGGAATAGATTCCAGGTGCAAGTAGGTAACGGGGAAGTCAGTGGTCTGCGTATAGCAAGTTGTACCACTGCTTATGTGAGAGGATACTAGAAACTGGTGTCACAGGGAAACAGGAGTCAGTGGTCTGCGTCAGCAAGTTGTACCACTGCTATATATATGTGAGGAGGGGCACGAGGAGATGAATGTAATGCAGAGGATACACGGGGCACACGGAACTTGATCCCACGATGATATCCACAATACAATAATAACTGACAAGCGCTGCTTGAAGTATACAAAGTCACTAGAGCGATCCAGGTAATAGAACACAAAGTCAATAGTCACAATAGCTTCAGTAGATAGAAGACTCTGGAGATGAACACAACACAGTCCAGACGGATATGCAATACAAAAGCAAAGTCAATGGAAGGTATGCATACCGCGGTTCAGGAGAGCAGGCTGTCAGTGAGACGTGCAGGGATACCTGAACGGCTGAACGCCGGCAGGAGGAGAGACCACTGGAGGATGGAAGCGGTAATCAGGTTGGTGCAGCGCACGGCAGGTAACCAGTACCAACGGAGCAATACTCAGGAAGCAGTAGTAAGTAAAACTGGAAACATGATGAACATGGGAGAGTTGAGGCTGTCTGGTATCCGGCAGTAGTAGCGGAGGCAGCGGAGGGAAGACACGCTGAACACGGGAGAGTAGAGGCGGTCTGGAATCCAGTAGTAGAAGCAGATAGAAATCAGTGGAGAGCTGACACGATGAACACAGGAGAGTTGAGGCGGACTGGAATCCGGCAGCAGTAGCAGATAGGAATCAGCTGAGTGCAGGCACGATGAACACAGGAGAGTTGAAGTGGTCTGGAAACCACAAACGTAGTAGATGGGAATCAGCTGGAGCTGAATACACGAGGAAACACAGGAACACCTTCAGAGGCTCATGGGGAATGAGACTCCAAAATCAGGCAACCAGGTAATGATCACAGGTGGTTTAAATAGGGAGGGTTGCCTGATCATCCAATCAATTAAAAGCAACAGGTACTGAAGGTTTAATAAGGGCTGCACATGCGCAGACCCTCAGGATGGCGGACGGCCACGGTTCCTGAACACAGGAGAAATGGCACTCACAGTCCGGTGAGTGACACCCATGCTGATAGCACTAGGGGTCTTCCCAGGCCCCTGTATAAATCCATTGTACCCTTGGTGCACTATAGGTATCAGGAATCTCTTACCTGCCTGCGGCAATCACTCCATGTGCCATACATCCTGGTAGCGCTGCTGCAGTCACATGACCTTGGAGGCGGGGAATTCAAATCTCGTACTACTTCTGTCCCACTCTGACACTCTCCTGTGTCAGAGCAACAAGTTATCTTGGCGTCTGGCTGTTCCTTGTCCTTGTGCTTCCCCATTGTATCTCTCTCTGTGTTAATCTGCTGATCTACTGTGTACCGACCCGGCTCTGTCATTTAACTATTCTGCTGCTGACTCCCTGGCTCATCCGAACCGGCTGATCCACTGTGTACCGACCAGGCTTTTGTCATTGACCATTCTCCTGCTTACTCCTTGGCTCATCCGAACCAGCTGATCCATTGTATACCGACCTGGCTACGGCTTCTGACTCTCCTCGTGGTAACCCCCACGTGCTTCTGTCTTGAAGCAACAAGGTACCTCTGGCCCTTTATATCTGTGCACACAGTCTCTGCTAATTACCCTGCCTGACGTGTGTCTTCAACTCTGTTCACGGAACTATCCACCCTCAACTACCTTGCTATCATGTCGGTGGGCTAACCTAGGGGCCGCGATCTGCAGGCCTTCGGCAGCAAAAACCACTCCGCCTTGCGGAAGTTCTTGGAGGGTACTGGGGGGGTCCATTAGACTCAGTGCCCTGGGAAGGCCAGTGCTAATACCGACTGATAGTCTTCTCCCGTGAGATGTAACAATAGGTCCCACCATGCACAGGTTGCCATTAAGTGTTTGGGCCTGCTTGTGCTTGTAGTATGATATGTACCAGCATACCTATGGCTGCCAGGGTATGCAGGCACTTGGGGAACCACAAGGGACCTTTGGTGCAAAAGCAAAAATGTAAATAAAGCACATACCCTAGTGTAAAAATGACTTTAGTTGAAATAAAAACATCATTACAGTACCCTCATTCACCCTCTTTATTGCTCACCTAGATCCAAGCTCTTTATCTGTAATAAATCCAGCGATCCTTGATTTGGCAAAATAAAAAACCCTCATATGTGACGCAATACTAAGAGCCCCCGGCCCAAACTTGGAATAGACCTCGAAGCCCCGCTCTAGATAGACTTCCCTTCAGAGACATGTGGAGTCTAACAGTAGAGAGGTATTTACTAGGGATCCCCGCAAGGGAATATGGAATTAGCTGCTTTCTAGCCACAGGTCGTGGTCCTCTAAGGGGGATTAGAGAGAGTGAGGTGTAACTGTGAAGTGGAGCAAACCTGCTGGAAGATAAATGCAGAGATTCAGGTGAACAACAGTGAACCAAACCGTTGAGGTCTTTCAAAAGCGAATAGCTTGAGGGCAGGACTGATGATGAGGCATTCTTGCAATAATACCACAGGTCTTAATCGTGGAACAGGTAACACAGGATACTGATGTGCAGAGAGAACAGCGTCCTAACAGGTAAGGAGACTTGATGATATGGCAACTTGGTACAGAAGCAGGTGCTTTAAATAGACAGAGATGACAGACAATTAGTCAATCAAGAAAATGCAGGAAGATTTGAAGACCTGGTATGCACATGCTCAATTCAGAGCAGCAAGTGAATGCAGGGAGTGAGAAGCAAGGAAAACGGGTAAGAACAGTGACTAAAATGCAGGTTAGCTGGTGCAATGTGTGAAACCCTGGGTCTCTTGGGAAAGCTAAGTTTTTTCCTAGCAGCAGTTGCCTGAGAAACTGAAAGAGGAGACGTCATCGTGTCACATACCACTTGAGCTGTCAACTTGCTCACCAGGAGCTCCTTGCATCTCTTGAGATCTAGGTCATTTGGAAGCAAAGAGAAGACATAGCTAATAAACCTAGATCACGCAAAGTCGCCAAAATGTAGTGATCCGATTTCAAAATTTCGTTAACTCTTGGATCATGGCAGAGCGAATAAAGTATTTGATCTTAGCGTAATTGCTTCGTTTCATCTCCTCCTTCAGTTTCTTAAGCTGCTTTTAGTCTAATTTTAGGGAATCACTTGGCTCAAGTTAGCAGTGTCTGAACTCACTTCAAAGGTGACTGCTTCAAATGGTTTCACACCTTGCACAGCACAGAAAGCATTCTCTACTGCGCTAGACTAAAATATATTCCCCCTCCTTTCCCAATGTCATGGCTTGTGGAGTAAGCATGGATGGCTTTTCGCTATTTCTCCATCCTTAGAAGTATATAAAGGGTGGAATTCCCCCTTGTTGCCACCTCTTGCTTTAGTTGGTGGCAGGGCAAATTAAATTGTTCTTTTAGCTGCTGCAATCTCCTGCACAATGCCGGAAATGTTCCGAACTTTTATAGGCTACCGACAGAATCTCCTGCACATCCCTGTCATTTTTCAAAAAGCTCTGCACCACCAAGTTGATTGTATGAGCAAAATAGGGAATGCGATGGAATTCACCCAGCAATGACATGTCCTGAGCAGAGTCCAAGTGGGATAAGCCATGTAGCAATGACATCCCTTAGATTTTGTAACAGATTGTCAGCTGTTTGCCTCTTAGTGAAGCCGGTGAAACACAGACTAGCCTGCCTCTGTAAAATCTGACATAGTTGGGTATACGCTGCTGGTGTTCCTGCTTGTGAGGCGAATCACCAACCCAGTGGGCTGTCACAGTCATATAATCTTTAGTTTGCCCACACCCGCTTGTCTGCATATTTGTAGTTAAATGTACATTGGGTAGAATGGCAGTTTGTAGCCCAATAATTAAATCTTTTCGAACCTTCTGGTAGAGGTGAGGATTATTTTTTCTAGTAAAATGGTGTCCTGATGGAAATTGGTAACAAGGACACAAGATCTTAATTAACTGTCTAAAACCAGCTGCATTAATAGTGGATATTGGACACAGATCTAATACTAGCATAGTCACCAAGGCCTCTGTGATCCGCTTTGCGACTGGGTGACAGCTTTCATACTTGCTTCCTCTTGAAAAGGATTGTTTAACAGTCAATTGTTGTAAACTACTAGTAGTCTTCTTCTTCTTGGTCTGCTTCTGGGATGAAGATCCACCCCCAGCAGCATCACCGGCACTAATGCTCAAGAAGTCTTCTAAGGAACCCTGGATAGTGGAGGAGTCATCTAGCCTTAGCAACTTGGATGCAGGACTAACTCCAATCGCTAGTGAGGATATTGATGAGGACAGTGATGTGGGTGTAGATTGCAGGTGTCGGGATCTGAATATACAGTTTATTCTGCCTTACAGTTTTTTTCCAGCTCAGCTTTTACACTTAAAAGAATTTTGGCACTACTTTTTCAGTCTGAATGACAAGGTCTTGCATCTTCATGACTGACCTTACAAGAAGATGGCTCAATGACAGTTGCAGGAAATGACAGTTGCAGAACTAGCACTCATACAGAAAGGTGAAGGCCTGATTCTTTTCTTGCCACTGCATGCGTAGAATGGCATGTTGGCAATTGTATGTTTTTCTGCAGTTAACTTTGCCTTGATTGCAGTTTTTCTTCTTTACCAAGGTAAACAGTGTTTTTTTTACATTTTTGTTTCCCTGACTTAAAAACACTATGCACTTTAAAATAGGCTTTAAAAGATGACGTAGAGGGATTACATCTACTCTGTAGACTGGCAAGAACACTGTCACCTCTTCTGTTTCTGGGTGAGCTATGGCACAGTAGAATGTGACTGCAGACTTTTAAGAACACTACCAGCCCTCCTCTTTCTCTTTCATTAATCACGATGCCCAACTGCACTGGAGACTGTCAAGAACCCTGCTACCTCTTCTGTGTCTCTCTGTGAAATGGCGCCGGATCTCCATGGAGGGCGGTACTTATAGAATCCAAAACTTGTGATATCCGACGAAGCAACAATGACCTTTTGCCTCGTTTTCAGTTCCAACGGCGGGCGAAAGTACAGAATCTGCTCAGCTCGGTACTTGGATGTGCGATGTTCGGCTGGGCTCAGTTTCCAAAAAATGAGCCCAAGCATCTCTAGTTATATTATAATGTATGTATTAGTAACTGTGTGATAGTTGTTATGTACTGGGTCAACTAATTGCTCGGCTTTTCATATTCCACGTACCTACACATTTTCCGAACAGCTCCCAACATTCTAGGATCTAGACAAGAAGCAGCACCCTATGAAAGCTGTTATATAGGTAGGAGAGAACTACAAAGTCACCAACGGCCTCATTTTTAGCCCTCCTAAGTTTGTGTCCTAACCTTTCTTGCTCTATTTATTTTCTCTTTTTTCCCCATCTCTCTTGTTTGTCCTCTATCTCTCACCTTCCCCAATGTCCTGTCCACATCCCTGCTGTGATTCTATCTTCCATTGTACTCCTCTCCTCCCTTCCACCTTCATTCCTCCTCATCCTTTCCATCCTTTCCATCCTTACCCTTTCTCCACAGATTTTCCAGAACAGTGAGAATGAGCTCCAGGCAAAAATAGCAGAGTCCAAATCATTAATCTTTACTTAAGTGAAAACTTTATTTTCTTTTAGCTGATATTTGTCAGAGAACAACTATTGTTTTTTTTCCACTTTAAATGGCCCCCGCATGCTGACCACATACCCTCCCCTGTTGCACTTCAGTATTGGGGATGAGTGGGGTGCACCATAGTATACACTTGCTCCAGGCTACACCTCTGCATAAGTGCACCTTACATCTTTTCTTGTCCTTTTATGCTTAAAGGAAGATGATGTATTTGTTCTTTTTCTGCACATATGAACAGTTGCACAATTCTATTTTCTTGTTCTGTATGCTGAATGGAATTTTCATTGCGTGTCTTAACATAGTAACATAGTAACATAGTCGATGAGGTTGAAAAAAGACACCAGTCCATCAAGTTCAACCTATTTTGGATCTCCTGCGATCCTGCAATTATATTTGAAATTGATCCAGAGTAAGCAACCGCCAATCTGTTTCAATTGTGAAAATCCCCCCAGACTCAATATCGCAGTCCTATTTTTACCCTATATCCACTACTATCCTACATTTTAATTAACGGTCGTATCCCTGGATACACCTTTCCGCTAAAAATTTGTCTAACCCTTTCTTAAACATATCTATTGAATCTGCCATCACAACCTTCCCTGCCAATGAATTCCATATCTTGACTGCCCTTACTGTAAAGAACCACTTCCTTTGCTGGTTGTGAAATCTCCTCTCCTCTAACCTTAGGTTGTGACCACGTGTCCTGTGTATAGTCCTTGGGGTAAAAAGTTCCCATGAAAGTTCTCTGTATTGACCCCTAATGTATTTGTACATAGTAATCATATCTCCCCTTGGACGCCTCTTTTCTAAAGTAAACATGCCTAAACTGGCTGACCTTTCCTTATAACTTAATGACTCCATACCCTTTATCAATTTTGTCGCCCTTCTCTGAACCATTTCTAGTTCCAAATTATCTTTTTTATAGAGTGGTGCCCATAACTGTACTGCATATTCAAGATGAGGTCTTACCAACGATTTATACAGTGGCAAAATTACACTGTCTTCCCTTGCATCTATGCCCCTTTTTATGCATGCCAATACTTTGTTTGCCCTTGCAGCTGCTGCTTGACATTGAGCACTATTGCTAAGTCTACTGTCTATGAGCACTCCCAAATCCTTTTCCATTATAGATTCTCCTAAATTAATTCCATTTAATTTATAGATTGCGCTCTTGTTTTTGACCCCTGAATGCATAACCTTACATTTATCTGTGTTAAACCTCATATTCCATTTGGCCGCCCAATCCTCCAGTTTATTTAAGTCCCTCTGTAGAGAAGCTACATCTTGCTCTGATTTTATTACCTTACAGAGTTTAGTGTCATCTGCAAAAATAGAAACTTTACTCTCTAAACCATCACCAAGGTCATTAATGAATATATTAAAAAGGAGTGGCCCCAGCACGGAATCTTGAGGTACTCCACTTATGACTTTTGACCAATTAGAAAATGTTCCATTTATCACAACTCTCTGTTTCCTATTCTCTAACCAGTTTTCGATCCAAGTACAAATGTTGATTCCTAGACCCAGTTCCCTAATTTTATAAACCAACCTCTTGTGTGGCACTGTATCAAAGGCCTTTGCAAAATCTAAGTAGACCACATCTACTGTGCTGCCCTGGTCTAAGTTTCCACTAACTTCCTCGTAGAAACCAATTAGATTAGTTTGACATGACCTATCCCTCAAAAATCCATGCTGATTCCCACTAATAATTTTACTGCGTACCAAGTAATCCTGAATACTATCCCTTAAAATACCATTGAGTAGTTTCCCCACTATTGATGTCAGGTTTACAGGTCTCTAATTCCCTGGTTGGGATCTTGTCCCCTTTTTAAACAACGGCACCACATCTGCTATTCGCCAATCCCTTGGTACTGAGCCTGATGAGATTGAATCTCTGAAAATTAAGAATAGCGGTCTAGCTATTTCCGAGTTTAACTCCATAAGGACCCTTGGGTGTATGCCATCTGGACCTGGAGCTTTATTTATCTTAATATTCTTCAATCGCCTTTGGACTTCTTCCTCTGACAACCAAGTATTGATTAATGGCATGGTTTAATTTCCATTTTTATGTATTACTTCTACCATTTGTTTCTCTCTGGTAAATACTGAAGAAAAGAAAGTGTTTAATATCTCTGCTTTTTCCTTAGTATCATTTATCAATTCACCCATCTCACTTCTTAGGGGTCCTATATTATCTTTTTTAATCTTTTTGCCATTTATATACTTAAAAAACATTTTGGGGTTTGTCTTACTTTCTGTTGCAATGTGCCTTTCATTTTCATATTTAGCTAATTTCCTTTTTGCATGTTCTATTACATTCCTTGTACCTACGGAAGGACTCCTCTGACCCTTCAGACTTAAACAATTTAATTGCAAGCTTCTTCCTTTGCATTTCTTCCCTTACATTTTTATTTAGTCACATTGGTTTAAACTTAATTCTTTTACATTTATTTCCCATGGGAATGAACTTATAAGTGTATGTTTCCAACAACATTTTAAAGACAGCCCACTTTTCTTCCGTATTCTTTCCTTCAAAGGCTTTGTCCCAGTCTATGCTCTTTATAGACTCCTTTAGCATATTAAAGTTTGCCTTTCTAAAGTTTAAAGTCCTTCTTTCTGTAAAGCTGACTAAAATACCTACACAGTAACACTTCTCTTGATATGTAAGCTCAAAAATGTGAATTTGCTGAAATTGTTCACAGTGGAATGAGTGAAACGTCACTTCAAGATCCGAACAACCACTACTCTGATTCGCCCAACTCCTCTCATCTGATGAGTCAGAATTTGGACCTCTGCAGATGTGGCCATCTCGGCCTCTGAATAACTGTGATTTTCCACTGCCCTCACAAATTCTCATGATCAAGTCACTGAAGATATTGCTATTCATTAAATTTTCCATTCAGTGGGTAGGACCTCCTGCTCAGTCTTGTTGCTGAGAACTGAAGAACTAAATAAGAATCAAGTAATTTAATAGTAAGTGATCAAGTAGAGATAAATTGTTCAGATTCAGGTTAATCCAACAAATCAGAGTTTTACATATCCGAGTCGAGTCTTTGATTAATTTGGGATTGCCTGCAATCCTTGGACCTAAAAGTGAGGTTACATGCAATTTTCATGTGACATGAAAACTATGCTTTATAGTCTTCCTTTTATATACAGCCATGGCCAAAAGTTTTGAGAATGACACAAGTATTGTTTTTTACAAAGTTTGCTGCTTCAGTGTTTTTAGACCTTTCTGTCAGATGATGCTATATTATACTGAAGTAAAATTACAAGCATTTTATAAGTGTCAAAGGTTTGTATTGACAATTGCATTACGTTTATGCAAAGTGTCAATATTTGCAGTGTTGACCCTACTTTTTGAAGAACTCTGCAATATCCCCGGCATGCTGTTAATCAACTTCTGGGCCACATACTGAATGATGGCCACCCATTCTTGCCTAATCAATGCTTGGAGTTTGTCAGAATTTGTAGGTTTTTATTTGTCCACCAGCCTCTTGAAGATTGACCACAAGTTCTCAATGGGATTAAGGTCTGGGGAGTTTCCTGGCCATGGACCCAAAATGTCCATGTTTTGATCCCGAGCCACTTAGTTATCACTTTTGCCTTATGGCAAGATGCTCCATCATGCTGGAAAAGGCATTGTTTGTCACCAAACTGTTCATGGATGGTTGTGAGAAGTTGCTCTTGGAGGTTGTTTTGGTACCATAATTTATTCATGACTGTGTTATTAGACAAAATTGTGAGTGAGCCCACTCCCTTGGCTGAGAAGAAACCCTAACACATGAATGGTCTCAGGATGCTTTACTGTTGACATGACACAGGACTGATGGTAGCACTCACCTTTCCTTTTTCTGGACAAACGTTTTTCCAGATACCCCAAACAATCTGAAAGGGGATTTCTCAGCGAAAATGACTTTAACCCAGTCCTCAGCAGTACAATCCCTGTACCTTTTGAGGAATATCAATCTGTCCCTGATGTTTTTCTTGGAGAGAAGTGGCTTCTTTGCTGGCCTTCTTGACTCCAGGCCATCCTCCAAAATTCTTTGCCTCACTGGGCGTACAGATCCACTCAAACCTGCCTGCTGCTATTTCTGAGCAAGCTCTGCACTGGTGGTGCCCCGATTCTGCAGATAATTCAACTTTTTTAGATGGTCCTGGTGTTTGCTGGAATTTCTTGAGCATTCTGAAGCCTTCTTCACAATTATTGAACCTCTCTCATTGAAGTTCTTGATGATCTGATAAATGGATGATTTAGGTGCAATCTTACTAGCAGCAAAATCCTTGCCTGTGAAGCCCTTTTTGTGCAAAGCAATGATGACTTCACGTGTTTCCTTGCAGGTAATCATGGTTAACAGAGGAAGAACAATGATTTCAAGCACCACCCTCCTTTTAAAGCTTCCAGACTGTTATTCTAACTCAATCAGCATGAAAGTGTGATCTCCAGCCTTGTCCTCGTCAATGCTCTCACCTGTGTTAACAAGAGAATCACTGATCTGATGTCAGCTGGTCCTTTTGTGGCAGGGCTGAAATGCAGTGGAAATGTTGTTTTTGGGATAAAGTTCATTGTCATGACAAAGAGGGACTTTGAAATTAATTGCAATTCATCTGATCACTCTTCATGACATTCTGGAGTATATGCAAATTGCCGTCATAAAAACTGAAGTAGCAGACTTTGTGAAATATAATATTTGTATCATTCTCAAAATTTTTGACGATGACTGTATATGACTACCTTTTGTCTTCCGTGACATTGACAAAGAACAAAGAGCAGCTGAAAAACAAAAACAAAAAAATAATAATTAAAAGTAATCAGAGATACTCTCAAATTTGTTTTTATTCATTTAACAGATTATGACTTTAAAAGGACAGAGAAGCAAACTAGCAGCCAGAAACATATTATATATTTTTTTAATGAACAATTAAATTAATGTGATTAATTATTATATGAGTACTTGAGGGCATATGATAAAGGAAGAGTGAGAGGAGCTAAGAGAAAGCAAATTAGTATCCAAATAATATTGATGAATTGATGTGAATTGGTGACTGCCAACTAGCAGTGGTAGAACCAGATAAGTAATACCAAGAAACCAAAGATTGCAGGTTGTCTGCCGGTTGTCTGCAATATAAATATATATATATATATGAATGAAGTGTTTGAATAAAAAACAAACCAGTGTCACAATAGGATTAAAACACTGTACTTCCAGCCAATACAGTCCAATATCTTGGATTACTATATGAGAGGATCTAAGATTTCAAACCAATGTTCATTGTGATGAAAAACTGCTCAATGTTTCATCACAATGAACATTGGTTTGAAATCTTAGACCCTCTCATATAGTAATCCAAGATATTGAATTTTTTGCTTTTATTCAAACACTTCAGTCTGTCTGTTACTTATATTGCAGTAACCACCCAGTGTTATGCATATTGTATTTTAACCTCAATCTTTTTATATTATTTCAACATTGCTCTGATTTTTATTTCTGAATTTCATTTTTATTAATGCAGACCCTGTTGTTATTGTTCAATGGAAGTTGGGGGAGGTACTTGGTCGTCGGGGGGGGATCAAAAAGGGCAGGTTTTTTGGGGGGGGGGGTGGGGATGGGTTCATCGGGGGAGGGGGCCCTGCCTGCGTCATTTGTACTGGGCCCCATGATTTCTTGTGGCGGCCCTGAGCATGGTGGTTAAGTGGTTAGCACTTCTGCCTTACAGCACTGGGGTAATGAGTTCAATTCCCGACCATGGCCTTATCTGTATGGAGTTTGTATGTTCTCCCCGTGTTTGCGGAATTAGTGGCGCTATATAAAATAAATGGTGATGATGATGATGATGAAATAGTTGAATATGCTGTTCTTGATCATGGAAAGTGGCGGTGCTGTACTTTTGGACTGCTCAAAGGATTATTATATAAACTGGAATGCTGCACAGTATACTGGACAACGTGAATATATTGGTCTCTGGATTATATACTAGTTATTTTGCAATTATAATATGCTGGTGAGTGTTAGGCAAGGACTTGGGCAGATGAACCGGTGGGGTCTGCACAAAATGTGTACTGTGGACCTGTGGCTGGATCCACCTCCCTCAACATGAAAATAAGTAGAGATAACATAATATAAATGTCTTTCTATTATTGTGTATATATTATTATAAATGCATAAAGCATATGAAGGTATGACATTTCTGTGGTATTGACATTCCTGAGGCAGGACGCACACAGAGGAGGAATTGTGTGCATGACTGGGGGAAATACAACAAAAGAAAATGTAAATTAAAATTCAGATTCATCATTGTAAAAGGGAGTGCATCCACATAAGGAGGGATACATTTCTTGTTGCCTCTTCTGCAGAATTTAAGATCATCTAATTTGAAAAACAATATTATAGAAGTTATTTCCAGTCAATAATACATTTCTTCATTGTGAGCATCAGAATGTAGTGGCACACACTTGTGTTGACATGGCTTGATTTTGACACAATTGATATTGTGTGCTGGAGTATTCATTAAGTTTTTTTGTCTAATTGCATGCTTGTGTAACGTTGTGACCAAAAATATGGTATGCTGATGAAGCATTCTGTGCATGTGTAGTAGAGATAGTAGTGGAAACTCTTCCAATGATGGAGATTGTAGCTATTGGGAATCACAAATTACTATATATTGTGTTTAAATCCGAATTTTAGATAACTCATTGTTCCCTGCATCTGGAGCTATCCCTTTATGTTAGCCATTAGTATGAAATGTTGCTGCTCTGAAAGATCTTATATTTGTAAAATGAGAGGTCTGTCCTTATGACGAACTTGGGACGAAATTAACAGCACATGAGCATTAATTCCCTGTCCATTGGCCCAGTCAAATATAGTCCCGGTTGGGTTCACTTGGTGTAGTTGTCACTCACCGGACCGTGAGTGCCTCTACGCTGGTGCGTGGCTCCCTAGCCTTTCTGCTGGCACCTATCTTGAACCGCGCCCGTCCGCCATCCTGATGGACTGCACATGCGCAGCTCCCAAGAACTCTTGTGACTGTTGCTTTTAATCTAATTGGTTGATCAGGCAACTCTCCCTATTTAAGGCACCTGTGTGCATTACCTCATTGCCTGATCTTGAGTCTCATTCCCTGTGAGTCTCTGAAGGTGTCTCCTGTGTTCTACTAGTGTCTTCAGTTTCCTGCTGATTCCTGTTCTACCCATCGCTGGTCTCCATACCCGCTACTGTCTCCTGTGTTCTACTAGTGTCTTCAGTTTCCTGTTGATTCCTGTTCTACTCATCGCTGGTCTCCATACCCGCTACTGTCTCCTGTGTACTACTAGTGTCTTCAGTTCCTGTAGATTCCCTGTGCTACTCATCACTGGTTTCCATACCTGCTACAGTCTCCTGTTTCCTGCCTGTGTCCTCAGCTGGACTCTGATTACCGGATCTACTCACCTGTGGTTCCTACACTCGTCTCTGCCGTTCAGCGTCTCTGCAGTCCCTGCATCTTCCTGTGGACAGACTGTTCTACTGAATAGCGGTATGCCTATCTGTTATTGACTTTCTACATTTACTCTGCATATCTAGGACAAGTTTCCACTCTCAGTAGCGTTATCCATACCCGCTATAGACTGTTATTGTTACGCTGCATATCTGTTTGGAATTAACTGTACTACTCAGTCATTATATGCATAATTGTGATTGACTATCCTTTATTGGCCTGCATATCTGTGCTGAGCAAGTCTCTACCAAGCAGCGCCACATACCGTTATAGACTTTGCTGGATATGCTGCACATCTATTGGGATCAAGTTCTTCTGTGCTCTCAGTGTCTGCATCCTATTATTCTTTGTATGCCTCCACTAATCGACACCTGTACACATCCTCACCTATTAAGCAGTGGTACAACTTGCTGTACGCAGACCACTGACTTCCCCGCTACCTACCTGCACCTGGACAAGTCTTCTCACCATAAGCAGTGGTATAACTTGCTGTACGCAGACCACTGACTTCCCCGCTACCTACCTGCACCTGGACAAGTCTTCTCACCATAAGCAGTGGTACAACTTGCTGTACGCAGACCACTGACTTCCCCGCTACCTACCTGCACCTGGACAAGTCTTCTCACCATAGCAGTGGTACAACTTGCTGTACGCAGACCACTGACTTCCCTACTACCTCCCGCATCTGCTCACGTCCATCCTGATCTCCGTGTTCAAATCTGCCTTTCCACTATAACAGCTAGTCGCTGACTCATTGACCAAGATTGCTGCAAGCCACTGACTTTCCTATTCTTTATTGGCATTCTCTCTCCATATGATGTGATATATGTTCCGCTAGTCACCCTGCTACCAGAGGACCGTTGTGTTAACTTCACCACTCTGGTAAGCCCAGTCATCTGGTGAATTCCTGGGCAAGACTCCTAGTGCCCGTGACAGTAGTCTACCCACTCTCCTAGATTTGTCACCCTGGTTATCTCACCCACTAGCTTTTTGAATTTATGACAGGGATGGAAACTTCTAATGGTTCTTTCTATATAAAGTTCACATGTTGATATATTCAGTGTGTATTCCATCTGTGTGCGTATCACTAAGTGGTTGAAGTGGGACAGTAGGTGCCGGTGATATACCAGCATTTCTCTTCTCTCTTCCTTTGAAGCTGTCCGTTTCACAGACGCTGCTGCAGGTAATAGTTCAATTCTCATTTTGTTCACAGCCATTCTTTAGTACATGCAGCAGTCCTCTTTGGGACAATAATTATAGGGACAACACTTATTGTTTCATAATGGGGGCACACCTGACACTATATGTGCCAGCATGCACATGGGCTCAAGTCCATGCTGGCATTTTTGGTGCCATATAATAAGTGTTGCCCCATCACAAATAATTATTGCCCCTGTTAGCAATCAAATATTATTTCCCCTTAATGTAATTATATATTCAAATTTCCCAATAATATGATAAAAAAACTGATGTCCCCTTAATATAATGAAAACTAAAAATTCCCCTATAAGGTAATCATAAAATAATTAACCCATAATTAACAAATAATGATTGCTACAGTAATTCCTAAGTCAATAGTGGCTCCTCATATGTAATGAATGGAAATATAGTTCAAAAAGCTTGCAGTTTGAGCAATCTCCCCTCTCACAGCCGCCTCTTTTGTTTTAGCTGGTTTGCTGGCTTTTTTCCGGCGGCTTGTCAAACCTCTGCTTAGTAAATCTGATGATTTACCAAGCAGTGTTTTTTTTTATCATATTAAAAATGTGGATGGCAATTTGTTATGCGGTGCTTTGTAAAACTGTGGTTTTAAGGAAGTTTTGCTCTTAGTAAATCCTGCGTTTTTAAAACCGCCAGAAAAAACGAACCAACTTTTTAGTAATTCTAGCCCTCAGAGTACATTTGTAAAGCATAAAAAAAAGCTATATTTTGCATCTTTTATGTGGTGATGCTGGTTTACATCTGGTGGAGTTCACTGACTGCCAAGGTGTTTGGATCAACAACTAACCATTATAGTAGATCCATTAACATACTGAAATGAAAAAGAAAACATACTGGAAATGGTAATTGGTTCTAAATAGGAGGCCTTAAGCTTGACCCATTCTGTCTTGTGCTTACATTAATCATTGGTGACTTCAGCTCAATTAAATCTGCATAACAATAGCCAATTCATACTCCTTGCATAATGCCCTTATTGCGGGTTTTGTTTCATTACTTTTTGTTCTATGTAAACGCTTTCATTTTTCAATGTGACTACCTGACTTTCATTTTTAACCCATTTCATTTTTATTTCCGTTAATTTAGTATCTATTATTTTTTGTTATTGGATACTTACAAGAAAGTAATTTATATCATTTTTATATTTTATTTTCAAAATTATGTTAGCAAGCCCATTTATGAAAGCTTTACATAAACCTATATTACGTGCCGTCACAATGTTGCCTAGCAACTGCTCCAGCTGGCCACCTTTTTAATTCGCTTGCATCCCAAAGTATAATAACAAAGTCCCAGGGAATGTTTTATTAAAACAGGAACTGCCTCTATTGGAGAGATCCATTGATGGACAAATTGGATGTCTCTTTTACATGAGCTTTAAACCACATGTATTGATCTAGCTGCATCGTTTCCTTTAATGTATAGATGATAGCCTCAAATATTGTTAAACACTGGGGAACTATTTCTGCTGCTTCATTCCAGGCAACACTTGTTTTTTTCTCTTTTTTTCTGCTTACATTATATTAACTGTTACTTAGCGCTAGATTTACTAAGCTGCGTGTTTGAAAAAGTGGGGATGTTGCCTATAGCAACCAATCAGATTATAGCTGTCTTATTGTAGAAAGTACTAAATAAATGAAAGCTAGAATCTGATTGGTTGCTATAGGCAACATCCCCACTTTTTCAAACCAGCAGCTTAGTAAATCTAGCCCTTAGTCTCATTAGTATTCAAATAACATTTACACAGGAAAAATAACTAAATAGTGCAGAGAATCAGGGCTGGATTATCCATTAGGCAGTGCAAGTTGCTCAATATTGACCTAGTGGCCTGCCACCCTCTGCCTTTTGTTTAAATGCTTTAAATAGAAGGTGGGAGTCAATTCTGATTCTTCTGAATTATGAGTGCACTGACTGACCAGCAACTGAAGGGTTAATGAAAACATAACAAGGCTGCAGGAACACCGACTATACTGGCAGGACAGCATGGGTGATTGTTCCTTCCAGACAGGCAGTGGCCATCTTTTGACTACCTTTGCCTTTTTTCCGATTTGCCTTCACTGTGAAGTGTGAATAACTTCTGTCACTTCTTAAGGAACAGGATCACAGACATCGTTTGAAGATTGAGACAAGCTTCCCACCCCCCAGGACAGGAATCATGTAAGTAAATTGATATATGTATATTTAAGTAAAATTATAAATAATTATGTTAAATAGTTTAAATACAACGGTAATATTTAATTAACCAAATTAAGTTGGCTGTTGTAAAGTCATGGCCAAAAGGTTTGAGAATGATAGAAATATTATTTTTCGAAAAGTCTGCTGCCTCAGTTTTTATGATGGCAATTTGCATATACTCCAAAATGTCATGAATAGTGATCAGATGAATTGCAATTAATTTCAAAGTCGCTCTTTGCCATGACAATGAACTTTTTCCCAAAAACAACATTTCCACTGCATTTCAGCCCTGCCACAAAAGGACCAGCTAACATCAGGTCAGTGACTCTCTCGTTAACACAGGTGAGAGTGTTGACAAGGACAAGGCTGGAGATCACTCTGTCATGCTGATTGAGTTAGAATAACAGACAGGAAGCTTTAAAAGAAGGGTAGTGCTTGGAAATATTGCTTTTCCTCTTTTAACCATGGTTATCTGCAAGGAAACACATGCAGTCATCATTGCTTGCACAAAAAGATTTTCACAGGCAAGGATATTGCTGCTAGTAAGATTACACCTAATCAAATATTTATCGGATCATCAAGAACTTCAAGGAGAGAGTTTCAATAGTTGTGAATAAAGCTTCAGGGCACTCACGAACTTCCAGCAAGCGCCAGGACCATCTCCTAAAGTTGATTCAGCTGAGGGTCGGTGCACCACCAGTGCAGAACTTGCTCAGGAGTGGCAGCAGGCAGGTGTGAGTGCATCTGCACGCACAGTGAAGACTTTTGGAGGATGGCCTGGAGTCAAGAAGGCCAGCAATGAAGCCACTTCTCTCCAAGAAAAACATCAGGGACAGATTGATATTCCTCAAAAGGTACAGGGATTGTACTGCTGATGACAAGGTAAAGTCATTTTCTCTGATGAATCCCCTTTCAGATTGTTTGGGGCATCTGGAAAAACGCTTGTCCGGAAAAGGAAAGGTGAGCACTACCATCAGTCCTGTGTCATGCCAACAGTAAAGCATCCTGAGACCATTCATGTGTGGGGGTTGCTTCTCAGTCAAGGTAGTGGGCTCACTCACAATTTTGCCTAAGAACACAACCATGATTAAATTGTGGTACCAAAACATCCTCCAAGAGCCACTTCTCCCAACCATCCAAGAACAGTTTAGTGACTAACAATGCCTTTTCCAGCATGATGGAGCACCTTGCCATAAGAAAGTGATAACTAAGTGGCTTGGGGATCAAAACATCGAAATTGTTGGTTCATGGCCAGGAAACTCCCCAGACCGTAATCCCATTAAGAACTTGTGGTCAATCCTCAAGAGGCTGGTGGACAAACAAAAACCCACAAATTTTGATAAACTCCAAGCATTTATTAGGCATGAATGGGCGGCCATCAGTCAGTATGTGGCCCAGAAGTTGATTGACAGCATGCCAGGGTGAATTGCAGAGTTCTTCAAAAAGAAGAGTCAGCACTGTAAATATTCACTCTTTGCATAAACGTAATGCAATTGTCAAAAAAAGCCTTTGACACTTGTTTGTAATTTTACTTCAGTATACCATAGCAACATCTGACAAAAAGGTCTAAAGACACTGAAGCAGCAAACTTTGTGAAAACCAATACTTGTGTAATTCTCAAAACTTTTGGCCATGACTGTATACTGTTTATTCATATAGAGTGTGATATATGTGAGGTTAATTGTGTGAAAGTTTGTATGTATTAAATTCAGCTGCACCTGAAAGTTGACCAAAATATAGTAATTGTAATTGCTTGTTGGGTGGGTATCAGTATATACAGTTATCCCAACAATTATCATTCAAGTGTTGTATGTTTAAGATTTCTATTTAACAGTGAATTTCTAGAAATCCATATATGTTAATAGTTTTGGCACGTTATTTTATTAATCTATTATTTTCCCCTTTCATCTTTCAATTCTCCAAATGAGGTCGTCTCACGGTAGGAGACTGGTTTACTGCCAAGATCCTGCCTAGTTATTTCACCTGATGCTGGGAAGCAGAGCGTTGGGTCTCTCTGGGTTTGGGGAGGTTTGGTACCTTGGTCAGCAGTGTGACATAGCAATTCAAGTTAAGAAGGAAATTTTAAACAACTGTAAAAGTGGAAGCAATGCTGTTATGTTTTTATATTGCTGCCTGTATAATTAACACGTACGTATATGAACACTAATATATATTCCTCCAGCCAACAAATGTTTGTGCTACTGAGCATCATTGGAGAAGCAGTTGTATATAAGTCTTTCTAACCCATGTTGCACTAATCCTTTTAAAAAAGCAACTCCTTAGTTGGCCCTCACATGCATGTGTCATACATATATAGGGGTTGAGTGATTCAATAAGAGCATTCCTAAATTAGAAGCTGCTCTGATGTTCCTGCTATAAACAAATATCTTGCAGTGTTAATTTAAGTGCCCAAGTGCACTTACTTGTCTGAACAGTGCATTACAAGTTGCTCTCTCACCTGCATTACTGTAACAGCCTCTCCCTCTCCCTCTCCCCACTCACACTTACATTTTTCAACAGGCACTGTGTTGGAGAGGCAGACTCTTCTGTCTGCCTCTCTTGTTTCCTGCACAGTGGGAGGGTGTGCAGGTCATGTGTGGGTCCCACATAAAATTAAGTCAGTAGACCAGGGGCAGACACATACTGAGGAGAATGGGGGAGAAGATGCTGCCACATATAATGTTGTTAGTCTCGGGAGAAGGACTGTTCTCTTAGTTCCTGGCGACAAAGGTTTTTTGGGCAACAGGAACACCCACCCCCAAGTGCGTGTCTGCATAATAGATGCTTGAGCTACATACCCATAGATGTTTTATAAATGTGTTTTAAACATTTGTAAAATGCATTTCAATGGGTCTAATACAGGAAATCACTGTTTTTAGTGTTACTATTGCACTTGTCATTTTTATTTGTGTTGTATTCAGTTGTATTTTAGGAATGCTACTTTTTCTATTATCATGCATTTCTTCAATTCAACATACTGAAACATAAATGTAAGTAAAAATGCATATTAAATGCAAATCAAAGCATTTACGTTAAACATTGCACTTTCAATGGTGTTTCCAGAAGAATTAAAAATCAAAAACATCAGTGGGAGCAATTTACAACATGGTTATATATATATATATATATATATATATATATATAAAAAATTAAAAGAGCAATTACATATTATGCTTAATAAAGTTTATTATGAATGAAATATATTCTTTATTGTCAAAGCCATCATATTAACATAGCATTAAATTAATATAAGGAATAGACCCATTCACATACATGACTATTGGAAAGACGCGGCAGATGGAAATGATCTGAGCCTTCTGTTCACATGGGACTTGACGGTCAATTTGAGAGGCAAATTTGTCTTTGAACTCTCTCTGTTCTTTATTGGTAGTATAGTCAGGTGAGCGATGGTTAAAATTATATTCCAAAACTTGTTGCAATACTGTGAAATCACTGATAAAAGAATAATTGTGGTATTATCATAATGTAGCCATTCACAATATAATTAATAATAGGTCAGTAAGATACATATTTGAAATGTAATCTTGTGTAGACTGCTCCTGGCAAGTTAATTCACTTTCTGTCTCCAGAAGGGAACATTTACATTGTATACACAGTGTTAATATTTTGTACTTTTGCCACAGAGTATATTAACCAAAAAAGATCTGGAAATAAGAAAGAATAAAGGGAATATTTATTGCTGACACAAGTATTTCAGATAATTGATGCTACAGTATAAATGTATATATTTATGTGCAATTAATCTTGTGTTCCAAGTGACCCCAGTCCAGTTTTGTAGGTGTCCTGAATAGTGGTAGGAAGCAGATGTAACCCCATTCTTCTGAATGTGATTAATGGCTTGATGGACATAATGAGAGTCTGATCCCTATTCACAGTCTCTCTGTTGCGCTAAATCAGAAACTTCAGACTCACTGTTGTTTCAGTCCTGTTCAGACAACTCTTCTGACAGTGCTAAGAGAAGCCACAAGGGTCTGTTTAAAAATGGTGGCCAGTAGGGGGCAGTAAGATTCATTCGGTATTGCTGCATACCCCGGTGGCGATGGAGTGCATATAAAAACGTAAGCTCAAGATGGCTTGCACTTTTTAAGGCTGGAGCTTGTTAAATTAGGTCACATCGCAGTCCCTATAAAAATCTATGGGGACTACAGTGACCATTGTTAGATGGTAAAGCCAGAAAAAATCTCTGATTTCTCCTGCATTAACTCCTTGATAAATTAAAAGAATAGCTACGATGGCCATTCTCTGGAGAAAACATCTGTTTTGTGCAGACTTTTGGCTATTCGTAAATAGTCCACACAGTTTTAATGATCGTCTTATGAAAATAATGCTAGTCCTCATTTCCAAACCAGCCAGCAGAGTCCAAGCTGCAGCCCTCCATTCTAAAATAGCCAAGGTATACAATATTTTGGGGAACATTTATGCCCTGTTACCCATGTCCATTGAATATCTGCAGCACTAGGAGCCATAAAAGATTTTGAAAGGAAGGTTTCACTAGTTTGACAAATATCAAGCACCAACATCATCCAAAAAGTGTAGTGCGCTACAACATGTAATAACTGTGTAAGCTTACAAGATCACCTGTCTCTGTGTTGTCTTTCATTCCTGTTGTTTGATCTAACCAAAGCCCCCAACATTTTTGTTGTGATAAACTACTACTGAAGCATTACTACTACCATTAGGCAACCTTAGGCAGTTGCCTAGGGAGCCGGGACCTGCAGGGTGCCGCTGCCGCTGACTAGATTTGAAAATCTAGTCAGCGGAGAGAAGTGGGAGATAGGTGGGGTGCCGCCGCTGTTTTTTCAATATCCACCGCCACTGTCAATTTATTCTAATGCGCCCGGGCTGCCCGGCGCATCGCACACCTGATCACTGACGTCAGTGATCAGGTGACAGGTCTTTACCCGGCGGCGCCTGCTGTATTATCACACTGTCTGTCAGTGACAGTGTGAATAAAGTGTGAATAAAGTTCCCCCCTCCCCTCCTCTCCCAGCATGCATCGCTCCGCCTCCTGTGTGAAGAAGGTGAGGAGCAGCCATAGGAAAGAGAGAAGAGAAGTGAAGAAAAGAAATGAAAAGAGAAGAGAAGAGGTTTGAAGAGCCACCCCCCCCCCCCCTGCATCTACAGACCAGGTAAATAAAATCTAATAATTTATTTATTTATTGTGTTCGTCAGGGGGAAGGCGGGGCAGGAAGGGGAGGTGTTGAAATTTTGCCTAGGGCGCCGAAAACCCTAGCACCGGCCCTGTTTGTATAGCACACCGACACCGGACTGTGGAGCAGTGGAAACGTGTTCTGTGGAGTGATGAATCATGCTTCTCTATTTGGCAGTCAGATGGGCGAGTCTGGGTTTAGCGGATGCCGGGGGAACATTACCTGCCTGACTGCATTATGCCAACTATGAAGTTTGGTATAGGAGGGTTAATGGTATGGGGCTGTTTTCAGGGTTTGGGCTAGGCCCCTTATCTCCAGTGTAGGACAATCTTAATGCTTCAGCATACCAAGTCATTTTGGATAATGCTATGCTTTCAACTCTGTGGCAACAGTTTGGGGAAGGCCCTTTTCTATTCCAACATGACTGTGCCCCAGTGCACAAAGCATGGACTACAAAGACATGGTTTGATGACTTCTGTGTGGAAGAACTTGACTGGCCCGCACAGGGCCCTGACCTCAACTCCATTGAACATGTATATATATATATATATATATATATATATATATATATATATATATATATATATAATATATAAGTAAATACATTGCATGCAGAATCCCTCTTTTAAAAAGCACAACTGGACCTCTTGAATTTGTTCCCATAAATCATTGTTTTCTTTTGCATTATTTATCAGTTCAAATGACTCACTAATCAGGGGTCTGCTGGCTAAGGCAGCACCTTAAATTGGTGCCCTTTTTATCCCTTATGTGAACTAACATAAACATTTGTGAATTGTGTGTCCTTTGAAATGTATTTGTTGTATTTTTAAGCATTATACTCTTTCATTATAAATGATACACCTTTTTAAACATTGTAATAGATAATTATGTTATTTTACAAATCATTTTGTAAAAATCAAGCTAAAAATTAGTAAATGCTATGAAATGTGTTGGCTGTTGACTCCAGTGGTGAGAACATTTTTGCTCCTGATGTGTGAGTGTGTGCCATCTCCTGAGGTGAGATTATCTATGAGGAAACACCCCTAGCTGGGACATGGTTACCCTCTATGGGATTCAACTCACTTGGGCAGCCCAGAATATATCCAAAATAAGGCTTTATTACGACAGCACAACACCATAAGACTTTCACAAGGCGCGGGGTAAATGGTACCCTCCAGCAGCCTCATACAGTCAGCACCCCAAAGTAACAATCTCCGTATCCTTTGTGCAGTATTACTGCTACCATTTAAGCTAGACAGTCCTGTGTCCCCCAGCCTTGATTACTGGCTCACACAGACCCTGTTCTGGTAGGGTTTCCTCTGGCGGCACCACGATGCCTGACCCTGAAGGTTTCATGCTGTTGTCTTGTACTACAGGATCCTCCACAATAGAATGAATCCATTGACATACCGCTCTCCTTATATTTCTGGCTGTCTACACATGGAGTAGGGTCAAGGTGTCCCAATCCCTCCCTTTCAGCAGGGGTCCATCAGTACACTCTAAAATTAGTTTACTGTAAGACATACTGTCTCTGTTACCTTGATTATACAATGGAATGGCTTAACTGAATTAGTTATTTGGATAGATACACTTAACAAAGGGTTAAGACATTTTCTACAGTTGTCTCTGCAGAATTACACAATCTGAGATACATTTTGATACAAGGAGATTAAAAATTGATACATGCTATTTTCACACAATATGGCAACAGGCTTTATATTTCTAATACATACAGTATTGCAGGTAATAACAAGGGCAAAATGTATCTAATAACATGAAATGACAATTCACATAATACAACGATGCTCTGGTGTACATAATTAAACAGGGCAAATTAATAAAATGTATATTAAACTGTGAGAAACTGGTGATGAATAAAAGTCCTCAGTCCAGTGGGACCTGATTTCTTCACAGTGTCCACAATATACCTTTTATCAGCTGATATCTATGTGATATCCTGTAAACCGCGGGGCACTAGGACCCTTTGGAAAAAGAATGTGTCACAACATGATACAGGAGAGTATGTAGGACCCAAGGAAAATCAAGGCTGCAGGAAAGTTCCAGGGATTTTTGAGACTGAGACTGTTGAGAGGAGGAGCTTCAGAGAGTGAGTGCGTACTGGGGAGACATTTTCTGAAAAGAGACATGTTTTTCTGCTATGCTGTTCTGAGGAAAAGTGAGGCAATTGTTGTTGCTGAAAGATAGATTGCTGCAGAGAGCTGAGGTGTGTTGTCATTCAGTACCCTGTATTTGCAAAGACTTGAAGACAAGGGCTTATACCAGTGAGTTATTCTCACTCACTACACAGTATATCCTACATCTTAAGAGCTGTAAGTTAAATTTACAGAGAGGCTTAACATGTGGAGTACCTCATCCAACCTTCCAGTACATGTCTGCAGCACGTAATCCAGTTTTGAGTTTTACGCCCGCGTGCAGAACATTGTTAAGCCTCTGGTCATGTGACGATTATCAAAAGGTACTCAGAGTACTGTGAAGCATAGTTCTAACCAAAATGTTTACATTATAAAAGTATTGACATATAGGAATTTTGTTATTGTATTTGATATTCTGGAAGTAAGGCTTGATAGTGTTGCCCATAGCAACGGCCAAGTTAAATGCTCTATAAGGTACTGTAACTGAAACCTCTATTAGCTCAGGCCTGTGAACACTGTATTCAGATTTTACTTGTTGCTAATCATTTTTTGTCCAGAAATATTATAGTGATGTATTATTCTTGCATAATAAATCTGTTGTCATTTCATTCATTTGTGTCCTACTTGTATTGGGGACTCGGGGTTCTCTGTCCCACTGCCATACTGTGATCGAAAAAAGAGAATCCAGGGACTAGGTATGATTCTATCAACACCCACCTCTAGGGGTGTTACACTGATCGGATAGGAACACTTGCTGCACCTTAGGAGCAGATGGTTGAGGTCTTAACCAGTGGAAAACATTTTATACTGGTGTGGACCTAAAACCTGTGGTCAGATGCTGTAAAAGATTCATATGAGCAATTTATGAGTTTATCGATACAAGAGCAAAGTGAGGGCAAGCACAGAGGGGGTTGATATGTACCACTTTAGGAACTACTTCATTAATTATGGTTTGCAGATTTGTTTAGTGGAAATTGTGAGCTTGTAATCTATAAAAAACACATTGGTCAAAAATTGTGGAAGTGAATAATATGTTTACCTTTACTACACTGTTACATTATTTTCTCTTTTACTTAGATGTATACACAGAGTGGATTTTTCTTCATGTTTCATGATTGAAAGACCGCAGATGAATTGGAATTCATCTGCTGACCACATGTATTGGACATTGTGGTCGAAATGACTAATTATGTAATTCACATTGAATGTGTATGTTGATGAATTTATGTGTTGTTGGGTTATATTAGAAACACACAGGGCAAAATGTATCAAGCTGCGATTTGCCCTCTTCAGCGATTTTCTAGCGGCGAGTTTGAAACCGCTGATGTCTGAAAGTGCAAATTGATGCTAAATCACCAGTAAAGTGATGTAACCAAATTCAACACACTACAAATTGCTGTCCCTACTTCTGGCCATTCTAAGAATATAAGTCGCTATATGTATGAAGCTGTGAATTTTAAATTGCTGCGATCTCGCTGTGAAAATTGCCAGAATCAATGTGCTGCTTTAGATAGGAGAGATTAGCAAACACATCAGCTTTTCCATTGCTGGCCAATGTTAATATAACAGGAGGCACAATACAAGTTTTAATTATGAGGGTAATAATGATTTGTTGTTTAGAGGGGTAAATATATTATTAATTATCTTACAGGGGTCAAATTATTTTATGAATAAATCAGTGGGTCAAATTTCATTAATAATTATATGTGCATGCTGCCACTCGTAGTGCCACAAGTATGTACTTTAAATGGTGTCCCTATCTGGAAATATTAAGTGCTGCCACATCAGGAAAAATGTATTATTTACCCACTGATAATAAAATGACATGCCACAATAATATAATAAAATAAAAAAAAATTCCCTTACATATAATCATTAATGAAATTTGTACTACTAATTTATTCATAAAACAATTTGTTCCCCGTAAGATTATTAATAATAATTTCTTCCCCCTCTATACAAGAAATCATATTACTCTTATAATTAAAACTTTTATTGTGCCTCATGTTATGTTAAGAATGGCCAGATAGCTTTAACAGCATGCTGTTGGAGCAATCTAGCCAATCAGAAGCAAGTCTAAAACATGTAGCGATTTTTCAGATGAATTCCCGGCGATCTTGGGCGAGTACGCAGCGAGTTTGACTAAACCGATGGCGGGATAAGTGTTTTAAAATCGACACAAATTGCCGGAGTTAGGATTTTTTTATCTCAAGATTGCTGATTAATGCATATGGTGACTTTGTGTATAAATTTGCCAGCAATCTCAAGTGATTTATAGCAATTTGAAATCGCTGAAAAAAATCGCACTTTGATAGATTTTTGAAAAAATAGTATTACACCTTCTGGTGCACTTGGGAAGCATTCTTTATAATTTATGTTGTGACTTATGGAACAATAAAGATCATAGGCAATTGTTGTATTGAGTTTAAATACGTTTATAAATATTAATGATATCGCCTCTATATATCTGTAAATTTTATTTCCATGGCATGTTTTGATGTCTACTATTATGGGAAAGTCAAAGTCAGATTATACATTAAATTTATCAATAATTTTGATAAACTAGGAGATAGCACAAATTATTACATGGACTAATCATTTCAGCTAATCATCTAAGCAGTTAAGAAATGAAAATATGTCTTATACTTGTAAAATGTTATTGACAATATATTTCAATTTATGCGTAACATATATATCATGATTTATACTTAGTATGGGGTTATCTTGTGTGAAGGATAATTATGGTATTCATTAATGACTTATTAGTCATACAGATGTGTTATAGCCTTGTACTCGCATTGGAAACTTCATCCGTTTTCCTCTTGAAACACCTTAGTGTACCCATCTGTCATCCATTCCACTGATCCCCTCCACAAGATAGTCAACTCCATTCTCCTTTCTTCTGCTCTGAGAACAATAAGAATTTGGTTTAGAGCTAACATTATAGGTTTAGAAGACGGGATTGATTTACTGAGGTGATGATGTATAGAAGAATTTCAATTTGGTACTGCATATTATTGAGTACAGTTTAAAAGTCTGTAGTGTATGATGTAAAATACAAGAGACATTTATAAAATCCAATGCACTTCGAAAATGTGTTGCAACCCACACTAACCAGATTTAAAAACACCCATTATATTGGTTGCTATGGGTAACAGTAAAATGTTTTTGTATATATCCACAATAGTCTGCACAATCTCTATCTGCATTTTAACTATCAGCAATTGTTTTCAAAAGCTGTTTAATAACTCTGTATGTACTTACAGAATTTAAAATACAACATGACCACCATCTTCAATATCTATGCTCAGACAATAAATTAATTAAATGTAAAGGTCAGTTATAATTTATATCTTTCAGCCAGTAGCTCAAGGTTACATTGCAATATTTCTTTGTTTAAGCTCTATTTAAGTCACTTTCTATCTGTCCAGGTAGCTATCTCATCTGTATGTGGATCATAGCTGAAGAGTGTGATATAAATTAAGGTAGTAAGGGGTGTAAGTGTAGTGTGTGGTTTAGTGTCACGTCTATGAAAATACTATAACAAAGCTGCACCATCATACATCTCCTCTCTTGTCACAAAATATCTCCCAACTCGGCAACTCCGTTCTGCACAAGATCTGCGTCTCTCATACACACTCATTACATCCTCCCATTCCCGATTACAGGACTTTTTTTTCCGGGCTGCACCAACTCTATTGAATTCTCTTCCTCGCACAATAAGACTTTCCTCTAGTCTACAAGTTTTCAAGCGTTCTCTGAAAACCCACCTCTTCAGACAAGCTTATAATATTCCTCAACCAACCTCTTAACCTCACTACACTACCCTATTATCACCTGTTATACAACTATCCACTGACCAACATTGCTGTGTGACAGGATCATTTAGCTTATAAGTCACTTTTACCTTTGCAGTTGGGCCGACTGCAAATATAGACTTAACCTCATGTGTCAAACTCCCATTGTCCCATAGATTGTAAGCTTGCGAGCAGGGCCTTCTCACCTCTTTGTCTGTTTTACCCAGTTTGTTTATTAGTTTACTATGTTTGTCCCCAATTGTAAAGCGCTATGGAATATGTTGGCGCTATATAAATAAATGATGATGATGATACTAAAAGAGGAGCAGTTGTTGCCTTGAGTGATGGCACAATCTTGTGAGCCATAAAATGGATATTTTCTCCTCCCAGATTTGATTTATAAATATGATATATTATAAGGAAGCAGGTATATATCCCAAGAGTGCAGGATTGACCCTCTCAAGTCCATGCTGGTGAAAAACATTGAAAGTCAAAGCACATCAAATTCTCCACAAAATCACATGTGGTAACGCGCATTACTGTGTTCAGGCTCGGAACACTTACAGAGAACTACACAAATAAAATAGATTGTACAATATGTGCTGATTTTATTACAGTCTTTTCAGATGTTCACATTTAATTGAGGAAATAAGTCTACAGAATGCCCATAGTTGCCATGATGAATAAGAGAATTCATAATTTAGCAACTGAGTAATAATGAACGTTTAACTGAATACCGTACTTGGGAAAAGTCAAATTGTGTGTCTGCACCATGTTATCCAGCCACGTTTCCATCAGAATCTATGTGGGGAGTGGTTCTACAGGAGAAAGAAAATTAGATAGTACAATATGTTATTTTATTTTCTTAAATAAAAGAGAGAAACTGTATTACGTCTCTCTCCAGTACAGTCTGAGACTTATCTGTAAAACTCAGACATGGCTTAGAACAGTTATTTCTTTCACTCATGTTATTTTCTTTTATTAGTAAAGAACAATCACAATCAATTTTCTGACCCAAAAGAACAAGGTGGCTACATGAGATTTAATCAATCTTAATAGGGTAATCCAAAACCTTGGCAATAAAAAGAAACACAAACATGATCACCCAGTGCCTTTCCATATGGTCAATGTGAGGACCATGGATAAACAATGTATGGAAAAGAGAGTGATAGAGTGAGTCCTGGAAAAATGGAGCCCATTATTAAATGTATTTTAATATATGTAACGTCCCCTAGTGGCGTTTTAATAAACCATGCACCCCTGGGAATAGAGGATGGTCACCTGGAGGGTGAGTTAGGTGTTTCTGGTTGCTATGGTGATAGTCAAGCCTAGTCTGCTAGTGACTGAGCAAAAGAAGGGGCGTAAAAATGGGGGAAAAGAGATATAGAGGAGACAGAGAGAAAAAAAAGGTGATGTGAAAACCTGGGGACCTCCAAGGCTGCCCCGGTATTGCCTGGGACCACAAGCACGTTGACTGCGCAACGGCAGGGAATATGTGCCTTGAATTGGGAAAGAGTCCACAGAGCAGAGACCCCTGGAGAAAAGGGGATGGATTGCTGCAAATGGCAGCATGCATACACTAAGGGATATGAGAGCAGAGAACCCTGAAGAGAAGGAGAGATTGCTGCAAGTGGCAGCATGCATACACTAAGGGATGTAAGAGCAGAGACCCCTGGAGAGAAGGGGGGATTGCTGCAAGTGGCAGCATGCATACACTAAGGGATGTGAGAGCAGAGACCCCTGGAGAGAGGGTTGTAGCAAGGAGGAAGAGGAGTATAAATAAAGAGTTCAGTGTTTGATAGAGATGGTCTGGCACCCAAATCATTTTCACTTTTATTGCACTGCACCACAAAGTGACATCACTTGTATCCCACTACTTAGAAAGAAATACCTGCATGTACAGGGACCCCCTGGTCATTTACACCCATGCCCATCAGCAAGCCAGGGCTTGAGAAGGAGGTGCACTGTGTAACCTTTGTACCTCACACTAAACACAGTGACTGGGGATTACATATATTTTAAGCTTGAAGCTCCAAATTATTGAAAAACATTTTGTTTCAATTAAAAAAAAAAAAAATCAAGTCGGACTTGAGTCATTACGGAGAGCAAAGCATAACCATATACAGTATGTCATTTCTGTGAATTTTAGGAAAGTTGGAGTTAATGTTTTATCTGAACTATAAAAGGGGAAACTTGTAAATATCTCATTAACCTCTTCTGGAACCGAGTATAGAAGGTGTCCAGTCATTATCTTGACTAATGATCAGCTGTCTGAGACTCAGACAATGGGGGTCACCAGACTGGCCATTTGAAAACTGATCAGCAACAGCATTACCGAAGTTAAGTGCTTTCTCCCTTATGTGTAATAAATCTTTTGGCTATTTTATAACAACTGTTTATGTCTATTATTTCAAGCTTGGCACTCGAGAATCCCATTACAAATACGCACAGAATTTACCTGATAACAGGGCAACCACTGGGGCATCCACAAAAGGGCTCCACGTGGAAGTGTATCAATTATCCTTGAAGTCTTGTACCAATTGTTCTTGTAAGGATTCCTCACCATCTTGCCGTACTCTGGTCCAACTATCTGTACACACCGTTCAGCAACACCCTGCAGGGAACAAGTACAAAACACACAAGAACAAACAAGAATTAGACAGGGACCATTCACCTGAAATGTCTTGTTTCCTTGATTGCTGTATACTTTTTCTCTCAGCGGCTGTGGGGGCAAACAGAACATCCACCTCCCCACATGGCTGACAGGCCTTAAGCTTCGGTTAGTATATCCCACCTATAACAACAAGACTCCAACAAATGGCCTGGGTCCACGTGTATTACTGCAGCAGACAAGGTGTAGTGCACTATCCCTGATCAGACCCTACTCACTATAATGCAAAATGGAGTGAATAGGGGAGAACAGTAGCATACAGTATACAACAATAACAAGGGAATACAAACACTTAGACACAGAAGAATAATACAATGAATACACAATACAATAGGAACCAACCCTGGCCTAATTTTAATGAGAACCTGGCCACAGGATGCAGAAACACAGGATACAGAAGGAAAATCTGCAACCATCAGCAAAACGTCTGATGGGGAATTAGGCGGTGAAAAAAGAGATCAAGATGGCGGGGACAGATTGGGTGCAGTCTCTTATTAACTGTGGCTGATCTCCTATCTGCTGGTAGGCCTAGTGGCTGATTTACTTCCACATGCCAAGTGCCTAGAACATATGGCCACATGCTCTGAGCCTGACTTAAAGTGTTCCCTTTCCTAGACTCTGTGCCTAGTTACCGTGCCCCCAGGCTCTTAGGCCTGAACAATGTGCCCCAGTTAGGCTATAAGCTTAGTAAAATGCTGCCCAGGCTTTAAGCCCAAATTACTGTGCCCAAAATGAGTAATTCATAAAAATACGCCTAAAGAACCTCTGGCTTTATGTCCTACTATATGCTCCATGGGCCTAGTGTCTGGAAAAAAAAAGTGCCCACAGGTTCTTCTTCTTCACGCACCTAAGCCTTTCTGGTTTTCTTCTCTTTGCACTTCACTAACTGTGCTGAATCTGAGGTTTGGTAAGTAAAATATTCTTCATTTCTTCATCTTCTGCACTGTCCGTCCTCTTCAGGTCTCTTCGTCTTTGCCCTCTTTATGGGCACTGCTCCAGGGAGACATCCTACTACAGATGCTGGTCTTTGACAGAAAAAAAAAATTAAACAAGCTTAGATTGTTAGGGGGCAGACTAAAATCAGCTAAGATTGAAATCAGCTATTTGTACCAGTAATTTGAAAAGGCGTTTGATGGGGCCAAAATATTAGCATTTCTAATTATGGACAGATTAGAAAAAAGTAGCATGGCTCTTTAAATACAGTAAGAACTATACATATTACTAGTGTGGTTCTTTATCATTTCACAGTTCACCTTTGTACATTCCAGCCAACACTTTATACAATGGCTTGATGGAATGAGGCAATAGGGTTAAGCTGACTGTTTTAGCTCAGTATAAGACCCATCGACTGCTAGGTGCTTGCCAATTTCTCACTACAGACTTTTTAGATTTGTTTAATTTAAGGCATAAAACAGTCTGACTTATTATGAAATACCCAACAAATTAGCAGTAACAGCATATAGGTGGCAAAAAACTGACAATAGCAATGTAAATTGTACACATGAAACTAGACATTTAAACAGACATTTGAACCTTCCCCAGCTCAAAGAGAGGAAAATCATTTAAATGGTATTGGCATGGAGACAGCAATTTCTACTTGTGCACACAAGCGTGACTTTGAAATGCTGTGTGATAAAATTGAAATGGCATTTCATCCATTCTGGGGGAAGTCATCTTAAATAAGTTTAGCGCAACTACACTCAACCTTTCTTGAACCAGATACAAACACATCAGCTGCCATCCAAATAGGGAAATTATGCTATTACTTGTTTTTTATATGTATTATATTTAGACTCTTACAATGCAGCTTTTGATTTATTACGATGGGCATTTGAAAAATAACAAGAGTGTATCACATCATAAAGTTGATGTTGTTTTTCCATGTGCCTTGATATATGCCCCCACTCCCCTAAATCTCTGTGAAGTAATCCACTGCAGAGATCATAGATTTTTGTTGTTGTAAATTACATACATAAATATAACTATAAATTACATATTGTAGCCCCTTTATGTTAATAATCTAAAATTATTATAAGTTTAGAGATGGAAATTAATTTGAAAGCCAACACTGGAACATACAGTTGCTCAGACACAGGAACATATTTTATTAAATTTAATTTTATTTCCCATCAGGTGTAAAATGGAATTATAATGAAATATAACAACCACAAGTAGACATTTTATTTATACAAATTCAAGACCTGGGGGAGAAAAGTTATGTAGGAGAGAGAGTGGGGCTTGTAAAACAGCTAAGGTTAGAAGAAACAGCTTGGATAGAAAAGAGGTTTGAAATGAACAGAGACAGATATACTATTATCTATTTTCTTATGTCTTTGTGTATGCTTATGCTTATTTATGTATAAATGACACTTTGTGAAACAACCATACATATAAAAGTCAAGTATTTGTAAGCCCCCCTTGAAATTCTGCAGTTGTCCCTGACTCTAATCTGCAGTCATTTCTTGAGGAGCAGCTGAAGACTTAGAACTAGAGATGTTCACTGACCCTTGTATTTTGGTTTTGGATCTGGATTATGTTCGTGTTTTGGTTTTGATTTTGGCAAAACCGCCCTTGTGTGCTTTGGTTTTGGATCTGTATTTTTTTAGAAAAATTTATAAAATATGCTAAAATCACATAAGTTTGCTCTTTTTTTGTTCCTACATTATTATTAACCTCAATAACACTCATTTCCAGTCAATTTTGATCACCTCACAGGTCACAATATTATTTTCATATGCTTTCGGACAAAGACCGCAGCAAGCTGGCTGGATGCTAAGTGACAGAGCCATGACACAAACACACAGTAGTTCATAACAAATCTATGAATCATTGCCACACAGCAGTGACAGAAAAAAAGTGGTGCAAGATGAAATTGGCTTTGGGCCTTCCCCAGTGTTCCTTCTAAGTGAGCAATCTGGAAAGGAAAGAGTTAAAAGGTCACTTAATGAGGGCTCCACCCGAAGGGTTTGCATTCACAATCTGCAGGATGTTTCCTAGTAAGATACAGGTTTAACTGTATCATTTCCAGATTGCTCAGCTTAGATGGAACACTGGCCTTCCCACCCACCCTTATGTAAGATATTGAAAAGGACATATACAGTTTAACAAACCAAGCGCTCCAGCAACAAGTAGTGCTAATTTTATGGCTGAAGTGCTTGGTTTGTTTGGACTCCCACAAAACAAGCTACCAATAGCTTAGCTGCCTTAAGCCCAACAGTGCTGTCAATGAACTCTACATTATTAAACCATGTCTGCTCGTGCTGCATCTTTAATCTCCTTCTCCTCTCTGGATACCACCCTCTCATCCCTGAAGAACTGCCAAACTTATGTAGACACAGGAATGGATATTAAAACTGGAATGGCATTACATCTGCTTCAGACAGATTGCGACATGGAACATGTGGACAGCATGGAATCCGTCATATTGGAATATGCTGCATTGAACAGAGATTTAAACCAATATATAGATGCAGTTGAGGAGACCGTACTTAAATTAAAACGTGACTCATCGGATAAGATCCCGGATTTAAGAGAGCTTGTACACGAGAGATACATTGCACTTCAGAAGAATAATACAGAGGAGGCCCTGAGGCAGGACGATAACTATGTCCAGTTTAAAGAACAACTAAGAGACCTGATAAAACAAATGTGTGTGTCACCGGCCCCTGCAGAGTAAGCTTTGGAAGATGAAGACGAGGAGATCGCCATCACCCAGAGCACTACTATAACACAGTTGGAGATAAAGAACCCATTGAAAAACAAAGTGTGTGGTCACACGTATGAGAAGCAATTAAAAGGATGTGTCACTCACCGAACTGTGAGTGCTACTTCTCGTGTGTTTAGGAACCGTGGCCGTCCACCATCCTGAGGGTCTGCGCATGTGCAGCCCTTTCAAACCTTCAGTTCATGTTCCTTTTAGTTAATTGGCTGATCAGGCAACACTCCCTATTTAAAGCACCTGAGGTCAATACCTCATTGCCTGATCTTGGAGTCTCATTCCCCATGAGCCTCTGAAGGTGTTCCTGTGTTTCCTCATGTCTTCAGCTCCTGCTGATTCCTGTTGTTCGTTTGTGGTTTCCAGACCACTTCAACTCTCCTGTGTTTCATCGTGACTGTGCCAGCTGATTCCTATCCGCTGCCTCTGTGCTACTACAGTTTCCAGTCCACTTCAACTTTCCTGTGTTTCATCGTGACTGTGGCAGCTGATTCCTATCCGCTGCCTCTGTGCTACTACAGTTTCCAGTCCACTTCAACTCTCCTGTGTTTCATCTTGACTGCACCAGCTGATTTCTATCTGCTGCCTCCGTGTATTTACAGTATCCTGCTCACCTCAACTCTCCCGTGTTTCATCGTGACTGCACCAGCTGATTCCTATCCGCTGCCTTTGTGCTACTACAGTTCCCAGCTCACCTCAACTCTCCCGTGTTTCATCGTGACTGCACCAGCTGATTCCTATCCGCTGCCTCCCTGTATCTTCAGTATCCTGCTCACTTCAACTCTCCTGTGTTTCATCGTGACTAGGGATGTGCACCGGCGACTTTTGAGGTCTCGTGTTTTGTGTTTTGGATCCGGATTTTCGTTATTTTTGAGGTTCGGATTTGTCTCGCAAAACACTTGACGAAAGGTCTCGGTTCGGATTTAAGGTATTGGATTCGGATTTTTTTTGAAAAAAACATAAAAAGTTTAAAAATCAAGTTTTTGGGCTTATTTTCACTCCTAGGCTATTATTAACCTCAATAACATTCAATAACAAGCATTTCCACTAATTTACAGTGTATTCTGAACACCTCACAATATAGTTATTAGTCCAAAACGTTGCAACAAGGTATCTTTCTGGACTGCGTAGAGGAGTGGGTCACCACAATATATTATAAACCCTGAACTTTTATGATTCGCACCAATAATTGTACCTGGACTGCGTAGAGGAGTGGGTCACCACAATATATATTAAAAACCCTGAACTTTTATGATTCGCACCAATAATTGTACCTGGACTGCGTAGAGGAGTGGGTCACCACAATATCTTAAAAACCCTGAACTTTTATGATTCGCACCAATAATTGTACCTGGACTGCGTAGAGGAGTGGGTCACCACAATATATTAAAAACCCTGAACTTTTATGATTCGCACCAATAATTGTACCTGGACTGCGTAGAGGAGTGGGTCACCACAATATCTTAAAAACCCTGAACTTTTATGATTCGCACCAATAAATGTACCTGGACTGCGTAGAGGAGTGGGTCACCACAATATATATAATAAGAAAACCATCAACTTGTATGATTCGCACCAATAAATGTACCTGGACTGCGTAGAGGAGTGGGTCACCACAATATATATTAAAAACACTGAACTTTTATGAATCACACCAATAAATGTACCTGGACTGCGTAGAGGAGTGGGTCACCACAATATATTAAAAACCCTGAACTTTTATGATTCGCACCAATAATTGTACCTGGACTGCGTAGAGGAGTGGGTCACCACAATATCTTAAAAACCCTGAACTTTTATGATTCGCACCAATAATTGTACCTGGACTGCGTAGAGGAGTGGGTCACCACAATATCTTAAAAACCCTGAACTTTTATGATTCGCACCAATAATTGTACCTGGACTGCGTAGAGGAGTGGGTCACCACAATATCTTAAAAACCCTGAACTTTTATGATTCGCACCAATAATTGTACCTGGACTGCGTAGAGGAGTGGGTCACCACAATATCTTAAAAACCCTGAACTTTTATGATTCGCACCAATAATTGTACCTGGACTGCGTAGAGGAGTGGGTCACCACAATATCTTAAAAACCCTGAACTTTTATGATTCGCACCAATAATTGTACCTGGACTGCGTAGAGGAGTGGGTCACCACAATATCTTAAAAACCCTGAACTTTTATGATTCGCACCAATAATTGTACCTGGACTGCGTAGAGGAGTGGGTCACCACAATATATATTAAAAACCCTGAACTTTTATGATTCGCACCAATAATTGTACCTGGACTGCGTAGAGGAGTGGGTCACCACAATATCTTAAAAACCCTGAACTTTTATGATTCGCACCAATAATTGTACCTGGACTGCGTAGAGGAGTGGGTCACCACAATATCTTAAAAACCCTGAACTTTTATGATTCGCACCAATAATTGTACCTGGACTGCGTAGAGGAGTGGGTCACCACAATATCTTAAAAACCCTGAACTTTTATGCGTAGAGGAGTGGGCACTGGGCACCACAATAAAATATATAAAAACCTTCAACAGATCTGCATTACACTACACATACGGCTGCTCCTCCATCCTCTCCATCATATACATGTTGGAGTTTTAGCGTGTGACAACCTCTTGTTTTTGATAATGTCAGTGCATTTTGAATATTTTTCAATTTGCCCCACACCACTGAATGTACTTTATCTATGATACGCAATACGCATCTATCTATCTTGACTGCGTAGTGTGGTGGCCCCGGTACACAATTTGGTACCGAGGCCACAATATAATTAAAAAACCCTCCACGTGTCTGAATTCCACCAAACAAGTATCTGGACTGCATAGTGGGGTGGCCCCGGTACCCAATTTGATACCGGGGCCACAATACCTCCTCCAAACATGGTACAGACAATTCGTCATTGAGAGACCCCAGACAGACAGGGTCGAAGTGTTATTGTTTGACTTTGTAAACCCAAAAAAATGTCCCTGTTGCACATAGTCGTGCAATGAAGACTGACTTTTTCATTTAAAGGCACGATCTTTAAAGTGTAGTGTTTGTAAGTCTAAGTCATATTATACTTTTGGTAAAATTGGTTTATTTTGTTCCTCTTTATAGTAATTAATTAGTAATAGAATTAAAGTAGGAAATAGAATTAAAGTATGAAATTGAATTAAAGTAGGAAATAGAGTGGTATAGAGTTGTAGTGTGGTATAGATAGAGTGGTCCACACAATATAATAATAAAACCCTCAACTGGTCTGAATTCCACCAAACAAGTATCTTGACTGCGTAGTGTGGTGGCCCCGGTACACAATTTGGTACCGAGGCCACAATATAATTAAAAAACTATCCACGTGTCTGAATTCCACCAAACAAGTATCTGGACTGCATAGTGGGGTGGCCCCGGTACCCAATTTGATACCGGGGCCACAATACCTCCTCCAAACATGGTACAGACAATTCGTCATTGAGAGACCCCAGACAGACAGGGTCGAAGTGTTATTGTTTGACTTTGTAAACCCAAAAAAATGTCCCTGTTGCACATAGTCGTGCAATGAAGACTGACTTTTTCATTTAAAGGCACGATCTTTAAAGTGTAGTGTTTGTAAGTCTAAGTCATATTATACTTTTGGTAAAATTGGTTTATTTTGTTCCTCTTTATGGTAATTAATTAGTAATAGAATTAAAGTAGGAAATAGAATTAAAGTATGAAATAGAATTAAAGTAGGAAATAGAGTGGTATAGAGTTGTAGTGTGGTATAGATAGAGTGGTCCACACAATATAATAATAAAACCCTCAACTGGTCTGAATTCCACCAAACAAGTATCTGGACTGCGTAGTGGGGTGGCCCCGGTACACAATTTGGTACCGAGGCCACAATATAATTAAAAAATTGGGCATCAACTGTCACCGTTGTTTAATATCTGATACACCTAAATATGGACTGCACAGTGGAGTGGCCCCGGTAGTAAATTTGGTGCCGGGGCCACAATACCTCCTCCAACTTCCAAGTGTAGTGTTTATAAAGACACACAGCGTCGAAGTGTTATTATTAGTTGACTTTCTTAACCCTAAAATTGTCCCTGTTGCAAATATTCGTGCAATGGACAGTTACTTTTCTATTGAAAGACTCAAGCTTTCAAGTGTAGTGTTTATAAAATATAAACAACAATACAGTAGTTTTAGAGCACGTCAATACCTCTTGTTTTAAATTATGACACGGCATTTTACTTTTGGTTTAATTTCTTGAATTTTTTTACATTTGGTTTTACTTTTTGAACATGGCAAACGACTGTTGCTTGGTCATATAATGCAAAAAAAAAAGTTCCAAGATGGAATTGTCCTTGGGCCCTCACACCCACCCTTATGTTGTTGAAATAGGACATGCACACTTTAACAAACCAATCATTTCAGCGACAGGGCCTACCAAACAACTTTGGCTGAAATGATTGGTTTGTTTGGGCCCCCACACCAAAAAAGCTATTCATCTCTCCCTGTACAGACTAAACAGGCTCTACTGAGGCAAGATGTCGTCCTCATCCTCAACCTCTGATTCCTCTCCCCCTACAGTGTGTACTTCCTCCTCATCACACATTATCAATTCGTCCCCGCTGGACTCCACAACCACAGGTCCCTCTGTAGTATCTGGAGGGCAGTGCTGTACTTCATTGAGGAATTGATTATTCATTTTTATAAACATCATTTTTTCAACGTTGTGAGGAAGCAACCTCCTTCGCCGCTCACTGACCAGGTTCCCCGCTGCACTAAAAACTCTTTCCGAGTACACACTGGAGGGGGGACAACTCAGGTAAAATAGAGCCAGTTTGTACAGGGGCTTCCAAACTGCCTTTTTTTCCTGCCAGTAACAATATGGACTGTCTGACATGTCTACTTGGATGGTGTCAGCAAAGTAATCATCCACAATTTTTTCTATTGTGACAGCATCCAATGCAGCGAGAGTAGACATGTCTGCAATGGTTGGCAGGTCCTTCAGTCCGGACCAGATGTTATCAGCATCCCCGCCAGTGCCTCTTTTGGGAAAACTGAGCTTTTTCCTCGCAGCCATAGATGTGGAAGAAAATGAGGGTGGAGCTGTTGGCATGTCACGGTCCTCTTCAGAGGACAATCTCCTGACCAGCAGGTCTTTGCACCGCTGTAGACTTGTGTCCGCCGGAAACAGAGACACAACATACGCTTTAAACCGAGGATCGAGCACGGTGGCCAGAATGTATTCCTCTGACTTTAAAAGAGTGACCACCCTCGGATCCTGGCAAAGCGTACGAAGGGCTACATCCACAAGAGCTACATGCTTGGTGTAATCGCAATGGCTTACCAGCTCCTCCCTCACTTTCTCCAGCTGCTTCTGCAACAGCCTGATCAGGGGAATGACCTGACTCAAGCTGGCAGTGTCGGAACTGACTTCTCGTGTGGCAAGTTCAAATGGCTGCAGAACCTTGCACAACACGGAAATCAGTCTCCACTGCGCTTGACTGAGGCGCATCCCCACTCCTTTGCCTATGTCGTAGGTGGCTGTGTAGGCCTGAATGGCCTTTTGCTGCTCCTCCATCCTCTGCAGCATATAGAGGGTGGAGTTCCAGCGCGTCACAACCTCTTGTTTGAGGTGATGGCAGGGCAGGTTCATGCTTTTTTGATGTGCCTCTAGTCTGCGGTAGGCACTGGCTGAATGCCGAAAGTGTCCAGCAATTTTGCGCGCCACCGCAAGCATCTCCTGCACACCCCTGTCACTCTTGAGGTAATGCTGCACCACCAAATTAATGGTGTGGGCAAAACATGGGACGTGCTGGAAATTGCCCATATTTAATGCCCGCACAATGTTACTGGCATTGTCTGACACCACAAATCCCCATGAGAGTCTAAGTGGGGTAAGCCACTGGGAGATAATTTCCCTCATTTTCTCTAATATGTTGTCAGCGTTGTGCCTCTTATTAAAGCCTGTAATGCACAATGTTGCCTGCCTTTGCATGAGCAGCCATTTTGTAGATGCTGCTACTGATGCAGCTGTTGCTGTTGCTGCGGAAGGGGATGCATCTACCCAGTGGGCTGTCACAGTCATATAGTCCTTCGTTTGCCCAGAACCACTTGTCCACATGTCCGTGGTTAAGTGGACAGTGGGTACAACCGCATTTTTAAGAGCACTGAGGACACTTGATCGTACTTCTCTGTACATTTTTGGTATCGCCTGCCTAGTGAAGTGGAATCTCGAGGGGATTTGGTACCGGGGACACAATACCTCCATCAACCCTCTAAATCCCACTCCACTGATGGCGGACACCGGGCGCACGTCTAACACCAACATTGCAGTTACAGCCGCAGTTATACGCTTTGCAATAGGGTGACTACTATCGTATTTGGTGGTCATGGCAAACGACTGTTGGACGGTCAATTGTTTTGTGAAAGACTTAGCGGTCTTACGACTTCCCCTCTGGGAAGATGACCGACTAACAGCAGCAACAGCAGCAGTGGCAGTAGTAGGCGTACCGCTGCAGGATTCCTCGGATGAATCCCGTATTGAGGAGGACTCAGTCTGGCTGCTGACTTGGGCTGCAGGACTGAATCTGATGGAGATTGTGGAGGAAGTTGACGAGGAGGGTGTTGCTGGTGTGTATCCAACTGGACCACGGGATTTAGGTGTCCCTGTACCGATGAGGGTCCTAGCCCCAGTTCCTGAACTAACCACTGAACTATGAAGGTTATTCAGGTGACGTATAAGGGAGGATGTTCCTAGGTGGGCAAGATCCTTACCCCTGCTTATTTGAGCTTTACATAAGCTACATATTGCCATACATTGGTTGTCTGGATTTGGATAAAAAATAACTCCAGACCGAAGAGGTGCATTTTTTGGTCTTCTGACCAGGCATGACGATGGGCTTTTTCATCCCATGGACATCAGCTGTTTCCCCCCCTGGTGCCTCATTTACAATAACCACATCACCATCCTCATCATCAAGTTCCTCCACAGCGCCAGCTACATCATCAATAGCCTCCTCCCGAGCCACCTCTTCCCGTACAGTGATGGGAAGGTCAGGCTTGACAACCACCAACACCCTTGGACTCGCCTTGGGGATTTGTGATAATTTCTCTTTAGAAGGCAGAGTTGTTTACTGTTTTGTTGCTGACAGCATAACTCTCTTCAATTTTTTGTAGGGGGGGGGAGGAGGAGGAGGGCTAAGATCCGTGGGTGAAGCTGAACCACTAGTCATGAACACGGGCCAGGGCATAAGCCGTTCCTTGCCACTCCGTGTCGTAAATGGCATATTGGCAACTTTACGTTTCTCCTCAGATGATTTTAAGTTTCTCTTTTTGCTACTTTTTCTTAACTTGGGCTTTTTGGATTTTACATGCCCGGTACTACGAGATTGGGCATCGGGCTTGGAAGACGACGTTGATGGCATTTCATCGTCTATGTCATGACTAGTGGCAGCAGCTTCAGCATTAGGAGGAAGTGGGTCTTGATCTTTCTCTACTTTATCCTCCAAATTTTTGGTCTCCATTATATGTAGCACAAGATACTGCAGAATGTGTGAACTTGGTAATATTGCAGTACCAATGGACTTATACTGCTGGATTGGTTTTGCAAATTTGGTTATAATTATTATATATTTTTTTTTTTTTAAATTTTTTATTTTTTTTTACTTTTTTTTTATTTTTAAAAAACTTGGGAATAGTGGGGAAATAACTATGCCCTTAGAAGCACAGAGCACAGGACACAGCACCACTGGACTGAACAGGACACGGCACAGGACCCAGCAGCACTACGGAACTCAGCAGGACAGAGCACAGGACACAGCACCACTGGACTGATACTGCAGAATGTGTGAACTTGGTAATATTGCAGTACCAATGGACTTATAAATTATAATGCTGGATTGGTTTTGCAAATTTGGTTATAATTATTATATATTTTTTTTTTTTTAAATTTTTTATTTTTTTTTACTTTTTTTTTATTTTTAAAAAACTTGGGAATAGTGGGGAAATAACTATGCCCTTAGAAGCACAGAGCACAGGACACAGCACCACTGGACTGAACAGGACACGGCACAGGACCCAGCAGCACTACGGAACTCAGCAGGACAGAGCACAGGACACAGCACCACTGGACTGATACTGCAGAATGTGTGAACTTGGTAATATTGCAGTACCAATGGACTTATAAATTATAATGCTGGATTGGTTTTGCAAATTTGGTTATAATTATTATATATTTTTTTTTTTTTAAATTTTTTATTTTTTTTTACTTTTTTTTTATTTTTAAAAAACTTGGGAATAGTGGGGAAATAACTATGCCCTTAGAAGCACAGAGCACAGGACACAGCACCACTGGACTGAACAGGACACGGCACAGGACCCAGCAGCACTACGGAACTCAGCAGGACAGAGCACAGGACACAGCACCACTGGACTGATACTGCAGAATGTGTGAACTTGGTAATATTGCAGTACCAATGGACTTATAATGCTGGATTGGTTTTGCAAATTTGGTTATAATTATTATATATTTTTTTTTTTTTTAAATTTTTTATTTTTTTTTACTTTTTTTTTATTTTTAAAAAACTTGGGAATAGTGGGGAAATAACTATGCCCTTAGAAGCACAGAGCACAGGACACAGCACCACTGGACTGAACAGGACACGGCACAGGACCCAGCAGCACTACGGAACTCAGCAGGACAGAGCACAGGACACAGCACCACTGGACTGATACTGCAGAATGTGTAAACTTTGTAATATTGCAGTACCACTGGACTTTTACTGCTGAATGTGTGAACTTGGTAATATTGCAGTACCAATGGGCTTATACTGCAGGATTGGTTGTGCAAATTTTGTGGTAATTAAAAAATATTAAAGTAGTTTTTGGTATTTTTTAAAAAAACTTTTTTTTATTTTTTTAAACACACGGGAATATTGGGGAAATAACTATGCCCTTAGAAGCACAGAGCACAGGACACAGCACCACTGGACTGAACAGGACACAGCACAGGACCCAGCAGCACCACTGACCTCAGAAGGACAGAGCACAGCACACAGCACCACTGGACTGATACTGCAGAACACAGCACAGCACAGCACAGCACAGCACAGCACAGCACAGCACAGAACTAAACAGCACAGAACTAAAAAGCACAGAGGACCACCTAACACACCCTCCCTCTACCCTGATCAATGCCCGAGTGAAGATGGCGGCGACTAGCGGGGAATTTATAGGATCCGAGTATCGCGAGATCCGACAACGGGATTATGAGTCAGAGCCTCAGTTTCACTTTTGAATTTGGCGCCAATACCCGGATCTGTCTCGGATCCGACTCGGATCCGCAACGTTCGGGTGGGCTCGGATTTCATAAATCCGAGTGCGCTCATCCCTAATCGTGACTGTGCCAGCTGATTCCTATCCGCTGCCTCTGTGCTACTACAGTTTCCAGTCCACTTCAACTCTCCTGTGTTTCATCGTGACTGTGCCAGCTGATACCTATCCGCTGCCTCTGTGCTACTACAGTTTCCAGTCCACTTCAACTCTCCTGTGTTTCATCGTGACTGCACCAGCTGATTCCTATCCGCTGCCTCCGTGTATCTGCAGTACTCTGCTCATCGCAACCCTCCAGTACTCCTCGTGTCTGCAGCCAGCTGATCCGCTCTCCGTGCTTCTACAGTGTCTCCGCTTGTGTCAACTCGCCTGTCTGCATTGGATCAACGCTCCGCTGTTTCCATCTCGTCTAGACCATCTCTACTCTTCAGCGTTCTCCAGGTGTCCAGTTCGATATACTACTGCTTCCTGAGTATTGTTTCCATCTCTGCTGGTCTACCTACCTGTGCGCTGCATCTACTTGATTACCGCTTCTACCCTCCTGAGTCTTCGTATCCTGCCGGCCTCCAGCCGTTCAGGTATCCCTGCACTTCTGTGTGACAGCCTGCTCTCCTGAACCACGGTATGCATACTTCTCATTGACTGTGCTGGTGTATTGCATATCTTGCTGGACTGAGTTGTTCTCCTCTGGAGTTGCCTATCCGCTGAGACTATTACCATCATTTGACTGTGTTACCTTTTGCCTGGATAGCTCTTGTGACTTTGTATTATTGTGCAGTGCTGTTCAGTTATTACTATTTGTGCATATCATCGTGGGATCAAGTTCAGTGTGCCCGTGTATACTCTGCATTGCATTTATCTCCCCGTGCTCTTCCTCACATATATATATTCAGTGGTACAACTTGCTAGAGGCAGACCACTGTTCTCTGTTTTCTGAGTCACCAGTTTCCAGTATCCTTTCACATAGCAGTGGTACAACTTGCTAACACAAACCACTGACTTCCCGGATACCTTCACCTGGATTCCATTCCCTCACCTAGACAGCGGTACCACTTGCTATACGCAGACCGCTGACTCTCATCACCTCCTCGTTATTTCTGGACATTCCTCCTCACTATAGCAGTGGTACAACTTGCTATCCGCAGACCACTGACTACCCTCACGTTTCCTTGTCCATCCAGTTCCTCGTGTCAATTATCTACATATTACCAGTGCTGCTAGTCATAGACTTTCCACGAGCATTCTCTTACCATCTGCTGTCTCCTGTTCCGTGATCACCCCGCTACCAGAGCATCATATTACCACCTATACTGCTCTGGTAAGTCCATCATCTGGTGATACCTGGGTAAAGACTCCTAGTGCCCGTGACAGGATGATTGAAAACAAACTTCAGAAGGGTAAATCTGTCCAAAAATTGGCTGTGATCACTCTGACATGAGTACATCAGATCTTGTTACTGACAATGTACTAAAAAGAGCCTTTGACATTCACAGCAAAAACCAAGTTCAGTACTGAGCTTCGAACAATGTGACTGGAGAGTGACAAGAAAACTGCTACCCCTGTTTCTGTGTGACCAACAGCACTGAAGACTGGAGAGTAACAAGAACACTTCCACCCCTCCTGTTTCTGTATGAGCAATGGCACAGTACAATGTGACTCTAGACTTTTAAGAACACTGCCAGTCCTATTATTTCTATTTCAGCACTGACAGTGAACAATGGCACGTAGACTGGCAAGAACACTGGCACCTCTCCAATGTCTGTGTGAGCTATAATAACAGAGTACAATGTGGTTGGAGACTTTTAAAAACACTACCAGCCCTATTATTTATATTTCAGCACTGAACACTGCCACCTCTCTTGTTTCTGTGTGAGCTATATCTCTTTAGAATGTCACTGTAGACTTTTAAGAACACTGCCAGCCCTATTATTTATATTTCAGCACTGAACACGAACACCTCTCCTGTTTCTGTGTGAGCTATTTCTCTTTAGAATATCACTGGAGACTTTGACGAATACTGCCACCCCTCCTTTTTCTGTTTTAGCCATGACGCTGCCCAACTGCACTGGAGACTGGCAAGAACGCTGCTACCCTTTCTGTGTCTCTCTGTGAAATGACGCAGGATCTCCGTAGAGAGCGGTACTTATAGAATCCAAAACGCTCAAGATCTGACGATGCAACAATGACGTTTTGCCTCGATTTCAGTTCCAAGGGTGTGCAAAAGAACCGAGCCGGATCGACTATGTTCGGGGGGGCTCAGTTTTTCGAAAACTGAGCCTGAGCATTTCTACTTACAACTGAGGGGGAGGTATGCAGAGTCCAGGAGGAGAGGTAAGAATCTTCCTCTGCCATTGTTAAAAGTGTGCTGCCTGAGCTTCTCACCTTTTTTCATGCACTGAATGACAGCCGTAGGTCTGGAGTTAACCACTCCTGATGAAGAAGGGTGAGGGTCAAGGACCTAGGCCTAGAGGCATCTCCCTTGGCTTGCTTAGCAAAATTACTTCTAAAAATAATCAATTTTATTATGCAGCTGCACATATTAATATATATTACCTCTGAGTTTTAGTAAAAAGGTAACAACTTGGTCAATATATCCTAGGAGGAATCAATGTGATAAAACTCTAACAAATATATGCAATCATTGGTGGAAACTGAGCTTCAGGGCCACACACTGACAATGCCTGCAAATCAGGGCATAAATCACAAAGGTTTAATGAGTGTTGGGTTTGGAGTCATACGGCAATGGGAAAGTTATACAGTGAACAGCAAGACAGTGACTGATTACTGCAAGTGTTCACTTAACAAACCAAATGAAGTGGCTACATGGAAAAAGAACAGCTTTTCATACTGCTCTGGCTTGAAGGTAATAAATAAGGATCATGATTCCGAAGACACTGAAAGTAATGGAAAACCATATTATATTAACCCATTCAGTGGTTTTCATGGCCTGTAGTAATGATGTTGATACTTTCTGTAGTTATGTGGGGTGAATCCGTTCGGATTGTTAATAGATGACATGAGTTTGAAAGTCTATTCTAGGCAATCACACAGGAAGGATCCTCTTAGGCTTTCCTTTGAAATAAAGTTAGCATTATACATTACATTGAAGAGATTGGAGTGGTTTGGGAGGTATATATTTCATATAATATCTCCTGGTACTGCTTACATTGAATTCACTTTTGCCATGTAAGTGACTTTAGTAGCAACTTTCTGGCAACTTTAAACCCAATTTGTGAGCATAAATCCATGTTTATGAGTACATGGAAAAGAAACTCGCCTTCCAACCTTCTCATATATGTCAGTATGTTTTTACACAGAAAAGTAGGTTGATTGTAGATTTTCTTGCTAAACATAGATTCTTCTTTTATACATTTCTATTATTAGCAGCAATCACTGGCTGTCATCTTCACCAGTGGATAGTCAATTGACATCTTCGGGAGTTGCAGGCTATGAATTTACTAGGCACTAGTGCCTCATGCCTCTGTGATGTAATTACAGTAATTGCCATTAAATTGATAGAATGCATTCTCATCAATATTGGTTCAACCTATGGTTTCCTCCACTATGTGTAGGTGACGAGTGCTCTTTAACTCAGTCAATGTGCTGCTGTGTAATGATGACTTGAGTTAATGGGAAAATACTGTGATAGTTACAAGACACCTCAGTTGGATTGCACATTGTGAGGGAAATGGTTTTGTATATATCACCTTATATCCTTTATATAAAGGGAAGTCTGGTTTCAGAGGCATAATGGAAAATATTGTGAAAGAGCCAGAAAGAGTGGTGCATACTTGCCTACTTTTATAGGCAGCTTTCCGAGAGGGGGTCCATCAAGGGGGCATGGCAACGTGTGGTGCACCGTTAGGCTCAGCCCCTGCCAAGCTTAGACAATTGTGACCAATCACAGTAGGGGGCGGGGCCACAACACTGCATTTATCCCCGCCCCCCACCATCTTAAACACCGGCGACAGCTAAATCCGGGATTTTTGATTGCTCTCTCAGGAGGCCGGGAGAACTCCCAAAAATTCGGGAGTCTCCCGGATATTCCGGAAGAGTAGGCAACTATGGAGTGGTGAGGTAGATAAGGTGCTAAATGTAGCAAAGTGCCAGGTAGGCCAAGGTTAGAGAACCTGATAAACCAGTCAGACAAAACACTTACAAGAACATGACATACCAAGAACAACACAGAAGATGGAGCCAGAGAAAAATGAATACTACTGAAAGAAGGTCGCAGGACAGAAGAGCAGTATACACTAACATAAATATCAAACCAGACAGAATCTGGAGGCTGGAACAAGGGACACAGCTAAAAAATGAACCATCACTGAAGATATGTCAGGGAGTGTCTTGTAGAGGACTGGTATGAATATGGAAATAATTGCATCTGGATACATTAACTGACGGGCATAAATCAGAGGTATTAGAACAGACAGAAAAGTCAGAGCAGTAAGGGAAGCAAACTACAGAACCAGCACAGATAGCCTGGAGAAATAACAGAAAACAAAGGTAAAGGTCTTCGTTTTGCATTACAGCAAACTATGGGATTGTATAAACGTAGACTTAGATACCAGAAAAATCCGAGCAGTGCAAAGCAATTCTTAGGAGACAAGATCTCATCTTCCCATGTCTTTCTTATCTGTGAGGAGTTTGTATGTTCTCCCTGTGTTTGCGTGGGTTTCCTCCGGGTGCTCCAGTTTCCTCCCACATTCCAAAAACATACTAGTAGGTTAATTGGCTGCTATCAAATTGACCCTAGTCTGTGTGTCTGTCTGTGTGTGTGTTAGGGAATTTAGACTGTAAGCCCCAATGGGGCAGGGGCTGATGTGAGTGAGTTCTCTGTACAGCGTTGCTGAATTAGTGGCGCTATATAAATAAGTGATGATGATGCACTGCAGGAAATTATTAGCTCAAGACCATTGTTTAGCCAAATAATTGTTTGCCTTCCTCTCAACAAGCCACTCCCATTGTTTCCTCAAAGTAAAATTAATCCTTTACTCTTTCCTTGGCAATTAAGTAATTAAAAAAAGATTACAATATTTTTATTATCAAGCGGTCAGCTAATGTCTTACTAGTTTTTTTAAAAAAAAATGTTTTTTTTTGCTCATAATAACAAATTCATATGTATTTAACTATGCAACCCTATGCCAGGATCGACGGCCTCATAGCAGGTACAGCCATATTTAATGAAATATAATCATTGAGGCTGACTCAATACCAGTATTTTTACATAGAAAAGTGTTTGTGAAGACACCATCTTAGTGTTCAGATGTCCAAGTGATTCCACTAATGTCCCTTGATCATTGTCGTAATTAGCATTTGAACAGGGCAGTAATTAGAGAGAAAGTCTGCTGGCAGTGCGTGTTCCCGCTACCCATGGTGCCTACATATGTTCCTTTGATTAGTGTATGAATAGGGCAATGATTAAAGAGAGTATTGCCATTTAGCACCCTTTGTGCATGGTGCCTAAATTCAAGGATTTATTTGTGAGTAGGAATACGTAAATGTTTTGTAAATGTATTGCTCAGCTGCTGCCGGATTTTCACTGCTCCGAGTTAAAAGGTTGAGAAAAATAGTAAAAGACAAAGTTTTACTGAAATTTTATTGCTTGGGAATGCAAAATAGTAGACTCACATCCAAGCAAACTATAAATATAGTAAACATTTAAAGGATTTATACATTTAGAAATTATAAACTTTATGATTACTCTCTTGAAACAGAAGGAATATATTCAGACATTAAATTAGTATATACTCTGTTGCTTATAATAGGTAAGTTACTCTTGTATCTATGTGCAAATACCAAATTTGCATGAATGTAATATAAGTTTATAATGGCGAGCGTGTATTATAGTTATGAGGCCAAGGTGACGATTGTGAAGAAGATGTTAGTGTTTGTGAGGTGGGCAAAATATAAATTCTATTATGAGTGTATGCTCCCAGCCAGGGGCAGATCTAGACTTTTCTTTTAGGGGGGCGGTTTATAGATTATCCCTGACCCCTCCCTTCTCCAGTCCCGACTCCTACCCTTCTCCAGTCCTGACTCCTCCCCCTTCTCCAGTCCCGAATCCTCCCCCTTCTCCAGTCCCGACTCCTGTAGGCCCTGTGCCCTACAACACTATGGGGCTGATTCAATTCGACCACGTTATTCTAGGAATAACACAGTGCTATTATTATTATTAGTTTTTATTTATAGGGCACCACTAGGTATCTGTAGCGCCATACAGGGACAGACAGAATCACGGTATAGGGTGAGACAGCACGGTACAGTTAAGATAAAGCACAGTAACTCGGAAGCTCAAAGTACAGCTAGATGACAGGTGAGAGCCCCAGCGGGGTAGAGAGAGGGGTTAGAAGGCAGAAGAACCTCACGGAAGAGGCTGAGTAGCTGGAGAGCAGAGTTATAAGTAGTGGACAACAGGAGGAGAGGTCGCCCTGCTCAAAGGAGCGTACAATCTAAGGGGGGGTTGGACGAACAGAGACACAAGGGTTGGTGGAGGAAAGTTGGAGAACAAAGGCTGAAACGGAGGGGGAAGAGGAGAACGACAAGGAGGGAGGTGAGTGGAAGACTAGAAGGAGGGAAGATAAGTGGGAGACTGGAAGGCTTTTAAGAAAAGGTGGGTTTTTAAAGCCCATTTGAAGCTGGACAAGTTGAGGGATGTTCTGATGGAGCGGGGGAGCTGGTTCCAGTGGAGGGGGCAGCACAGAAAAAGTCTTGGATACGAGCATGGTAGGAGGTAACCAGGGGGAAAGAGAGGCGACGGTCATTGGCCGAACACAGAGGGCGGGATGGAGCGTGAATGGAGATGAGGTTGGAGATGTAGGAAGCAGTGGAATTGGAGAGGGCCTTGAATGCAAGTGTGAGGAGCTTGAACAGGATTCTGTAGGGGAAGGGGAGCCAGAGAAGGAATTGGTAGAGGGGGGAGACAGAAGAGGAGCGTTGAGAAATTAAGATGAGGCGAGCGGCGCTAGCAGTATTAACGTTTATACAGACATTTTAACCCAGATTTCTGCTCTTGGCTCTTGCAGAAATCAGCGGTAAAGCTTGCTGTACTAACGGTAATAATGAGCACTATTACCATAGTAGTTGTTACCGTAGTAACAGTCAGGTTTGTTCATTGCTTTATTTTAAGTAAAACACTATATGGCTATAAAACCACAACAATAAGAGCAACATATAACAGATATGTATGCCCCATCATCACACTACTGCCCCTTTCATCCTACCTTCACCACACTGCTCCCAACTTCACCACACTGCTCCCACCTTCACACCACTGTTCCCCTCATCACACTGCTCCCACCTTCACACCACTGTTCCCTTCATCACACCACTGCTCCCACCTTCACCACACTGCTTACACCTTCATCACACTGCTGTTTCCTCCCTCACTCCAAAAACATACTAGTAGGTTAATTGGCTGCTATCAAATTGACTCTCTCTCTCTCTCTCTCTGTCGGTGTGTGTATGTTAGGGAATTTAGGCTGTAAGCTCCAATGGGGCAGGGACTGATGTGAGTGAGTCTCTTTACAGCGCTGCAAAATTAGTGGCACTATATAAATAGATGATGATCCAGGTATAATCCATCAATTTCTATTACAAATTCCTTAACCATCCATAAATGAGCTTTAAGTGACCCTTGCTGGGGCTTAGCCGCAGAAGTCTATGAACCCAATAATGCCTTTTCTTTAACAATATATAGATGAAGAACAACTATTATTGATGCCTGTTTGGCTATTAAACATTGCAATTAAGGCAAGTCAAATCCAGGAGCTGTATTTCTGCTCTCTCTGGTAATAAGCAGCCAAGATCTGCCAAGATCTGCAGGTCACACCAAAGTTACAAGGGTCCCATCGAATGCACTGAAACAATGCGTTATTAATGCATCAAATTTTTATTTCAAATAGGTCAAATGCAAGTTAAAATATATGTGCTGGATTGCAAAACCACTGTGGATACACATTAATGAGCCTTAGATAAAAATTATTTTCATATTGTACATTTAATTTTATTTTTTGTATTGTAGATTTGTATAATATACTATACTTTAGGATTTGTTAAGTTTATTTAAAAACTAATAAAAGGACAAATGCTTACAATTTCTTTAATCAAAATGAATTGCAAATATTTCTGTCTGGGAAATTTTCCTTAAAAAAGGAAATCCAATACTCCATATATAAAATGTTTGCACCCGTCCAAAGTTATTGTCAGGTGTGCAAGTAACACAAGCTAAATGTGGTGATAAAACTAAACAAAAGTATGCCATTTGTATTGTCTGGCTGCTGTTTCTAGTATCACATCTGACCTCTATTAGTTGTATAGAGGGTTTTCAGATTGATGTCACGTCCAGTTTGTACTGTGGCAAGAGCCCGCTACTGCAGAAGCACACACGAACAACTTCTTCCTTTTTATGTAGCTTTATTGTCAGGATGGTAAATGTTTTGACACCGTATACTTTCACAGCAATTATGGAGACCCTAAACGCTAACTATACATAGACCAGCTCTCTCTCAGGACCAGCCAGCTTACCCAGCGTTGGTCTCCGTGCACAAATGATGCAAACAAGCTTTTATACCTGATACTCCTCCCCCAGCCTTAGCTTGATGGACAGGTGACACACCCACCTTCTCTTTAAAAGGAAACGACCCATCACTGGCCCTGTTTGTACTAAAAGACACACTCTGTCTGTTTGCTGAGAAGAAGGATTTCTCTATCAGGTAAGTTAACCAAACTTAAACTATTGTTTGTTACACATAAGTCATCAATCTAGGTGCATTACTGCACAAATGTTTTACTCTATTTCCATGCTTTCTCTGCATATTGCCAACTAAATGCCTCCCTTTGTTACATATCCCTCCACCTACCGTCTCCAAGTAGGGGAACGCGGACTTCGCGAGGAGCGCATATTTTCGTGACAACGCATCTGCATTTTTGTGTAGAATCCCAGGTCTATGTTCTACTGAGAATTTGAAAAGTCTGAAGTGCCCATAGAGCCAGCTTTGTCCATTCAGCAGAGACAACAGACTGAAGAAATGATTTGCCGGAACAGGGATGTCTTCTCTTCCATTCCTGGGTGCACTACCTTAATCGAACACGACATTGTCACTGCGCCAGGAGTCATTGTAAAGCAGAAGCCGTATCGTATTCCAGAAGCCAGACGGGTGGACGTGAGAAAGGAGGTTGAGAAGATGCTCCAGTTAGATGTGATTGAAGAGTCCACTAGTGAGTGGAAAAGTCCCATTGTGCTTGTCCCAAAACCCAATGGGACAATTAGGTTCTGCAATGACTTTAGGTGCCTATACAGTATGTCGCAGTTTGATGCCTATCCAATTCCATGTGTGGATTAACTAGTGGAAAATCTTGATGGTAGTAATTATTTAACAACTCTTGATCTAACAAAGGGTTATTGGCAAGTTCCCCTGACTTCCTCGGCCAAGCCAAAGACTGCATTTTCCACCCCTGATGGTCTCTATCAATATAAAGTCCTACCCTTTGGGTTGCATGGGGCACCTGCCACCTTCCAAAGGGCCATAAATAAATTGCTATGACCTCACACAACTTATGCAGCCGCTTACTTGGACGATATAGTGATTTATACCCCAGACTGGGGATCACATTTAGCCAAAGTTGAGGCGGTCTTAGCTTCATTAAGGTCAGCAGGGTTAACAGCTAACCCAGAGAAATGTGCCATAGCCATGAGAGAAGCCAAATATTTGGAATACGTTGTTGGTCGAGGGCGTGTAAAACCCCAGCTAGACAAAGTGGAGGCAGTCAAAAATTGGGCAAGATCAGAAAAAAACTCGCAGTTAAGAACCTTTTTAGGCTTAGTAAGTTACTACAGGTGGTTTGTAAGCCACTTCGCCACTAGAGCTGCTCCACTTACAGACATGTTAAAAAAAAAGTTGTCCAGATAGATTAACCTGGTCTGATTCTGCAGAAACCGCCTGGTCTGATCTTCGGTTAGCTCTTTGTTCCTCCCCAGTTCTACAAGCACCGGAATTTCCCCAGAGGTTTTTCCTCCAAACTGATGCTTCTGGTGTTGGCTTAGGTGCAGTCTTGTCACAGGAGAAGAATGGAGTAGAAAATCCTGTCCTGTACCTAAGTCGTAAGTTACTTCCAAGGGAACAAAAATATGCCACTGTGGAGAAAGAATGTCTCGCCATAAAATGGGCTACAGAAGCTCTGCGCTATTATCTCCTAGGCAGAGAGTTTACCTTAATAACAGATCATGCACCATTGCGATGGATGCAGAACAACCGGGAGGTAAATGCCAAGGTAACCCGCTGGTTCTTGGCACTACAGACTTTTCAATGGCAGTACTCACTATCTGAGGAGAGGTTTCCTCATCATGCCAAGGTTTAAGGAGGTTAACATGGTATATTTGCTCCTCCCTTCTCCTACCAAACTGGCGGACTCTGTAATTGACAGGACCGACAGCCTCTAGAACTTCATATGGACCCTGCCAATGGGCGAAAAGTTTGCTTTCCTGGGTGGGAACCAGGACTAGGACCTTATCCCCAGGCTTGAAAGATCGAACAACAGCACTTTTATCATAACTTTTTCTCTGTCGTTCCTGAGCATCTTTTACATGTTGCTGAACAATGGGCTCTATCTTTCCTAGCCTCTCATACATTTGGGACACAAATTGTACCAGATTTGGCTCCCTGGGACCTTGCTGCTCCCACCCTTCTTTTAACATATCCAAGATACCCCTGGGCTGTCTCCCAAACAATAACTCAAAGGGACTAAACCCTGTTGAAGCTTGAGGTACCTCACGGATGGCAAACATCAAATAGGGAATAAGAGGGTCCCAATCTTTTTTTTCTTGAGCCACTGCTTTCCTGAGCATGTGCTTTAATGTGCGGTTAAAGCGTTCCACCAAGCCATCTGTTTGTGGATGGTATACAGATGTGTGAAGCGCCGTAACCCCTAGCAACTGGCACATGTCCTTCATCAGTTTAGACATGAATGGAGTATCCTGATCTGTGAGAATTTCTTTGGGTATTCCCAAATGTGTAAACATCAATACAAGTTCTCTAGCTATGGTGCTGGACTTTATGTTTCGTAGCGGAATTGTCTCTGGATACCTGGTTGCATATTCAAGCACCACTAGTATATATTGGTGCCCACGTGCAGATTTTTCCAGTGGCCCCACAAGGTCCATAGCTATCCGTTCAAAGGGAACTTGTACTATTGGTATTGGAATGAGAGGTGCCCTGTACATGGGTTTGGGACAGGTTCTCTGACAAATGGGACAGGACCGGCAATACTTTTTCACTGCCATGTGTACCCCGGGACAGTAAAACCTAAGCAGAACTCGTTCCAGTGTTTTATCCTCCCCTAGGTGTCCCCCACAGACGTGTGTGTGCTGCTTTTAACACTAGGGTTACATGGACCTGAGGAACCATTAATTGTTCTACTTTTCCCCCCTGCACATTAGCAACTCTATACAGGAAATTATTTTTAACAATAAATTATGGTATACCTTATGCAGGCTGGGCGGCTTTTATTATTATTATTATTATTATTATTATTATTATTCATTTTTATTTATAGGGCGCCACAAATTATCCGTAGCGCCGTACAAGGACAAACAATGGCACAGTACAAGGTGAAACAGCACAGTACAAGTAACAGTAAGCACTATAACTCTGGGGGCTCAGGCACAGCATGAAAGAGAGGGAGGGAGGGAAAAAGTGAGTACAGGCAGGTAACTATGGCCCAAGAGGGTGGGCACGGATGACAGGTTGAGAGTTACTGAGGGGAGCGGAGAGAAGCGAGAGGAGACAGAGGGCAGAGGGACTGAGAGGAGGTGAGCTGAGTAGCTGGAGAGCGCAGTTAAAAGTGATGGAAACAGAAGGTAGGAGAGCCCTGCTCAAAGGAGCGAACAATCTAAAGGCAGGGGAAGACAGACAGACACATGGATGAGACGGAGAGACGGGAGGAAGGGGGAGAAGGGAAGAAGGGATGAGAAAGAGAGGTAGCCGACCGGTGGGGGTTTAGGTATGAGACTGGAAGGCTTTAAGGAAAAGGTGGGTTTTTAATGTTCGTTTGAAAGAGGACAGATTAGGGGAAGTTCTGATGGAGCGGGGGAGCTTGTTCCAATGGAGGGGAGCAGCGCGGGAGAAGTCTTGGATACGTGCGTGAGAGGAGGTAATCAGAGGGGAAGAGAGGCGACGATCGTTGGACGATCGCAGTGAGCGGGAGGGAGTGTGAATAGAGATAAGGTTAGAGATGTAGGGAGCAGTGGAGTTGGCGAGGGCCTTGTAAGTCAGAGTGAGGAGCTTGAAAAGGATTCTGTAGGGGAAGGGGAGCCAGTGAAGGGCTTGGTAGAGTAGGGATACAGAGGTGGAACGGCGAGAGAGGAAAATAAGCCTAGCAGCGGCGTTAAGTACAGATCTAAGGGGAGCGAGATGAGAGAGGGGGAGGCCGATAAGGAGAAGGTTGCAGTAGTCCAAGCGGGAGATAATCAGAGAGTGGACGAGAGATTTGGTGGCATCCTGGGAGAGGAAGGGCCGAATGTGGGCAATGTTGCGAAGCTGGAAACGGCAGGATTTGGCGAGAGAGTGAATGTGAGGGGCAAAGGAGAGAGAGGAGTCGAGGATGACACCTAGGCAGCGGAGTTGGGGAACAGGGGAGATAGATGAGTTGTCAACAGTGATGGAGAGGTCAGAGGGGAAGGAGGTACGAGAGGGAGGAAAGACAATGAGTTCAGTTTTAGCAAGATTGAGTTTAAGAAATCTAGAGGACATCCAGGAGGAGATGGCAGAGAGGCAGCCCCATTTACCTCAGTCACACCTAAAGGCATGTTCCAAAGTGACATCATTAAGTTGGTCCCGAGGAAAGTCCTGCAGAGGAAACAAAATTGGTATTGCGGACCAGTCCGTATCCTCACTGACAGGCAGGGTGGGCTCATCTGCGACATCACCGACCAATGCTAGTTTGGACTGTCCATGTTTCCCCGCAGGTGGATGCTTTTATGGAACTCCTGCTGTGACTCCCAGGATGGCGTTCCGGTTTGGCGGTTCCCAAAGATCGATGTCCAGATGTTGTGGATTCTTAGGCGGTTCCTTTAAGACCGGGCTTCCGACCGTTGCATCAGTTGCCGGCATGTCCGGCCGGATCCGCTCACCGAGGACATCATTAAACAGTGGGAAGTCTCACCCCAAAATGAGTGGATATGGGAGTTTAGGTGCTATGGCAGCAACCACCATAACAGTTTTGTCTTTGAGTGTGACTCGTAGTATTGTTCTTTCATACTCCTCTGTCGTGCCATGTACGCAAAGAACCTTCACCTTGGGCAACCGAGAAGTTATGGGTTCGGGTAAGGCAGAGCTGTAAACCAATGAGAGTTCACTCCCCGAGTCAACCAAGGCCAGAACAAGGTTTTGGTTGATTAGCACAGTCACCCGGAACAAACAAGGACTTCCTGATGTGGGACTCATGGTAAAACAGCTTGGAAACGCAGGCCCAATATGTGCCACGGAACAGTCTATGGGTTCTGGTAGTTTAGGACACTCTGCCTTAAAGTGGCCTGGCTCACCACATTCAAAACACTTCAGATTAGACGGCTTGGCACTTGGCCCTCTGTCCGTAGCAGTTTTGCCATTGGGCCCTGTAGCAAGGATTGTCAAACCTGGCTTTTGGCGTGACAGCGGCTTTGGCACAAATGCAGGTTCTTTAGTCATTTGCTGTAGCGCACAAAACCTTTCTACCACGGTGGCAAGCTATTCATAAGTTTGTGGGACTGATTGCAGAACCCACCTTTGCAAATCACGGTTCAGCCCCCGGATGCAGTGATCTATCGCTAGAACTTCAATAATCCGAGAAGGCGAATTCTCCTCAGGCTGCAGCCATTTCTTTAAAATTTTATAAAGCTCAGCCACTTGCGCTCTGACCGGTTTTTCTCTATCATAGCGCCATTGGTGATAGCACTGGGCTCGGCCTGGCCCGGAAACTCCAATGCGAGCCAATATCTCAGACTTTAGGCACAAATAATCAGAGGCCCATTCCTCATCTAGATCCATATACGCTCGCTGAGCTTCACAAGTCAGATATGGCGCCAGCCTCTCAGCCCAATCTTTAGGAGGCCATTTTGCCCTTTTTGCAAGTCTCTCAAAGGACACCAGATATGCTTCTATGTCATCACCTGGTGACATTTTCTGGAGAACAGGACCAAGTGGTTCATTTCTGTCATGTCTCTCCTGGCTTAACTCTTCTCTTAAGAGCCTTATGTTTTCCACCTGTGCCTCGGCAACTTGTAGCATCTGAGCTTGCTGCTGTTGCAGTGGCCACATTCACAAGGGTTCTCAGTACTTCCTCCATGTTGACGTCTGCGTGGGTTGGGTAGCGGAAACTTGCTTCCCGGAGTATCCCACTCCTGACACCACTTGTGGCAAGAGCCCGCTACTGCAGAAGCACACGCGAACAACTTCTTCCTTTTTATGTAGCTTTATTGTCAGGATGGTAAATGTTTTGACACCGTATACTTTCACAGCAATTATGGAGACCCTAAACGCTAGCTATACATAGACCAGCTCTCTCTCAGGACCAGCCAGCTTACCCAGCGTTGGTCTCCGTGCACAAATGATACAAACAAGCTTTTATACCTGATACTCCTCCCCCAGCCTTAGCTTGATGGACAGGTGACACACCCACCTTCTCTTTAAAAGGAAACGCCCCATCACTGGCTCTGTTTGTACTAAAAAACACACCCTGTCTGTTTGCTGAGAGGAGGGATTTCTCTATCAGGTAAGTTAACCAAACTTAAACTATTGTTTGTTACACATAAGTCATCAATCTAGGTGCATTACTGCACAAATGTTTTAATCTACTTCCATGCTTTCTCTGCATATTGCCAACTAAATGCCTACCTTTGTTTCAGTACATTTCTGTTTTTTTTCACTTTGCTCAGGATTTTTGTTAAAACACTGGAGGTAGCAATGTGCTAGGGGGGAGATGGCCCCAATCGCCCCCCCCCCCCCTCCCTGGATTTGCCCCTGCTCCCAGCAAACTAATAAAGTGAAATCCACATAAAACAAAAAAAATAATTAAAATAACTTGTTATTAAGAATTATGGGTAATAATATGCAATTTGTGTGCAATATTTTGTAGGTATTCATTGCTTACAATAACATTGCTTAAATTATGTTTTTCTTACTAGATGGAACTCGTCTGTGGCACTGCGGGCTTAATTCATCAAGGAGCATAAATGCTAATACTAGTTTGTGTTAAATTTTTCTGCACATGCTCAGAGACGAACTATACATCACAGAATGCAAGTGTATACAATACATCTTTGAACGCAAATGACCCTTACGACAGTCTATGCGTATGCACGTAGTAAATTTAAAGAAAGGGCACACCAAACTCAAGCAGACGCAGCACCACCTGATTCAAGCTTTGGGCATCTCTAGGGTAATTGTTTTTCTGTTGTATCAGTTGCACCAGCTACAGGTTAGTTGTAAGTGCTGAATTATAGTGATGACAGTCACCTATGCATGCTAGAACATGTGTTTGCAATCAAGACCAACTGTAAAAATCAATTTATGTACAGTAGGCATTAATAACATGCTATGAAATGTATTGCATGGGGGTAAATTGTGAAAAATACATTTTTTTACTGTTGACTACATTTTTAGCAGGTGACAATAACTGAATATTTTTTTTCTGTGCATTCTGCTAGGCCTTTGTATTTCACACATATATTGTACATAGTGTAATGTATTGTCTGTCAGAGCGTATCATATTCAAGAGGAAATCAGATCGTCTTGTGGTTCAATATGGACGTCCCTATGTCCGAATAATGACTTATGTTTTGCACACCCTAATGAATCGGGCCATACATTTGTAAATAAGTTGATAAGATGATGCTATTTACATGGTTACTGACTACGTTTGGAGACAGACAAAAAAGGTGCTCCACCAAGTGGTGTAATATTATGTTAGTGGCACTATTATTATTATTAATTTTTATTTATAGAGCGCCACAAAGTATCCGTAGCGCCATACAAGGACAAACAATGGCACAGTACAAGGTGAAACAGCACAGTACAAGTAACAGTAAGCACTATAACTCTGGGGGCTCAGGCACAGCATGAAAGAGAGGGAGGGAGGGGAAAAGTGAGTACAGGCAGGTAACTATGGCCCAAGAGGGTGGGCACGGATGACAGGTTGAGAGTCACTGAGGGGAGCGGAGAGAAGCGAGAGGAGACAGAGGGCAGAGGGACTGAGAGGAGGTGAGCTGAGTAGCTGGAGAGCGCAGTTAAAAGTGATGGAAACAGAAGGTAGGAGAGCCCTGCTCAAAGGAGCGAACAATCTAAAGGGAGGGGAAGACAGACAGACACATGGATGAGACGGAGAGACGGGAGGAAGGGGGAGAAGGGAAGAAGGGATGAGAAAGAGAGGTAGCCGACCGGTGGGAGATTAGGCATGAGACTGGAAGGCTTTAAGGAAAAGGTGGGTTTTTAATGTTCGTTTGAAAGAGGACAGATCAGGGGAAGTTCTGATGGAGCGGGGGAGCTTGTTCCAATGGAGGGGAGCGGCGCGGGAGAAGTCTTGGATACGTGTGTGAGAGGAGGTAATCAGAGGGGAAGAGAGGCGACGATCGTTGGACGATCGCAGTGAGCGGGAGGGAGTGTGAATAGAGATAAGGTTAGAGATGTAGGGAGCAGTGGAGTTGGCGAGGGCCTTGTAAGTCAGAGTGAGGAGCTTGAAAAGGATTCTGTAGGGGAAGGGGAGCCAGTGAAGGGCTTGGTAGAGTGGGGATACAGAGCTGGAACGGTGAGAGAGGAAAATAAGCCTAGCAGCGGCGTTAAGTACAGATCTAAGGGGAGCGAGATGAGAGAGGGGGAGGCCGATAAGGAGAAGGTTGCAGTAGTCCAAGCGGGAGATAATCAGAGAGTGGACAAGAGATTTGGTGGCATCCTGGGAGTGGAAGGGTCGAATGCGGGCAATGTTGCGAAGCTGGAAACTGCAGGATTTGGCGAGAGAGTGAATGTGAGGGTTAAAGGAGAGAGAGGAGTCGAGGATGACACCTAGGCAGCGGAGTTGGGGAACAGGGGAGATAGATGAGTTGTCAACAGTGATGGAGAGGTCAGAGGGGAAGGAGGTACGAGAGGGAGGAAAGACAATGAGTTCAGTTTTAGCAAGATTGAGTTTAAGAAATCTAGAGGACATCCAGGAGGAGATGGCAGAGAGGCATGCGGATACCCTGGAAAGAAGGGAGGGAGAGAGATCAGGAGAGGAAAGGTAGAGTTGAGTGTCATCAGCATAAAGGTGGTACTTGAGGCCGAAGGAGCTGATGAGTGCACCCAGAGAAGAGGTGTATAGTGAGAATAGTAATGGTCCAAGGACAGAGCCCTGATTGACCCCGACTGGAAGGGAGGAAGAAGGGGAGAGAGAATCAGAGGTGGAAACAGAGAAGGAACGGTCGGCAAGGTAAGAGGTGAACCAGGAGAGGACGGTATCGGAGAGGCCAATGGACTGAAGGGTGTGAAGCAGGAGGGGGTGGTCAACGGTGTCAAAGGCCGCTGAGAGGTTGAGGAGAATCAGGAGGGAGTAGTGGCCCATGGCTTTAGCCGAGAGGAGATCGTTCGTAACTTGAGCCAGGGCAGTTTCAGTGGAATGGAGGGGGCGGAAGCCTGATTGGAGAGGGTCAAGGAGGGAGTGTTCAGAGAGGTAGGTGGAGAGACGGTTGCAGACAAGTCTCTCGAGTATTTTGGAGGCAAATGGGAGAAGGGAAATGGGGCGGTAATTAGAGAGTGAGGTGGGGTCAAGATTGGGTTTCTTGAGAATGGGTGAGACGAGAGCATGTTTAAAGGCGGAGAGGAAGATGCCGGTGGAGAGGGACAGATTAAAAAGGTGAGCGAGGTGGGAGCAGGTGGAGGTGGAAAGGGAGCGAAGAAGGTGAGAAGGGATGGGGTCCTGGGGGCAGGTAGAAGGGGGGGAAGAAGAAATGAGAGAGTGGACTTCCTCACCCGAGGTGGGGCGGAAGGAGAGAAGGAGTTGGTGACTGGGGAGACAGGGGGGGAGAGTGGAGGGGGGAGGAAGGGCGACAGGGGGGGTGGCGGAAGAGTGGGTGGAGGAGGAGATTTCAAGTCTAATGGCCGCGATTTTAGAGGAGAAAAAGGAGGTGAAGTCAGTGGCAGATAAGGAGGAAGGGAGGGGGGGAGGTGGGGGAGACAGGAGAGTGTTAAAGGTAGCGAAGAGGCGACGGGGGTTGGAGGACTGGGAGGAGATGAGGGATTTAAAGAAGGATTGCTTAGCGAGCGAGAGGGCAGAGCTGTAGGAGGAGAGGATAAACTTGAAGTGGAGGAAATCAGCCAGGGAGCGAAATTTTCTCCAGTGGCGTTCAGCAGTACGAGAGCATTTTTGGAGGAAACGGGTTAGTTTGGAGTGCCAGGGTTGGGGATTGGAGCAGCGAAGGTGGATGGGCTGGGCAGGGGCAACCGCTTCAAGGGCGGAGGAGAGGGTTTGGTTATAGAGGGAGGCCGTCTGATTAGGGCAGGACAGGGTGGAAAGGGGAGAGAGGAGAGTTTCGAGAGAAGAGGATAGAAGAGCAGGATCAAGGGTGTCGGGATCGCGCCTGGACCGGGTAGATTTGGGTGGGGGGAGGGGTGCAGGAGTAGAGGAGAGAGAATGAAAGGAGATGGTGGTCCGAGAGTGGAAAGGGGGAGATAGAGAAGTCGGACAGACTGCAACGGTGGGAGAAGACAAGGTCAAGGGAGTGACCAAGGCAGTGGGTAGAAGAGGAGGTCCATTGGGAGAGGCCAAGGGAGGAAGAAAGGGCAAGGAGTTTGACGGAAGCAGGGTCGGTGGGGTTGTCAATAGGGATACTAAAGTACAACCGTAGCCTACATATAGTATTATTTTAGTAACATGAAAAAAGAAAACAAATTCATAAGATATCAATTACATTACTAAGGAGACTCCAACCACATCCCACCAATGAATCCTGGGATAAACTTACCAACGCTAGTATGACAGTTTTTTTTTTCCTCTACTTTCCCTTCCTTGAGGGATTTCATAATGCAGGCCATGCCAGACTCATCTAAAACATATAGGTCCTCATTTAAAGTTAGGAGCAAATCCAGCTAACGGGTAAAACTGGCACCTGGACAAACCATGTTGCAATATATAGGGTATGTGCAATTTACTTTTGCATGCAGGGAAAATACTGCTCTATTTTCCTCCATCCTTACGCCTCCAAACTTCTCGAATAGGTTGTCTACAACCATCTCACCTCCTTTCTCTCTTCTCACTTAATCCTTGACCGACTGCAATCTGGTTTGCGCCCCCTCCACTCCACCGAAACTGCCCTCACTAACGTCACTAATGACGTTTTCTTTGCTAAATCCAAAGGACACTTCTCCCTTCTTATCCTTCTTGATCTCTCTGCTGCCTTTGATACCATTGACCACTCCCTCTTTTTGCAAACTCTCAAATCTATAGGCCTCTGTAACAATGTCCTCCTGTTTTTCCTCTTACCTCACCAACCGCTCCTTCTCAGTCTCTACACATAACTCCACATTCCTTCCTTTTCCTTTACCTGTCAGAGTTCCCCAAGGTTTCTTTCTTGGCCCCCTGCTCTTCTACCTCTACACATCCTCATCTCCTCCTTTGGCCTCCAGTGCCACCTCTATGCTGTTGATACCCAAATCTATCTTTCGCCCCCTGACCTCTCCATTTCCCTTATGTCTCATGTCTCTCTGTCATCTCATCATGGATGCTCCAGAGCTTTCCTAAACTTATTATTTCCAAGACTGAACTAATTTTCTTCCTCCCTTCTAGGACATCTTCCCCCTACTTCCCCCTCTATCTCCCTGCCTGGAAGACAAGATGGCGGCCTGCTGAGGAGACGGACAGTGACGTTTAGCAGGTGCGAGCTGGAATCTACGTGTTTTTTTTGGCTATTGATCCTCGTGGTGAGCAGACGTGTCTGCTGAGCGCTCCCACTGGAGCCCTGCTTGGATCATCCATCTGGGCTTGTATTTCTTACCTGCCTCTCCACGCTGCCTTCCTCTGACCTTCCATGGCTTCGTCCTCTTCCTCCCTGCCTGACTCCCGGCTGCTGCCGCCGCCTCCAGCTACTGCAGACCTCGGCTTCGGCCCTCCATCGAGCTGGTCTCTTCAACTCTGAGGGCCATCCAAACAACCGCCTGGCCTCCTCTGCTCCTCTCCCGGCCGCCGAGATGTATCTGAAGCTGTAGCCTGATCCTGCCGCCTGCCGACTTCTGTTGCTCTGGGACTTCCGGCCACCGCCAACTCCATCCACTACAGGCCGCGGCTTCGGCCTACCTCTCAGCTGGGCTCCGCTCTGGTCTCTTCTATGAACTGGTCTCTCTGGTCCTGCCGCCTCCAGCTGTCGCGGCTCCTGATGCCTTGATGCCGCTAGCCTGGCGCCTGATTCCTCGCATGTGTCTCCTGCCGCCTCCAGCTGTCCCGGCTCCTGATGCCTTGATGCCGCTAGCCTGGGGCCTGATTCCCCGCCTGTGTCTCCTGCTGCCTCCAGCTGTCCCGGCTCCTGTTGCCTTGATGCCGCTAGCCTGGCGCCTGATTCCTCGCCTGTGTCTCCTGCTGCCTCCAGCTGTCCCGGCTCCTGATGCCTTGATGCCGCTAGCCTGGCGCCTGATACCTCGCCTGTCTCTCCTACTCGCTGCACACATTGCAGTCTCCTGCTTGTCGCCCACTCTCTGATTGGACCGTCCACCGTCGTCGGCCTCCTGTTCCAGCCTCATGCTGCCTCCGTGATTCGGCCTCCACTCCAGCCTCCTGGTCTGGTCTCCGCTCCTCCTTCCTCCTCCTCCGGCCTGGCTTGCCTCTGTCGGTCCTCCACGTTCTCCTCCCTGCTGCTGATCTCTGTGCCTGGGACCCCTGGAACTTGTCCATCCACCCTCCGCTGGCCTCCTCTGCTCCCGTGGACTTGCATCCCAGCCCTGCTCCCGTGGACACGCTTCCTGGTCATCCTGGACACCATCCTGGACACGTTCTCCTCCCTGCTGCTGATCTCTGTTCCTGGGACCCCTGGGACTTGTCCATCCACCCTCCGCTGGCCTCCTCTGCTCCCGTGGACTTGCATCCCGGCCCTGCTCCCGTGGACACCCTTCCTGGTCATCTCGGACACCCTTCCTGCTCCCGTGAACACTCAAGCTCTGGTTGCACTGGTAAACTCTCTCTTTGATATCTACGCTGATTTTATTGTATTATATTGTATTGTATTTCATCTAGCTTTACCTGATTATTGTTTTTGCTCTGCTTCTCCAGTGTATTCACTGATTGTCCTCTTGCTGTGCCCTGCCCTACACTCACTATTGCTGTACCCTATTGTTCAATTGGTACCCTATTGTCCTATTGTTCAATTTTGTCCCCTTCTACTGTTTTTTCCTTGTCTTCATTGAAACCTCCACCCTTGTGCATCCCCTTCTGGGTGCCTCTGGTGCTCCTGCCTCTGCCTCCATAACCTGTCCTCTCCGTCTCTCCTGTATTACCCCCGGCTTCCCTGCCTCACCATGTCGCCCCGCTCGGCTCTTATACCCATCCTCTCCCCTCGCCACCTTCCTGGCCCCTACTCTCACTACCCCATCTCTCACCCTCCGCCTCGCTCCATCAACCCTGACAATCTTATCCGAATCTCCCCTCTTCCCTCCCTCCCCTTCTCATGTGCCCTCTGGAACTCCAGGTCCATCTGCAACAAACTCCCCTCCATCCACGACCTCTTCATCTCCAACTCTTTTAACCTCCTCGCCATCACTGAAACCTGGCTTTCCTCCTCTGATACCGTCTCACCTGCTGCTCTCTCCTACGGGGGTCTCTCCTTCACCCACTCCACCAGACCTGATGGGCGTCCGGGAGGTGGAGTGGGCCTCCTCCTATCCCCTAGCTGCACCTTTCGGGTCATTCCCACCATACCTTCCCTCTCTTTCTCCTCCTTTGAAGTTCATTCCATCCGTCTCTTCTCCCCCATCCACCTCCGCATCTCTGTCATCTACCGTCCCCCTGGCCCTACTTCCCTCTTCCTTGACAACTTCGCTGCCTGGCTCCCTCACTAACTTTCCTCCGACCTTCCATCCATCATACTTGGTGACTTTAACATCCCCATCGACAACTGCTCTGACCCCGCCACCATCAAACTTCTCGCCCTCTCCTCCTCACTAGGCCTCACTCAGTGGACCTCCTCCCCCACCCACTCTCATGGTCACGCCTTGGACCTCGTCTTCTCTCATCTCTGTGACCTCTCCGACTTCTCTAACTCTCCCTTCCCACTCTCTGACCACCATCTCCTCTCCTTCACTCTCTCCTCCTGCTAAGCTCCCACCTCACCAAAATCTACCTTCACTAGGCGCAACCTTGATGCTATTGACCCTACCACTTTCTCCTCCTCTCTCGAAACTCTCCTCTCACCTCTTCCCTCCCTGACCTGCCCTGACCCGGCGTCCTCTCTCTACAACCTTTCCCTCACTACTGCCCTTGATGCTATTGCCCCGGCCTCCTCAATCCGCCAGCGCCGCCTCATTCCCCAACCCTAGCACTCCAACCTTACCCGATTCCTCCAAAAGTGCTCTCGCACTGCTGAACGCCTCTGGAGAAAATCTCGCTCCCTGGCCGACTTCCTCCATTTTAAATTTATCCTCACCTCATTCTGCTCTGCCCTCTCCCTTGCTAAACAATCCTTCTTTAAGTCCCTCATTTCTTCTCACACCTCCAATCCTCGCCGTCTCTTTGCCACCTTCAACTCCCTCCTCTCTCCACCCCCCCTCCCATCCAGCCTTCCCTCTCTGCCTCTGACCTCGCCACCTTTTTCACTTCCAAAATCGAGGCCATCAGACTCAACATCTCCTCCTCCCATTCCGCTCTTCCCCCCCTTTTCCCACCTCCTCCCCCCAACATCCAACCCTGGTGCTCCTTCTGCCCCACCTCGGGTGAAGAAGTTCGCTCACTTATTCTATCCTCTCCACCCTCCACCTGTCCTCTCGACCCTATCCCCTCTCGCCTCCTTCGCTCTCTCTCTTCCACTGCTTGCTCTTACCTCGCTCACCTCTTTAACCTTTCACTCTCCTCTGGAGTAGTCCCCTCCTCATTCAAACATGCTCTTATCTCTCCCATCCTCAAAAAACCTAATCTTGCCCCTCCTCCCCTGCTAACTATCGCCCTATCTCACTTCTCCCCTATGCCTCCAAAATACTTGAGAGGATTGTCTACAGCTGCCTCTCCAAACACCTCTCAGACTACTCCCTCCTCGACCCTCTCCAATCAGGCTTCCGCCCCCTCCACTCCACTGAAACTGCCCTGGCGAAAGTTACCAACGACCTCTTATTAGCCAAATCCAAGGGTCACTTCTCCCTACTCATCCTCCTCGACCTCTCTGCGGCCTTCGACACCATTGACCACCCCCTCCTGCTACAAACTCTTCTCTCTCTCAGCCTATCTGGGTCTGTCCTCGCCTGGTTCACCTCATACCTTGCGAACCGCTCCTTCTCTGTATCCACATCTGGCTCTTCCTCCACCCCCTCCCCTCTCCCTGTTGGAGTCCCTCAGGGCTCTGTTCTCGGCCCTCTTCTATTTTCACTCTATACCTCCTCCCTTGATGCTCTCATCTCCTCCTTCGGTCTTCAGTATCACTTTTATGCTGACGACATCCAACTCTACATCTCCTCGCCCGATCTCTCCCCCTCCCTTCTCTCTCGTGTATCCGACTGCCTCTCGGCCATCTCCTCCTGGATGTCCTCGCGCTTTCTCAAAATTAACATCTCTAAAACTGAAATAATTGTCTTTCCTCCCCCAGGCTCCCCTTCCACCATGACCTCTCTATCACTGTCAACAACACCTCCATTTCCTCTGTCACCCAACTTCGCTGCCTGGGCGTTACCTTCGACTCCTCTCTCTCCTTTACCCCCCACATTCAATCCCTTGCCCAAGCCTGTCGCTTTCAACTTCGCAACATTGCCCGCATCAGACCTTTCCTCTCTCAGGATGCAACCAAAACAATCATTCACGCTCTCATTATCACACGCCTCGACTACTGCAACCTCCTTCTCACCGGTCTCCCCCTCTCCCACCTCGCCCCCCTCCGCTCTGTTCTGAACGCGGCTGCCAGACTCATCTTCCTCTCTCGCCGCTCCTCCTCTGCTTCCCCTCTCTGCCTTGCCCCACACTGGCTCCCCATCCCCTATAGAATCATCTTCAAACTCCTGACCACCACATACAAGGCACTCTCCCAGTCTACTGCCCCCTACATCTCCAACCTCCTCTCCATTCACACTCCTGCCCGCTCCCTGCGCTCGGCCAATGACCGTCGTCTCTCCTCCACTCTAATCACCTCTTCCCATTCCAGAATCCAAGACTTCTCCCGAGCAGGCCCCCTTCACTGGAATGACCTCCCTCGCTCCGTCCGTCTCTCTCCCACTCTAAGCTCCTTCAAACGGGTACTAAAAACCCACCTGTTCCTCAAAGCCTACCATCCTTCCTCCTAACCTGCTCTTCCCTCCCTCCTCCCGTCCCCTCTTCTCTCCTTTACATCATCTGGCCCCCTTTGTACCTGAGTCTTGTTCACCCTCCCTTAGGATGTAAGCTTATTCGAGCAGGGCCCTCTTCCCTCCTGTGTCCTTACCTACTCTTCTGCTCCGTCTTTTCTGCATCAGCCTGCTTGGAGCTTCTGAAGTTTTGGTATTTTTGTTTACTGCTCAGTAATATTTTACGCCGTACTGTCTATTGTTTGTGCATTGTATGGCGCTGTGGAACTCTTGTGGCGCCTAACAAATAAAGGATAATAATAATAATAATATTTCTTTTAATAACACTATCCTCCTTTCTGTCTCTCAAGTCCATTGCCTTGGGGTCATCCTCGACTCCTCACTCTCCTTCAAACCTCACATTCTGTCCCTCTCAAAATCCTGCTAATTTCACCTGCGAAATATATCCAAGAAATGGCCCTTTCTCACCACGGAAACACCCAAAACTCTTATTTACTCTCTTGTAATTTCTCACTTTGAATATTGTAACCTCCTTCTCTCTGGGCTTCCTGACTCTCACCTTGCTCCTCTCAAGTCTATTCTCAATGCTGCTGCTGGACTCATTTTTCTCTCTTGCTGCTCTAGCTCTGTTGTCCCCCTCCACCAGTCTCTACATTGCCTCCCCATGGCCTACAGAATTAAATTTAATCTCTTCACCCTCATCTTCAAAGCTCTCCATCAATCCACCACCCTCTACATCTCCAACCTCATCTCTACCTACACTCCTTGCCGCCCCCTCCACTCTGCCAATGACTGCTGCCTCACTACTTCGCTAATCACCTTTTCTCACTCCAGCCTATAACACTTTTTCCGGGCTGCTCCCTAGCTGTGGAACGATCTGCAGTGCTCCATCAGGTTCAACGCATCAACGCTCTACTCTCGAAGGCTTCAGGAGTGCCTTTAAGACTAATTTATTTTTTCAAGTTTATCAGCCCTCCTCCTAACTCCCTTGTCCAGGCTTTCATCCCCAGTCGGTATCATACTATTTGTGTCTCCCCCTTTCCTTTAGGATGTAAGCTTTCACGAGCAGCACCCTCTTTCCTGTTGTTCTTCTTCTAATATTCCATCACCCTCTGTACCTCTTGGCTTGCTTCCATAGCGCTGTTTTCTTAAGTTTAGGTCTACTTCTCACTAATTACTACCATCACTCTAACTCACTGTCCCACAAATAAATTGATCTGCATTACCATGTTACTTGTATTTTTTCTATTCAGCATGTTCTGCTTTCTGTATGTGTTACGTACGGCGCTGCGGACCCTTTGTGGCACCTTATAAATAAAATATAATAATATTAATAATAATGTTGGTCAGATTTCAGGGTGTGAGTGGGAGTTATCTGCAGACGGGTTGGGAGGGGGAAGGGTAAAGGGACAGGCAAAGGGAAGAAAAGGGGAGAAGCAGAAAGAAAAAGGGGAAATAGGAAATCTGTATAAACAGGGCCCTGGGAGGGATAGATGCAGCCAGGCCGGAGAGAACGTTAAACATAGAAGTAACTGTAGGACAGAGCTGAAGATATTTATGACAGTATACTGAGCCTGCACAACATCTATCCTGGTCCAGAGACTTCCAGTAGTGAAAGAGGATCCAGCATTCCCTCGGAGGAGCTATATGCTATCCTTTCGAACACTCCCATGGACATCCTATAGGATAGGATCTGCAGTGGACTTAAACCTGAATGGGTAAGCACCAGACATTAACCTTATCACCTGAGTTTAAGATGGTTTATGGCATATGGCTTCACTTGTCGTTATACCCTGCTGCTGTTCCACACCACATGTCAACTGTCTAGGCCTTTATTGAAGCCTTTTCAATGAATTCCTCCAATTAAACCTGAATTGTCTGCTATAATTAGCCAACAAAGTAAAGTGTTTAACTTGTCGTTAGTTCTTCTTGACAGTTAAGAATACAATGATTGATCGTATATATATGGACTTTTCAAAATAAACAACTCATCATGGCTATGCAGCTTTCATATATGGTTATTTTTATATATTTGTAATCAATTAACAAGAGGCATATATATATATATCTAATATATAAATGCTTAGTGGCGTCTGTCTGTGTGTGTGTGTGTAATAAAAAACCAAGTTGCAGCGCCACCTGCTGGGCAGAGTTATACACTGACCTACTAAATTCTTAGTGTGTGTGGGAAAAAAAATTCAAAAAGGGCTGAAATTTGGTAGGGCTCAAACTCATTTTCGTGAGGTAATTTTACCTCATGAACACACATTAAAAAGGCCGCTTGCGTCGGGAAGTAACGCTCTTCCCCTGAGGAGGCCTAGGCTAGGCCCAAATGCATGACAAGTAGCTTGATTTGACTAGAATGCATGAGTATCATGCACGGGTTAACTTGTGTGTGTATATATATATATATATATATATATATATATGTAAATATATATGTAAATATATATATATGTAAATATATATATATATATATATATATATATATATATATATGTATGTGTAAATATATATGCTGTATACAGGTTACACCATCGATTCTCTACAGTGGTCCTATAAGTATACCTTATAAATACATATTTTGGTACCATGTTTATACATGAAATATATGCCTATTACGGTAACTGTATGTTGTATAGCCAGGATTAATGTTGTGAGGTCTTTATCACATGCCGATACACTATTCAACCTGAGAAGAGTCTCTCTTTACCATTTGAGCTGGATAGAGCATTCCAGCAGTATTTCCTCATACAAATCATATAAAGAAAACATCTTTTCTCTTTCATCCATCTGGGGGACACTCCTTAACCATGGTGGTTGAGTCGGGGGGAGGAGTCTGGCACCCAAAGAGTTAACTTTTTTCAGCTGACAGCATATCACCCCCGCCAATTCCCACATACCTCAGTTTGAATTGGGTGCCCTTGGAAGAAGGTTGCACCTGAAGAGCTCCAAGAGAGACAGTGAACAGGGTTCACTGGTTATAGGTTTTTTCCTTTTCTTTTGCAGTTTTTTTCTTTTGACAGTGGCGAGAGGCTCCGTGCAAACGGAGCTGACTCGTAGGAGAAGCGCCTGTCAGGGGGGCGGCCCCGCTGACAGAGAGGTAAGAAGCGCTTCTCACAGCGGGAAGCAGTCGGCAAGAGACTCTCCCCGCTGATGCAGGACGGGCGCTGCCATTAGGCAGAGAGCCCCTTTACTGCTGAGGTTCCCTGGAAGCCAGCTGGAGTATACCAAGTTCCTCCTCCCATCGGGATGGCAGTGAATTCTTGAGGATGGCGCGCTTTGAGTAGCGCTAGCGGGGAACACATTCTAACAGGTTTTCCCCTAATATAAGAGAAAGGGCAAAACGCTGTTAAAGTAAACAACACAGAAGGAGAGCCAGTGGAAGGGGAATGTGTTTGAGAAACACCGCTTCCCCCCCCTGCTGAGTGAGCATGTGGAAGATCCCTTTTTTGGCACCAAGCTTCAAAAGGAGGACAGTTGTAGCAGTCATTTGAAGAGAAGTGCACTGTTGACACATATCTTCCACGCTAAGTATCACTTTGTTTCTTCTGTATATGCATGTGTATTATAAGACTATGAGGTGTTGAGAGGACTGTGTTTAAGGAAAACTATAAAGTTCTCCAAGCCTGTCTTATTTAATCAGAAATACTATGATATGTTAAATAACCTAGTCTGTATTTTCTGATAAAGGTTGTGGAAGTGTTTGGGCGTGCCAAACATATTGTCTGTTCCAAATGTAATGCTAAATGGGCCCAGGTGTTCTGTGCTAATTGCAGTCATTACTGAAAAACCTGCTGCAGCCATTCAGCTTGACTAATTATACCTTATACTCTCTATATAGAGGAAAAGGAACATAAATACTATCTTTTGACTGGTTCATAGATAAATATGTACCTGTATTTTGCGGTGTGGTAGTAAAATGTGAGAAAGATAAAGCAACAGGATTTCACCTAAGTAGATTGGGGAAATCACTGTTAGCAGAGACACAGAAGGAGATTCCAGTGGTAGGGGAATATGTTGAGAAACACCTCTTCCCCTCCCCCGCTGAGTGAGCACGTGGAAGATCCCTTTTTGGCGCCAAGCTTCAAAAGGAGGACAGTTGCAGCAGTCATTTGAAGAGAAGTGCACTGTTGACACATATCTTCCCCGCTGAGTATCACTTTTATTTTCTTCTGTGTGTATGTGTGTGCATGTGTAGACATGTATATTATAAGACAATGATGTGTTAAGAGAACTGTTGTTTATGAGAAAACTATAAAGTTCTCCAAGCTTGTCTTATTTAAATCAGAAATACTATGATATGTTAATATAACCTAATCTGTATTTTCTGATAAATTGGAGAAGTGTTTGTGAATTTTGAAATGTGATTTAGTTTTTCTTATCTTGTGATGGCAGATAAAAGCAAAACAACACGTACCAAACATAATGTCTGTTCAAAATGTAATGTTAAACTAACAAGTGAACGGCTGGATCAGGGGGGGCTCTGTGCAGCCTGCACTGTGGCTCCTGTGAAACAGCCTATAGACACCTCCACCATAACGGTAGATCCACCTGAGTGGGCAGCTGCCTTAACACAGGGAGTTAATACCCTTGTAAATCTGTTATCTAAACCAGTTGAGATCCCAGCTACATCTGTGGTTTCTCAGGGTATAACAGTAGGAATGACAGATGAGTCATTTTCCCCAGGGGTCGGTGTATTTCCCTCCTCAGCCCTCCCGGGGGTTTCCCAGATGGGAGAGGTGGGTTGGTCAGCAGTGGCTAAAAGCCTGGACCGGCTTACCCATCTACTGGAGAACCCCAGACACAAGCGTAGTGTTAAAAGACGTAGACAAACAGCTAAAGCGCTGTGGTCAGTGTCAGACTCTGAGAGTTCCTCAGAGGAGAAGGGGGAATTGTTGGACGATTCAGATGTGTCCATTATAGAGTCAGAAGGAAACTCTAGGCACCAGGGTATGGACGATCTGGTAAGAGCAGTTCGTCAGACCCTGGGGTTTGCTGAAGTAGAGGAGACAAAGTCTTTGGACCGCTCCCTCTTTAAGAAGGCTTCTAAGCAGGTGGTCAGGTTCCCTCCCTCAGTTGAGTTGAGGGATATTGTAGAGGCCTCTTGGAAATATCCAGTTAAAAGGTTCTCTATGCCAAGGAAGTTTGGCGTATTGTATCCCCTTCGGGAGCAGGATTTGACCCGTTGGGAACAGGTGGCAAAGGTAGATACACCTGTGGCGAGATTGGTTTGTCAGACTACACTACCTGTACCCGGGTCAGCGACCTTACAGGACGCGACTGACAAGAAATTAGAATCCCTGCTGAAGTCGATCTTCTCGGCTGCGGGTATTAGCCTCAGGCCAGCATTGTCCTCTACCTGGGTAGCTAGGGCCATGGAAGTCTGGGCAGGGCAGTTAGAGTCTGCCTTGCAGGATTCAGATTTACTGCCTCTGGCCATGCAGCTAAGGGAGGCAGCAGGCTATGTATATGAAGCGGCCCATAATTCGGCCTCCATAGCTTTGTCTATTTCAGCTACAGCTGTAGTAGCTAGAAGGGCGTTATGGTTAAGGGCTTGGAATGCGGATTCAGAGTCTAAACGATCATTAGAATCCATCCCGTATATGGGTGGGATGTTATTTGGTCCAGAATTAGACTCTTGGATTTTACAGGCTTCAGGGGGAAAGAAGATGTCCTTGCCTGTAAATACTCCAAGACCTAGGGCTAGGCCTAGGTTTAGTTCTTTCAGACAGCCTCCTTACGGGGGCGAGTCTGGCAGAGGCCAGACTACCGATCCAGGGGCCGTGGAATCCAGGAGACAGTCCCGTATAGGGAAGGTCATCCTTTGCCCCTGTGGCGCGGAGAGCTTCTTCCGCCAAGCTGCCGGATAGACCAGCAGCATGACTACCACCCACCTCTGGTTCCAGAGGGTGGGGTGGGAGGACGGCTGCTTGGGTTTGCCCGGCAGCAGACAGGGTCCTCGGTAGACGAGTAGGTCCAGAATATCGTGATAGAATTCATGGGACCAGCTCACCTCAGGTTTTGGAAAGAAATTACCTCGCTGGCTTCTGTCAAATCAGAAAGAGCTCAGGGCTGTCGATTTGCTTCATTCAGACGAAGCTATACAGGCTTAGAATTTCCAGTAAGGGAAAAGGTTTTAGTCACACCCATTCAGGGTGCTAAGGCTAGACGAGTTGTTCAGTCTATGACCAAACTTCTAGAGTCTGAAAGGGTCACAGAGAATCCCTTGTCTAAGAATGAGTTTCTTGAGACTAGTGAGGGACTTGGTACGCAGCAGAAGGTTGTCTCCACAGGACAAGTGGAGGTCCTAGATGGAGTGGACAGGCAGGATCCTGTCAGACAAGAGGCTGTCAGTAGCCAGGTCTTTGAAGCTGCTGGGAAAGATGGTGACATCTTTCGCGACCTTACCCTGGGCAGGGTCCCATCCCAGAGGAGCATTCCCGTGCTCGAGGTACCAGTAGAGGAGGTAGGTCCTCAGCTGGTGGTTGCTGGACAAGAACCAAACAGAAGAACAAAGACAAATAAATATTTGGACGTAGTGAGGGCATTACGTATATATGTTAAGAGATCTGCAAAGATACGTAAGACAGGGTCTCTATTTGTGTTGTTTGACTTTTCCAAATGGGGATGGCCAGCATCTAAGCAAACTATTGCCAGATGGCTTACCCTGACTATCAGGGAGGCTTATGTCCAAAGTATTAATCTCCCTGTGCCGAAACGTATGGGTTGCCTATTCTACCCAGTCGGTTGGGGCGTCTTGGGCGGCTCGTAATGGAGCCACGGCGGACCAGCTGCAGAGCAGCCACCTGGTCCTCGGTCCATACCTTTACGAAATTCTACCAATTTAATATATTTGCGTCTGGGGACGCCTCCTTTGGCCGTAGTGTTCTGCGTGCAAGGAGATCAGAGCGGTCCCATCCTTCAGAGGGATTGCTTTTGTAAGTCCCCATGGTTAAGGAGTGTCCCCCAGATGGATGAAAGAGAAAACGGGATTTATACTTACGATAAATCTTTTTCTTTGAGTCCATCTGGGGGACACTCCGATCCCCCCCGTCTTTTCGTTGTTTTGTCTCCACTCCCCCCTCTGTTGAGTGGTGTGTCTTGGTTGATTGGCCTATCTTCCTAATGGCTTTTGTAATCAAACTGAGGCATGTGGGAATTGGTGGGGGTGATATGCTGTCAGCTGAAAAAAGTTAACTCTTTGGGTGCCAGACTCCTCCCCCCAACTCAACCCCCATGGTTAAGGAGTGTCCCCCAGATGGACTCAGAGAAAAAGATTTATCGTAAGTATAAATCCCGTTTTTTCTATTTTCTATTTTAGTGATATTTTTCTGTATCTGTAATGTTTACCCTCAGTGCATAGAGATATTCTTGTAGCTTTTTCATCTTTTTGACTACGCTAGTAGCAGAACTGGAAGCCTGTGATGTTTTGATGTCTGACCTCTATCCTAACTTCACGAAATGCGGAACACACAATTTCTTTATACCACTTAATGATAGAGTAACATATACTCACCTTGGACACTGCTTGAAATCACTGTGCTGATGTCCCTCTTGAGTTTTATCTTGTCTACTGTTGTGATGGTCCATACCAACTGTAGGGAAATATAGATGAGATATATCTGCATATAGCCAATTTTCCATGGTATGAGAGGCACAGGGTACAAATGACATAATTGTAAATTATTGTAAATTACCTTTTTTGACTTCTTCTTTTATTTCCACATCGGTAATGGCTTTTTCTTTAATTTTCCTTGTTCCCTGTTTTTAAGTTGAACCCATCACTTCTGTATCTAGAACTTGTTTCTTCATTTTCTAAGTTTGTCTCTTAACATGTTTATCAAGCCTTGCATTGTAATTTAATTTATGTAATTTATTTCGTTATAATTTTTAACAATGGTAGTCATGTTCAGCTGGGATTTTGACCATCATCTCCATTTTACGATTGACTTATTGGTTTTGCTTTTTTCCATCATCTGATGGCATCTCTTCAACTTCCGCTTCAGCTTCTCCATCAATTTTTTCACCTACCTTCTTGTGACTTACTGCTGCAGATAGTCTGGCTCCTCTGTGTTTATCAAGAAAATTCTTGTTGAAACATGGGCATTTACAATTGATATTGACCAATTATGGCAGTTCGAGCAACATAGAGGGCAAATGTTCATTCGCCATTAGCATTTGTCTGCAGTGGTTGGATTTGTAGAGCATTGTGACTCGTGAATATGGTTTTTGGATTCTGGAATCGTAAATATTGATTTATTTAATCTTTATTACTTAGTAAGTATCATATTATATATGATTTTGATGTAGTACTTGTGAAGATGGAAATACTACAATAAAAGCTTAATCTATTTTCAGACTGTTGATCATGGCATCTGATAAAAATGTTGAACACATCAAGGATTTTATTGAGACCTACAGATCTCATCCCTGATTGTGGCAAAGCAGGTCTAAAGACTACTCCAACAGGCAGAAGAGGATTGAGGCATATGAAGAAATGGTGAGGGTGAGCCTTCCACATTATCCAGAGGTAACACCTGATTGGGTCAGTGGGAAGATCCAAAATATGCGCACTGCCTTCCCAAAAGAAATGGAGGCATTTAAACAATCTTGGGCACCAGCAGATGTGGTTTATCTGGCTAATTTATGGTACTGCGATCTACTGAGATTCACGGTGGATCAGGAGATTGCCAGACCCTCTACAGGAAATTGTTCATAGGGGGAGTCCACGGGCCTGATTCATCAGGGCACGTATTTGCCAATTTTGAGCGTATTATACCCAAAATCATTCTGAACATACCCAGGACTGGGGGATATGCCCGTGAACGCAGCCCTGTCTGCTGTGTCATCGAATGCAAAGGACACTTACTGCTGTCTACGATTTCTACAAGGGAACAAGGCAGGGAATTGACGTTTTGCAGTAGTGAATTTACAGTAGGGGTGTGCAAAACTCAAGTGCACCCAGCCACGTCCGAATCCAGCTCTGACAATCTCAAAGTTGCTTGTTTTTCTGCCGTAGCACTTGTTCCAGCTACAGGGCTAGTCTAAGTCCTCATCAGTAGTTATTACAGTCTCATATGCATGCTATAACATGTGTTTGCAATCAGGAGCATCTGTAAAAAATTATTTTATGTTCAATAGGCAATATCCTAATGTATTTCATGGAAAAAATAAATGAAACCCTTTTTTTTTTAGCATTTTATCATTAATGCCTATACTATTAACAGGTGACATTAATGCAATATTTTTTTTTCTCTGCGTTGTTTGCCGAATTTAGGATCCACATAGGTATTGGACGTATCCTGCAGCATCTTGTATAGTAGAGCACAGCAGACCTGCCCCCGATTTCAAAAGCACACGTATCTTCAGCTCCGTACCTTGATGAGTTCCGAAGTACACAAAGCCTAAATACATGCGTATAATACTAAATGCGGGTTGTGCTCAGAATGCGTGCCATGATGAATTAGGCCCCATATTTTCTTCTGTACCTGCTGAAATTGAATATATACCCTCAATTGGCATAGTAAGTAAACACACAATAATGAATGTGTGATCGCATGGGCTTACTTTGCCATATGGGGGTAGGAAGGGATGATCTTCTTACACAGTTTATCTGGGTATCTTTCCCACCGTCAGTAACCGACTGTTACTGACCATTCCTACTGGTGTCACCTGCCACCAGACATTCGCCGACTGCGAATGTATAAAATATTTATTAAAAGTCTATTAACATATTGGTCAAAATGAGTACTTCAATATAGCATAGAATGTCTATGTACATACATTTTAACATGGCATCCTGAAATGAGATGCAACCTTTGCAACCACCATTTAAATGTTGTTTTGCCTTTTATTTTTATTATTATTATTATTATGTTTTATTTATATGGCGCCACAAAGGTTCAGCAGCGCCGTACATAGAGCATGTAGAAAAGAGAGACGGCATACAGGGCAGTACAAAAACAAAGTGCAATTAAAACCAGCTCAGATGAGAACAGGTGCATAAGGCAAAGAGGTATAAGTGAATTCTACACTGAAAAGGTAGAAAAGTGAAGTGTCACCAAACTTGCCTGCTCCACACTGCTGTGCTGCTGATTTCCTTTCCCATTGTGTAGAGGTCAGCACTTCCTGGTTTGGGCGGTCACATTATTGTGGGTGGAGAGCAGCATATTCAAACCTGCAGAGTATATAAAGCGAACACTGACATTGCAGCTTTTTCAGAGCAACAGGTATTCATACCTAGACTGACTCCATGTTATGCTGTATTGCTGCTGACCTTGGCTTTCCTTGTGATTCCTTTTTGGATAGTGCTTCTGCCTGTTAACCCCTCGTGTACCAGTCCTTGCTTGTTTTGATCACTCACTCTTGGATCCTAATTTTGTACTACACTATTGCCTGTGTACCAAATCCCGGCCTGTTTTTTTGGACTTCCCTTCTGCATACTGATTTTGGAACTCGCTACCGTCAGTGTACCAGTCCTCGGCTTGCTGACCTGCTTTCGGATTTCCCTTTCTCTCTGCTGTGTTATGCCTAGTGGCTAATCAGAGGAAGGCAACCTGCGTGTTTCCAGCCGCAAAAGTCCATCCTACCTTGCAGTGGTTCTTGGTGAAGACCAGGGGAACGGTTAGACTTTGTGCCTCTGTTTGGCCAGCGCTAAATCAGGCTAACATGTGTATCCAACAACCCAGGACTCTCTTCCTGAGACAATTGTTACAGGAAGAAGGAGAGGTGAAGAGTGAACTAAAGCATGTTGGACCTGTGCCCAACAGTGAGGCTGGGCTAACAGGATCAGAGTAGTGATGGAGATGCGAAAATAAGTGAGAAGTGGAGAGCCAAGGACAGGAACCAAGTGTGGAGGGGGAAAAGTGAGGCTGGGGAGATGAAGGCAGAGGAAACAGGAGGAGAAGGACATGCGTATTAGAGGGCCATGCTCACGGGAGCTTACAATCTAAAGGGAAGGGGAGACTGACAGGAAACACAAAGTGGAGAGTTAGGGTGTGGAAACTAGAAATCTGAAGGGAAAGATGAACAATAGGAACCTGTATTAGAGGGTAGTATAATTTTGATATGTTTGAAATCTATGGCCCCATCACAATTTGGGAAATCCCACATTTTTTAAAATTCTTCAGCAATCACTTGCCATTTGTCAACCTTTGACGAAAAGAAAGTTCAGTGTAATGTTAAAGTAATACTTGCATCAATTGTTAACACACTAAATATTTTCATTTATATTTTTATTAAAAATACATCTGTGTCAATTGAGGAGGGGGCATCCAATACTGTGGAGGATCCTATGGAAACGCCACTTCCCACCCAGGTGAGTATACAAGCCCCTCAGCTACCCAGTCAGCAATCTGGCAGGACGGGAAAGAAAATGACACAGGAGGCAGATAACATAGAGGTAATGACTCATCACATATTGACTCAGTTAACAGGCTAATAGAAAAAGAATAAACAATAAATTAAATAAGGCAGTAAACCTCAGTCATATTATTTCTTTGCAATCTGTCCCCGGACTGAAGCGATAGGTAGATCTTGAAAACACACTAACCCCCTTAACACAATTTGCCATATCTTCCATGGCTCCTTACAAATCAAAGACATATGGGACAAACTCCTCCGGTCCAATAATCTCACAACATTTCCCTCCCCGCTCACACTGTTATGGAACCACCCAGCACTTCCGTTGGGAAATAACTCTTCGTTCGCCTCTACCTGGCAAACGGCAGGAATCACCCGGTTCAATCATATCTCTGGGGAATTTGCTCCACAAACTTTTCAGGCTTTGAGTGACAGAACGGGCCTCCCTTCCTCCTTGTATTTTTTCTATATTCAACTTTGTAGATTTATCCAAGCACAGAGCAGGGCAACCAAACTAAGAAGGACCACGGCTTTCAAGGGATTTTGTATTTACAGAGTGTGTTTCTTTGGAATGGTCTCCCTCATATACCACTCCATTTTAGCACCCCATGAAGTGCCATTGGAGTAGTTTGAGTCGGAAATGGATGTCACAAATCGGGATCTTAGCTGCACTTACCTCATCCGCCGCTGTCATACCACGGCTACCTGGGTCCCTTCTGGTCATCTGCAGCATTCCCGTTCTCCACACCTTCATTTGTAAACAAACACATACTGTCTGTCCTGCTGCATGGGCGCGGCCATCTTGGATGCAGTCAGGTGATCATTCCAAACCAACCAGATTCAGAAGCTGTGATCACATGAACTGATCAGCCAATAGTTGTTTGAGACATCCTATTTAAACCTGCTGCTGTGATCTGTTCAGTGCCAGAACAACACACTTCTCTCCAGAGGATAGTTCTTGGCTCCAGTGTTCCTGACTGCATTACAAGTGCAGTAATCCTGTCTGCATTACAAGTGCAGTGTTCCTGACTGCATTACAAGTGCAGTGTTCCTGTCTACATTTCCAGACTGCTAATTCCCCTGCTATATTCTACAATCAGCACGAACATGAGCAAGAAGTTCATCCAGGCTGCTAAGTTCTGTTTCACTCCTGCTCCAGCTAGTCCCAAGGGTCCCGAATCGGATCAAGAAATTCAGACGACCGTGACAATGGACATCCAATGCACTCTTGACCAGGAGGAATGGTCCCGACTCAGACGACGAATCTCTACTGTGTCCATAAATACTTTAATAATGGAGAACGCATACAAAATATACACAAGGTGGTACTTGGTGCTCAGAAACCAACACAAAATTTACCCTGGTACATCAGATCTTTGCTGGAGGACTTGTGGAGGTGTGGGGACTTTCTTTCACATATGATGGCAATGCCCCCTGATAAACAACCTCTGGCTCCAAGTATCTGTGCTTCTCATCCACATCCTCAATTTTGACTTCACCCATGACCCTATGGTCATGATACTTTGCTCCTCAATCAAAACTCTCTATAAACATAGGGATATATAAGTACAACATGTTTTTGCTGTCACCTACATGCATATAGCCAGAGATTGGAAATCCTCCCGCCCGCCCGAACTCCAGGCGACCGTTTCTCGGGTTTAATATATAGTATCTATGGAGTATCGAACAAGCCTCCTTTAAGACAGAGTAACTAAATTCCACAAGGTTTGGGACCCTTGGTATGCCTACCTCCAGACCCCACTTCCAGGCACCCAGAAAATTCCTTATCTCACACCTTTTTACTCAATGTTGAATGGGGGCAGTGCAGATCTCGCCACTCTTCTGCCTGATTCTTACCGCTTCACCTCTTTCTTTTCTCTCTTTTTACCCCCATTGCATGGATCCAGCTTCCCCTTTCTCTTTTTTTTTTTCCTCTGAGACCCTTTCTCCCCCTCCCCCTTCTTTTTCTTTTTCTTTTTCTCCCCTTCTTTACTCTTCCCATATAATGGAAAATACCAACAACTTGTATCTTTCTGAGGAATCCATTAGGGAACCTATAGGGTACCTTGGTTCAATTACAACGTCTACTAGCTGGAATGTGCAAGTTGCAAATTTTACTAAATTTGATTATTAATATTTTTTTTGCTTCTGACTGTACTCTTAGGGGGGTATTCAATTGTCTGCGGGTTCGAGAGCGGAAAAACTATTACCGTTAATACGGTAATCTCTCGCTGGATTTCAGCTCGCAGCTCCCTGAGCTGCGAGCTGAAATCCAGCAAGTAAATTACCGTATTAACGTTTTTCCCGCGCAGGATTACCATAATAACGGCAATCCTGCGCGGACCGCAGGATTTTCGGCAATCCCGCAGACAATTGAATATGCCCCTTATAGTTGTATACTTGATTGGTTGATACTTTGTTACTGTATGTATGTAAACCCCAAGTGCAATGTATAATTAATCCCTTTTTCTTTTTTGTACCCTCATTTTTATTGTTGTTGTGGACAATAAAAAAAGATTTAAAAAAAAAATAAACTATATATGTATTTCAGTGCTACTTAAGAAAATAGCTCACAGCAGCTTGTTGTGGAGGTCCTGCAAACCCCAATATAGCGAACTGAAAAACGTATAGAAATACAACTGTGCTCAGGACCTAAATTGTAAAAATACAATTAGGATAACAAAGATTTGTGGTTAGCATAAACACAATGTACTGAAATATTTAAATATAAGAAAACCATTAAACTGCCACAATTGTGCTCAGTGTGAATATTGCTACAAAAAAATTGATGAACATATGCATTTGCCAAAGCATAGAAACATTGTTTCTATGCACATCACTGTGGGGGTGTCTCCAGTGAAGACCCCCGCCAGCGCTGTGTCCCTGGAGGGACGGAAGATGCTGGAGCCGGTGCCCGTGAAGAGGGCGAAGATGTCCGCCAGCGCTGTGCCCCTGGAGGGGCTGAAGAGGTCCCTGATGGTGCCCAGCAGGAAGAAAGAAGAGGAGAAGTACTCACCCGTCTAGCGATCCAGCGGTGAGTATCGTGGCTTCTTTCCTGCAGGTCCTGTGCGCGGGGGAAGGATGAGCCAATCAGGGCTCATCTTTTCCCGCTGGCCAATCAGCGGCCGGATGCGCGAGCCAATCGCGGCTCGCGCCCGGCCATTCAAAAGATTGGCGCCGACGCGAGCCAATCAGCGCTCGCGCCGGCTGATGACGTCACGCCGGCGACTATATAAGTCGCCGGGTGGCGCCATTTTGCCAGAAGTCCGTCGGCGGAGAAGAGGAAGGACGTCTCTTCAAGACGTCCAGCAACAGGACCAGCGGCAGCGGCGGCAGGGGGCCCTTGTAAGGGCCGTGAGCTACCCTGCCGCCCGAAGACTACCAGCAAGCGGTGATCGCCGGCGGGGAGCCCTTGTCAGGGCTGAGAGCGCCCCCGCCCCAGCAGCAACAGGAGATCCAGCGCCGAAGAGGAGAAGAGGCGCCGCCGGCTGGAGGGTCTGGAAGACCCGGAGAAAGAAGCAGAAGACGGCGTGGCAAGTTGAGTATCCTGCGCAGAGCAGGTAAGTATACTCAGCGTTAATTCGGGCACTAGGCCCGTGGGTACAGTCGGGCACAAGGCCCGTTGGCACGGTAAATTAGGGGCACAAGGCCCAGGGACCTGGGCACTAGGCCCCAACGAAGTTAGTGGGCCAGTAGGCCATAGAAGTGATTATAAAGGGGACAAGCCCCTATTAGTTAGACAGGGGGCGTGGGAGCCCCAGTTACAAGGGCACAAGGCCCTTAGGTAGTTAGTGGCCTAGAGGCCATAGGAAGGCCAGAGGGCCTGGTTAGGGGCTGGTAGCCCGTAGGCTATTAAGGGCACAAGGCCCTCAGTCAGTTAGGGAGGCCACCGGCCTCAGGCAGGGGCTAGGACCCCTAGGTAGTAGGGCATAAGGCCCTAGTGAGTGGGCTCAGAGCCCTGAGTTAGAGAGGGGGCTGAGGCCCATGAAACAGAGCAGAAGGCTCTGTGTGTAGCTGGGCAGAGACCCATGGTGTGTAGTGCATAAGGCCCTGGTGGTGTGTGGTAGAGGCGTGGGAGCCTCGTGAGTGTAGGCGCGGTCCTGTGTGAGGTGAGCACACGTGGTTAGGAGGTACAGTAGAGCGGAGGCTCCTGTGGTGCTGTAGCAACCTGCTGGTTGGCTAACAGCGGTGTGCTCTGGTAAGTAGCGTGCAAAGTACTGTATACTGTATTTATTCTGTCTGTGCGGCGAGTATAGTTTACATTACGGTATTTTGGGGTGTGCTACATAACTGTGTCCAGGGGCAAGACGTCAGGCCCCCATTAAAGGTAGGCTCTTGTTCCAGTGGTTTCCTGTGCTAACCCGTGTTGTGGGGACAAGTGTAGTTACCAGCATACACATAGTCAGGGGAGAACACACGTAGTTTCCCTGTCCCTTAGGTCCCCGGGGTCACACTGGTACCCAGAGGGGGTGGCTGAGTGAGTCGGTGGCAGTGCAGCACACCTTGAGGCAGTTCCAGGGGCGGCCGTGGTTCTGATCAAGGGTCCTCAAGGCCGGTTCCGTGCAGGTGGACCTGTGGTTCCGGACGTAGGGACACGTGTGAGATACCCGAGTACAGGCAGTCGGGCGGTTCAGTTCGATCGGCTGTTCCGTGCGGCAGTCGGCCCGCGGGTTAGTGTGCTGTTCTACTGAGCCTCAGCCGGGCTTAAAGAACCGGTCCTTAGGGTCTGTGGGTGACCCCATAGCAAGAAGGCAGCTTCTTGGTACAACCTGGGTGAGGGGGTTAGGAGCCGCCCTCCGGTTTAGGCTGTGAACACCAGCTGGTGTTCCCCGTAGCGTGTAAGTGAGCAGTTCCGTTAGTGCACCACACCTAGTTAGTCATAGTGTTTGACTTAGTTGCGTTGCCGACCATTAGAACGTTGTTAGGGTCGGGTCGCTGTTGTAGTCAGTCCAGTTTGGTGGGTGCCATCTTAGTCTCACGGAGAGCGTAGAGGGAGGCTGTGTGTTCTTGTCATCCGCAGGAGTCGGGAAGGTGCAGGAGAACCGGATCGGAAGTGGGAGTGTCCCGGTGAGTATCACGCTCGATTCCCCCTTTCGGTTAGGCCCTCACCGGCAGGTGTGTGAGGTACTTGAGGCGGGATTAGTCCTCGGACTAGTCTTGGCCTTCAGTGCCTGTAGTCCCCCGCGTCTTGGCAAGAACAAAGTGAGGAGGCGGCAAGGAGCTTGGACTGACTGTGCCCTTGTTCTTTGCCGTAGTCTCGGACAGCCCTTACCTGGTAGGCACGGCCGTAATCCCTGTCTCTATCTTAGAGGGACGTGATTGGAGGTGACTGCGGCTGCGGATCTGCTGGGATTGGATCGCAGCTGGGAAATAGGAAGCGGACTGGAGGTGACCATCGTTTTCAAGGTGAGTTCTTTTGTGTTGCGTCTGTCCCTGTCTTTCCCCGCAGGGGGCGTTACATCACCATATTACATTTATGATCATTTATAACTCTGATTCATGGGATCAAACTCTCTATGTATTCAGTCCAATCACATAACTGACATAAATATATATATTCCCCAAATATTGATGGGCAGAAAGAAGATGTTAAAGAATCATCAAGTGCTTAATTGCAATAATCCATATATATCACTAGTAGATTCAAAATATAGCACAGAGTCTAATTAGTCAGCAAGCCCTCTTGTAGACATATTATTAAAGTCTCCATGTAAGTGCTCAGAAATCACTAGATCCCGTTAGAACAGATAGAGATAGTGCAGCTAGTTTAGCAGAAATGCATCTTTCAAATCCATCTGTAATGTCTCATCAGCAATCTGTGTCTTGCGGTGTGTAAATAACATATGATGAATCTTGCTTAATAGGGAAATCCAGCAATGGTAGGTATGTGGTGGGAGATGAATTGGGATGCTCCTCAGATGGAAAAAAACCTTTTATGTTCCACCTGACAGTGAAACACCTGCGTGGGTGCAGGTCCTTATACCAGAGCTGAACCCTGCAGGGAAGTCAGTAATGAAAGCTGTGCGCCCTTCTCTCCCGATCTCCACTGAGAGATGTTAAAAGCTCTCAAATTGTTGTTAATTTAGCAGGCTGGAAATATGTAATGGGAATGGACTTTTATAGTTTTACAATGAAGGCAGTAGGAGAAGTGGCTGTATGGCGTTCCAACATATACACTCCCACTTCATCCACTGATCCTTCTTATAGAGACAAGCCCAAACATCATTTATGTTTTAATTGTATCCTATTGGATGACCGATGTTTTGAATCATTCTCTATTATTGTCCAGATCAAACTTTCCTAGTCAATAATGAATGCTGTCAGGCTCACCCACAAAGGCCCCTGAACTTACAGTGCAGTTTGTCTGATATGTCTGTATTGAGTATAATTAAAATATATAATTAAGCCCTTGTCCAGAATGCTGTACATCCTTTTATACCTTCTGTCATCTCTAAATTCTTCCACAAATTTCCAATTAACACAATATCCATCATCTTCCTTTTGCATTTATAGGATTTCTGCGCTACAAATCATATATTACCACAAGCTTTCCAACTGTATAAATAATGGCTGAATTTCATATATTCATATTATATAGTACATAGTCTTACATAATATATAGTCATATTACATCGCTCTACTGCTTTACTCCATTGTGATGTTAGTAAATGTAAACATAAAAATAAAATTTTAGCTAGTAAAAAACATGTGTAATAGGGTTTGCAGGGTTATTTTGAGAGTGAGTGGTAATGTGACTGCTACACAGACATATTTCGGGGTGAGAACTTTATTATCCAAAAGATGGTAAATAATGAGAAACAATCTGCAGTACACTTTATCCGTATTAGGTAAGGGATCTCTTATTTGAGCGTCACACATTTATTGGACAATGTAACAGGGCCGACGCTACCACATTGGCGCCTTAGGCTGTTGCCTTGGGAGTATCTAAGGCTCAAATGAGTGGCATAATGTCATTCATTCAGTTTTTTGTATATTAACCGAAGTGCCCACATAATGACTGAGGGGTGGGGGGCACCAGAGGGGAGCATGCACAACCCTGAATGTAACTAACCACATATTTAAACCATATTTGCCCACTCTCCTGGAATGTCTGGGAGACTCCCGAATTCTGGCTAGGTCTCCTGGACTAACGGGAGAGTAGGGCATTCTCTCACATCTACCCACTTCCTAGTGAAGTGGGCAGGGTTTGGAGCCTCCATGATCATTTAACAGCAGGGGGTGGGACAAAATGACGCAATTCCCAAAGAATTGTCATTTTGACCCTCTCCACGCAGTAAAATGACGCGTTTGCCTCACCCCACACACCCACCTCCCCCAGGATTTCCCAGAAGCCAACATTGAAAGGTTGGCAAGTATAATCTAAACTAGCACAGGATTCATAGATACTGTACAATTGTTATGTGCATGTTTCAATTTAGATATGTATTTATGTATATTGTATATGAGAAATGTAATGTATAATTTTACAAAAACTAAGGATGAAATCAAATATTTCCCCTATGATGCTTTCCACGTAATGTACATATTCTGTTACACCTTTTAATTTTATAAACCCCCTTGGCCACCCCTGTTGTAGCCATGCTGAAACCTGCTGCTTTTAAAAGTTAAAACAAAAATAATAGGAAAAAACATTTATAATTGAGAATCTATTGGCAGAGAAATGCTGTGTCTGACTCTGTATCTCAATCTCAAATGCTTCTAAACAAAAGAAATAAGCAAGAACTCTCCATAAGCATCTAACTTAGCAGAACAAAGAATAGTACTTGCTGGGAGATTTTCATGGGAAGGTTAATATTGTTAATTAAGGATAATTGATTAATTAATTAAAAGCATTATTAGTTAACAATCATGCATATCACTACTCTTGTTGGCATGCTTTTTTCTAATTTATTTTAGACAATGATTTTTAACAACATTGTACCTTGGAGAATTACAGTCATTATGTTAAAAATTATGCACTTAAGAGAAGATTCTCTACAAGATCTCACAAAGATCAACAGAGCCTTTTATAAGGAACATAAGATCTGGGTTAACAATCTAGATACCGCAAGGCATGGTACTATTGTAAGTGATTCTACAAGAATTGTTTTGGTCATTTGGATAAAATGTGGGTCTTTGGCGGGTTTGGCTTGCATGGACAGGGGCAGCCAGGTCTAGCACCACCCTGCAAAAGACTTTTTGGCGCTTTAACTGGAAAAAATATGAGCTAAAAAAAAAGGTTACAAAAGTGAAGCCACGAAATACCAGGATTTCTGAAGGCTGTAATTGAAATCAGAGGTGAAACTAGCGAGCTGTGGGCCCTGGTGCTGGGAGGTGGGGAGTAGGGAACCGGAACCTCCAACCCTTTGCATCTGCCATGCAGCAGGCCCCATTATCTCCATGGGCCCAGGTGCACTGCACCTGCAGCACCAATGCTAGTTCCGCCACTGATTGAAATAATACAATGTACTTTTTTATAAATATATCACACTATTCCTCTCCTTCATCGCAGAGTTCCCTTCCTTCATCATTGCTCCCCTCCGTCATCACATTGGTACCCTCCTTCATCACAATGTTAGCCTTCATCAACTCATTGTTTCCCCTTCATCACACTGTTCTCCTTCATCGCACTGTTCCCCTTCATCACGCTGCTCCCTCTTCCTCACACTGATCCCCTTTGTCACATTGCCACGCCTTGATCACACCGTGCCCCTTCAACACACTGTTCTCTCTTCATCACGTTATTCCTTTTCATCGCACTGTTCCTCTTCATCACACCATGCCCCTTCATCACACTGTGCCCCATCATCACATTGTCCACCCTTCATTAAACTGCTTCCCTTTCATCACATTGCTCCCCTTCATCTTGTTGGGCTCCTACATCACACTGTGGCTCTTCATTATACTGCTCCCTTTCATCACACTGTGCTGCTTCATCACATAAGAGTGTTACTGAAGATTACATTAGTGAAATTATATATTACCTTAATTAATATATATATATATATATATATATATATATATATATATATATATTATATATCATCAACATTTATTTACATAGAGCCAGCAGGCTCTGTAGCACTTTAATCTATGGGACAATGGATTTATAAACAAGGGCAATATATATATATATATATATATATATATATATATATATATATATATAAATAATTTGGAAGCATTGTATGTATTGCATATATGATTGTAAAATATGTTTCAGATCAGAATAGGCATAGTACTTCTTGGGTAAACTGGAAATTGTGTTTGTGAGTGGTTCATTTATGTTCATTAGTTATTAAATGATCATTGGTGTATTTGTCTTGCTATTAGCCCCTCTTTTTCACACAGAGACACATTACCCATTTGCAATGAACAATTTCTTATTTCTATCAGTCTACTTGCATATAAAAGATTATCTCTGGTCATTACACCAATTTTATGAGCAGCTTTCTTGGGTAAGTGTAAAATCACAATTCAGCTGAGTATCTATGCTGCTTGAAGTACTATTGACAATAGCTTTTTCATATTGTTTTTTCTGTGACTACCTCCTGCACAAAGCCATATTGCCAACAGCAACCTTGCTAAAGGTAAGAAACATTGACTTTATCTGGTAAGTCTTCCACATGCCGTTGCAAGGGGAAGCTTATTTAACCATGGTTGTACCCTCACAATACATGTTCTGTCATCACAATCTCAAGCAATTCCTTTTGGATCCATCATTTTTCATTTAAGAGCTCTTTGTGTTCTCATTAAGGCTAAGATTTGGATCTGCAAGTATGCAGGTGTGCCTACATGTTGTCAAAGCACATTTCAAAGTACCTGCCTACTTGCCGGCTCTTGTGCCCCAAAATAATTAATCTGTGCTCAGCTTTGTGGATTTGCAGATCCATCTGAAAATCCACCTGAAAATGTGCAAGGTTGGACAGAGAGAAAAGTCGCCTCAATATCTCCACATTAGGACCGGTGTGGTTGGTTTTCTCGGCTGTTTAAAAATAGATGGTAATACTACATTATATGTTTGTCGCTGTTATAGTCTTCACAATTTTAACACCGGTGTTAGCTGTGTTGGCTGTTAAACAGCCGAGAAAATGATTACTACCAATTAGAACCGTCCCTTTATTAATTTTAGCTTTTGCATTTTTCCCTAAATACTGCTCGGTTTAGTTTTTAATTAAGAGAAAATGAAAGGAGATTGGGACTATATTTATTCCTTGTTGCACTTTTGTGTGTTTCAATGTTTTAATACAATGTTTGTAGTGCGTATGGAAAAAGAACATTTTAAAAAAACAAATGTCCAGTGAAATGAAATCTATTTTTTGTATGTGGGAGCCAAAGTAGGCACATTCATGCTTATAATCAGCACTTATTAAGGAACCCCAATCCAAACAAATTCTCCCACATGACAAAAGTTTATACTGCCACAGTCACAGACATTTTGCTCTGCAAATCCATGTGTTTATCTGTAAAACTGCTATATGCCTATGTAATGTCTTCTTCCTCTGAACAGGTGTGAAATTTCTATAACTTTGTAGTCGCTTGCTCTATAATCTGCTTAGCAGTACAGTTTATTATTCAAAGTAGAAATTTCATGTAATGTCTGAAGTGGTTTCACCGTATATTTTGCAATAGTTTATTTCTTGGGACTCTATTTATCAAAGACCCCCTAAATCTGGGCCCTGGAGAAGGCTATTGTCGTGTATCACTGGTGATAGCAATTGACGGATGGCTCCTACTATGGGGAAACTTATTTGCCAACTAGTACCACCACTGTCCTCCTATCGGTATAGCCAGTGCATTGGCTATGGATAAAATACTTTATTAGTAAAGTAAAAAAAGTTTCCTTTTTTAAATTTAGTTATTACATTTTTTGCTATTCATTTTGTATTTTTTCCAGTTTTTAAACAGAAGCCGGGTTAGACATGTAGAGATCCACCAAGACAGACCCGGTAAAGCTGTAAGACTACCCTTCCACCCGGCAGATGAGTATAACTTCCCCAGTGATATATATTAAGTAAATCGTGGTAATAATTGATTTTCTATCACTGCGATAAGTGGAGGTAGAAAATCTGTGTTATCATGAGATATATATATATATATATATATATATAAATAAAGGCGTTAGTATTATATCTTACCTGACTATCCTGTAAAGCCAAACTAGTGACATGATTTTATTGTCTAAATGTTCCTTAGCAAAGCCCATATGATTTACGTGTTCTTTGGAGTAGATCAATGGGACAGGCTTTTGAGGTACTGTTTTGAAAATATCTTTCCAAAGACAACTATAATTTTGGCACATTCTAGAATGAAACAAATGTCATCCACAGTGACCTCTTACTCCTTTATATTTCACAACAAAAAAGCAATCACAATCACACATTGTCACAAAAAGGCATTGCATGGCATTGAGTAGAAAGGAGCAGGAAATAATAGAAAGCTTCTGGAAAATAGACAAATTCAAGAATACAACTGAAATATTGCCAGAAACAACAGAACAGTTGCTAAATTGGAATGAATAGTGCAAAAAATAATAGTGATAAACAAGAAATATTACCAGTCTCAGACCTAAAATGTATGTCCGTACAATTCATGTGTTCCCTTATGTGCAGAAATGATAAATAAATCCATGACCAAAATGTTACAAAAATCTATTTTATTTTTTTTACAAACTACTACCCAAATAGCTATTTTGAAAAAGGTAAGATATAATAGATGTTTAAGAATCGTCACTGAGTATTCATTTAAAAAAATATTTAACTGAAAAAATGGTCAATAATCTAATAGATTCTGGCTAAAAAATGTAGGGCTCATCCCCAAAAGCTGTTACGTTGTACACATGCACAGAGATATTAGAAAATTAGTTTGATATCAATGTGTGTGGATTGAACACAAGTTAGATTTCCAAAAGAATCTGAATGATGTAACTTTTGAGCATGCCAGTAAATACATTTAGCAGATTGCTGATATCAGACTGTGGTCATCTGATGATAACTGCACCAAAACATCAACATCATCCTTGAAAGGACAATTTCACCCCCCCCCCCACCTATTGTAGAACTTGAGATTTGTGTCCAATCTTGCTTTAAATTTTATGAAAACTGATAGGCGCATGATGTTATCAAATTGATGCTAGTTACATTCTAGAGTCTATATGCAGTTACTGCAATGTCTACTTAATAGAACCCTCCATTAAATATTTATCCCCCCCCCACACTTCACCATTACAATAATAACCCACACCCCACACTTACCTTCTTCGAGATATGCTGTCTTGGAGAGGCAGAATCTTCTGTCTGCCTGTCTTGCAGCCTACACACATGGAACGCCGTGCCTGTTGTGTGGTGTGCATCCCATGTGACATAGTGACAGTGATGGACACACATAGGATAGGGGAGGGTGGAGCGGACAGACATAGGGGAAGGGAGGTAGGAACGGATCCAGGGACGAATTTACCATTAGGCCTAGGCACCTGCTTAGGGCCCAGCTATCCCAGGGGGGTCCCCCCAGGGCAAGCAAAATGGTGAGCAAGGTCAGTGGTTGGAGCACAATATGAGGCCTGCCGGTCGGACAGCCCCACTCTACCTCCTCCCGGGAAATGAAACCAAAACAGTCCCCCGTCTTGCAAAGGATTTCCCTCACCTGCAAACATTAAAACGCAATCATGTGACAGAGCCACGGCTCCAATCATTTAGCAGGAGCAGTCTAACTTGGCGGCATCCCTTTGCAGTGGCGCACGCCGGGGAGGTTTCTGGGTCTCCAGAAACCCCCCTCCCTCCGCTAAAAAGTGCCCTACATATCGGCACTGTATTATACAGCAGCCGCGTAGCTGTCTAAGAAGCATCCGCGGCGGTGCTGTATTGTATACAGCACCGCCGCGGATGCTTCTTTGACAGCGCCGCGGCTGCTGTATACTACATTGCAGCCGAAACGGAGCTGCCAAGCATGTGCGGGCGCATGCGCGTCAGGTCTCTAGGATTTTTTTTTTCGGGGCCGGAGGAAACCCCCCCGAAAAATCCTCCGTGCGCCCCTGCTTTGCGCCATGACGCCACTGACGATTGACAGCAGAAACAACCAAAAGATATGCTAAGTTGCGCAACATCGACCAATCAGTGAGCATACCCTCCATAGTTATTTATTTATTTGTATTGTGTGGAGCTGTCTGTGCTGACGTCAGTAAGGGGGCAACTGTGTTCTGATGGGGTTACCAAGAAGTTGCGGGAGTAGACAGTGGTGTGGTAGAAGAGTGTTTCTAGAGTAACACGAGGGATGTGGCCTCGGCTGGGAGGTAGCTGGAATATGCCTCATGGAGTCTGGAGTAACATTTCTCCATTGTCACTGAATGATGTCCCAAATCAGTGTCATCTCACTGACACTCAATCTGCCACATGCCATTGCAATCAATGCTAGGATAGAATATTATTTGTTTCATATTCATGTGCAGTGTAGTCAGGGTATCTATGTAGCGCCCCCTGCGGGGAAACAGGACAGACGCAACACAAAAGAACTTACCTTATAAACGATGGTCACCTCCAGTCCGCCTCCGATATCCCAGCTGCGATCCGTTCCCAGCAGATCCGCAGCCGCAACCCTTGTCACCTCCAACCACGTCCCTCTAAGAAAGAGACAGAGATTACGGCCGTGCCTACCAGGTAAGGGCTGTCCGAGAATACGGCAAAGAACAAGGACACGATCAGTCCAAGCTCACTTGCCGCCTCCTCACTTTGCTCTTGCCAAGGCACGGGGGACTACAGGCACTTGAGACCAGGACTGGTCTCGCCTCAAGTACCTGGCACACCTGCCGGTGAGAGCCGAACCGAAAGGGGAATCGAGCGTGATACTCACCGGGACACTCCCACTTATGATTCTGTTCTCCTGCACCTTCCCGACACCTGCGGATGACAAGAACACACAGCCTCCCTCTACGCTAACGATGAGACTAAAGGTGTGCACCCGCAAAACTAAACTGACTGCAACAGCGACCCGACCCTAACAACACTCTAATGGTCGGCAACGCAACTAAGTCAAACAACTATGACTAACTAGGTGTGGTGCACTAACGGAACTGCTCACTTACACACTACGGGGAACACCAGCCGGTGTTCACGGACTATACCGGAGGGCGGTTCCTAACCCCCTCACCCAGGTCTAACCAAGGAGACTGTCTCCTCACTATGGGGTCACCCACAGACCCTAAGGACCGGTTGCTTCAAGCCCAGCTAAGGCTCAGTGGAACAGCCCACTAACCCGAGGGCCGACTGCCGCACAGAACAGCCGATCGAAACTGAACCGCCCGACTGCCTGTACTCGGGTATCTCACACGTGTCCTTACGTCCGGAGCCACAGGTCCACCTGCACGGAACCGGTTTTGGGGACCCTCAACCAGAACCACGGGCCGCCCCTGGAACTGCCTTAAGGTGTGCTGCACTGCCACCAACTCACTTAGCCACCCCCTCTGGGAACCAGTGTGACCCCGGGGACCTAAGGGGCCGGAAAACTACGTGTGTTCTCCCCTGACTATGTGTACGCTGGTAACTACACTTGTTCCCCACAGCACGGGTTAGCACAGAAAAACACAGGAACAAGAGCCTACCTTTAATGGGGGCCTGATGTCTTGCCCCTAAACACAGTTATGTAGCACACCCCAAAATACAGTAATACAAACAATACTCGCCGCACAGACAAAATAAATGCAGTATACAGTACTTTGCACGCTACTCACCAGAGCACACCGCTGCTAGCCAACCAGCCGGTTGCTACAGCACCACAGGAGCCTCCGCTCTACTGTACCTCCTAACTCCGTGTGCTCACCTCACACAGGACCGCGCCTACACTCACGAGGCTCTCACGCCTCTATCACACCACCACCAGGGCCGTCTGCCCTTCACACCATGGGCTTCTGCCCAGCTACACACAGAGCCTTGTGCTCTGATTAATGGGCCTCAGCCCCCTCTCTAACTCTGGGCTCTGAGCCCACTAACTAGGGCCTTGTGCCCTGCTACCTAGGGGTACTAGCCTGTGGCCTCCCTAACTACCTAAGGGCCTTGTGCCCTTTAAAGCCTACGGGCTACCAGCCCCTACACAGGCCTAGTGGCCTTCCTATGGCCTCTAGGCCACTAACTACCTAAGGCCTTGTGCCTTTGCACCTGGGGCTCTCACGCCCCCTGCCTAACTAACTAACAGGGGCTTGTCCCCTTTATCAAAAGGATGGTGGCCTACTGGTCCACTAACTCATGGGGCCTAGTGCCCAAGTCCCTGGGCCTTGTGCCCCTAATTCTCCATCCCAACGGGCCTTGTGCCCGACCGTGGCCCCGGGCTTAGTGCCCGAATTTAACGTTGAGACTACTTACCTGCTCTGCGCAGGAATCTCAACTTGCCACGCCGTCTTCTGCCTTCTTTCTCCGGGTCTTCCAGACCCTCCAGCCGGCGGCGCCTCTTCTCCGGTTCGGCGCGGGTCTTCTGCCTTCTCTGGAGGCGGGGGCGCTCTCAGCCCTTACAAGGGCTTCCCGCCGACAATCTCCGCTCCGCCGGCTTCTGTTCTTGACTCGCCGCTCTGGACGTCCCACGTCGTCCTTCTCTCTCCGCCGCCGGACTCTTTCTGCCAAAATGGCGCCACCCGGCGACTTATATAGTCGCCGGCATGACGTCATCAGCCGGCGCGAGCGCTGATTGGCTCGCGTCGGCGCCAATCTATTAAATGGCCGGGCGCGAGCCGCGATTGGCTCACGTATCCGGCCGCTGATTGGCCAGCGGGGAAAGATGAGCCCTGATTGGCTCATCCTTCCTCCGCTGCCAGAACCTGCAAAGAAGAAGCCACGATACTCATCCCCGGAATCAATGGACGGGTGAGTAACCTTCTTTCTTCACCCGCTTGCAGGGCTCAGCCACCAGGGGACTCTTCAGCCCCTCCAGGGGCGCAGCACAGCCTGACATCTTCACCCTCTTCACGGGCACCAGGCACATCTTCAGCCCATCCAGGGGCATAGCGATGGCGGGGGCACTCTCTACAGCTATATAATAGCAGACAAGTGCATTGGAGAAGTAAGAAGTAATCTGATTTCTAGCACTGTGAATTGGTGCTCGCAGGGCTGACTTCATGATGATGCTTGCAACCAAAGGACACAGGGACACCATTGTTAATTTGCCTGTAAATTTTCCAACTTCTTTTGTTTTTACAGTAAGATAGTGCATGCTGAGTAGGGTGAATGCTGTGGATGTATTACATTGTAAAGAAACTAGTAATTGAACATTCCATTAGGGCAAAAATATGTGGCACCCTGAACATGCAGTATAGCAATGTAACATAGTATGGTGTGCTGACAAAATATTAGATTAGCATGATTTTACAGCAAAATTAATAAAATATACACCTGAAGTGCATGGTTGTGAAAAAAAACTTATTTATTTCAGCAGTATACTTAGCATGTGTGCTATTGTAAATATTATATAACATAAATATATGTTATGCAAAAGAAATGACCAAGTATTGAATTATCAGGTGCACTCCAAAAAAATGTAAAAAAGTATTTTTCATTGGGAAATTTATTGTTCACTGTGAGACCACAAGACAGTTGCAAATTTTGCAGGCATGTTTTAATGTAATGCCTGAAACAACTGCAAATATGTAAAATGGATCTGAACTAGTTTCACTGCAGATATACACATACGGTATGTGTCATCACGTCCCGACACTATCAGTGAGGCGTCAAGCGGGGAGCAGGACTGAAAAAAAGGAAGACAGAAGAGGAAGAGAAGAAAACAGCAGGAGAAGATCATAGAAATGTAAGTAAAGAATGGAGAGCACAGTCATAAAGAGGAAGCAGTGTGATTATGAAAGGGCACAGTGTAATAATGAAGAAGGCAACAGTATGGTTATGAAGGGGCACAGTGTAATGGTGAAGGGGCAGTGGGCACAGTATTATGGTGAAAGGGTAAAAGCATGATGGAGTCATGTGGATGATTTTGCAAAAAAAGTAAATACGCAGAATAACACTAGAAATATAAAGGGATGCTACATTTGTGAATAGAAATTGATTATAACTGTGTACAGTGATTAGGGAATTTTTCGTATGACATTGTTTACACTTTAGCGTTTAAAGTTAATATAGCTTACTTTGTCAAAGATTGTTTGCAGTGCATTTTATGTCAAGCGATAAGTTTCAAAAAAGTTTGGGTTAACAATTTCTTAGCTTTAAATGCCTTATATCAGACAAAGTGCAAACTTAACATTGTTTGCACTTTGTCTGATATAAGGCATTTAAAGCTAAAGCTGGGTACACACTACAGAAATTCCGACCAACTTTTTATGCCGAGCGATTTTACATGCGATCGATGGTCCGATCTCTCGGTCCATGGACTGTATACACACTAGCCTTGTTTAGGAGGAGAAAGGGAAGAGCGGACGTCCCGTTAGCGACTTTTTACAGCCATGTTGCCGTGAACAATGATTTAAATTTTGTACACACTGCAGCGACATTTGCGGGAAATGTACGAGATACCAAAGACATTAGCATAAAGGGGCAGACCCTGCACTGTAGTTAACTCCCAAAACAGCTTAAAAACAGAAGGCTACACTGTCCCTTCATTCATTTCCATTTGAAAACCTACAATAGCTACAGAACTAGAACAAGCAACTGCACTTCTCATGCTTGCTGTGGCAAGAAAACTGTTGGTACGGAACCAAAGAGAAAGAAGGAGAAAGAATAGATCTTGTTGGAGCAAAGAGTGGTTCAAGAGGAGAGACACGTTCTGCCATACGCCCCTGCTACAGGAGATATGGGACAACAACCCCGATGATTTCAAGAATTTTCTTCGTATGAATGATTCAACTTTCTAGGAACTGCTCCAACTTGTAACCCCTCTCATCCAGAGGGAGAACACTCATTTAAGGAGACCCATACCGCCAGAGCAAAGACTGGTGGCAACCCTACGATTTTTGGCAACAGGGAGAACACTGGCAGATCTTAAATACAGCACGGCTATTTCACCTCAAGCTCTTGCCATTATAATACCTGACACCTGTGATGCTATCATCGAAGTTCTCAGTGACCAGTATATGAAGGTTGGTGAAAAGCAATAGTATTTATTGTAAAAATAGCGTTTTACATATTAACATATTTAACATTGTAAAAATACATTTAACTTGGAATGTGCAAATCATAAATTGTTAGGACCAGAGCAATAGTTTATAAATGTTGGTAGTGCAAAATTTCGCTTGTGTTCATATGAGATGTGTCCCCAACGTAATGTGGCATCCTTACTGATGGTAATGGCGTGGATGTCATACAAGGTTGAGACATGCCGCTTTGTCCACCCATGGTCTGAAATGTGTATGCTTGTTTGTGTCTATGGTTAGTTGAGGAAAGACATGTGTCCGGCCACAAATCTTCAGCGGTAGCCCTACACATGACGTCGCACAGCAGCCGCTCCATTTCAGTTTGTATGCGCTTGCTACTACTTCTCATTTTGCCAGCTATTGTTGATGCGAGTAAATCAAATGTGTCCTGTTCCTTTCTTGTTGTTAGCAGACTGTTAGCGCAATCAAGCATCCTTTCTGCTAGGGCATCAGTTTCTTGTATTTCATTTATTCCGCATCTCTTTCGCTTCTGATTTTTTTTTGCTGATGTATCACCTTGGGTCACATCTTGCCTGGCAGCAGTTAGCTGGCTTTCACGTGGAGTGGGATTAATTGTTATAGCATCCTGGTCTTCAACTTCCAGCAAGAGCCCATCAGACAGTAGTGCAGGCTGAAAAAGAGCAAACAAATGAGGGAATGCAATTGCATGCATGTTCAAATGTAAACTATGTACACATCTTTATGTTTCAGTTTCCATCGACAGAAGCAGACTGGAAAGTGATAGCGGAAGACTTTGAGAGACTATGGAATTTCCCAAATTGCGGTGGTGCTATAGATGGCAAACATGTCCGAATCATGCCACCATCAAACAGTGGATCCTTCTACTACAACTACAAAGGGTTTTTCAGCATTATTTTAATGGCCATAGTGGATGCGAACTATGAATTCCTATTTGTGGACAATGGAAAAAATGGAAGAGTCTCAGATGGTGGTGCATTGGAGCATACTACCTTTCATAAAAAACTACAAACCATTGCCTTAAACCTTCCATCACGGAGTTGCACAAAATATGGATTAAACTTTGTGTTTGTGGCAGATGACGCCTTTGCATTGCGCAACAATGTATTAAAACTGTACCCTCAAAGAAATCTGACCAATGAAAGGCGTATATTTAATTACAGACTGTCACGTGCTCGGCGTGTCGTTGAAAATGCCTTTGGGATTCTAAGCAACAGGTTCCGAGTTTTTCATTCTACAATAAACCTGCGTTTGGACAAAATCGACAAAGTAGTGATGGCCTGTTGTGTTCTGCATAACTTTTTGCGGCGTAAAAGCAACAGTGGACGTACCACTCAGGTCAATGTGGAAAGTAATGCCGAGGACATGGAGGTAGTGGGCTTGATACCATTAGCAAATCCGTAAAAACATTAAAATAAGTGAGTAGCACGTGTAGTCGTGTAATGTACCTGTTGGAAGGACTTTATGTATTTTATTCTACTGTCAAACGTATGATTATTGTTTTGTCAGAAGCAAGAATTAACGGTGACAAGGCCATTGTAGATACCCTAGATGTAATAACACCTGTTATAAAACAAGAACAAAATAAATGTGCCAGAGGGACCACAACACAAAATGATCTCGAGCAGTGTGCAAGGTGAGCATATTTCAGGTGTTGGAATAAAATAAAACTTGTATTAACTTTATTACAGATATAGAAACGAAATGGTAAAACCTTTGTATTTTCTTGCTTCATAGATACCATCATCATATCCGACGAAAGTTCGGAAGAAGAAAAAAATGTCGCCAAGCTCAACGATTATTTTAAAGAAATGAAAGGAAATATTGCCAACATTAAGAAAAAAATAAAAAACCTTGATAATAATTTTGATGACATGTATATGCTGTTTGCAACTGTTGTGCCACAAACCAGTAGCACCCTTTCACTGTAATACAATTTTTTTTTCACGTTTCATATTCTACTACAGAAATTTTATATTGCTATTTTTTTACCAGCAATAAAACTGTTGCGTTAACACGGTGTGGTTTATTCCGAGTATTTTAGACATATTATGTAATAAAGGTTAATATGACTTTATAACTTTCATAGTTTTTAAACTTTATAAAGGTTAAATGCGAAATGAATGCCAACATAGATGCAAAGGGTAATAACACACGTGCTGTATACACGTGTAATGGTCTGCAGCCAGACAGGTGATATACACATCGATACAAAACACAACACAAGTCTGTGATGTGCGGATTCCGCACCACGTGGGACTAGGATTGACATAAAAAATTAACATACACACACCCCTCCAGGTCGTGGAAGTATCGGAGGATTGTCGTGGATCGGTCGGAAGTTTATACACACTACACAGCGGAAACGAGATTGGAACGAAAATAATAAACGGTACGACCAACTAAATGAGGCGACAATCGTCCATTTGGGCAGACTTCCGACCATCGTGTCATGTACACACTGACCCGACTTTTGAACGAGCGGTCGTATGTCGGCTGTTTGAGCCGATTATTGGACGAAAACAGTGTAGTGTGTACCCAGCTTAAGAAATAATTTTGTACAACATTATTTGCCCTCTGTTTTAGGCAAGTTAAAAAGTAAATATTTTTTGGCTTAACATTGTTTGCACTATCTTTTCTAGTAAGTGTTAAAAGTTAACATATGCTATGCTAAAAAAATATATAGTGCTATGGATAGTTTCCGGGAGGGGGGCCCCAAACCAGTATCTTGCCTAGGGCTTCATGATGGCTAAATCAAGCTCTGAACGGATCACATCATTAATGGCTGCATGAAGGTGGCTTGTTGCAGAAGGGGGGTCAGCCACCAAGAACCATACAGTACCTGGTCCAGGGGGCCCCCTGATTCCCTTTGAGAGAGAGGGAACTAGAGCATGGGCCCAGCCCCCCTTTAATCTTGTTCTGACCAGAGACTGGAATTGTATAGTTTTCATGTATATTATAATGTAATGTTATAGTGTGAATATTTTAACCCTTTTATAAAACCAAGGAAAGAAGAGGACCGGAAAAAAATAAAAGCATTTTTCTTTATACTTGATCAATAAATATTGACCTTATGTGCTCACCTAATGTTTGGTCTAAACCTGATTTTAAAATTACTTTCTTCATCCAAATAGGTATTTGATTCACCATTGAAAAGAGAAAGCAATATAGTGTAGAGTGTGACAACACTAAACGTTATCAATTCCATCCAGGAACTTCAATCTACTCTGGCACCCCACAATAAAATGCTTCCTACACATTTTCAAAAGCTCTCCAGTGTTCAATAAACTTTATTCTATGTATATAAAAAAAAATTAAAATAGTGTAAACTTGATATATGTAATAAAAACGCAATACAATCGGATGCACTCACAATTTTACAGAGGTAACAAGCACGTAACAGTGATGGTTCTCAATAGTCCTGGAGTCACTGATCATTCATTAAGTTCTGATTTCCTCTAATGATTCAGGTGTCCTTAGTCTTTGTCATCATTCTGTTTATGCATATCGTAAGTCTCCATTTACTTCCCCACATTCACGGTACAGGAGGTTGAAAGTTGAGCACCTGCATGGTGCAGAGTAACTGCTGGTTACTCTGGGTATACTCTTAACCTGTTGGTGCTGGCAAATAGTCATGACAGTGGGGACTATTATTGTAATGAGGGGTTTTACAAGATTTACCTTCAGATCTGTTCTCTTCATTTGTCATAGTCATTGGCTGGAAAGATCGTGACTCTGTAAACTTTATGGACATTTGCCTACACTGCTGGTTGTGAGTGCATAGACACTTAAGAACTTGTCCATCATCGTTCCATCGTTTTTAGAAATTTTTAGTCCATTTATAAAATCAAATCAATTGATACAGTGTTGTTTGAAACATGATTGTGGGTGCATACACACTAATACGCTATCGGACCTAACGGACATTTATTGTGTGATTGGCATGATAATCAGGTGAAAAACTAGTAGTGTGTACACAACCTTAGACTTATTCTTTGTCTATATGATTGGGGTATACATATTTTCACTAGTTTTTCTGCTTTTCTCTCATCTCTCATACAAACAATGCAGTAAAGAAGAATATAAACAGTTGAAAAATAGGGTAATTATTTTATTTTGCAATGTAGCAAATAAAATGGATACATTTTTCATTTTGCGTTCCTGGCCTTTATCTTGTTTACTCCGTGTTCCTCCCCTTCCTTACGAGTGAAGCTTTCATACCTCATTTAGGTTAACATTGACACTGTTTTATCACATTAAGATCTCACTTAGTTCTCAGCAACACAGACCAGAAAGACAACACTGTGTCTTTACAACAAAATAACAGATTTGCCTTCAATTAAAAATTCATTAAAATGCAAATGAGTTTATTATTATTTTTCCGACTACTCAATGGCTTTCTCATCATAAATGACACTTGCAGATGATGAACTTGCAGAGGGATGTAATAGAAAATGCAATTGAGATTAATTTGCAAAAAGTAACTGCACTCTTCAGTTGTCTCTGTGCCTGTAAAGCTGGCTAACTTGACATGTGCAAACAGAACACTCTATGTATACACATTTGGTTAGAAGATAGTCACGCTGAACAACTAAGCCTTTTATTTGGTGTTACAGATGAGTAAGGGAAGGGAGCAATGCGTGTCTCCTATGTAAAAACTCAATTTATTGCCTATATTGACTCAGAGTATATAAAAACAAACAAAATTAAAACAGTTCCAAAACTTCTGTAACAAAGAAAATGATGCAAAATATATAGAAGTGTTCTTCATATCTCTTATACAGCATTATTTGGAAAACAATGGCATGAAGGGTGATTCAAATATAAATGCAATCTGGCCAGCAAATATGGAGATTGAGCCCCATTCTTTTCATCATAATTAGCTCCAATTGAGATATATAACTATTACATAGTGCATTAAGAACAACATGGTGGTACAGAGGTTTGCATTGCTGACTATTCTGTTGTTTGCTGATGTTCGAGATCTCTACCTGGATATTGAAACATTCAAGGTTGCCACCTGCTCATTGCCTGGATATTATACCATTCTCACTAGCGACATGTCCTCTGTCTGGATATTATACCATTCTCACTAGCCACCTGTCCTCTGTCTGTATATTATACCATTCTCACTAGCCACCTGTCCTCTGTCTGTATATTATACCATTCTCACTAGCCACCTGTCCTCTGACTGGATATTATATCATTCTCACTAGCCACCAGTCCTCTGTCTGGATATTATACCATTCTCACTAGCCACCTGTCCTCTGCCTGGATATTATACAAGTCTCACTAGCCACCTGTCCTCTGTCTGTATATTATACCATTCTCACTAGCCACCTGTCCTCTGTCTGGATATTATACCATTCTCACTAGCCACCTGTCCTCTGTCTGTATATTATACCATTCTCACTAGCCACCTGTCCTCTGACTGGATATTATATCATTCTCACTAGCCACCTGTCCTCTGTCTGGATGTTATACAAGACTCACTAGCCACCTGTTCTCTGCCTGGATATTATATCATTCTCACTAGCCACCAGTCCTCTGTCTGGATATTATACCATTCTCACTAGCCACCTGTCCTTTGTCTGGATATTATACCATTCTCACTAGCCATCTGTTCTCTGCCTGGATATTATACAAGTCTCACTAGCCACCTGTTCTATGCCTGGATATTATACATACTTGCCAACTCTCCCGGAAAGTCCGGGAGACTCCTGAAATTTGGGTCAGTCTCCCGGGATCCCGGGGAAGCTGGCATTTCTCCTGGATCCAAGATTTCACAGAGAATCGCGTCATTTGACACGATTCTTGGTGAATCACACCATTTTGGAGGGTGGGAGGGGGCGGGGCGAGGTCAATTGCGTCATTTTGGCCCCGCCCCTGCGACGTACAGTACGGTTTTGCGGGCCAAAATGACGCGATTGGCCTTGCCCCGCCCCCTCCCGCCCTCTAGTCACGCCCCCAACTCCCGGAAGCAAGTTTCCGGGAGTTGGCAAGTATGATATTATACCATTCTCACTAGCCACCTGTTCTCTGCCTAGACCTTTGGACTGCTTAACCCTTTAATCAGTTAGTACCTATTATGCCTTGTGCACAGCCCTCAGTGCGTGGTTATTTGGCACTGTCAATGTTATCCTATATTTCCTGCATAAGCAACTTCCTCAGATAAGCCTCTTTTACTAAATGCACAGGACCTGGGGGCAAGTGAATATGTTCAGCTCTAAGAGAAAGTGAAAGGCTGCTAAAGGTGAAAAACAAGATTAGCCTTGTTTATTCTAGGAGACTAGTTCTTGGCAACCCAACAGACAATTGTTTGCCTCCAATTACTGTTTCTTTCATTCTAAATAAGTTCAATGAAGATGTGGATGCATCAGCACTATTTATCTTTCCTTCATTACCACTTTCAGTAACATGAATTATTTTCTTGTGCTACTTAGCGATATGGGTTGTCTGAGTGTAGGTTTTTACTTGTGCCAGATTTAGGCTTAGCACTTTGTTGGTAAATTTGCATCCTGATCCGAACTTTTAATAACATGGGATGGTAGTAAATATTAACTCAGATCATCCCTCTGAGGATCACATAACAGTATTACTGACTCAACATATTCTTCCTAAAACTGCAGCAAATTGTAATTTCAGATGTACTTTGTGTTCTCTTCTGCTATATCCTGACATAATGGGCCTATTGTATTAAGGAAAGTACTAATTTTTTTACTTAAGTTTTCTCCTGCACAAAACCATGATACAATGCAAGGGGTGCATATTAGTTTATTATTTTGCACATAAGTTAAATACTGGCTTTTTTTCCTATGTCAACTTTAAATCAAGTATTTTTGTGCTATATGAAAAAACAGCCAGTATTTTCCTTATATGCAAAATAATAAACTAATTAGCACCCCTTGCATTGTAAAATGGGTTTGTCCAGAAAACTTAAGTAAGAACACTTCAATTTCTTGCTTAAGTTTCCTTAATGAATCAGACCTAATGTCCTTAAAGTGCACAAAGTTCGCAAAGGTGTGTATAAATAAACAAAGCTCTGTCTCACAATCTGATAAAGGGTTGAATAAAGAATTATTCATCTGAACCACCAACATGGGCTGCACATCCCATTACTTCATGTGTTGGACACATACCTTAAACCAAAGCGAGATTTTATTTTTTTTAGAAGTTTGTCACTTTTCCATGTACTGTGATTGGCCTGATTCTCTAGTAACTGTAAATTATTCTCAAAATGTTGGTGAATCTTAGAATAGTCCAAATCAATTAGTCCATTTCTAATGCTGTGCTGATGTATACCTGGTGCATCCTCTGGTGATTACAGGAACCAAACAGTTGTTGGTGAGAACAACAGTCTGAAAGCATGATATATTTAGATTTTGTTTTTGTGAAAAAACATCCACAAAGTAGTTTTATAAATGCCCAAGAGAACTGTTAGTCATCCTGGGGTTCATGTCCACTGTTCTAGGTCTTTCGTATATCATTGTAATGTGTTGCTGCTATTTCATGGATCATTGAAATCATCCTCTATTGGTACTTTACAAGATCCTGTCCAGGACTGATACTAAATGTGGCTGGATCACTCTAATCAATAACTTATTGCATAAATGTATTTAAATTAATTGCACAGTGCACCAATTTATATCATTGCAAATTTACTGATTTTTGTATTTGTATGCATTTTATATGGAAAAGTATTGATTTCTGAGACAGTATGTTAATATTTGGTTTTGTAACTTTTCTAGAGGAAATCCCAATTAGGCTAATTAGACCTTTTTCATCTGTAAGTGACCAACAGGTCTTCTTAACCCAAAAGCACAGCATGGGCCTATTGCCTGTTATCATGTCATGATGAAGAGACAGGAAGCGGTTCTAGGCTGGAAGGTGCCTAGTGGTGGCAGCAGCAAGACTGAGTTTAGAGGGGCACAATTTGGGATAAAGTCAAGGCCAGCCCAGCCAGTCCCCAGCAACTCCATCAGGATGGCAAAGGAGGTCCATCTTGTTACACTAAAATTCTGCTATTATCAGTCTAAAAGGTCACTAAGGTCTCTTGCTTTCTGAACAAAGAATTGCCCATCATATAGATTTACCTGCAGAACTGGGTGCCTAAGACTGAGACCATCTTCTGTCAGTATGTTAATGGGAATTACACTTCTGTTAATCTATTTAAATCATTATATTATAGTATTCCTATTTTAAAATCAACATGTAAAATGCATGTTGCATTTGAACAATAGAAGAAATTCCAGCAGTTGGACAAGAAATAACATTGCACATAAAGCCGGGGAGCGGAATTACAGCTAGCATTGGAAACAGACGTGATTTGCTAACAATGCAGCAGGTAAATACTGGCAAACCACAGATTTTATTTTTACTAATTGACTTTTATCAGCATGGTCTCACTTTAAGCTGCTTAATCCTTATCGGTCTGAATATTCCTGGGGGTTTTACATTTTTCTTATTTCTTTTCAGACTTGGCCTCCAGCGCTCCAGGTTCCCACTATATTAAGTCTGTTTGAAAGATCAGAATTTCTTAACAATGTTTTTATCTTAGGGAATCGTCTGTCACATATTAATAGCTAATCTTATCATTAAAATGCATGCCACAGCAATCACTTTAAGACGTCTTTGGGGTTTCTAAATACCTTGTCACTTAAGGTTAAAAAGGCCAATTTTCTTGTAGGGAAAAGTGATTTATGCTTTGTTTTAATTACTTTATATTTACTCAGAGACATTTACCAGATTCAATCATCTATAGACAGGAATTTAGACATAGCAGCACATTTAAACACTATGTAGAAACATCTGAAATTGCTATTTGGTGGAAAACAATTTAAAGTAGAAAAAATATTTTACACAATCTTCTTCTACTGATGTCTTAACCACTAATATTAGACCAGTTGTAACTTAAAAGAAAAATCTCCAGATAATTTTCCCACTCATAAATGATATACAATTGGAAGTAACTTTTCTGCTATTAAAAAAAGCACATATTTAACTTGTTTCTGACATATTTGCTTGTATGTTGATATATCCAGATACTAGCCTCAGCTATCAAAGAATTCTCCATTCCACATTCACTATAAAAAGACTTGGCAGACAATCCCAATTATCATGAGTTTTTCTTACTTTGTTGCGACTCATATCATCTCACAGCACAACCTACGGCCTCGTTCCTATTCCCTCTCAATATCTCTGATGCCTATCCCCCAACTTCATGCTCACATCTAGCTCAACTTTTCAACTGCTCGCCACTAGCAAATTCCCATCCTCCTTTAGAAATGTACTCATATCACAAATCAGAAAGTAATCCTCTCTTGACCCAGCCTCTCTCTCCAATTTCTGCCCACTATCTCTTCACCCCTTTGCCTCCAAAGTACTTAAGAATCTTGTATACAGCAACCTATCTTGCTGTCACACGCTGGCCTCCCATGGCCACCACTTGAGGACTGGGGCCTACCCTCCTCCTAATTCTTCGCTTTCCTCGCCGGCTATCATGTTGGCGGTGGTCTTGCACTTGCGCAGACCATCTCACTTGTTCTACCTCCCCTGTTTTCCCATTGGTTGTATGTTAATATTTGGTTTTGTAACTTTTCTAGAGGAAATCCCAATTAGGCTAATTAGACCTTTTTTATCTGTAAGTGACCAACAGGTCTTCTTAACCCAAAAGCACAGCATGGGCCCATTGCCTGTTATCATGTCATGTTGAAGAGACAGGAAGCGGCTCTAGGCTGGAAGGAGCCTAGTGGTGGCAGCAGCAAGACTGAGTTTAGAGGGGCACAATTTGGGATAAAGTCAAGGCCATCCCTTTATAAGGCTCCTCCCCTCACCTATCAGTTATAGTTCTTTGTGTCAACTTCTGGCCTGGAAGCAGCTTCTCTCTTGTCTGCATGGTGTTCGGCCGCTAACTACCCAGTGTGCTGCCACTGATCTCCGCTTACCTGTTCCACTCGTTAGTGGTAATTGCTGTGGATCATCATGCACTACCTATCCAGTGTACTGCTGCTGATTTCTGCTTACCTGTTCCACTCTTTAGTGGTAGTAATTGCTGTGGATCATCACCCGCTACCTATCCAGTGTACTGCCACTGATCTTCGCTTACCTGTTCCACTTGTTAGTGGTAATTGCTGTGGATCATCACCCACTACCCATCCAATATACTGCCGCTGATCTCTGTTTACCTGTTCCACTCGTTAGTGGTAATTGCTGTGGATCATCACCTGCTACCTATCCAATGTACTTCCGCTGATCTCCGCTTACCTGATTTACTCGGTAGTGGTAATTGCTGTGGATCATCATCCGCTACCTATCCAGTGTACTCTCCGCTTATCTGTTCCACTCGTTAGTTGTAACTGCTGCAGATTCCTGCTCCCTACTTCTCCAAGTATATTGTCTCCCAGCATCATCTCATCCCTCCTCTAGTACAACTTGGGGATTACCCTCCTCTCTCGTGCCAGTTCTCTATCACGTCTCACTGGGAACTTCTCTAGAGGGCCTCGACCTGCAGGGTGGAAGCAGCATAACTCAAATTCCCTTGCGGGAATCCCTGGTGAAAACCTTCCGCTCTGTTAGACTCCTCGCCTCTGGGTGGATTCTAGCCAATCCAAGTCGAGACCGGCAGGATCTCACTCATCCTAGCGAATTCATGACACTTGCGTTCTCTCTTCTAGCTCTCTTCTAAATTCTCTGGAATCAGATGACTTCTCCATTCTTATCCCCCTTAACTCTCTGTCACTTTCAAAACTATTGATCACCCTCTTCACCTGCACACTGTTCACTTCATTGAGTTTGTGACTAAATGAAATCCTTGTTCACGTACTACTTATTAAACCTTTCCTTTAGTGTCTCTACTTCAGGCACAACATTCCATCCATTGCTACTATCTGTTGATGTCCCACAAGATTCTGTTCTTGACCCACTGCTTTTCCCACTGTACACATCTTCTCAAGGTGAACTAATTGCTAATCACCTATATGCTGACAACATCCATGTCCCTGCTATTTCCACATGCCCCTACAACATCTAAAGCTCAATATGCCCAAAGCAGAGCTCATTATCTTCTCTCATCACAGATTTACTACCTCCTCTCAATTTTGCTTACTGTCAATAACTCCACAATTTCCTCAGCCTCTGTTGTCTTCTTGTCACTTTTTTCTCTGCCTTCTGCTTTTCCCTGCACATCCAATCTGTCTTTTATTGAACTTCACCTTTGAAATATTACTAGAATATGCCGCAGATGCAGCAAAAACTCTTATCCATTCTCTACTGTCTTGACTACTGCAACTTCCTCCTATCTGGTGTTTATTTCACCCATCTGCTCCTGCTTCAATCTGTTCTAAATGTCACGTCAAGACTGATCTTCCTCTCATGATACTCCACCGGCCACAAACTCCTACAAAAGCTCTGTAGAATCCAATTGCCAAATGCCTATGACCTGTGCCTTGCCACTTCTCTGACTCTTGCTCCTGCCTGCAAGATTTCCTCCATGATGCCACCTGTATAAGGGGTAAAGGGCATATTAAATATGCTATCATGCACTCACTATTTCCATATATTATCATTTGCTGTTTCTAGATCTTGTTAATTACCAAGATACTTTTCACACTTTCCTTATAAGCTGTATATACTCTAGTCCTGTACACTAATAGTTCAACATAGATGATGCAATTTCTTTGTGCAAGTTGAATGTCTCTACTAAGGGTTGCAACGCTTGTTTTGTTTTATACAAGAATTTATATATGCTCTATTTCAGCATTTTTACTGTCATATCTGTGTTATTAAAATACCTGCCCACTATTTGGACTACTGTGTACTGATCTGCGCCGAGGGAATTATCTCTATTTACATATATATATATATATATATATATATATATATATATATATATATATATATATATATGCAATATCTTTGTGCAGGCACATTAACTTCTATCAATTCTTTTGTCTCCCATACGATGTGTATGTGTACAATTGCCTGTATAAATCTTGGGTCATTATAATACATTCCCAACACTTTCCTTTCTCATAATAATAATAATATATATATATATATATATATATATATATATATATATATATATATATATATATAATGCAAAAACAGAGGTGATTATGTAGGAGCAGAGGGCTTAGTTTGTGCTGATGTTGTTGCCAAAATGGAATTGTATGGATCATATAACCCCACTACAGAAACTCTCTTACTCATAGCACAGCTCCATTATGCACAGTACAACTCCATTATGGCAACTGCAATACACATAGTACAATTCCGTTTTGGCAACAACATCACCACAAACTAACCCATCTGCTCCTACATAATCACCTCTGTTTTTGCATAATATATATATATATATATATATATATGTAAATAGAGGTAATTTCCTTGACGCACTACACAATAGTCCAAATAGCTGGCATGTATTTTAATAACACAGATATGACAGTAAAAATGCTGAGCAAAAATAGAGCATATATCAATCCTTCTATAAAACAAAACAAGCGTTGCAACCCTTAGTAGAGACATTCAACCATAATCATCGGTGAACAAAATAACACATCAGCATGAAGCAGTGTACAAATAACATGGCTAGGAACAATAGACAAACAATGTACAGTCCTTAGGTCAGTTCCAAGATTGGTATATGTGATATATAAGTCCTCTGGTAATAATCTAATAGAGACTATGCTGAAAAGCACGTCAAGTGCTTTAATATAGAAGGTAGGATAGAGCCTGGTATTCAGAGTTCCAGTCTCTAGGTGGACCAACCAATAAGTGCAAGTTCCGTGGAATCAATGGACAAATTTACCTTGATAGTGAATCCGGTCAATAAAGTCAATGTGTGGACACTCAACATAGGAGATTCCTCCATCCACATCTGGAGTCGCATATCGATGAGATCATTCTAGGGAAAGCAGTGCTAGGACTTAGGGAGATGCAGAAACTTACCCTGTTAAGGGCTGTAGTGATGTTCCTCTTTCCGTGTCCCTTCCTTATGCGCTGCCGCAATTGATTATGAGAAGATAGTGAAAAGTTCGGACATGCCGCGGCCGTGACTTCATCCACTTTGCGGATGGACATGCGATAATAGGTGAACCAGTGCGGTTACTCCGTATAAAAATACAAATAAATTGAGTCAGAGTATAACTGCAGATCGTGCACCTAAGTAACATGTCCAACAGAAAGAGGCTCAAAAACTCCTGCCCTGATGGCGCCGAAAGGATTATAATATAGTATAAGCAGCAGTCACAAGGGTAGTGGATATACCCAACAAATAAGCATATAGATACAAAAATATGTCCGCGCTAAAACAATGTAATAAATAAAATAAAATTACCCATGAGTCGCATACTCATACATAAAACATGTAATCACATTTATTAGTGATAATATAAAAATATTGTATTGTATAAAAATTGTTTCCAAATTCCAAGCATGCAGCAATTAATAGGTATATCGAAACCTCTACATTTAGCTTCAGCGATGATCTTGGAGAACAAGTGCACAATTTAATGTTAAATGAAGTAAAAAAGTCTTGACGCATTTCCATCAGAAGGAGTGAATGGTGAAGGAACCCAGGAGGCAATTTATTCACATAACAGCCAATCATTGGCCAGTAAGATAATTAAAACAGGTTATGTTAACTAAAGAGACAATGACATATCAAAAAGAGAGAATGTGACTGCTTGTGGATAATGAAAATAATAAACAATTTAAACAATTTAATATAATCAATGAATCTTTCATATACATACTCATAAACATACAATCAGAAATAAATAATAATAAATACATTTTTCAGTATAAAACTCATACAAAGATATAGTCTGAGGATGGCTGAGCAGGTAGTGAAGCCACCCAGCAACCCAACAGACCCAAGCTCAAACCCCCAAAGGGACCAAAAAACAAAGCTCCAGAATTGGGCTTTATATTTTCTGATAATATCATACACCCACAATAGTATATTTAAAGGTCTCATCACTATATTTCACATTTAATAAAAATTCAATCAAAATTTAAATCTGTGTATTCATTCAGACCATCCGGTTTCAATGTATTTAAACATTGAATCCAGTATGTTTCGCGGAGGCATAGATGTTGGAGTCTATCGCCTCCTCTAACTGTAACATGGATAGGTTCTAAACCAATAAGATGTAAACCAGTAGGATTATTTTTATGAAAAATGTCAAAATGTCATGGAACACTATGGTCTTGTTTGTTGTTCTTAATATTTCGTCTATGTTCCATAAAACGTATTTTAAACTTTCTGGTCGTTCTTCCGACATATTGATTGCCACATGTGCAATACAGCACATACACACTATATTCGGTATTGCAATTGATATATGATTTTATCTGAAATTTTTCTTTTGTCTAGAAACATTCAAAATTACTTGTGCAATCTATAAAATTACAAGTTGTACACTTATTGGTCCCACATTTGAAACATCCCAAACTTTTCTTAGAATTGGTAACCACGTCGAAACAGTGTTTTTCAAACTAGTATTTGCTCATTTAACAAAATGGCTTGGAGCCAGATAATTGCCAATATTTTTAGCTTTTTTAAAGATTATTTTGGCTTTTCTACCCAACATAGATTTCAATAAAGGATCTGAACGTAAAATGTTAAAATTGGGGTTAATAATGTTTCTGATTTGAATAGAACATTTATTATATCTAGAGATGAAGAACGGTTCATGTTCAAAAGTTGACCTGGAGAATGTCTTAAGTTTCTGGGACTTGTTGGTTACTATTAGATCCTCTTGATTTAGAGCCAAAGAAGATAGTAACGAATGTTCTAATAAGGAAGGGGGGTATTCTTTTTCTCTGAATATATCAACAAATTCTAAAGCTTGTTTTTTTAAATATAGTGTCATTTGAGCAATTTCTCCGCAATCGTCGTAATTGTCCTGATGGAATGTTGTTAAGCCAAGAATTTTGGTGATTACTAGAATAGTGTATGTAGGTATTAGAATCAACCTCTTTCCTGAAAGAGGAGGTTTCAGTTTTTTTTGTCGACCACCATGAGAGAGATATCCAAAAAATCTACAGATGATGTACTAAAAGTGACCAGTAAATGTGAGATTATACGGATTGGAATTTAGATATGAAATAAAATCAGTAACTGATGAGGGATCACCTTGCCATACAAAAAAGAGATCATCAATATATCTCATATAGAGGACCAGGTTCGCTGTGAGATCGCCTCCCCAGATGAATTCCTTTTCAAAAAAGCCCATGTAGAGGTTGGCAAAACTCGGGCCGAACCTGGCCCCCATAGCTGTACCATACAATTGTAAATAACGTTTATCAAATACAAAATAATTATGCTTTAAAATAAAAGAAATGGATGCCAATATAAACTGTTGATGACTAATGGAAAGAGTATTTTGTTGTTGGAGGAAGTAAGTTATCGCTTTTAAACCAAGATCATGTGGAATATTGGTGTACAATGCCTGTACATCACATGTAATAAAAATAAATGTAGGATCCCATTTGAGAAAAAGAGTGGTATTTCTTAAATGCAAGGGTAAAGAGCTAGCAATAGGATACAAAAAAGAGTCCACATATGCCAACAAATTGGATGTCAATGATCCAATCCCAGATATAATTGGGCGACCCGGGGGGGTTTTGAAGGGATTTATGAATTTCGGGGAGATGATAATAAGTTGCAGTAATGGGGTGAAGTGGATATAAGAATTCTTTGATTTCTTTAGCAATAATCTCCTCTTGACTAAGTAATCCCAGTAACTCTTTTTTGAATTTTTCAGTAGGATCCGAATCTAATAACTTATAAAAGTTACAGTCATCTAATTGACGATGAGCCTCTTGTTCATAATCATTCGTATTTTGGATAACTACTCCAACCCCCTTATCAGCAGCTTTAATAATGATGGAATGATCATTAGAGAGCTCTTTGAGAGCCTTTCTGGGATGTGAAAGTGGTGACAGATTTGGTGTTATGAATGGTGTCCACTTTGGAGGGCAGTTTTTGGGGGAATGGTGCTGGTTACCAATTCTTTTCTAAGGTTGTTAGCCCTGGTGTAGATAAATCTAGGCTTCTTCGGGAGAATTTCTTCTAGTTTGTTGTGTATGTATGTATGTATATATATATATATATATATATATATATATATATATCTATCACTGCTTCCAGTACAATACACCACTGCTTTAAAAGTTAATCCTACATAAATTCAATATCAGTCACTGTCCCAGTCATCCCTATAACATCCATACATCACATCACCCTCAGCATGTGCTCAATAGCAATTCTATCCTAGTGTTATGGTTCCCATCAAATTCACTGCTGAATCCTTGTTCCCATATACAACCCTTATGCATAGCATCACTTCTTCAATTAATCTCACTGCTCCCAATAATCACATCACACTGCACCAATAATTCATACCTCACATATCTTCCTCAGCAATATCTATCACAACTATCAATAGCAATCATTCTTTCAGCATAGTAATCTACAATTCTTTTATACATTACAATCATTCCCATGTTCGCATACATCTCAATATAAATATCTATAGCATTAGTTCAAACTGAGACTTGTAAGTATCTGGACTGGACTCCATTGCTCATTGTGTAAATCTATGTGGTGAGGTGGGGAAGGGGATGGAAGATGATGTTGAATACTATAGAGAAGCCTACCAAACTTCACTCTGAGCCATTGGATCACATCATAACACTATAGCAGCATTAGCTTAGAATAGCAATATGGCAGCAATTGCCCCCTTCCCTACAATCCCAATAAACTCCAATACAATGCTTTTCATAGCAATCCATGATCTTCCCAATCCTTACAGTGGAGAAGTGAGAAATAGTGGGGAAAGATGTTTACTCATTTCCAGAGGTTGCAATCTGAGAAAGTGAGTGAAGCTCAAGGCTTGGACTTTATGAAGCCCAGTCCTGCACTCACATTATCCACTACAACCATGTGTATGTGATAACATAATGACACGTACATGGATGCACTCAGCACATCAGCGTGTGCATACACATATCTAATGCAGGTGCACAGCCTGTGCGGGAGCCAATCTGCACTGTGCAGGTAATGACACCTGCAATGTATTGAACAGGTGTCTGTCAAGCAGTATAAAGTGCATTCATTGGCCAGCATAGCCACTGCATATGTGCCCACCTGTGCCCGAGAACTCTGAAGAGATTCTTGAGCACTCTTGTGGGAACATGGAATTAGGCACAGCAGCAGACCTGCTTCTTCATTGGTACACTCACTCCTGCTGTCTCAGCTTTGCCGTTTTCCATTTTATGACTATAGTATAAGATCTCTAATGAGCAGGGATCGCCTTCTATTTATTTTATCTCACCTATAAGTTCCTGTTTTATGTATGTTCTATTTTCCCCACTGTCCGGCAATGCAGTGCACTGTGGTGCCTTACAGCGACAATAATAAAGTGTATGGCTGTGGGTGCGGGAAGGTTGGCGCAACCATATACAACGATGATGGTCAGGAGCACCAGCTAGACATTTCTGATTGGCTGATTGCAGATAGACTCTAAGGGGTATATTTACTAAGCTGCGTGTTTGAAAAAGTGGGGATGTTGCCTATAGCAACCAATCAGATTCTAGCTTTCATCTATTTATTACTTTCTACAAAATGACAGCTAGAATCTGATTGGTTGCTATAGGCCACATCCCCACTTTTTCAAACCCGCAGCTTAGTAAATCTAGCCCTAAGGCTGATAGTACTGATATCATTAGTGTGGCTGCTATACTATATAAGGTCATGACCGTCTACTCACATTACTTAATTGATATTTCAATTTGTGGCAGGAAAGAGGATCCCCATTTCATTCTAAAGTGAACAATAGATGTTTGTATTTAATTGAATTTCATTTGTGTTTGTATTTGTATTTAATTAGATTTTATGTAGTAAATGTGACTTAACAACCGCCAATACATTATTCTCAGTTGTGTATATGGCATATCAATACATTATTATACTCTGTACAAACAGGGTAACGCATATTTCACTTTTACTACTAATTTTGTCAAGCTACAAGCTTTCTCAATGTTATTGTGGCATGTAAATATGCATACTTATTACTCCTGACGTACACTTGGCACAAGTGCTAGTGATGCAGTGGAGTCTTGAGACGTGTCCAACTGAACAAATTCACGTAAAAGTGCTATATCTTCTGTATGACCTTTCCTGCGTATGGGATCAAACGCATCCAACTTTACATAAGCCCCTTTATATTTTTTTTATGGAACAATTAAATTGACCTTGCAGTACATCAGATATTTTTTAATGACCAAACAATGTATTTTTTAATAAACTAGTAAACTATACAATTAACGTATGTGGAAAAAAAATATGATCGCAAAGCCATCAACTTCTCATCAATACTTATAGCATAGAAATGCACAAAATGCAATCAAATTAAGTTCTGTGATTAATTCTAGATAATGTTCTATGATCTAATTCAAGACACCAGTGGTCTTCTTCACTATTGTATTGCAATGTAAAACTAAATGATTTGTGCTTATACACATTTTCTCTCTCACATGTAAGCACAGGACCATCTATACAAATCTTGTGATAATAATGACACTGCTTTATTTATAAATCCTTCCCTGCAGTCTCTGATTGCCCTGCCATGCATGTTCTACTCAGGCTTTCACAAGCACAATGGTATACTTTCCTAGTAACTCACATCTTTTGAAAATGCAGCATAGGTAGAGTTTAATATATCACTAGTTCTTAAATCCTTAATCATCTCTTGACTTATCTTGTTTCTATTCTGCTGGGTTCTATGGCAATTTATGAAAAAGATGCCTCATTAGTCAATTTTTTTATTGCCATTACAGCAGTTATCCAGAGATACTGGAGGTCTCCAGCAGTTTCCTCCATTAATGAATATATTACAGACCCCTGCCTTCTTATACTTATGTGCTAACTTGTTTCAGGATTACAAAGCAGAGACTAAGCCTTTATATACACATAGACAGAGTGGTCTTCATTCATTCATTGCCTCACACAACTTTTCTTTGTTGACCCCTTAAAGCAGTGTTTCCAAAACCCATTCCTCAAGTACCCCTAAGAGTGCAGGTTTTCCATATCTCCTTGCTGGAGCACAGGTGTAATCTGTGACAGGATGGACCACCAATGCCACACTGTCTGTTGTTGCTGGGCTTACTTTGCCACCGTTCCCTTTTGTTCCCTTTCCCAAATGCGCCCTCTTGCCGCAGTAGGAGGGGCTTATAATGCTGCCACCACTGAGATCCTTTTATGGCACTCAGAACCACGTTGCTGGTGTACCCGGGCTGGTAACTCCGAACCTTTTACTATGGATCCGGGTTGCTGTGAATGGATCCCCCCTGGCCTATCACACTAACCAGGCTGCATGGGTAGCAGGCAGAACGGTGGTACTGGAAAAGCTTGGGTCCAAACCTCAGACACAGCCGGAGAACGGATTAGATTTGGGTCTAATCTGTAGATCACAGGAATACAGCGATATTGAAGATGTTTCCAAGCAGGTCTTTGAAGCAAGATGGTTTATTTTCTCTCACCCTAGTTGAAGGTACCAGGGTGATCAGGTCAGATGAAGTCAGAAGAATGATACATGCTCACACAGCTCATCTTTCATACAGTTCAGAAATAGGCTATTTTTAGAATCAGGATGTAACCCTGCTTAGCAAAACATAAATTTACATGCATTGCAAAACTAACGATATTTACATTTATCTGTCAAATTCTAATAAATGCTGTGATGGTTTTCTGATGCAAAGTCTTAATTAAAAGTTCCTGCCTTCAATGTTGGACCTTCACACATCAAAAGATCTAATGAACATGTGGCCTTTCATCAGACCATTCGGAATACATATTCACACAGAACAACAAAAAACAAAAACAAGCTAGTTTCCCACATCACAATACACAAGAGGCTTTGTAAACACAAGCTCATTGTATCAGATATATACATCACAAATAGGCATAGCCTATAGCAAGGTTACACAGAAAAAAAAAAATTTCTACCCTCAGAGATAACGACTTCCTATCTTACACTAAACAAAAATAAGTGCAAATGCAATTACATAAATAAGTGCCCTGCGCTATTCGCTTTAAATATTTTTTTACCAAAAGTTATTTAATAGTGATCCAGTCACATAATCATTACTGACTTACACATTGAAACAGATCTACAGGTGGTATAATTATTTCCCTTTTCACCTGAAAGACACTGATTTAACCCATTGTGCACTAATTTAATTTGCCTTAGAGCACAAGGAAATGCATGTATATCCTACTTAAATCCCATTTGTGAGATGTTCTGACTACCACCCATTCAGTATTTCCTCTGTCACTAACAATTATTGGTTTCTGTTCAGTAGCCAGGAACCACTTGATTTACTTCTGATCAGTCTGTGTAACTTTATTTCTGTTATATGTGACTTATAATGAAAATGTGAAAATCGGTCTGGTCATATAAGTTGAAACATATCTGGGGGTAAATGTATCAAGCTGAGAGTTTTCCAGGGGGTTTGAAAAGTGGAGATGTTGCCTATAGCAACCAATCAGATTCTAGCTTTCATTTTGTAGAATGTACTAAATAAATGGCAGCTAGAATCAGATTGGTTTTTCAAACCCGCCAGAAATCTCTCAGCTTGATACATTTACCCCCTGGTCTTGAAGACATTATACTTTATGCAATGTGAACTTTGTTTCCATCCATGATTATATTTTGCTGAAAAAATAATGCAGTAAAAAAAAGAAAATAAATTGTAAATAACTAATTAATTATATTTATGTATGTTTTTGATACAAATATGAATGTAGTAATATGTTTTAACATGGTATAGATGTGTCAGAAGCCGCGGCGGCCGTGGGCACCGCTGCTACTCACTTCCTTCCACAACTGTCATTTCCTGTTACTCGACCCCGACTGTTGCCAAGGCAATGGCCGGACGCCGAGTGTGCTAATCTGTGTGCCCTGGCAAGTACTGCATGCGCTAATACTGTATCCTGTGGGCTGATTAATTTAGGGGCATGATTAATTACCTGAGGCCTGATGATCATTACAGGGCTAAGCCTTGAATGGCCAGTATCAGTGTATAAGGCAGGGAGGGCTTAGCCTCCCTGCCGGTTATAGTGTCCAGTTTTCCCTGTCAGCTAACCTGCTCTTATGTTGTATTTGGTTATCAGACCATTCCAGTGGCGGATCCAGGGGGTGGCGATCGGGGCATTCACCCCCTAACAGCAAAAAGCTAGGTCCCAGCCGCCGAGCAAAACGGGAGGGGCGGGGCTAAGCGCGAGTGGGGGCGGGGCTAAATGTGGCCCGGCCAATCAGAGTGGCCCCAGTCGGCACTCAAAACGAGAGGGGGCGGGGCCAATCACAGGCGAAAGGCGGGGTTTAACGTGGGCCAGCCAATCAGAGTAAAGGAGGGGCGTGATTATGCAAAATCGCCTCCCCTAAACATAAAGTCTAGGTCCGCCCCTGGACCATTCTGCTTGCTAGTGTCCACTGACCTCAGCTTTCGTCTGACCATCCGCTGCCATCTACTCTGTCTCCTGGCCTGCAGCTGCAGTTTAGTATAACGAACCTACACTACATTGGAGAGAAGTCCTGGGGGCATCCGAGTACCTGTGAGCGCGTCTTGCTCTATGGGAAAGGCCGCTGCTATAGGTGAAGACCTCCGCCTATCAGTTCTGTAGGTTCATTATCTGACCAGGCAGTCTAACAAGATGATTGTATGGTAAAAAATAGTTCAATTAAAAAATATGCTAAACAAAGTACTGTAATGTAGATATTATCATTGTGTAATGCAATCTAATGTATGGAAATGTATGCAAAACCTTTTTTTGTGTTATACATGACTGCGTTAAAACTCCCCTTCACTCCCCTAAAATCTCACAGACACAATTTTTAACGAGCGTGGGGAGCATTCCCTCTTCTGCAATTGAATTGCACGAGATTTCCCACTGCGCTAACTCAAAAACGCGAGAGATTTTTTTTTTTTACGTGGCGGGGATAAAAAAAACTCGCTAACAATTGAATATCCCCCTATGAGGGGGATATTTGTGTAGCTGACTAGGGCGCTAATTAGGATGTTGATGTGGATGATGTTGTTTGTGTAAGTCCTGCACCAGTGGAAGCAGTTCTTGCATGTGATAAGAAGAAGGCCATTGTCATGCATTCACCAGCAGGAACAGCAGCAACATGTACCCAAGTACGCAGAGCTGGATTTAGACCTCATGGGGCCCTAGGCAAGATACTGGTTTGGGCCCCCCTCCCTGAAATAATCCATAGCCCTACAGTTTTTTAGCATAACTTATACACCTATTCAGGGGCTGGCTGGCAGACTTTAGCCGGGGGGGCAAGCATATAGCACTGGCCCATAAGTAGCAGTCCATTTTTAAAGGGCGGTCTCACCGCCGGCCCTGGGAGGGCCCTCTGGGGACCACTGGGCCCTAGGCAATTGCCTAGGTTGTGTAGTGGTAAATCCGGCCCTGCAAGTACGTCACACTTTTCAGAGGCAGGCTACTCTGTGTATCACCGGCTTAACTAAGAGGCATACAACTGACAATCTGTTAAAAAACTAATGGGTGTCATTGCAATATGGCTTATCCCGCTTGGACTCTCTTCAGGATATGTCATTTCTGATAACAACACCAGTATTGTGAGAGCATTACAGCTGGGTGAATTCCATCACATTCCCTCTTTTGTTCACACAATAAACTTGGTGGTGCAGAGCTTTTAAAAAAATGACAGGGATGTGCAGGAGATGCTGTCAGTGGCCCGTAAAATATATGAACATTTCGGCATTCGGCAACAGCATGTAGGAGATTGCAGCAGTTAAAAGAGCAATTTAATTTGCCCTGCCACAAACTGAAGCAAGAGGTGGTGACAAGGTGGAATTCCACCCTGTATATGCTTCTGCAGATGGAGGAACAGCGAAAAGCCATCAACGCTTACTCAACAAGTCATGACATTGGGAAAGGAGGGGGAATGTGTTTTACTCAAGCGCAGTGGAGAATACTTTCCGTGTTGTGCAAGGTCTGAAACCATTTGAAGTATTCACCTGTGAAGTGAGTTCAGACACTGCTAGCTTGAGTCAAGTGATTCCCTTATTTAGACTTTTGGAAAAGTAGCTTGAGAAACTGAAGGAAGAGATAAAACAAAGCAATTACGCTGATTGGCCACAGGTCTTTTAAATAACGAAGGGTAACATAGTCCCAAGAGCCTTGAAAAAGATTACTTGATAATCGAAACACGTTGGCAGTTGGGACCACACACCGGAATTACGGAGGCGATACTATTCCCCAATCGCTTTGCAGGCAGAGAAAGCCTGCTCTCCGTGGCTATGTTTTACATGCGCTGTTCCATCTGAGTCAGGGTAAGGGGCCATCTATTGCACAGGGTGTGTAGGAAGCTTTCCATTGTTTGTTTTAGTGTATTATTTTATGTTACATTTAAGTGGGTCAATTTAAGTTTTAAAAAGGTGACACACTATCAGTACCTTTCATTCCACATGTACCCGAGTGGAGATCGTTCTATTGCAAATGTTCTATAGAGGTGGCTGCTAGACACATATCCATGGTTTTTGTGCTGTATATCACTGTGTTTTTATTTTTTATATACTGTTGTGTGCTTTGCAAAAATCTTAGACACCCATTGATGATGCAGATGACTCAGCACAACATTTTGACATCTGGTCTGGTCTACTGTAAAAGAATTGAATTGAATTAGTGACACCTCTGCTGTAACTCCACCTGATCCCACTATCAACATCCAAAGAATGGTGGAGGATTAGTTTAAAAAAAAAATTAACGGTATAAAGACAACAATTTTATTAACAAAGAACAACGTTGCTTGCAGAAGTAATGTAAGCATGGATGTCTAAATAGTTGTGTATATGTATTACCTTTCACTTTGCTGCTGTTTCATCAGTATTGCACAAAGTGTTTGTAATTTACATCAAAGGTACCTAACTATATTCATCCACCTAACCTCAGGTGGATGAGGTTAGGTGGATGGCTGGCAGGGCTTTGAGGAAGAAGTGAGTTTTAAGTAGAGATGTTCACTGACCCCCGTGTACTGGTTTTGATATTGGTTTTGTATCTGGATTAACTTCGTGGTTTGGTTTTGGATGCCTGATTTCCTCACCCCCCCCCCCGTCCCGCCTCTCGCTTCTCTTGCAATCGATCCCCTCTTACTCCCAAATTGTGCCTCCTGTATGTTTGCCCTCTGTTTAGGATGTAAGATCTTACTAGCACTACCCTTTTCCCTCCTGTCTCTCTATCTATTTTTCTGCCCCATCTTCAATGTGTAAGCTATGTTTTGAGCTTTCAAGTCCTGTTATTTTTGCTTATTATTCTGTATGTTTTTACCTTGTCTGTATTTTGCACGGCGATGCGGAAACCTTGTGGTGCTCTATAAATAAAGATTAATAATAACATTAATTGGTATGTTAGAAATACATTCAATTAACTAAACATAGAAAAATTCTGCAGCTTATACAAACATAACAATTGACATAGATCTTTTCCATAGCAATTAACATAAGTACTATTTATTCTATAAACACCACCAATGAAGGAAAGGGAACCAGTACATATACTAGACTCTGGCACCACTAGGGTGCCAGAGTATTTAGTCTCCCAGTCTAATCTGCAGTCTCTTGGCTCCTTTTTACCCCTGTGTATACTTACCTGTTTCCTCGGATTTGACCCTGCTCGCCTGACCACTCTCTTCGGATTCTCCCTTGTTCTTGTTCGGATCTCCCGGTTTTGACCCCAGGCTCCCTGACTACTCTCCTGCCTGACTCCTTGGGACCTTCTAGCCCGCTCGGTTTGACCCCGGATTGTTCGACTACGATTATTCACCAGACCTCGCTGGTAGCTACCTGGGAGGGCCGCGACCGACAGGTCTCAGCAGCCAAGTCCAAAACTCCTTGCAGGGTTCCCTGGTGAAAACCTGTGGCGTGGTTAGACTCTGCGCCTCCCAACGTAGCAGCGCTGATACCAGCAGGTGAGGCCTTCCAACTACCCAGTTCGTGACATACTTCCAGTCAGACCAAATCTTGACTAAGTGAGACAGTCACCAAAATTCCACCACTGCTCCAACAGATTCAGGATAGTTGGCAGACTATATTGCTCTCTCCTACCTGTTCTTGTCACTTTCACCACCTGTGGCTGCTGGTATCTTTAGCTCAGTTGCTGCTTGTCTGGATCCTGGAATGTTGGGGGCCCTATTTGGGAAAAAAATGGGTACATGATATTTAGAAAACTCCAACCTGCCTCGATGTTAAATCAAAACAGCACCCATGTTTTATAATTGGGCTTCCCTTCAGCCCCAACATTAAAATAATTGTATTCATATTTGATAAATAGATTTATTTCCCTCCAACTAGCCCCACCATTAAATTAATAGCATACACATTTAATTAATAAACCTATTTCCCTCCCTCCAAATAGCCCCAGCAATAATTTAAATAGCATTTACATTTAACAAATATAACCATTTCCTACGCTAATCACAGGCATTACATAATAAAATTTAATAAATAGACCTCATTTTCCCCAAACAGTCCACAATCAAAAAATAGCTCCCAAACCACCCCAGCATTAAATTAAAGGTCTAATTACCCCATCATAAATTCATATGCGCCACTATTAGATTAAATTGCCCCAGCAGCACACCACAAATAAAATAGCACCCAATAATTAGCCCCCACCTGCACTCCACAATTAAATTAATAGCCTACCTCCCACATTATATTAAGACCCCCCCATCCCTCACACACACTACATTTTTTTTGCTGTCCCCCTCACACACACTACATTCATTTTCTGCCCCCCTCACACACACTACATTCATTTTCTGGCCCCCTCACACACACTGCATTCATTTGCTGGCCCCCTCATACACACTGCATTTATTTGCTGGCCCCCTTACACACACTGCATTCATTTACTGGCCCCCTCACACACACTGCATTCATTTGCTGGCCCCCTCACACACAATGCATTCATTTGCTGACCACAAACACACACTACATTCATATGCTGGCCCCCTCACACACACTACATTCATATGCTGGCCCCCTCACACACACTGCATTCATTTGCTGGCTCCCTCACACATACTACATTCATATGCTAACCACAAACACATACTAAATACATATGCTGACCACAAACACACACTACATTCATATGCTGACCAAAAACACACACTACATTCATATGCTGACCATAAACACACACTACATTCATATGCTGACACACACACACACATTACTACTGCACCCCCCTCACTTTACTGGTTCCATCCGCATGCTGGGCAGTTTCTTCCTCTCTTCTTCACACATGGGACGGCACCAGTCACGTGGTGCACGTCCCATGTGACCACAATAGAAAGTCAGACAGAGTGGGAGGGAGGGGGACGGATCTAAGTATCCGCGGCCAACAGGAGAAGGTGGCTGTTCCCGGGGGAGGGGCCAGCCTCCTAGTCTGACTGTAGGGACCAGCCCAAAACAATATTTTTTTGTCTGGTCCGGGGGGCATATGCCCCCCTTTCCCGGCCCAGCCCGCCCCTGAATATAATCTAGGTAAAAGCAATCTGATCAAAGGTGAAAGAAAGGTTCTGAAGGAGCTAGAAGATGATCTATCTATTTTCACCAAGCAAGCAGATAAGGCAGGAGGGGTAATCCTGCTGAATAAAGAGGATTAAATGGCCGAAGCTTCAAGAAGCTATCTTATCCGAGTTTCTACTTATCCCTTAGGAAAGATCCCACAAATGAATATAAAAATCTATTTTAAATTTTACTGGAAGGTGCAATGTCTGAGGGAATGATTTACAAATATTAGCTTCACTTTTTGTTTATTAATTACCTGATCAGACCTTTTTTTTATCTCCTCCCTAAAATCCATAAATCACTTGTTCATCTACCGGGGCATCCTATTATTTCATCTAATTTATTTGCATTTGTTGATTTTCACATACAGAAATATGTGGTCTCTCTGAGATCCCATGTGCAAGATACTATGCACCTTCTTATTTTAATTCAAGTTTTTAAGTGGCAGATTTAATATGCCTTTTTTTCTTTGGACGTACAAGCATTATACACACATATCGCCCTTTGTAAGGGGGTTGAGTCAATTCGTCATTATTTATCACAAGACACTGGGGTCTCGGAGGGACTATAAAAATGTATATTGGATTCTATTATGCTTATGTTAACTAACAATTATTTTTGTTTGACACTTCTTTTCTCCTGTAAATTCCTGAGATGGCCATCGGCACAAAGTGCACTCTGACATTTGCTAATCTATAAATGAGCCTGTTTTGAAGAGAAATTTGTTTGGAATGGTCTGTTCAGAGTGAACCTGGTACTGTATGGACGATATATAGATGATTTGTCTATTATTTTGGATAGAGATTCACATTCAACACAGGATTTTATTTTCTTTAAACTATTAAAATTTAAAGTTTACTCACAATTATAATACTATGGATGTCAACTTTTTGGATCTCACTCTACCAGTGCAGGACATTGAGATAATATCAAATAATCATAATAAACCAGTGGATAGCTGTAATTACTTTCATTTTAAGAGCAGTCATCATAGGCTGTGGGTACATCATTTTCCTAAGGGACAATGAATCGTCTTAGAAGGAATTGTTCTAAGGTCTCAGATTATTTTGGATCAAGAGAAGATTATGATGCTAAACCTTTCAGATAGGGAATATCTGAGATCCTTACTTAAGGAAGCTCTGATGTCAACCAGTAATCTGAATAGAGAGGATTTGCTGATCCTAAATGAAAAAGTGGTTCGATTTCTGGTATGAATGAGAAGTACTAGTTGGATCTCATTTATATCAAAATTTAATTGTAAATCATGTCAGATTAGGAAGATGTTGAATAAAAAATTATTTATATTGAAACAAGATCTGATACTTGCTAAGATAATAGGGGAAAAACCACAAATAATTTTTTAAGAAAAATGCTAATTTGGGATCCTTTTTAGCACCTAGTTGGCTCAAGACAGAAATAAAAAAAAAAGTATGTACAAAATATATTTGGCTTTCAAATAGGCCTACAGGGTGTTTCAAACGTGGGAAATCTATTTGTTTAACATGTAACCATATTGGAAATAAGATAGACTCTATTGTTTACTCTGAACAAAAAACAATTTCAAATCAAAGATTTAATAAATTGTGAGTCTACTTACATTGTTTATGTTTTGGAATGTCCATGCTTATTTCAGTATGTGGGTATGACGATTAGAAGCCTTAAAGATTCATTAGTACATGAGGGTGATCCTCAGGAATTGAACGTGATAGTTGTGGAACATGTTAGGAAAACTCATAGAGGGGGAGATTATTTTCTGAAATTGTCAGAAGGAAACCTTCTGGATATTTAAGTTTCAAACTCTGTCTCCAGAGGTTTGTAATGATTAATTAGAATTTAATGATGAAAGTAATAGGAGGTTTAATTTCCTATTTTCATTTTTTTAAATTTAAATTTTATTTTTTATTACTTTTTTTATTATATATATATATATATATATATATATATATATATATATATATATATTTATATATAAATATAAAATAATATTTGTGTTATTTTATTTATTTTAATTTAATTTTATTATATTTTATTTTCTAAATGCCTTTATTTATAGTATAAATAGTATTTGTGCCAATTGGTATTGATTTAGAAGGTAGAAAATAATCTATATCAATTGCTGAGCTGCAGAATATATCTATGTTTAGTTACTTGAATGTATTTCTGACATACCGATTAATTTTATTATTACTAAGACTGGAATGTTATAATATAATAAAAAGATAATAATGTAATAAAAAGGAAAAAGATGTGATGTTTGGATTTGGAATTTGAGAATGTAAATATATTCTATTTTGTAAAATGTTGATTTTTATGAAAGAATTTTATGCTTGTATTAAGACAACGGTAAAAAGGATGAGAAACGGCTGATGCATTAATGATTAATTGAAGAGAGGGTGCATCCATCTTTTAAGGAGTAATATTTTAGGAAGTTTGAAAGGTTACTCCGCTAAGCTTTGAGAAAGTTCTTTTAGAACGAAACGCGTCAACAGATTTTAGAAAGGAAAAGATGATCGAGAAGCGAAGGAGAATCTGATTTGTTTTGCTTTACTATACTCCATGTCGAGTGAATAATCTTACCAGTGTAAAAAAGCTTAATCACTGATCTACATTATTTGTCCGGGGCAGAAAGAATAACTTCATATGGTGGTCTCCAACATTGATTACCGCTGTTGAGAAGGCTCTAATACTGTTTAGTTGGAGATTTCATCCAAGGAGTTGGGTAATGAATAAACAGATGATGTTCTATAGAGAGACTGTAACACAGAGATTATGCTATATTATCTGGTGGATACATTTGATCATTTATTTTAGTGCCAGAGACTGTTCTTTCCAAATTTAGGTAACAAATAAGCAGCTGATGCTTTTTGAGACACAGAAACTGTGCTATTCTATCTGTGGAATTTACATCTTACCAAAGACTTCAGTGTCGGAGACTGCTGTCCCAGATTTGGGTATTGAATATATTATTATTATATTATACTATTTGGTGAATTTACATCTCACCTAAGCCCTCAGTGCTTGAATGGAGTGTTAGATTTATACAAGAGGGGTTCGATATTTATAAACTGGAGATATAGTAATATATTTTACATGTGGGAAGATGTTCCTGTATGTAATTGCCCTAGCTAGAGGTTTTTTCAGAGTTTTAAGTGATTGACCAAATGAGTTTATTGTGTAAGGATCTACTTATATTATGTGTTTAATTTATTAATTACAAATTTATTATCAGAACATTGCTTTTTAGCTTTCTGTTAATGTTTTAGATATTGTATATATGCTTATTTTTTATTTGTATATTTGGTATTATAGAACATAATAAATATCTGAATAGTTTTTTCTGTAGCTTCTGTTTCTGTCCTCTATATTTTAGCAATTACAATAGTTTTTAAGAGCTCTGTTTACATTTGTTTATGTAGTCAATTACACAAGTGGGCAGGTTGCTGCCTCCCACATGGTTAGCATAACGTCCCATTACTATGAACATTCTTATGATCTGATTGTTTAATAGAGGTGACGCCGCTATACTGACGGAAATCTTGTTGCCTGCTGTGCTAACAGAAATTCCAGGAATTTCTATATGTAGCAACTAAAAAATAAAAACGGTGGTAAAATCTTTTGGCCATTTCAGGATACATTTATAATTGAACTGACTTATTGCTTCCTTGAACTATGCCAATAAGGAGCAACTTTCCTACTGCAGAAAATGGTGATCCATATGATCCATATGACATTTCAGCAGTGCTGAGGATTGGTCGACTTTAACAGTAGAAGAATTGACTGCCGCTAAGTATTGCCTTTTAAAATTGGGAAGCTTATTAAAACAAGTTATTCTTTGGATGTCATCTTATTGCATATGGAATGATTCCCATTTTTGAGAAGTCTATGGACAATAGATACAAAAACTCTCTTGGTGGACATATGTGTCAAAAGCAATGAACTGATATTCTATGAGTGGCTTTGTATGAATTGATATTTATATAAGGAGTTCTGTATAAATTGCTGAGCATGACTTGATATGCTAGATAGGTTGGACAAGTTTTGATATGCCAGGTACTCTGGGTTATATACAATATTGATTTTATTATGATAATAAATATATTTTAATTACTATCTACTGTCAGAGCTCTATTATTTTTGTTATTGATTGGTTAATAGACAGAGCACACATGTACTAGCAGGAGAAAAAAGTTGAAAACAAAAAATGATTAAAAAAACCCAAAAACTATTTATCAGTTAGGAAACACTTATTCTGCATGTAGGCAAATGCAATATGGCCTCTAAAAATAATTAGTAGAATGTTTAAATGCAATTCAATCTACTAGGGAAAATGTCATGTACCTATGTGGATCAACAGATGCCAGTTTCTAAAGGAGCCTACAATCTGCTGCTAGGGAGTTAATTTAATAAACTGAGCCCAAAATCTCTCCTTATTAGCACTACGTTTTTTTCAGCTTCTCTGCTGAATATTAGTTGTATGTTTAAATGCCATTTGATCAGTCTAGTTTATTTTATTGCTCAACAGATCTTTGCAGAACCTAGCCAAGTCACATTGCAGACAGAATGCCTGCTTGCTTTCAAACAAATTCATCACCTTTCACATGTCTTTGAGATGTCTATTTCTTTCTGTTTGCTAGAAAATCACTTGAAGAATTTAATACTCTAAGAAGTGTACTAGAGAGCCTCATACAGGAGATGAAGAGCAATTATAGTTGAGCGAATACAACCGATAAACAAATACAGACAATGCCAAAAATAAGGATAAATACAAAAATGTTTTCCTGATGATAATTTTAGTGAAAGTGTTGTTGGTCGACAACTAAAAAGCACCTAGTATAATAGTTTTGTAATTTTGAGATATTGCAGATTTACTGTCACCCAATCAATGGCCAGGACAGCCAGCCAATCATGGCTTGCCGTCTGCCATTTGAATTATGCACCATGACAACCCAGTCGCAGCTTGCCGCTTCACTAAGCCTCGGCGGTAGTCTAAAGAGACCAGTGCGAATGCAAACAAAAGCATAAGACAAAGGTGCAGGAGCATGAAGAAAGAGGACAGATCCCACAGTAAGACAGGCTCAGGGCCTGTTCGATAAAACATATATCGGGCACAGTTTATTCAGAATTGAAAACCTGAGGTAATTTAGTACAGAAATTCAACTAGGCTCAGAGCACAGGAAAAAATGTGGACAATTTGATTCAGGCATAGCCTGCATCCATGTTTCAGGCACTAAGCCTGTCAGCAATAGGAGATCTGCCCCAGTTAGAGAGACTGCACCTGGTATGGTACCGCCATCTTGGCCCTCATTTTCCTGGCCAAACTCCTGGCATTTCTTTTGTGAAGTGGTCACTTAGACCCTGTGTACTGTGTCCCTGCAACCTGTGGTCAGGCCTCCATGAAAGGTAGGCCAGTAGGCGTGGTTCCTCTTGTATTGTGTGTATGCATTGTGTATTGTTGTGTCATTGTTTGCATTGTCTTGTAATTGCTGCTGTACTGTGTTCTTCCCTAACCACTCCATAGTGCATTATGGTAAGTAGAGTCTGGTCAGGGATAGTGCACTGCACCCAGTTGGCTGCAGTGTTAAACATGAACCCAGTGCAGTTGTTAGAGCAGTGGTAGCTAGTCTCCAGTGGGTAGGATACACTAAATGGAGTTTAGGGCCAGTCAGCCGTGTGGGGAAAGGTTTATTCTGCTTGCCCCACAGCCGCTGAGCAAGATTACACAGCAATCAGAAATGCCGGATGATTCAGATGAGTGGTCCCTGTCTTTTAGTTTTTCTTCATTGCAGAATGTTGCTGGTCAGCGGTTATGGATAGAGACCTTAAATGCGCCAAGACTATGAGGAATTACTGCAAGGACAATTAGTACAGGACTTCAAGAATAATTGATACACCCTTATCTGGAGCCCTGTTCATGGATTACTAGCACATACAGTGAATATTCCATGAATTTCCTGGATATCACCTTAGCAGTAGATAGTGATGTTATTCAAACAGAAACATATACAAAAAAGTAGATTCTAATGCCTATTTGGACTTTAGTAGTAATCATCAAAAAGTCTGCAAAACAGAATATATCTAAGGGCCAGTTCCTTAGGCTTAGGAACTGCGCTGCTGTGCAATACTTTAACAGACAAGCTATACAAAGGAAAAAATCCTTCCTGAGACAGGGTCATCCAGAAGACCTTTTAAATAAAGCCATAGAAAACTCACTGGTAAAGATAGATGATCTTTGCTGATTTATAATAAAGAGAGTATAAGATCAGGAGAGGGTATAAAAAGGCATATCACTGCAAATGAGGTGGCTGTAAAAGGAACTTTAGCTAGAGGTAAGAATGGAGATAGATTTCTAGCATTTTTTCCCCCAGTATAATCCCTACTCTAAACAAATTAGAAATAAAATTATTTATCAGCTCTTGAAGATGGATGAAAGTCTAACCCTCTTGCTGACAGATACACCAGAGCTAATTTTTAGATAATCAGACAATCAGAGGAATAAACTAGCACCTAGTCATTTTATAAGAAAAGAAGAAACAACTAATAATATTAATAAACAAATAAATGTAAGCTGACTGCCAACTCGTTCTAAGGGTTTCTTTAAGTGTGGGAAAAGCAGATGTTTAACATGTGCCCATACTGCGAATAGAAGTACTCAATTTAGTTCTTATGTAACAAAAGGAAATTTTGAGATTAATGAATTTCTAGATTGTAGCTCCTTATCAGTGATTTATGTCATAGAATGTGGATACAGATTGCAATATATGAATTGTACCACAAGTCAATTACATGTAAGGTTTGGAGAACATAGGCATTACATACAGAATAAGAATAAGCCGCACAGATAATCAAGGCACCTCACTGAGTTTGCTTTGGGAAGTTTAGACTCTATGAAAATAGGAGCAATTAAACAAATAAAAAAAGAGATAAGGATAGATATAAAAAATTATGTAGTGAAGGAGGATTTTTATGATGAAATCATTAGCTCCCCAAGGTCTAAATGGAACAATAGAACTGAATGACATCTTTTTTTATTTTTTTTATTTATGTTTTTTAGATTAAAAGATTAGTACACGTCATTTGATTAATTTGCTTTATGAGCATTTGGGTTGTATATATTTTATATATGTAGTTTTTATGTATTATTAATATATTATTTTTGTAACATCAAGTGTTATGATACATTATGATCTTAAATTAGATCTTAGAATAATGGTCAACCAGATGTATACAAATTGTATGTTTTTTAGAATTTTATTTATCTAAGTTAGTCTAAGTTTCTTTGGATGTGTTTGAAATATCAATAATAAGGTATTGTAGCACACCTAAAGTAACAATGCCTTAAATTTTACTCACTAAACGGTATTAAAATATTGTTTTAAATTAGAAACATACTTTTGATCAACAAGTGATTAAATGTGGTAATTAGGAAAGAAAAAGGTGATTGTCTTTTTCACACTTAAATAGTAACAGGTAACTGCATATCGTTTTCCACTGATAAAACTGGAATTACAATTGAAGGCAGAGAACCACATAAGGAATTAATTAAAACCATTTGATATTTATTGGACTGTTTGTCTGCATTATTGCCATTAATCCTCAAAAGTTCCTTACCATTCTTTACTAGATAGAAGTGTTCCAATTTCCTGTTTTGCATGGTCCAGATACTCATTGAAACAGCTGAGTGGCTGTGAGAGCTTGTTACTTGCAAACTCCCGTCTGACAATACAAGCCCCAGCTTGGTTGTACAATCCTAATGCTTTTATATAAAGATGAAGAACTAGCAGCCTTGGATCCCCTGATGAGGACCTAATAAGGCGAGGTACACACTGAACAATTTTCCGACCATCGTGTTATCTCAAACGATTGAACCTACGACTGAAAGTACGGTCAGTCTGACGATTCATGCGTACACACTGACACGATTTACCTTCAAATCTGTGCTCTTCATCTGGTCCTCTAGTCTTCAGAGAATGATAGCACAATATTCACTTATTCATTATTGTCACATTGTCACACTGCTTTAAACCGCCTTGTTATAGCTATCCACATGTCCATGCCTCTGAAACAAAACATTCTGTCTTAGAACGAACAAATTAATTATTCCTTCTACAGCACTCTCTACATTTATTCCCTCGGACATCCATCACTAGCATTGGCTGAAAAGAACATGACTCTGTAAACTTTATGGAGATCGTGAGCATGAGTGCATACACACTACTTGATTGGTTGGTGATTGGTCGGAAAAAAATAAACAGTACGACCAACCAAACGAAACGATGATCGACACTTTGGGACGACTTTAGATCATCGTGTCACTATACACACTCACATGATATCTGACCAAACAGTCGGATGTTGGCTGATTGGAGATTTTTTGTACAATCATCGGTGCAGTGTGTACCTAGCATAAAATCGGTGGTATTCTCCGGCTTCCACTTGCTGCCTATATGAGAATATTGGTTGCTCTTAATATTATATGAAGGCTTTTTGATTAGATCTCGGTTTCGAACCATTCGCTAAATGCACACTCAAATTATCTGTACTTCACTTATCTTGGACACTGGAATCTACATCATAAGGAGACACATATATTGTCTATACTCAATTGTGATAAAGATACCAAGATCCATTATATTATATTTCTAGGACCTTTTATATTAGAGACACAGATTTTCCTGAGGAAGCAGTCTAATGGACATTAGTTTTAAAGGTGCTGGCACTTTAGATTCATGTATGAACACTGGTCATATATTGATATTATATCAGTGTAATTGGAATATTGAGCACTGATTGAATAGTATTGCTTTTTGAACCTCCTGGTTTTTTATACCTAGGATGCTATATTGTGTTAAATAAAAATATTAAATAAATGTTGTTGTTCTTATGAATGTATTCAATTTTTTAGGGGATTGTTAAACCCTAAATTAGAACTGCAACTCTATTAGCCCGATACATTTGTTTTGCAATTTTGTTTAGTTAGCGCCAGATTAATTCCGTTTTTTGGATGTTTCACGCCGATGGTCCCTGTGTTTGAGTTTTTCTTTCTTGCAGGGCGTTACTGGTCGGCGGTTGTGGGTAGAGACCCTAAATACGGAAAGACGGTGAGGAATTCTGGCAAAGACAATTGGTACAAGACTTATAATTGATACATGCCCAACTGGAGCCCTTTTGTGGATGCTCCATTGGTTACCTTGTGATCAGGTGAGTTGTCTGTGTGTGTTGTCCTCTCTTTAAATGCGTTACAGAGATATGACAGTTATACAGTGAACATATTTGTGTGTTTAAGCCTTGAAAGGTGCTCTAAAAATAGATAGGTTAAAGATAGGGCGCATTACTTTTTCCCTTTATTTTTACAGATCAACTTTCAATAACTACACTGAAATAAATGTTGCTAACGTGATAGCTGTAGAGCAGTGGAAAAGGTCCATTTATTAGGGGGAAATGGCAATGTGCAGAGAGGCACATGGCCATTTCCACTCTGCAAAAGGACTTGAATTTTACATCAGCTTGCAACTGGCAGTCTTTGGGATTTTTTCCTATACTTTTAAATGAATGGACTCACTTTACCTTTGCTATGACTCATTTTACATTGCTTTCAACAAAGTGATTTTTCAGGCATACTTTGGGTTATGTAGTAAAAAAAAAACCTCACACACAACATTGTAACAGGTTAAACTTTGATGTTATGCATTGTTTACATTAGCACAATGTGCCTCTGGAGATTTTCTCACCTTTCCACATACCTAGGGCCTGATTCATTAAGGGTAGTTAAGCAAAAGTAAGCAAGTAAGGCAGAACCATGTTGCATTGAAGAGGGAGGTAACTTTAAAATGTGATGGCAGATTTATATTTTGGGTAGGGCATGTTCTAGATCAACTTGAAATATCAGTGTACAAACAAAACAGATAGTTTATTATTTTGCACATAAGAAAATACTAATTTGCACCCCTTGCATTGCAACATGGTTTTGTCCAGAAAACTTGAGTAAGAACATTTACTTAATGTTTTACTTAACTTTCCTTAGTGAAGCAGACCCCTAGTCCCGAACCATTCATATGCACCAATGCAAAATCAAGAGCATTGACTGTATTGTCTTGGCATTGCAGAACAGGAATCTGCAAGGATGTCTATTGTAGCTGATCCTGGTCAGAAATCCTCCATGCTCTTATAAATCATTCATACATGTGGAGTATATGTAACACCCCTGGCATTACTGGGTAATGTACACTCCTGGTGATGGCAGCAAGGCCACTGGGAAGGCAATGCAACAGTGAGGCAGTGGCTCAACATTTGGGATATAGAGACCCCATAGAGCATGTAAGGTCCTTGAAGCAGCACAAAAAAAATATTTTAGATAATTTCCCAATTACCATAAGTAGCAAAATTGGGTGTCCCATACTAGGCACTACTGAAATCTGTAAAAATTCACTGCTACTATTAGTGGCATGCAGACGACAATTAGAGTAAGCTGTAAACGTCTCAGCTCTTTGTCCAAGCTCCCACTTTTCATTTTCCTCACAAATATAAAGCATTGGATATTTCTGAATACTGTTGGCAAACGTCACAACAGAGGTGAGTATCAATTACATATTGAAAAAATGGCTATTTGAGGACTACTACTTCTACTGAACTATCATCTCTGTTCAGCTGTGGGACCCACAGAACTCAACTGTCATTGCTTTTCAACTTCTGTTCAGCTGCCACTGAGCTCAATGGTGATTGTTGATGCCATCTCTGTTAGGCTGCTGGACCCACTCCACCCACCTGTCAGTATCCTGGACTTCATTGTGTCAGAGCTACAGAATCTTCCTACTCTATTAACCCATGCCAGGGGACGGTTAAGTATCTTACACCTCTTCTATTGCCCTGCACAATGTGGATCATTGGTTAGTTTCCACTTTTTTATTATCTACCCTAGCTAATACACATTTATTCACATCTCTCCATCATTCACCAATTCAATTTACACTCTCTCCTCTTAACTGTAACCACACTTCTCTCCAAACTCCTTTTTTTCTCCAACATCCTATTTCTCCCTCCCCTTTTATGATTTCCCCTTCACTACTTCCCTCCTCACTAGTCTGCACACATGAACTGTTTTGTCTCCTCCCCCACCACACCCACCACCCTACATAAATGGAAATAAACCTCACACCCATAAATCTGCTTTGCATGTCCTCTTCCTCAACCTGCTCCTTCTCATGACTGCTGGTGACATCTTACCTAACTCTGGACACTGTAAAATCCCCGCTCTCTGCTCATGCTCCTTGCTCCATCCTAAATCTTTTCATCCACCCCTTACTTGCAATCCTGCCAACCTTATCCACCTATCTCTACTACCCTCTCTTCCCTTCTTCTGTGCACTATGGAACACCAGATCTGTGTGTAACAAACTTGCATCCAATCATGATCTATTCATGTCTAAATTCCTCAACCTCCTTGCCATTACAGAAATTTGGCTCATCTCCTCTGACACTACATCCCCTGCAGCGCTCTCCTATGGGGGACTCTCCCTCAGTCATACCCCCAGACCTGGAAATAGACAAGGTGGTGGAGTAGGCATTCTACTTTCTCCAAGTTGCCCCTTCTAAGTCATACCCTTTAAACCCTCACTCCCATTCTCTTCTTTTGAAGTCCACATTATCCATCTATTTTATTCTCTCCATCTTTGTTTAACTGTCATTTATCGCCCCCCAGGTCAAGTTTCATAATTCCTTGACAACTTCGTGGACTGGCTCACTTATTTCCTATCCTTTAACCTGCCTACTCTTATACTACGCTATTTTAAAATTCACATTGATAATCCCACTGTCTCTTCTACCACTAAACTTCTTCCTCTTTTGATCTCTCTCAGTGGACCTCATTTCCCACCCACTGTGATGAACACTCCCTTGACCTTGTCTTCTCTGGCTACTGCTCCATCTCTAGCTTCACCAGCTTAGCATTCCCACTGTCCGACCACAAACTCCTTTCCTTCAGCCTCACCTTACCTCATACCATCCCCCCTGCTCCCAAATCCACATGCACAAATTGACATCTAAGTACTCTCTACCCAATACACTTCTCAATTTCACTAAAACAACTATTTTCTCCTATGTGTGCATTGTCCTGCCCTAATCAGGCAACCTCTTTTGACAACAAAATACTCACTTCAGCCCAATAGAATGCAGCACCAGCTACCACATACAGTCTGACGATCCAAACTCTAACCTTGGCACTCCAAACAGACCCACTACCTGCAAAAGTGCTCCTGCACTGCAGAGCGCCACTGGAAGAAATCTTGTTCCATTCTCCTCCATTATAAATTCATCCTTTCATCCTTTCATCTTACAGCACTGCCCTTTTAGTTGCCAATTAAACATTCTACAAATCTCTAATATCCACCCAGTATTCTAACCCATGTCGCCTCTTTCCCACCTTCAACTCACTTCTATGCCCATATACACCTGCTCACCTTTCCTCCATCACAGCCTATGATTTTGCCACCTACTTCAAAGACAAAATCGACACCACTCGACAAGATATTTCCTCAAGCCTAATTCCACACACTCCGCCCACTCTACTCATCTTCACCTACACTCCCCAATCAACCCTTAATTGATTCTCTCCAGTTACTGAAGACAAATTCACTACACTCATCTCATCATCTCACTCAATAACCTGTCCCCTCGACCCTATTCCCTTTTCCCTATTCCATTCTTCTTTAAACATGCGCTCATTGCACCAATTCCAAACAAACCATCTCTCGATCCAGCTTCTCTCTCGAACAGCTACCCTATTTCACTCCTCCCATTTGCCTCCAAACTACTTGAGTTATTAGTGAACAAATAATGCCTGTCTCACTTTCTCACCTCTCACTCCATTCTCGAATCTCTGCAATCAGGCTTCAGTCTTCAGCATTCCACTGACACTGCTCTCACAAAAGTGATTAATGATCTGCTTACTGCAAAGTCTAAGGGTCATTTCTCCATACTCATTCTCCTGGACCTCTCTGCTGCTTTTGACACTGTTGATCAGCCTTTTCTCCTGCATACCCTTCACTCCATTGGCCTTCTTAACACAGTTCTTTCCTCATTCATTAACTACATGTCAAATTGGTCCTTTAGTGTTTCTACCTCTCGCACATCCTCCCCTCCACTACCTTTTGGGGTTCCACAAGGCTCTGTTCTTGACCCTTTATCTTTTACATTGTACATATCTTTTCTTGGGCCACTAATGTGCTCATTCGACCTCCAATACCACCTCTACACCGATGACACCCAAATCTATATCTGTTTCCTGACTTCTCCCCTTCTGTATTATCTCTTTTAACCAGAGATGCTTGAGCTCAGTTTTCGGAAAACCGAGCCCACCCAAACTTAGACGATCCAATTACCGAGCCGAACCCTCGGAACTGAAAAGGAGCCAAAGATTCAATGTCGCGCAGTCGGATCTCGCAAATTTTGTATTCTGTAAGTACCGCCCTCACGGAGATCCTGCGCCATTTCATAGAGACACAGAAAGGGTAGCAAGCTTGTTGGCAGTATCCAGTATAGTTGGTCAGCGTCATAGCTTAAACAGAAAAAGGAAGGGTGGCAGTGTCTTTCAAAGGCGCCAGTGTCATTCTACAGAGTTATAGCTCACACAGAAAAAGGAGAGGTGGCAGTTTTCAGTGCTGAAAGACAAATTATTGGTCTGGCACTGTTCTTCAAAAGCTCCAGTGACATTCTACAGAGATATAGCTCACACAGAAATAAGAGAGGTGGTATTGTTCAGTGCTGAAACAGAAATTCAAATAATAGTATACTTAAAAGTCGCCACTGACATTCTACTGTGCCATAGCTCTTACAGAAACAGATGACTGGTGTCCTTGTCACTCCAGTGATATTGTTCTTGTCACTGTCCAGTCTCAGTGCCGTTGATCACACAGAAACAGAGGTAGCTGTGTTCTTGTCATTCTCCAGTTTTTAGTCATATTGTTGTTGTCACTCTTCAGTTTCAGTCATGATGATACTAATTCCCCTACCTCATGTGCTAAAGCCTATGTTCAAGTGCAAAGTGGTTTTAAGTCAGAGAAATAAAAAATGTAAATAAAAGCTTGTACCTTTTTAAAGAAAAAAAACACCTCTCTAATAAAGGTGAAAGTTTATTGTAGAAAAACATAAAATTGCCAACATGCCATTCTATCCAAAATATTACTACGCATACCAGCATCAGTTAGCTTCCTTCTATCAGCTAGATCCCAGCACCTGCAGTCTACACTGTCAATCACCCTCATCAGTGTGTACATCATACTCACACAATATTATTTCATCCCGCTGGAATCCACCATTACAGAAGTCTCAATTTTCTTTTACAACAGACAAAATGTCAAAATGTTAAACTGACTCATCTGCATCATCACTGGGTGTCTTGGGAAAGCTAAGTATTTCCTAGCAGCAGTTGCCAAAGAAACTGAGGGAGGATGAGTCGTTATGTCATGTAACACTTGAGCTGTCAGCTTGCTGACCAGGAGCTCCTTGCATCTCTTCAGATCTGGGTCAGATCCCCTCCTTCAATTTCTCTAGCTGCTTTTCCAAAAGTCTAATCAGAGGAATCACTTGACTCAAGCTAACAGTGTCTGAACTCACTTCACAGGTGACTACTTAGAGTGATTTCAGCACCTTGGAGAACATGAAAAGTATTCTTCAATGCGCTGTACTAAAGTACATTCCCCCTCAAAATGCAGGATGCTGAAAATGACCCAAATTATTTCGGGACACAGACAGCATCACCTGCATGTCACTGTCATTTTTTAAAAAAGCTTGGTAAAGTTGATTGTGTGAAGAAAACAGGGAATGTGAATTCTCCCCACTGTGATGCTCTCACAATATTGGTGGCGTTATCACAAATGACATATCCACAGAAGAGTCCAAGGGGGATAAGCCATGTTGCAATGACATCCCTTAGTTGTTCAAACAGGTTGTCTGCATTATGCCTTTTAGTGTAGCCCAGTGGTTCCCAAACTTTTGCAGTTCGCGGCACCCTTAGAGACTCCATAATTTTTTCAAGGCACCCCTCTAAAATAATTATTGAGCAGTCCTGTTTTAGAAGTAGTTGGGTCAAAAAAATTTAATAAGTATTTATGTCGGGACAGAAATACTTATTTAGTTGTATGCAAAAATGCCCCTCTGCATCCAGACATTCTGCCCCCTCTGCATCCAGACACTCTGCCCCCTCTGCATCCAGACAATCTGCCCTCTCTCACGCTGCCCCCTCCTCTGCCCTCTGCCATGCTGTCACCCTCCTCTGCCCACTGCCGCGCTGTCCCCCTCCTCTGCCCTCTATTGTGCTGTCCCCCTCCTCTGCCCTCTATCGTGCTGTCCCCCTCCTCTGCCCTCTGCCACAGGGGTGTCGCAGGCCAGCCAGTGAATAAGCAAAGGAATAAATTGTAGTGGAATCTCAGATCACCAACAAATGACAACTAATGCACTGTGGTCATAAAAAAAATGTTAATTTATTAAAAACCTATAATAAATAAAAATGGATACTGTATCACTGAGAATACTCTGCTGTAAACACAATACAAGTCGGGATACTGAAACCGAATAGTTAAATGCATATATAGGTGCACGTATAATGCAACATATGTATCATGAGATATAATTGTCCCGAACATTCCAAACATCAAAGTGATTATATATGAGCCATTAGAGATTGAAATCTCTGATATACAGCGTGAGAAATATTGTCATATATTTCCTGAGCAAATCTGGACTGTGGTAAAGTGACTATCACAGTCAATGTCACATAACATGTATGAGTCAGGGAATAAACAACAAAACAAATACTTACAAATCCGCCGGGCGCCGGGACCCAGCATCCTCCTCTCTCATGCAGCTTGTCAACGCACAAATCCGCGCGGCGCCGGGCGCCGGGACCCAGCATCCTCCTCTCTCACGCTGCGTGTTTGGGAACCGCCGGTGTAGCCGGTAATACACAAATGTAGGATACCACTTTGTATTGCAACAGGATGAGTGGGATATTTCTGTAGCTGACGACGACGCTAATGAGAATGTTGATGAGGATAAGGATGATGTTGTTTGTGTAAGTCCTGCACCAGTGCAAGCAGTTCTTGCCAGTGAAAAGAAGAAGAATGCCATTGTCATGGCTGGGCATAAGACCAAAAAATCCAAGTTCTATGTGTGGAATTATATTTACCCAATCCTGACAACAGTTGTCTAGCCATTTGTAGTGTTTGCAAAGCCACACCGACAACACCTTCCTCATCAATATGCGCACAAGTGATCGGAGTTAGTCCTGAATCCAAGCAAATTCCAAGCAAATTTGTACCTTCTTGGGAATGTGGGGATACTGTAGATCCTGGATCCCAGGTTTTTCTATTCTGGCATTACCATTGCAGGAGCTAGTCTCTTCCTCAAAACCAGAACGTGTCGTACACACAGAAGAGTCAGAGCAAGCGTTCTTTATCTTAAAGATAATCTGACTAGAGCACCTGCATTGGGAATACCTGATTATGAAAAGCCTTTTGAGCTATACTGTGCGGAAGCTGATGGTTGTGCAGCAGGTGTCTTCACACAGAAACATGGTAATGCTAGCAGACCAGTAGCATACTACAGTGCACAATTGGACACTGTGGAAAGATCACTCCCAACATGTCTCAGAAGTGTAGCAGCAACTGCTCTTCTGGTAAGTAAGAGCGAGGACGTAGTATTAGGACATAATTCTACTGTCTATACACCCCATGCTGTATCAGTTCTGTTAAATTCAGCCCAAACCAAACATGTTTCTTCAGCTAGATTCACAAAGTGGGAACTAGCTCTGATGGCACCCTCAAACATCACCATCAAATGATGTAGCACCTTAAATCCAGCTACATACCTTCTATATGTTTCTCTAGAGACACAAAGGGTGGGAGGTGAGGAGACACTGGGTGATGATGAGTTTGGCAAGAGTACTGATACGCATGACTGTATGGAATACCTAAACCAAACCTTTACTGCGAGGCCCAACATACATGACACCCCCTTAGAAAATGTAGATTTTACGTTTTATACAGATGGGAGTTGTCATAGACAGACAGAGATGGGAGAACTATGTACTGGTTATGCTGTTGTAGATGATCAGGATGTTGTAGAAGCTGAACCCCTTGGCCCACCTCACTCAGCCCAGGTGGCGGAACTATTAGCATTAAAGGAGAGCTTGTGAGTTGGCAAAAGGTAAATCAGCTAATATATATACTGACTCTAGGTACGCCTTCGGGGTAGTGCACGATTTTGGGGCCCTTTGGCGTCTTAGAAACTTTACAACAGCAGCAGGCACACCAGTGGCACACTCACAACACATAAAAGGACTTTTGACAGCGATACAGTCACCCAGGACAGTAGCCGTCATAAAGTGTAAAGCCCATACCTCTGAAGAAGACCCGGTGTCATTGGGCAACAATAGGGCGGACGAAGCTGCTAAATGGGCAGCAGGGCAACCTATGACTGTATTGACATAGACTGTGATGGTTTTTCAGACAATAGACATGCAGAAATTAATTGAAATGCAAGATTTGTGTTCCCTGCAGGAAAAGGCGGTCTGGAAGGTGAAGGGATGTGGTCAAGAGTCCTCAGGACTCTGGAGAGATGGACAAGGTAAGCCTGTAGCTCCCAGAACATACTATCCAAGCCTGGCTGAAGCAGCACACGATCTGACTCACCTGGGTAAAGAAGGTATGTGCAAACTGGTGAGAGCATACTGGTGTGCTCCTGGATTTTCCTCTCAGGCTGGTAAGAAGGCAATGTCTTGTCTTACTTGTTTGAGGAAAAATGTTGGGAAAACTATTCCAACTGAGCCATCCCACATCCCTCCTACAGACGGACCTTTTCAGGTAATACAAATTGACTATATCCAATTACCACCTTGCAGGAATCTAAAGTATGTGTTAGTATGTATTGATGTGTTTTCCGGTTGGGTAGAAGCATATCCGGCACTTCACACCCCTTACCGACCACAAACCAGTGGTAAGGTGGAAAGAGTAAATGGTACTATAAAGAACAAGCTTGGTAAGATAATGGCTGAAACTGGGTTGGCGTGTCCTGAAGCTTTGCCACTAGTCCTCCATAGCATCCGAACCACTCCTAGACCTCCTCTTAATCTGTCCCCCTTTGAGATACTGTTCGGCCAACAACCTCATTTAATCGTGAGTCCGCAAGACGACTTAAAGTGTAATAATGAAGTGACTGTGCAATATCTTATACAAATGAGCAGACAGCTAAAACAACAACAACTAAAACTCAAAATGCTGTCACCTGGTATGCGAACTGTCATGATGTTGAGCCTTGGGACTATGTTATGATCCGCAATTTCTTACACTCAGGTTATTTAACAGACCGTTGGGAAGGCCCGTACCAAGTGCTGCTGACCAGTACTACATCACTGAAGGTTGCCGAGAGAGACACTTGGGTCCATTGCACCCAATGTATGAGAGTCAGTAATCCGGAGAAAGTGAGAAATAAAGCTGAGACCGACGACACTGATCTGTCACTCGTAAACCTGTTCCGGGAGACCTAAAGCCTGCAGTCAAGACACCTGAACCTGAGACGTTGCCTCAGAACTATCCTTTCAGCGATGGAGTGGCGGTTTTTGTTTTTCTTTTGTTCCAGGATTTTCCTTGTTTTTACTTTTTCTAGGACACTCGATTTTTGTGAAGGAGGATGGAGGACAGAGGCAGGTTCTGGTAGTGATACCGATGAGATGGAGTTATTAGAATACCCAGAGCAGCCCATTATCAAGCTTGGTCAAGGGGTTATGAAAAGGTCTGGTAGCTCGGGAACTCGGAGACAGTGTGAGGGGCTATAGTCAGCAAAATTGGATAAAGTAATTTCAATTAATATCGAGCAAACTTGGTTGTCTTTGTCTGAAAAGATGCGTATTGCACGCTACGGCATGGAAGGGCGTATGCAGCTGTAACAGGTGGCAATAGCGGTTTTTACACATTTACACACATTCGCACCAATACGCATCTTTGTAAATACACATTATTTATAGTCGCAACACATAGTTATTTATGTTGAAATATAGTAGTGTTTATGTGTAATATTATAAGTTATATGCATATTAGCAATACATATGGTTCAGGTTAAAGGAAATGTGTCATGTCTGATATCATATTAATCCCTTTTACATCAGCAGCTGTCCGGTGCATTTGGCGAAGATATCGCACATTACATACTCTAGTTAGGGAATAAACCTTTAATATGATGCTGACTATAAAATGCTAATAGACTAGTTGTAACTGGAGTCTTGGCGGGAACAAAGGAGCACATCCCCTGGAGAGATGACCCCCACCTTTGGATTCTTTAGTTTGAACTAGCCTATGATTTGCAACCCCCTGGACCTTCCTGAAGCCTGGACCAACAGAAATAAGCCATACCATCTGCATTGTTTTACTGCATTTCTGTTTACATATAAGCAGTAGCTTTTATCTAGTGTTCAGTTATATAGACCACAGACTTCAGACCTGAATGACTGTTCACTGGATCCAGAGCGCCTGCAATAAGTAATGGCTGTACTTATTATTATTTTGCTTGAATTATTCTGCTACTTTTTGAGAATAAATATTTGTGCGTTGGAAACACAAATCGAGATTCGACAATCGTTATTGGATAGTGACAAAACGTACATAACACTGTGAGGAAAAAAAGGCAATTTGGAAACCCATGGTCAAACTCGCTTTGCAATACCTAAGCTGCCCACCCTCCAGTGTGTACTCGGAAAGAGTTTTTAGCACAGCTGAGAACCTTGTCGGCGATTGGTGTAGGAGGCTACTTCCTAAAAATGAGGCAAAGTTGATGTTTATCAAAATGAACTACAAATTCCAAGAGGAAGGCCTTTACTGGCATTTAGATCAAAGTATCAAACTTCTATAATGGTGGATTTCAATGGGGATTAATTTGTATTGTGTGAGGATGATGTACACACTGATGAGGGTGAGAATGATGACAGTGTAGATTGCAGATGCTGGGATCTAGCTGAGAAAAGGAAGCTAGCTGATGCTGGAATGCTTATTAATATTTGGGTAAAATGGCATGTTGGCAATTTCATGTTTTTCTACAGTAAACTTTCACCTCTATTAAAGATGTGTTTTTTTCTTTAAAAAGGTAAATGCTTTTTTTTTACATTTTTGTTTTCAACATTGATGTTACAGAGACTTTTGTAATGGTGGTTTCCTGCAGGGATGAATTAATTTTGAGTTAGGATGAGGCTGAAGATGATGACAACAACATCTTGCCACTGTAGAGTTCATTGGCAGCACTGTTACCTTAGCTGCCTTAAGCCCCTTTGCTGGCTTGTTTTGTGAGTGGCCCAAACAAACCAAGCACTTCAGCCACAAAAGTGGCACTCCTTGTTTCTGAATTGTTTGGTTTGTTAAAGTGGGCATGTCCTTTTTAAGATCCATTATAAGGGTGAGTGGGAGGGTCCCAAGGACAATTACATTTTGCACCACTTTTCCTTTCAGCTACCGCTGTATGCCAATGTTACTTACATGTGCTATAAGTGCTGAAGTTTGTTTTCAGTCATCCTTTTAAATTGGTTCTCTCTCGTACGTGTGGGTTCACCATCTCCAACTGTGTTATATAAGTGCCCTGGGTGATGGCGATCTCCTTGTCATCATCTTCCAAATCTTCATCTGCAGGGGCCAGTGACACACCCATTTCTTTTCTCAGGTCTCTTAGCGCTTCTTTAAACTAGACATATTTATCATCCTGCCTCAGGGCCTCCTCTGCATTATTCTTCTGAAGCGCAGTGTATCTCTCGTGTACAAGTCCACTTAAATCCGGGCTCTCTTCCGGTGGGTCACAGTTTAATTTAAGTACAGTCTCCTCAACTGCATCTATATATTGGCTTAAATCTCTGTTCAATGCAGCATATTCCAACATGACAGATTCCATGCTGCCCACTTGCTCCGTGTCACAGTCTTTCTGAAGCAGCTGTAATGCCACTCCAGTTGTAATATCCATTTCTGTGTCTACATAAGTTTGGCAGTTCTTCAGGGATGAGAGGAAGGTATCCAGAGAGGAGAAGGAGATTAAAGATGCAGCACGAGCAGACATGGCCTAATAATGTAGAGTTCATTGACAACACTGTTGAGCTTAAGGCAGCTAAGTTATCTGTAGCTTGTTTTGTTCGAGCCCAAAAAAACCAAGCACTTCAGCCACTAATGTGGCACACCTTGTTGCTGTGCTTGATTTGTTAAACTGTACATGTCCTTTTCAATATCTTACATAAGGATGGGAGGACCCAATGGTAATTCCATCTTGCACCACTTTTCTTTTCTGCCACTGCTGTGTGGAAATGTTTCCTAGATGTGCTATGAACTGCCGTGTGTTTGTGTCATTGCTCTGTCGCTTAGCATCAGCCAGCTCACTGCAGTCTTTGTCCGAAAGTGGATGAAAATAATATTGTGACTTGTGAGGTGGTCAAAATTGACTGGAAATGAGTGTTTTTGAGGTTAATAGTAATGTAGAAACAAAAAAAGAGAAAAATGATGTGACTTTAGCATATTTTAGCAATTTTTCTAAAAAATACAAATCCAAAACCAAAATCAAAACAAGCAAGAGTGGTTTTGCCAAAACCGAAACCAAAACACTACCTTAATCCAGATCCAATACCAAAACACGGGGATCAGTGAACATCTCTACTTGTAGCTAGTTGTCTTTCAACTATCTCCACATGGATGTCCCTATGCTACCTAAAGCTCAGCATGTCGAAAACAGGGCTTATTTGTTAGGAACCACTCTAGCCGGTACAGCACAACCCGGAGTCTGCTCTGCCAGTCAGGTGTTCACTGGAGCCCCTTGTGGTGGGGACAGACTTGGTCGCAGACTAGCAGAGGGTCGTGAAGTGCGTACCGACTAGGGAGAACCCAGGAAAGCAGAGTGAAGTACAGGCAAGGGTCGAGGGCCGGCAGCAGACAGGGAATCCAATACACAAGCTGAGGTCAAGGGTCACGAGCAAACAGAAAGGTCGGTAAACACACCAGAGGTCGGGGTCACAAGAAACACAGGCAGGGTCCAAATCCAGGCAAGGGGTCATACACGGGCAATCCAACACAATATCCAAAGGACAGGAGCAAGGAGCAGAGCAGGTCAGCAGACTGGTAACAGAAGCTATAACTGGCAGTGAAGCAGCAGACCTCACTGCCTTAAGTACCCAGATGGACTAATCAGGGCTTGCCCCTGGATTGTGCACATTTGCAAGCTAATTGCCTGCTATATCAAACACCAATCAGGGCTTGGCCCTGGCATACACACTTGCAGGCTAATGCCTGCTAATTCAGCCCACAGGCTGAATCTAATTGTTTAAAAATATGCGCGTATGCGCCCGGCTGCCGGGATGCCGCGCTGAAGAAGCGTCTGGCCGTTGCCTTGGAAATGGTCGGGCGCTGGGCGGAAGTTACGTCCAGGTCATCAAGGTGATGGCCGGGGCGTCAGAGGGCACAGGAAGCGAGCCGCGGCGGCTGGGGATACCGCCGCGGTTTGTGACATTATTATCATCCCTCCTGCAAGAATCACCACATCCCCTCAACTCTCCCTCACTTTCCATAACACCACAATTTCCTCAGTCTCCCAAGCCCGCTGCCTTGATTTCACACTTGATTTTGCCCTCTGCTTTATTCCTCACATCCAGACTCTCTCTCAATACTGTCGACTCCTCCTTAAAAAGATTGCCAGAGTACACCCTTTTCTTACTCTGCAGGCTACCAAAACTCTACTGCAACCTCCTGCTATCTGACATTCCTGACACCAATATACATACACTTAAATTCATCTTAATTGCTACTGCAAGACTGATTTAACTCTCTTGCTGCTACACATCTGCTGCAACACTTTGCAAATTCCTAAAATGGCTTCCTCTGTCCTCAAGAATCCAATTAAAATTACTCACCCTTACCTATAAAGCCCTCAACGCCATCAACCCTTCATTCATAACAAATCTCATATCAAAATACTCTCCCTTCCACCCTCTTAGATCTACCTCTGACCTGCACCTTGTCTCTTCTCTGGTAGCCAAGTCTCACTCCCACCTACAAGACTTCTCCTGTGCTGCTCCACACTTATGGAATAATGTACCATCATGCCCAATCGGGCTTCCCACAGACTTCAAATTTTTAGACACTCTCTGAAGACCCATCTCTTTTTTAGATTCTTATCCCTGTTAATACTATTCACACTAATACACACTCACAGCCATCCCAATCTCCACTTTAAGCCACATTTACTCCTTATGGCTCAGCAGTGCCCTCTTCACTTAGAATGTAAGCTCTCTAATGAGCAGGTTTCTCCATACCCTTTGTTTTCATGTCTGCATTTAGTTTGTCTGCCTCATATGTCCCTGTTTTATGTATGTCCATCTTTCACTACTGTATGGTGCTGCGGAGCACTGTGGCGCCTTACAAATCTATTATAATAATAATAATAATAATAATACTATTTCTGTCTATTTCTCAAAGACATGGACTCAGGGCCACGCAAGGTACCCCCTAATGTCCTGTCTCCCTGCTCTACACAGTGCTGGTAGCAGAACAGACACAATGGTATAGGAGGATCAGCGCATGCACAGTGAAGCCTCAGAGGGCCAGGGGAATGCTGAAGGCTTTTCAGGTACTTATATATCTATATATATGGTCAGCACGGTGGCTAAGTGGTAGGCACTTCTGCCTTACAACACTGGGGTCATTAGTTCAACTCCCGACCATGGTCTTATCTGTAAGGAGTTTGTATGCTCTTCCCGTGTTTGCGTGGGTTTCCTCCCACTCTACAAAAACATACTGGTAGGTTAATTGGCTACTAACAAATTGACCCTAGTCTGTTTGTCTTTCGGTCTGTGTTTGTGTGTTAGAGAATAGACTATATGCCCCAAAGGGGCAGGGACTGATGTGAGGGAGTTCTCACTACAGCGATGCGGAATTAGTAGCGCTATATAAATAAATGGTGATGATGATGATCTATATATCTATCTTAAGAGCACTGATTCAAATGACACAGTCAGCACCTTGGAGCTGTTTAACAATAACAGATAATTTAATAATCCGATCTGTAATTTAGAGAAATTTGGTAGTGTTTTCCAAATTTGCATTAAGTGCAGACAATTCATTTAACTTTTCAGATATGTTGAAATCTACAAATTGGTGAGGTTGAAATTACTGACAATATGCAGATGTCTACGTTCTTTTTATGCCATGAATTATTGTCAGACACTAGTTATAATGTATATGGTGAATATAATGTTATTTAAAATTGCATTAATGGGGATAATTAGAGAGTTATATCTGCCAAACCAGCAAGGCCGGTTTCCTAAGCAAGACCTCATTAAAATCTAATTAAATTTTTTCAGATATGTAGTTTTTTGCCAACTGACTATTCATACAGTACCTTAGTATTCTATCACATAATGATTTTTTTTTACTCAATTGTTAGAGAGTATATTCAAATAAACACCACTTTTACTGGCAGTAAAATGTTAACAGAATGTTTGTTGGCAATGGAATAGACATTTTCTTGGTCCTCTGCTTATGTTGGGTATTAAATATTTTATTAAAAAGTATCAAAATCTCCATATAAACTGCATTCTCTACAGTAGCACTATGTAGGGTTTTCATAGTGTACTTTACAGCATTTTGGTTATTTTTATGAACTGAATTCCATTTATTAAATTATATATAAGAGTATGTACAGGTTATTTAGAAAGGTGCAAAATATTCCAGTTTATAGAACTGCTCCCCAAAAATTATAAAAATGTTTGTCATTTGTCAGCCTAAGGGTTCATCTTTCAACACAGAGAAATTGACATCAGAAATCATCATTATCATAAAAAATAAATATTAGACCAAGAAAGAGGAAATGTTGGCACAATTCCTTGAAATATTTTGTGGAAAGAAATGCATTCATTTTGACCATATCTATCCAACTCTCACATGATCCCATGCTTGCCTACTCTCCAGGAATTTCAGGAAGGCTCCCGAACTTCAGGAGTCCAGAGGAGTAGGCAATCTCCCTGATCCTTGGGAAGGAGTTTGTGGTGACGTCATCGCGTCACCATAGCCCACCCCCTACCATACAATGCAAAATTTCACTGCACTGAATAGGGGGGAGAGCTTAATGGTGCGATCGGGTCATTAAGCTTTACCCCCGCTATTAAATGGCACAAATTACTGCATTTTCTAGTAGTGACAATTTCAGCATGCCCCCTCCTACTTCCTGTGACATGACTTGTCCTCTGTTATCTCCCGGAGGACAGGTTATAAAAGTTGGCAAGTATGTATGATCTACTGGCTGGGCAAACTACATGTTTGTGCTGATTTGTATTATTATTATTATTATTATTATTTTTATTATTATTGTTTATTTATTTGGCACCACAACATTTTGAAGCACTATACTTTGAAGAAATAAAGTAGAGCACAAAGTCATAGAGCAGCGGTTCACAAACTTTTTAAGTCACAGAGCACTTTGCAGGAGAGAAATTCAACACAGAGCACTAAATATATTTTCACCTAGTACCTACATAGGTACTAAACGGAATGACAGCAGTAATGATGATGAAAGATAATTTTAAGCATTTGGGCATGTTAAACATAAAGTTTTATTTTATTCAAAATTAAATTTTATCCCCTACTTTCAGACAAATGTGGAACTTGCTTAACTACATAAAGACATAAACGAAAAACAACAACATAAAAAATATAATGTAGGGCAACACATTTGGAAACTAATTCAAAGCAGATATTGTAAATCTAAAATATGTTACCCACATAGATATGGTAGTGAAAACCATTTTTACAGTTGCAAACCCAAACATAAATGTAACTTGGCATCGAAAAAGTAACAATAAAGCATAGCACGAGAGATCGTTTGTTTTGATTTGCACAATGTCGCTATATCTGGTTGAATTTCAGACAACTGCAATCGAATATCTAGATCTGCATTGAGGCAGAATCTGCATTTTGTTTTAGAAGCCACATAGGCAGAGAATCCTGAGTCACATAAGTAAGTTGTTACAAAGGGAAGAAGGGTGATTTTCGCTTTATCTGACAAAACTTTAAACTCATCTTTTAGCTGAAACCAAAATTCTGGTATTGACTTCTTAGATGCAAAATTGTTTTTATCACAGAATCTGATGTCAAATTAATCAAGCACTCATACTGCTATAATGTTAGACAGGCTGGCTTCTCCGAGCCAGTAGAGTATGTGTTTACAACCCAAAAATTTTCTTTAACTTTTTTTGTGGAGTTCTTCCACAAAATAATAGTTGAAACTATCAAGCAAACTTGGCAATGTGAAACTCATTTAAGATATCTTCAGGTATGTCCGAATCAAGGTCTTCTCTACATTCTTTTGCCATTGGGAAGCTGTCTAGATTTCGATTTTTCATTGATTCCGCCCAAAACTTGATTTTTTTTTTTTAAATGCTTGTACTTTGATGCTGTCTCCAAACACAGTTACTGCTTTTCCTTGAAGTGAGAGACTTAGGTCATTAACTATTTAAAAAATATCTGCTAAATACGTCAATTTCGTGAGCCAACGCTTATCACACAACCTGTCTCCCAAAGCAATATCGTTGTCAATCAGGAAGGTTCTGACTTCAGCTCTCATTTCAAAGACTCAAGTCAAAATTTTACCGCGAGAAAGCCACCTTACTTCTGTATGAAGCAGTAAAGAAGTATGTAGACTCCCCATGTTATCACACAACATTTTGAATAGCCTTGAATTCAGAGGTCGTGATTTGATCAAATTAATTATTTTCATGCTTTCGTACAAGACTTCTTTTAGGGTAGGTGGCCCTTCACAGCAAGGACATGGCGGTGAAGGACGCAGTGGCAACTGGTGCACACCTTGATTTTTAGTTTTATTCTTGAAATAACACTGGACGTCTTCCCAGTCATGGCCTTCATGCCATCTGTACAAACATCAATGCAGTTTTCCCATGGGATGCCAATCACCGTGAAAAACGTGTCTATTGATTTAAAAATTTCAGCGCCACTTCTGTTAGCCAGCTTGCAGAGAAGCAGATCCTCTTAAAAAGACTCCAAGTACTGGTAGCGCACAAATACTATAAAAATTGCCCACCCGGCCTTATCCATTGATACATCTTTTGTAGCTAAATTTTTTTACATATCCTCTGCTAAGTCCCCGATGCGTTGTGAGATTGTGGTATTTGACAAAGGAACTGTGCTAACTAGTTTCATGGCTTTTCCATCCAGCATACATTCAAATATTCAAATTCAGAAAATGGGCATAGTATTGATTGAGATCATAGTATGTAATAAGATTTAAAATTGCCGCTTTTGACTATTTAAAATTTTCACGCCGGCATCCCTACTATTGCATCTAACATAATATTTGGACATAACTGCTAGCTGTTGATGCTTCCACAGACTGTGACTGAGGTTTTGGAAGTTTTCTTTAAGAATCCAGACTTTAGCCAGCAATCCAGTGAAAGAAAATTGATATTTTCTGAATCACTACATAGGTGCAGTTGGTACCATGTATAATATAGGATTAACTGACTGGCTTCTTCTCTGACTGTAAATAAGATGTAATAACTTGTGTATATAATAAACAAGTGTCATAAAGAAAATGCAAGAGGCATGATACAAGACAGAAAATACAAGTGGAGAGAGGGTTCTGCTCCTGAAAGCTTCCAATCTAATGGGAAGTGGCGAGGCTGAGACAAAAGTAGGGGGACAAGAAGGAGTGAGAATGTGGGCAAAGGCAGGCCAGGCCAGAAAGCGTGGAATTAGGAGTCAGACTTTTGTGAACAGGTGGTTTTTTGTTAGCATTTAAGTATTTGGATGCAGGTGAACCATCTGATTAGATGTGGAAATGTAAAACATAGGTGAAGAGTGACACAGAATTCTTGGAGGCAGAAGTATGAGTTGGCTATCAGTGGGGAGTTGAGGAATCGGTCATTGGCAGGGCAGAGACTGTAGGAGGGAGTGTGGAATGATATTAGAGATGTGATGGAGGAGGGCTGGGGCTTATTTGAGGTTGAGGCATTTGCATTGGACTTGGTAGAGATCAGGGAGCTAGTGTAGAGGTTGGCTATTTCAGGAGGTGGTTCTGGAGTGGTGGGAGAGAAAAATCGCCCTTGTTATGGTGTTGACCATTGATTCAAGTTGGGATGATGGATGAAAGGGAGTCCAGACAGAAGGAAGTTGCAGTAGTCAAGGCAATAAATAATGAGAGTGTGGATGAGAGTTTTGGTAGTGTCATGAGTAAGCAAGGTTCTAATCCTGGTGATGTTTTGAAGGTGGGAGAAAAACTGGTTTGTGGAGTAAAGGAGTGAGGGGAGTCATAGTGATGCCCAGGCAGCAGATAAGTCATGTTGGTGATGGTGAGATAGATGTGGGGTGTTCAGAGACTCTAGAAGAAAGGACATGTTAATATTTGTATGTTTTGGTGCCCAGGTTATGGTTATCCAACTTAACTCAAGTATTAACTCCATCAGCATACTTAATATCCTTACTTCTATATAGAGGCCCATATGCGTGCAGGCTAATAAAATAATAATTTAAATAGCGGGCACAAATTCATCAGCTGCATCACCAAGGGAGTGGTTTCTGCCGTTAATTGAACAGTCAGGGTAACAAATGGAAACTGCATAGCTCTCAAAAAAAAGCCTGTATGAAAGGTGAGGACAGAGATGCAATGCAAAAGGTAGATGTATAATAAGTTACATACAAGAACAATAAATTAGTAACTATGTATGATATATAATATTAACACTATTATATAGTCAATAATAAATAAGCAAATCTAAGAAACAAAAGATCCCTCTGTGTCATCAATTCATCAAACTGCACACGCCAGTAGTTTTTTTAGTGTGCAAGGGAGGGATCTTTTCTAATACAGTTCATTCTCTCTTTTCTTCACCATTTGGACAACCAAGATAGCTACACAGCTTTAAGTTTGAGCAATCTTATGCATCAGAACCATGTCTAAAGCGAAATGCCCTTATTCTGGCGATCTGAAGTGTGGTTTTGCAAACATGTTTTCTTTCCATGTGGACAAATCGGGATTCCGGTTTCAGATCTGGTGGTTTTCATTGATGCGCTTTGATGTGCAATTTAGCCTTTAATAAACAGCACAGTTTACAAACTGAACATAACACTGCTAAAAACCATGCCAAAAAATCTTGCTTAATGTAGCTTTGTTTAGAGATAGGACAGTGCTTTAAAACAAATGAATACATTTGAAGTGGAGGAAAATAGCATTACAGTGAGATTTCCTCCATTAGTGCACATGAGAACATTTTTGCAAATAACGGGTTGCTTGGAGTGCCACAGGATTTTAGATCGCAGGAGGATGTGAGTGGTGGCAGGGGCAGCCATGCCTAGAACTGACGGAAGAGTGTGGTGTAGAGGGAGATTTGGGCATGACAGAGTGATGATAAAAGAGAGGGGGTGATTCAAGAGCATAAAGATGATACTATATGTGCATGGATATCACTGATGGGAGTGATACTGGAGGTAAGGAGAGTTTGATGGAAAGGAGGATGTGGTTGGAGACCATGTAGGGCAAGTTGCAAAATTAGACTGACACTGGAGAAAACTAAATCAAGTCTACTGGGAGAGGCAAAAGGAAGAAGAAAGGGAGAGAAGATTGGTGATAGCCAGCTGAGTTATCAATAGGAATGCTGATATTACGTAGTATGAAGGAGGGTAGGTCAGAGTACAAGACGTGAGGGAGCCAGGTGATGAATTTATGAAGGAAATGACAGGATTGGATTGGACGTAAGTTTTTGAGGGGAGTGGGAAAAGAAGGAAGACTGTACTATAGAAAGTGGGGTGGATGGAAAAAATACACATTGTAATAAATGGGTTATTGAAGGGAGTGAAGTGTAGAAGGTGGAGGAGCCTTTTGGGGAGTTGGTTAAGCAGGTAGTGATGAGGTAAGCTGGATGACAAGGTATAGAGGAAGTAGGTAGGCGTAAAAGGTTAGGAGGTACATGGTGTGGGAGGTAATGTAGAGGGGGAAATGGCTCAACCAGCTGAACAAAGTGGGTAAACAATATACAGAAAGTTGTGGGGCAGGGAAAAAATGTGGGGCAATGATCAGTAATAAGAATGTGATGAAATAAACAGTTGCAAAGTCGTGTGCAGCAATAAAGAACATCAATGAAATGGTACAGAGCAGGAACTAGGCTCAGTAGAATGAAAACCTGGGGTAGCAGAGAGCAAGTAGATGAACAGTGAAACATGACATTTTTTTCCTTTACACAGCAAGTTAAGCATCTCTTAAGCATGAATCTATATAAAAATGGCATATAATTCCCCTTATACCACTTTAAAAACGAGTGTCTTATTACTGGGTATCTGTGCTAATGTTTTTGTGAAAAAAAACAGACAGACTCATATTCACTAATACTGATATTAAAATAAATTGTTTTTGTTATTTTATTATTATAATTAGTCCCCCTGTTTCATTCTTGATCCCAACTCAAGGGCCCGAGGGAGAGTTGAATGAAGCAACTTTTTTTTTTTTTTCCATTTTAATTTTATCTTTAAATGTTTCTGGGGTGAACATACAAGTTTTTCACACTGTGTTGTTCTGCTGTTTGTGATGGACCTTTGTGTTTTGGTGGTAGATAGAGATGTGCTAATCTCCCAAAAATTTGTTTGTCCCACCCATCGGAGCCTTTGGAATTTGAAAAGATGATATATTCCTAAAATGGAGTATACAGCAAACAAATAACGTCTTATGTTCAGATTGCAAAATAATATATATAATATTCTGAATCAGTGAAATATGTTAAAGGGAAGTGAAAACAGAAGAAGTTTTAAGCATATTGAAGTGAGAGAGGAGTGTTCTCCACTAGCACACTTTTTTTGAGCAGAGGTTCTATAGTAAATATATAAAAATGGAAAAGGTGTCTACAGTGCAAACCACAAAATGTACAGAATAAGACAGCAGCCACCTATATAAAAACTCTGATCCACCAATAAGTTAAAATCTAATTACTAAAAAAACTTATATATAGGCACGGCACTAAAATAAATATAAAATAAATATACAATATTACATAAATATCTTATGATATATATATATATATATATATATATATATAAAGTCTCTACCAAATTGCACTGAGATACAATTTCTTTAATCGATTCAGACCATAGCAGAAGACCGTCCAATAGCCAGAAAGTGGACATAAACCAATGGAGACAAGTACTGGTCAGTCTAGAACCATATGAGTTGATGATGGAGAGTCATTCTTTATTTCTCATGTATTCCTATGACGTTATATGTAGGGGAAGAAAAAGTCACAGAGAAAACATCATAGTGCAGACTGTTATAAATACAACTTGTGTTTATGATGCTCGTGATTCTTAACATGCAACACCTCACGTCTCCCAGTGATAGTTCTCAATAATTTCCAAAATCCCCCCAAGGGGTGCACACTTACAAGAATTATCTTAGATCATAAGCCTGTAGTATAAAACATATAGTGTGACATGAGGCTCTTCCTTCTTAGTGCACTAGGTGGTCACCCATCCAGAAAACAATCCAGCCAAACTCTGCTTAGCTTCCAAGATCTGACAAGTTTGCGTCGTGGGACTTCTCCTTCTTATTATTGCACTTCAATGGTTAGTAAGGATCCATATGTATATATATGTAGAAAAAAAGCAAGCACTCACCGTGCATTATCTTTATACTAAAAAAATATAATTTATTTCCAGTTATCCAGCATCTCACAATAAAAATCGAATATATATATATATACATATAATGCAAAAATACATAAAGATTTTAGCAACAGCACATCACGTCCAAGTTGGACTCTTACCCTAAGGCAGATGGTATACAGCTTATAAACAGCGTAAGTGAAGAGCCGGCTTTCTCCACTGACGCCCACTTCAGGAAAAGAGCTATAAAGGGCCGAGTGTGTACTCCAACAGCCTTCACTGATGACTGGATACATGCTCTCACAGATATATAATAATGTTTTCATATTACAATGGTCCGGAAAAAGACTGTTATTCACTAATGTTAGCTATCACGCCCTGATCTGTGTTAAATGCTATTCCTAATTGCATTCTGGGGCAGTGACTTATGGCTGGAGCCCTTCCCAGTTAACGAGATTAAAAGGACATTGCCCCCTGTGTGTACTCTTCATTGTCTTGGTGAGTCTACTTCTAAAATGGTAGAAGTTGATATCAGCACTGACTCAAGGGGAGGCAGGCAGCACCCATCCCCACTAATAAGCTTGCTGAAGATTACACTTATCAATGGGACAGAAAGTTAAGCCATGCATTCATGCTCTCCCAGTGGCCCTGAGCATGGGAACTAGAGGACTGAGTTTTATGTGAAAGTTCAGTGGACAGTGGTTGAAGGATGGACTGGCTGCAGATTACAGTTCCTGCTGTCCATAAGTGTTGTGACCAGAATGAAGAATGGAGACATAGGCATGAGGGATCAGAATAAACAATGGAGCAGCTGCAGAGTGTAATTCTAGCTGGGGATATGGCTCCCTCTGGTCTGATACAGACAAGTCAGGATTGGTAAACTGCAGACTCTTGGAATGTATAAATGGTAGTGTATACAGGTCTTTGCAACAGTGTGTGCCTGCCTAAGGCAGGATGAAGCTTGGAATGTCATGGCAGGCAGTAGGATGTGACCAATCCGGATCTCCTATTAGAAGTGTCACTTGTAAAGTCTTCCCTCTGTTTTTTGTTTGTATACCCATAATAAGTATGCCACTATTTGTAGTATTGCTGTAATATGTTACGTACTAATTTTAGTATTATTGTCTTATGTGTTTATACAGTTACTTGTGTTTGTTTAATAAAGTAGAGGTTAACTTTCAATTGGCTATCCAATTGCGATTGTCTGAACCAACTGCTTTCTCATCTGATTGTACAAATACTACTATTGGTCTGGGATAGATAGAGTCATCATCATCATCATCATCAACATTTATTTATATAGCGCCAGCAAATTCCGTAGCGCTTTACAATTGGGAACAAACATTAATAAGACAATACTGGGTAATACATACAGACAGAGAGGTAAGAGAACCCTGCTCGAAAGCTTACAATCTATAGGACAATGGGAGTTAGAAACACAAGGGCATGTGCTACATCATATTGCACAATGGACCAGCCAGACTGCAAAGGTAAAAGTACTAAGTGGGCTATGTGTGTTGCAATGTTGGTCAGAAGGTTGTTGCGTTAGCAGTGTAGAGGATGGTAATAGGGTAATCTAGGGAGATTAAGATGATGGTTGAGGAATATCATAACCTTGTCTGAAGAGGTGGGTTTTCAGTGAACGCTTGAAGGTTTGAAGACTAGAGGAAAGTCTTACTGTGCGTGGCAGGGAATTCCACAAAGTAGGTGCAGCCCGGAAAAAATCCTGTAACCGAGAATGGAAGGATGTGAGGAGAGTGGAGGAGAGACGTAGATCTTGTGCAGAACGGAGGTGTCGAGTAGGGAGATATTTCGAGACAAGTGAGGAAATGTATGTCGGTGCAATTTTGTTGTTGGCCTTGTATGTTAGTAGAAGAATTTTATATTGGATTCGTTGAAATACAGGCAGCCAATGTAGAGACTGACAGAGTGGCTCAGCAGAGGAAGAACGGTTTGTAAGGAAAATCAGTCTAGCCGCTGCGTGCAAAATAGATTGTAGGGGTTCAAGTCTGACTTTGGGAAGACCAGTAAGGAGGGAATTGCAATAGTCGATGCGGGAGATGATGAGTGCATGAATTAATGTTTTTGCGGTGTCTTGTGTCAGATATGCGCGTATTCTGGAAATATTCTTTAGGTGTATGTAACATGATTTAGATATAGAGTTGATGTGGGGAATAAACGACAGTTGTGAATCAAGGATTACACCTAGGCAATGAGCTTGCGGGGTGGGATTTATGGTCATGTTATCGACAGAAATAGAAATGTCAGGCAGGAAGCTTACGTTTTTGGGTGGGAATATTATTAATTCAGTTTTTGAAAGATTGAGTTTGAGTTGGCGAGAAGACATCCAAGATGAAATGGCAGAAAGACAGTCAGTAACGCGAGACAACACAGATGGTGAAAGATGAGGAGAGGATAGATAAATTTGTGTATCATCCGCATAGAGATGATACTGAAATCCAAAGGAGCTTATTCGTTTTCCAAGAGAAGTGGTGTAGATAGAGAATAGCACAGGATCTAGGACTGAGCCTTGTGGAACTCAAACTGATAAAGGAAGCGGAGCAGAGGTGGATCCAGAGAAATTAACACTGAAAGAGCGATTAGATAGGTATGATGAGAACCAGGATAGGACAGTGCCTTCAAGACCTAGGGATTGTAGCGTCTGTATGAGGAGAGAGTGGTCAACAGTGTCAAATGCAGCAGAGAGATCCAGGAGAATTAGAAGAGAGTATTGGTTATTATTTTTTGCTGTGATCAAATCATTGACAACTTTGGTCAGCGCAGTCTCTGTGGAGTGTTGAGAGCGAAAGCCTGACTGAAGAGGATCCAATAGGTTGTTTGCTGTAAGAAAGTGTGTGAGGCGTGTGTAGGCAATTCTCTCGAGAAGCTTGGAGGGGCATGGGAGCTGGGAGATGGGGCGGCAATTTATGAGAGAGTTAGGGTCAGAATTCTGTTTTTTTAAAATTGGAGTAATCACTGCATGCTTGAATATAGATGGAAAAATACCAGTAGAAAGAGATAGATTACAGATTTTAGTTAGAGGGGGAATGAGCACAGGAGACAGGGACATACCCATTTGTGAGGGAATGGGATCAAGAGGACAGGAGGTAGAGTAGGAAGATGAGAAGAGAGTAGAAACTTCCTCTTCATTTGTGGGATCAAATGAAGAGAGAGTGTCAGAGGGTGCTACAAAGGAATAGCCCGTACCGTAGGCTATTGTGACAACTGCAGTTTCAGTTATACAATCTTCAAGTTCCATTTTGGTCCGCCATTCATTGTATTTAACTGAATTTATTGTCTATAAATATAATGATGGTCACTTCATTCTGCTCTGTGATCTGGTTAGAGTAAGACTGGAAACAAGTTAACCTAAATTCATATGGTGAAACATGCACAAGTTTGCAACCAAATATGGAAAACTGCAAATATTTTGTAGAATATCTTTAAACATTTTACTCATCTCTATAAGTCAAGTTTTAAAAATGCACATTTTTTTAGTCTAATAAATACCGCATTAGGTGGTTACAATTATTATAATATATTTTATTCTAATTGCAACAGATAATTGTTTGTTCACAAAATCTTAAAAATGTGTTTGTTTAGTGTAATAAATGCCATAAAAGTGGTTCTAAACAATTTACATTTCTTTAGAAATTTGTCTATTCAATAAGTCAAAATGTTTTGATAAATGTGTTCTTTATACTACTGCGCAAATAGTAAGTGTATTCAAGACTCACCCAGGGGTTAAATGTATCAAGCTGAGAGTTTTTCAGTGGGTTTCAAAAAACAATCAGATTCTAGTTATCATTTATTTAGTACATTCTACAAAATAAAAGCTAGAATCTGATTAGTTGCTCTAGGCAACATCTCCACTTTTCAAACCCGCCAGAAAAGTCTCAGCTTGACACATTTACCCCCAGATGCCAAACAGTCCAAGTTGCGTAATTCAGGTCACTGTCCTGTCAGAACACACCACAGTCTACTTCCTCGATCATCCAAACATTTATAAATTGGACAGGATCGCTGGGGATATGCTATCCTGGAGCAAGCAGAGTCACTACATTGCTGGAATCTTGCTGGGTTCCTGCTTCCTTACTTCAACTGACTTACTGTCTAGAAATGGAAATTGTGGCCCAGTAATAAAGTTCTGCTCTTTCCCATAAAAATTGTGTGTTATTCTCACTGTGTATGATATTAAAGGGATATCCAGTGCTATATTTGCAAATGGAGGGTATGATGTGAACTATGTGGTCCATGTAAACGGAGCTGTGCAATGAGAGTGGCTGGGCTGTGCAATGTCATGTACAGAGACACCGAGGAGATTAGAAATCAGCCTCCAAAGGATTCATTTTATCTTACTCCGGCTAAGGCAGTGTTGGCTAACCTGTGACATTCCAGTAGTTGTGAAACTACAAGTCCCAGCATACCTTTCCAGCAATAAGCTTCTTTATATTGGCAAAGCATGCTGGGACTTGTAGTTTCACAACACCTGGAGTGTCACAGGTTAGCCAATACTGGGCTAAGGTGTGGATTGCAACATACTGTCTATAGCGATTCAGTGTAGTGGTAGTGATGGTAAAGATAACATTAAATTAGAATGTGCTTTTGGTAAAAAAAGCTTCAAGTAGTTATTACTGTCAAGAAGGGATTGATTGTCTTTTCCAGTCCATCCATAACCAATCCTTCCTTGTCACCTTTTCCTCATAATCCCGTTCCTTATTCTCCTCAGGTCATCTGCTTCAAGGATATCTCCATCACACCAAGTCCACATAAATGTTACATGTCAGTGCATGGTATTCTGTGACATGTAGCTGTAAGGGGGCACCTCTATGGAGAAGCAGCCTGGTGTTTTCAAACCTGCACAAAAAAATTCCAGCAACAATCTTCTATCTTCCACCAGATGCTGGGTGCACAAGCGTAGAATGCGTATTAGGTAATAAGGATTAGAAATATTCAGTATCTGTCTGCTCATAATGTATTTGCAGTCTTCTGGCCAGAGACCTGACAAACTTGTCAGCAGTTTATAGTCTTTGAAATGATGTCTTTTAACTTTATGGAATCTGAATATTTCTGGGAATTTATAATACAGTAAGTATGCAGATCCTCACTGGACCATCGCTATAACCTTCATTTTTAAGGAAGGCAATTTCATCACATACAGAGAGATGTTAAAATATATAGAACAATGTATTTGATAAAATAAAAGTCTAGTGAATTAAAAATATGGTAACAAATGGCAATATTACTATCACAGATAAAATCAACATTGTGAACTGTTTTCTGAATAGATCATACAAAATACACAGGAAATTAAATTGGCAAATAATTCCCAGGCAGCTATACCAATATCTTCTTGTAATTGTGCTGCACTCCGATGTGTATAATGTAGAAAAGATAACAATTCTGGAAGGACACAATATTATGGTGGCAGGGCTAAAGGATCATGACAGGAGGATAAGAATTCTGATAGCATTGATGGAAATCTAACTCTACAATACAACTCCAGTAGTTTTTTGCACATATTGTTAAGCGTCACAGACTGTCTGTATCTCAAGCTCTTTGGGGTTATCACACAGTATTAAGAATGGCAACAGTAAACCAGCTTAACTAACCTTTCAGTATCCATTATCTGGTGATGCTTCAGCTCAAATGCAATGGCACCTCTGTCTAACTATGAAGTGGCCATCCGATGTCTTCGACCAGAATTCTGCACAGCTCACTGACTAGGCTGGTAAACGTGACAGGTTGCCTATAGCACTAAGGGCTTTGTTTTTGGAGTGGGTGAGCCACATGTAAAAGTAAAAGAACCTCAAAACAAAACAAAATTCACTTTTTTTTGGGAACATTCTGGTTCCATATGTAATATTTAACTTATTTATATAATGCAGCTCTGCTCAAGATAAAGTACACAGATGAGGGGAGAGAATCTTATTACCATGCATGTTCACCCTAGTTTCACATGACTTCCCTTTTAGGCATGGCCCGCAAAGCTGCAGAGAGGAGGTAAATATGGGGGAAAGTGTGGAAATGTAATTGTTGCATTTATACTTTAGTACATAGACTGCTAGTTATGTAACTTCACTTTAATGCAGTTTTCATATAGTGACTAGTATAACCCAACAATGTCAAATTAACAACTAGTTATCAGGTAAAAACCCAATCATAGAAGTAAATACAATTAACCAATTTAATAGTGTTAATTAGATACTTTCAACTGCTACAGCCCTTCTTACATGTGTCCAAACTTTCTATATGTAGCTAATGATCACTGTAATTGTGCAAGAAGGACTCTGCATCAAGGTTTTTCCCCTCCAGTTCAGTCTCTCTATAACAGTACAGACAGGGTTGTAACAAGATAGTTTTGGGATCCATAGCAAACATTTGGCCTCCATGTACCAACCGATTATTAAACACTCACATCATAGCCGGATTAAGGGGGGGGCACAGGGGGCACGTGCCCCGGGCCCCCCTCTCTCTGAGGGCCCCCCGCCGCCAGCCGCCATCTGATCGGATCACCTGTCAGTTGGTGATCCGATTCTGTTGCTTTTGCTTTGCGGCTGTGGGGCCCCCTGACGCAGGCGCACCGCCCCCCGCAAAATTTGACAGCTGTCCTGATGTACAGCAGTCGCGGTGCTGCTGTACATTAGGCTATTCTAAGATGGCCGAAATGGAGCTGCTGCGCATGTGCAGCAGCAGCTCCTCTAATGCAATACCAGAAGAGACTGTCTGGGATGCTGTGCTGAACGTGGGTTCCTAGGTAAGTCCCACTTTCACTTGGAGTATGTATGTGTGTATTTATGTGTATTTGTGTAATATATATTATATATATATTACACATAAATACATATACACATAAATATATATATATATATATATATATATATATATATATATATATTATAATATGTGTAAGTATATGTTAATTGAACCTTTAATAGAAGAGGCATAACGTATAAGTTCATTCCTATGGGAAATAAATGTAAAAGAATTAAGTCTAAACCAATGTGGCTAAATAAAAAGGTAAGGGAAGAAATGCAAAGGAAGAAGCGTGCATTTAAATTGTTTAAGTCTGAAGGGTCAGAGGAGTCCTTCCATAGGTACAAGGAATGTAATAAAACATGCAAAAAGGAAATTAGATTGGCTAAATTAGAAAATGAAAGGCACGTTGCAAAAGAAAGTAAGACAAACCCCAAAAAGTTTTTTAAGTATATAAATGGCAAAAGGATTAAAAAAGATAATATAGGACCACTAAGAAGTGAGATGGGTGAATTGATAAATGATACTAAGGAAAAAGCAGAGATATTAAACACGTTCTTTTCTTCAGTATTTACCAGAGAGGAACAAATGGCAGGAGTAATACATAAAAATGGAAATGAAACCATGCCATTAATTAATACTTGGTTGTCAGAGGAAGAAGTCCAAAGGCGACTGAAGAATATTAAGATAAATAAAGCTCCAGGTCCAGATGGGATACACCCAAGGGTCCTTATGGAATTAAACTCGGAAATAGCTAGACCGCTATTCTTAATTTTCAGAGATTCAACCTCATCAGGCTCAGTACCAAGGGATTGGCGAATAGCAGATGTGGTGCCGTTGTTTAAAAAGGGGACGAGATCACAACCAGAGAATTATAGACCTGTAAGCCTGACATCAATAGTGGGGAAACTACTGGAAGGTATTTTAAGGGACAGTATTCAGGATTACTTGGTACGCAATAAAATTATTGGTGGGAATCAACATGGATTTGTGAGGGATAGGTCATGTCAAACTAATCTAATTAGTTTCTACGAGGAAGTTAGTGGGAACTTAGACCAGGGCAGGACAGTAGATGTGGTCTACTTAGATTTTGCAAAGGCCTTTGATACAGTGCCACACAAGAGGTTGGTTTACAAAATAAGGGTCTAGAAATCAAAATTTGTACTTGGATCGAAAACTGGTTAGAGAATAGGGAACAGAAAGTTGTGATAAATGGAACATTTTCTAATTGGTCAAAGGTCTTAAGTGGAGTTCCTCAAGGTTCCGTGCTGGGACCACTCCTTTTTAATATATTTATTAATGACCTTGGTGATGGTTTAGAGAGTAAAGTTTCTATTTTTGCAGATGACACTAAACTCTGTAAGGTAATAAAATCAGAGCAAGATGTAGCTTCTCTACAGAGGGACTTAAATAAACTGGAGGATTGGGCGGCTAAATGGAATATGAGGTTTAACACAGATAAATGTAAGGTTATGCATTCAGGGATCAAAAACAAGAACGCAATCTATAAATTAAATGGAATTAATTTGGGAGAATCTATAATGGAAAAGGATTTGGGAGTGCTCGTAGACAGTAGACTTAGCAATAGTGCTCAATGTCAAGCAGCAGCTGCAAGGGCAAACAAAGTATTGGCATGCATAAAAAGGGGCATAGATGCAAGGGAAGACAGTGTAATTTTGCCACTGTATAAATCGTTGGTAAGACCTCATCTTGAATATGCAGTACAGTTCTGGGCACCACTCTATAAAAAAGATAATTTGGAACTAGAAACTGTTCAGAGAAGGGCGACAAAATTGATAAAGGGTATGGAGTCATTAAGTTATGAGGAAAGGTTAGCCAGTTTAGGCATGTTTACTTTAGAAAAGAGGCGCCTAAGGGGAGATATGATTACTATGTACAAATACATTAGGGGTCAATACAGAGAGCTTTCATGGGAACTTTTTACCCCAAGGACCATACACAGGACACGTGGTCATCCCCTAAGGTTAGAGGAGAGGAAATTTCACAACCAGCAAAGGAAGGGGTTCTTTACAGTAAGGGCAGTCAAGATATGGAATTCATTGCCAGGGAAGGTTGTGATGGCAGATTCAATAGATATGTTTAAGAAAGGGTTAGACAAATTTTTAGCGGAAAGGTGTATCCAGGGATACGACCGTTAATTTAAAATAAAGGATAGTAGTGGATATAGGGTAAAAATTGGATTGCAATATTGAGTCTGGGGGGATTTTCAAAATTGAAACAGATGGGCGGTTGCCTACTCTGGATTAATTTCAAATATAAGTGCAGGATCGCAGGAGATCCAAAATAGGTTGAACTTGACGGACTGGTGTCTTTTTTCAACCTCATCAACTATGTTACTATGTTACTATGTTACTATGTTACTTTAATAATTACTGACAAAATAGGGGATCCCATAACATATATATATATATATATATATATATATATATGTAGATAGATAGATATATCAAAATTATTGACATGTTATAAATGTTTCTTTCATTTTAATGTGCGGCATCATTGCTCTTTATGTATGTGTATTTATATGTATACATATATATACATTTATACACATACACATACATAAAGAGCAATGATACCGCACATTAAAAAGAAAGAAACATTTATAACATGTCAATAAGTTTGATATATATATATATAAGTTAAAACTGATGTAATTTTATCAGTGTTTTTTTTTGTTTTTTTTTTAATGTGCAGTATCAGTACTATTTTCTGAGGCGGGCTGGGGCGGGAAGAATAAAAAAGACTATTTTGGGCCGGTCCCTGCAATGGCCCAAGTCTTGGTGGATGGCCCCTTCCCCGAGACCAGCCACGTTCTATCATTGGCTGCAGATTCTTACAATCCGTTCCCCCCTTCCCCTATGTGTGGCTGCTATTGTTGTCAGGGACGTGCACCACGTGACAGGTGCCGTCCCATTTGTGAAGAGAAACAAGGCCATACAGCGTGCAGATAAAACAAAGTTAGTGGGGGTAGTACGTTAATATAATGTGTGTGTGAGGGGGGTAGTATGTTAATATAATGTGTGTGTGTGAGGGGGTAGTATGTTAATATAATGTGTGTGTGTGTGAGGGGGGTAGTATGTTAATATAATGTGTGTGTGAGGGGGGTAGTACATTACTATAATGTGTGTGTGAGGGGGGTAGTATGTTAATATAATGTGTGTGTGTGTGTGAGGGGGGTAGTATGTTAATATAATGTGTGTGTGAGGGGGGTAGTACATTACTATAATGTGTGTGTGAGGGGGGTAGTACGTTACTATAATGTGTGTGTGAGGGGGGTAGTATGTTAATATAATGTGTGTGTGTGTGAGGGGGGTAGTATGTTAATATAATGTGTGTGTGAGGGGGGTAGTATGTTAATATAATGTGTGTGTGTGTGAGGGGGTAGTATGTTAATATAATGTGTGTGTGTGAGGGGGGTAGTATGTTAATATAATGTGTGTGTGAGGGGTGTAGTATGTTAATATAATGTGTGAGGGAAGGGGGGTTTTTAATATAATGTGTGAGGGAAGGTTTTTTTTTAATATAATGTGGGAGGGAAGGGGGGTTCTTAATTTAATCTTGGATTGCAGGTAGATGCTAATTATTTAATGGGTGCTATTTTATTTGTGGAGTGATGGTGGGGCAATTTAATGTAATAGTGTGGGCTATCAATTTAAGATGGGGTGATTGGACCTTTAAATTTGATGCTGGGGTGGTTTGGAAGATCATAAATGAATGTGGGGCTGTTTGGGGAAAATTAGGTCTGTGTCACTCACCGGACTGTGAGTGCTTCTTCCCGGACATTTAGGAACCGTGGCCGTCCTCCATCCTGAGGGACTGCGCATGCGCAGCCCTTTCTAAACCTTCAGTGTATGTTCCTTTAACTTAATTGGCAGATCAGGCAACCTCCCTATATTAAGCACCTGTGGTCAACACCACGTTGCCTGATCTTGGAGTCTCATTCCCCATGAGTCTCTGAAGGTGTTCCTGTGTTTCCTCGTTTATTCAGCCCAGCTGATTCCTGTGGTTTCCAAACCACTTCTACCTCTGTGGTTTCCAAACCACTTCTACTACTGTGGTTCCCATACCACTTCTACCATCTACTGTATCATCGTGACTGTGAGCTGATTCCTATCCGCTGCCTCCGTGCACTACAGTCTTCTAACCACTTCAACTCTACCTTGTATCATTGGGACTGTTAGCTGATGCCTATCCGCTGCCTCCGTGCACTACAGTCTTTCATTCACATCCACTCACCTGTTCATGATTGTGACTGCCAGCTGATTCCTATCCGCTGCCTCCGTGCACTACAGGCTTCAACCTGCAACTCGTCTGTGTTTCATCATCGTGACTGTTTGGCTGATTCCTATCCGCTGCCTCCGTGCACTACAGTCTTCAACCTGCAACTCGTCTGTGTTTCATCATCGTGACTGCTAGCTGATTCCTATCCGCTGCCTCCGTGCACTACAGTCTTCAACCTGCAACCCGTCTGTGTTTCATCGTGACTGTTTAGCTGATTCCTATCCGCCGCCTCTGTGCGCTTCAGTCTTCAGCCCTTGTCAACTCTCCCGTGTTTCCTTGAGTCTGCTGCCACTATTGCTACCCGCTACTCTCCGTGATCAACTGTTCCAGTTCAACTCTGCTCCGGTGTCCCATCGTTACTGCACCTGCTGGTTGCTATTGGCTACCTCTGTGTTCCCGCAGAGACCCGCTGCTGTTACTTCTCAGCGCTACGCATCCATCTACTGCTGATCCGCTCTCCACGCCTTCCGGGGTTCCCTGCTGGTCTACCTACCTGTGCGCTGCACCTGCTAGACCACCGCTTCACCCATCCAGGGACTTTGCATCCTGCCGGCCTCCTGCCGTTCAGGTATCTCTGCACTTCTGTCTGACTGCCTTCTCCTGAACCACGGTATGCATACTTCCCATTGACTGTGCTGTGTATTGCATACCTTGCTGGACTGTGTTGGTTCTCCTCTGGAGTGTACTATCCGCTGAGTCTATTGCCATCATTGACTGTGTTATCTCATGCTGGATTACTTCAAGAGACTTTCTATATTGGCAGTGTTGTTCAGTCATTTATACATTTATATTGTGCATATTACTGTGGATCAAAGTCAAGGTGCCCGTGTATATATTGTGTTGCAGTCTCTCCCCGTGCACCTCCTCACATATATATTCAGTGGTACAACTTGCTAGTGGCAGACCACTGACCCCTGTTTACAGTTTCACCTGCTCCAGTATCCTCTCACATAGCAGTGGTACAACTTGCTAACGCAGACCACTGACTCCCCGGATACCTCCACTTGGATTCCATTCCTTCACTCAGACAGCGGTACAACTTGCTATCCGCAGACCGCTGACTCTCATCACCTCCTCGTTTCTGTTGGACATTCCTCCTCACTATAGCAGTGGTACAACTTGCTACCGCAGACCACTGACTACCTTCACGTGTCCTTTGTCCATACAGTTCCTCGTGTATTACTACCTCCATATTGCCAGTGCTGCTAGTCATAGACTTTCCTGAGCATCTCATCATCTGCTATTTCCTGTTCCGTGATCACCCTGCTACCAGAGTACCATATTACCACCTATACTGCTCTGGTAAGCCTATCACCTGGTGATCCCTGGGTAAAGACTCCTAGTGCCCGTGACAGTAAGATCAGGCCATGACAGACCCAGATACGGAACCTACCGCTAAAGAGATGCTGCAGCATCTGGTCAGCCGTGTGGAGCAACAGGATGCTCGCCAACAGCTGTTACTTCAATGTTACCAATCGTTAACCTCCCAAGGAACATCTGGACAGACTGTTACAGCTAATATTGAAGCTCCTGTGCTTTCCTCCGTTTCCCCAGTGCCATCCCAGGTGTCTACAGTTCCTACGCTTCACCTGCCTACTCCGTCAAAATACGACGGGGACCCCAAAACTTGTAGAGGTTTCCTTAACCAATGTTCAGTCCATTTTGAACTCCAACCTCAAAATTTTTCTACCCATCGTTCCAGAGTGGCCTATCTTATCTCATTGTTTTCTGGACTAGCCCTGGCTTGGGCCTCCCCCCTGTGGGAAAGAAACGATCCAATTCTACAAGATAGTGCCAAATTCATTTCCACGTTCCGAAGTGTGTTCGATGAACCAGGTCGTGTGACCTCCGCTGCTTCCAGCATTCTTCGTTTGCGACAAGGCTCCCATACAGTAGGACAGTATGTCATTCAATTTAGGATCTTAGCCTCTGAACTTCAGTGGAATACTGAAGCATTAGTTGCCGCCTTCTGGCAGGGGCTCTCCGATAAAATTAAAGATGCACTGACTACCCAAGAGCTTCCTTCGTCACTAGAAGATTTGATCTCTCTTTGCCATCGTGTAGATATGAGATTTCGTGAAAGAGAGTCTGAGAAAACAACGGCTGTCAAGGCACCTCTTCGTTCAAACCCTCAATTTCGTCCAGCTCCATCCTCTGTGATTCCCATGGAGATAGGACGTTCCAAATTATCTTCAGAGGAGAGGAAACGAAGAGTAAAGAATAGACTCTGTATCTATTGTGCTGATTTCACGCATATGCTCAGCTCTTGCCCTAAGAGATCGGGAAATGCCAGGCCCTAACTAGTTCTGGAGAGGTGAAGTTAGGGTCCCTGGAGTCCTCTCCATTGTCTATGAAATCTAAAGTCTGCGCTTTTGATGTTACGATTTCCTTTGCTACCAAATCCTTTGAGTCACAGGCATTGATTGATTCCGGAGCAGCAGGAAATTTCATTTCTAAATCACTAGTGAATCAATGGTCCCTACCAGTGATCACTTTAAAAACACCCATTACTGTGACGGCTATAGATGGATCACGCCTCATCAATGGTCTCATCACCCAGAGTACGTCTCCAGTAACCCTTCAGATTGGTGTACTACACCATGAAGAAATTTTGTTTTTAATTCTTCCAGTTACGACAAGTCCGATTGTCTTAGGCCTTCCATGGCTTCAGTGTCACTCTCCCCAGATTGACTGGCACACCCCTCAAGTTACGTCTTGGGGGTCTGAATGTCACCATCGTTGTCTCTCTCAAGTTATTCCTCTTAAAGTACAGCGATCTTCCATCTCATCTTCCTCCCCGGGACTCCCTCCTCAGTATGCTTCATTTGCCGATGTGTTTGATAAAGCTCAGTCTGAACGTCTTCCTCCTCATCGTTCTTGGGATTGTCCGATCGACCTTCTACCTGGCAAGACTCCTCCCAGGGGTCGGGTCTATCCTCTCTCGTTACCTGAAACTCAAGCCACATCTGAGTACATACAGGAGAATCTCCAGCGTGGGTTCATTCGACCTTCCACCTCTCCCGCTGGAACTGGGTTCTTCTTCGTCAAAAAGAAGGATGGATCATTACGCCCTTGTATAGATTTTCGTGGACTCAACGCCATTACTATCAAGAATCGGTATCCCATTCCGCTGATCACTGAGCTATTTGATCGCATCAAGGGAGCTCGGATATTTACTAAGTTGGATCTTCGTGGTGCCTACAATTTAATTAGAATCCGTTCCGGTGACGAATGGAAGACCGCGTTTAACACCAGAGATGGGCATTACGAATATTTAGTAATGCCCTTCGGGCTGTGTAATGCCCCCGCTGTTTTCCAGGGTTTCATCAATGAGATCTTTCGGGACTTATTATATGTATGTGTCGTTGTCTACCTGGACGACATATTGATCTTCTCACAGGACCTGCCTTCTCATCACCAACATGTGGCAGAGGTCCTCTCCAGACTACGGAAAAACTCGTTGTTCTGTAAATTGGAAAAATGTTCATTCGAGTTACCCCAGATTCCATTCTTGGGGTATATAGTTTCCGGAGTTGGCCTGAAGATGGATCCAGACAAAGTAAATGCTGTACTACATTGGCCTCAGCCAACTACTCTTCGTGCCATCCAGCGTTTTTTAGGTTTTGCCAATTACTATAGACGCTTCATTCAAGACTTTTCATCCATTGCATCTCCCATTGTGGCCCTAACTCGGAAAGGGGCTAATACTAAGCAATGGTCATCCGAGGCTCTCCAAGCCTTTCAAATCCTCAAAGAGGCCTTCTCGTCTGCTCCCATTCTGCGACAGCCTGATGTGACACTCCCCTTCTTCCTAGAAGTAGATGCCTCTAATGTGGGCTTAGGAGCTATTCTCTCCCAACGCTCGGAGCAACAAAAATTACATCCTTGTGCCTTCTACTCTCGGGGTCTTCTGCCCGCAGAGAAAAATTATACTATCGGGGACAAGGAGTTGCTGGCCATCAAAGCTGCATTAGAGGAATGGAGATACTTGTTGGAAGGAGCTCGCCATCCGGTGACGATCTTCACGGATCATAAGAACTTGTCATATTTGCAATCTGCTCAATGCTTGAACCCTCGTCAAGCAAGATGGTCTCTTTTCTTTTCCCGTTTTGAATTAATTATAACCTTCAAACCAGCCGCTAAGAACAAGAAAGCTGACGCTCTATCTCGAGCTTTTGTGATGTCCTCTGATGTAGAAGAGGCTCCCAACCATGCTATTCTAGACCCCAAATGTATTTCTCTGGCTGCTTCATCCACCAAAATGCTACCATTTGGGAAGACCCTTGTGCCTCCTACTCTGAGGAGGAAAATCCTTTCGTGGTTCCATGCCTCTCGTTTTTCTGGACACGCCGGTGAACACAAGACCTTTGAGATTCTCTCTCGTAGTTACTGGTGGCCTTCAATGAGGAGAGACGTCAAAGAGTTTATTGCTTCCTGTGATTTATGTTCTCAGTTCAAATCCTCCCGCAGAACTCCAGCAGGGTTGCTGCGACCACTACCCATTCCGTCCAAGCCTTGGACCCATATTAGTATGGATTTCGTTACTGATTTGCCACCAAGTAAGAATCACAATACTATTTGGGTAGTGGTAGACAGATTTTCGAAGATGGCTCATTTCGTCCCTCTGTCCGGTTTACCTTCCTCGTCTACTCTGGCTGAACATTTCATTAAAGAAATCTTCCGCATCCATGGATGTCCGTCTGAGATTGTGTCAGATAGAGGAGTACAATTCGTTTCCAGATTCTGGCGGGCCCTTTGTAAAACCTTGGGCATACGATTAGCACTCTCATCGTCTTACCATCCGCAATCTAACGGACAAACGGAACGAGTCAATCAAGATCTTGAGACTTTTATTAGGATGTTCTCTTCAGCCAACCAAGACAACTGGGTAGAATTGCTCCCTTGGGCTGAATTCGCCCATAACAACATGTACCATGAGTCATCATCCAAAACTCCATTCTTTGTGGTCTACGGTCACCATCCGTCTTTTCCGGAATTTCCTGCCCTCCCGCCCACCCAAGTTCCTGCTGTGGAGACTGCTTGTCAGACCTTCAAAAATATCTGGTCTCAGGTCAAAACCTGTTTAAAGAAGACATCTAACAAATATAAGTCTTTCGCAGATAAGAAGAGGCGGGCTATTCCACCACTAAAAATTGGAGATCGTGTCTGGTTATCTACCAAAAATATTCGTTTGAAGGTTCCATCTATGAAATTCGCCCCTCGTTTTATTGGTCCATATAGGATCATTCAAGTTATCAATCCAGTATGTGTTAAACTTCTTCTTCCTAAGAATCTTCGGATTTCCAATGCCTTCCATGTGTCCTTGCTCAAACCTCTCATCATCAACCGTTTCTCGGCTCCTCCCTCAGCACCGCAGCCAGTTCAAGTTCATCAGGAGGAGGATTTCGAGATTACTGAGGTATTGGATGCAAAAATTTCGCGAGGAGTCCTCCGTTTCCTCGTTCATTGGAAGGGCTTTGGTCCTGAAGAGCGTTCATGGATCAAAGCTGAAGATCTTAATGCTCCTGCCCTTCTGAAGAAGTTTTATTCCAAAAATCCGGACAAGCCCGGTTCCAGGCGTTCTGTGCCCACCTTTAAAAGGGGGGGTACTGTCACTCACCGGACTGTGAGTGCTTCTTCCCGGACATTTAGGAACCGTGGCCGTCCTCCATCCTGAGGGACTGCGCATGCGCAGCCCTTTCTAAACCTTCAGTGTATGTTCCTTTAACTTAATTGGCAGATCAGGCAACCTCCCTATATTAAGCACCTGTGGTCAACACCACGTTGCCTGATCTTGGAGTCTCATTCCCCATGAGTCTCTGAAGGTGTTCCTGTGTTTCCTCGTTTATTCAGCCCAGCTGATTCCTGTGGTTTCCAAACCACTTCTACCTCTGTGGTTTCCAAACCACTTCTACTACTGTGGTTCCCATACCACTTCTACCATCTACTGTATCATCGTGACTGTGAGCTGATTCCTATCCGCTGCCTCCGTGCACTACAGTCTTCTAACCACTTCAACTCTACCTTGTATCATTGGGACTGTTAGCTGATGCCTATCCGCTGCCTCCGTGCACTACAGTCTTTCATTCACATCCACTCACCTGTTCATGATTGTGACTGCCAGCTGATTCCTATCCGCTGCCTCCGTGCACTACAGGCTTCAACCTGCAACTCGTCTGTGTTTCATCATCGTGACTGTTTGGCTGATTCCTATCCGCTGCCTCCGTGCACTACAGTCTTCAACCTGCAACTCGTCTGTGTTTCATCATCGTGACTGCTAGCTGATTCCTATCCGCTGCCTCCGTGCACTACAGTCTTCAACCTGCAACCCGTCTGTGTTTCATCGTGACTGTTTAGCTGATTCCTATCCGCCGCCTCTGTGCGCTTCAGTCTTCAGCCCTTGTCAACTCTCCCGTGTTTCCTTGAGTCTGCTGCCACTATTGCTACCCGCTACTCTCCGTGATCAACTGTTCCAGTTCAACTCTGCTCCGGTGTCCCATCGTTACTGCACCTGCTGGTTGCTATTGGCTACCTCCGTGTTCCCGCAGAGACCCGCTGCTGTTACTTCTCAGCGCTACGCATCCATCTACTGCTGATCCGCTCTCCACGCCTTCCGGGGTTCCCTGCTGGTCTACCTACCTGTGCGCTGCACCTGCTAGACCACCGCTTCACCCATCCAGGGACTTTGCATCCTGCCGGCCTCCTGCCGTTCAGGTATCTCTGCACTTCTGTCTGACTGCCTTCTCCTGAACCACGGTATGCATACTTCCCATTGACTGTGCTGTGTATTGCATACCTTGCTGGACTGTGTTGGTTCTCCTCTGGAGTGTACTATCCGCTGAGTCTATTGCCATCATTGACTGTGTTATCTCATGCTGGATTACTTCAAGAGACTTTCTATATTGGCAGTGTTGTTCAGTCATTTATACATTTATATTGTGCATATTACTGTGGATCAAAGTCAAGGTGCCCGTGTATATATTGTGTTGCAGTCTCTCCCCGTGCACCTCCTCACATATATATTCAGTGGTACAACTTGCTAGTGGCAGACCACTGACCCCTGTTTACAGTTTCACCTGCTCCAGTATCCTCTCACATAGCAGTGGTACAACTTGCTAACGCAGACCACTGACTCCCCGGATACCTCCACTTGGATTCCATTCCTTCACTCAGACAGCGGTACAACTTGCTATCCGCAGACCGCTGACTCTCATCACCTCCTCGTTTCTGTTGGACATTCCTCCTCACTATAGCAGTGGTACAACTTGCTACCGCAGACCACTGACTACCTTCACGTGTCCTTTGTCCATACAGTTCCTCGTGTATTACTACCTCCATATTGCCAGTGCTGCTAGTCATAGACTTTCCTGAGCATCTCATCATCTGCTATTTCCTGTTCCGTGATCACCCTGCTACCAGAGTACCATATTACCACCTATACTGCTCTGGTAAGCCTATCACCTGGTGATCCCTGGGTAAAGACTCCTAGTGCCCGTGACAGTCTGTTTATTAAATGTGGATATGAATTATTTAATGCAGTGGATGATTGTGCAAAATGGTTATATTTTTTAAACATAAATGCCATTTAATTTATTGATAGGGCTGTTTCGAGGGAGGGAAATATGTTTCTATATTAAATGGGAATACTATTGATTTAATGCTGGGGTTGGTTGGAATTTTCTAATTTTCATGTGCCCATTTTTTTTTCCAAATAGGGCCCACATCATTCCAGTATCCAGACAAGCAGCAACTGAGCTAAAGACACCAGCAGCCACAGGTGGAGAAAGTGACAAGAACAGGTAGGAGAGAGCAGGGCATTCTGCCAACTGTCCTGAATCTGGTCGGACAGTCCTGAATTTGGGTGACTGTCTCAGCGTAGTCAGGATTGGGTCCGACTACAAGGACAGTTGGGAGGTATGTCCCGCTTCACCTTGTACTGCTTGTGAAGGCAGAGCTGCGTGCACCTAACAGCAGTGCACACAGCATTGCCTGTGTGTTTGTCTAAAATGATAACCATGTTACATCATAAGGGCCCCCCTGCCTAAAGTGCCCCGGGCCCCCCAGAGCCTTAATCCAGCTCTGACTCACATACATATGCAGCTTTGACAGGAAGATGGGCCCCCTCAGCTGTGAGCCCCATAGCAGCTGCACCCCCTTCCCCTATGCTAGTTATTCCTTTGAGTGCAGATCACTCAGCAACTCATGTGGTGCTCAGCCCTTGTCAGTGAAGATGTCTGTGACTCTTCTACATATGGCACAGTCAGGGCCTGATTAAGGGTCACAGCCGCCCCAGGCTACTACACTAGTTTCCCCCCCCCCCTAGTGTGTGTGTAAATAAATTTTTTATATATATAGATATATATCTGTAAATAAAATTGTAAAACATTAATACATTAAACACACTTCATTATGCACTTCCTCTCTTACCTGATCTTGCAGTGTAGACTACCTGGTGTTCTCTTTTGCATGTTCTTGGAGTGTTGTCCGTTGGCTTCTGGAAACTTGGGAGTCCTGTATTTAAAAAAAATTGCAAAAAATATTGCAAAAATTGTATTATAGTGCAAAATTTTAACAAACCTTGAATGATACAAAACAACCCCCTAGTACAGACAGACAATAAAATATATGAAAATTATTTACACTCCTATAGTAACATCTACCAGCCCTGTCTATGTAGTATTTAGCATTCTATTGACCGCTGAAACCACAGTCAGCATCAACATCACCGCCACACAATACAGAAATCCTGCCCCCTACAAGCTATTTCATCACCTCCCCACCAATTCATCCCCCTGTCATTATTATCAACCCGCACCAGACAGTTTATGACCCCCCCTGTCCAATTCACCCCCCCCGTAGCCAGTTCATTACCTCCCCATTGCTTTTTCATTAATCTCCCCTATCCAATTCATTAACCCCCCCCTCTAGCCAGTTCATTACCTCCCCATTTTCACTTCATTAATCACCTCCCTCTAGCAATTTCATTAACACCCCCCATCCAATTGATATGCCCCCCTATCCAATTCATAAGCCCCCCCCTCTAGCCAGTTCATTAATCCCCATTTTCACTTCATTAATCCCCCCTCTAGCCATTTCATTAACTCCCCCATCCAATTCATATGCCCCTCTATCCAATTCATAAGCCCCCCCCTTCTAGCCAGTTCATTAATCCCCATTTTCACTTCATTAATCCCCATTTTCACTTCATTAATCCCCCCTCTAGCCATTTCATTAACTCCCCCATCCAATTCATAAGCCCCCCCCCTCCAGCCAGTTCATTACCTCCCCATTTTCACTCCATTAATCCCCCCTATCCAATCCATACTAGCAGATCATTAATCCCCCATATCCAATTTATAAGATCCCCCCAGTCATCTCCCCCCCTCCACATCCGATGTGTCACCCCCCTGATATTTAAAAAGCACTTACCTTGCTGTCTTCTGTTCTCCTCTGACCAGACGCCGGCGCTTCTGTCATCTTTACACGCAGCTAACAGCATCCGACGCTGTTAGCTGCAGGCGCGCTCTGTGCGATTAGTGTGGTCACTTGAGATGTGAGATCTCACGTGACCACACTAAGCAATAAACTGATAGGGCAGCTAACAGCGTTGGATGCTGTTAGCTGCGTGATTGGGTACAAGAACCTGCGGGACTGCCCCCTTGAGGCCAGGGGCGGCCCCATTAGAGGAGAAAGAAGCCGATCACCGGCACTTGAAGAAAAAAAAAACCCAAAAAAACCAACAGCTTGTCAGTGTTACGCGCTGCGCCCCCCCAGGACTCAGCGCCCCAGGCTGCAGCCTGATCAGCCTAGTGGTTGATCAGGCCCTGGGCACAGTATACTCTTTCACGCCTCCTAGTGGATGCCCTGACAGCCTCCCAGGGTCAGGAAACATGGATGCACTCCTTACTAAGATTGTGACACAGTGATGGGGCATAAGCAAAGAACAGCACAGCAGATAAATAAAGAGGAGGAGCTAGGGAAATTATTCCTCGTCTTGCATATGTCACGGGCACTAGGAGTCTTTGCCCAGGATATCACCAGATGATGGACTTACCAGAGTAATATAGCTGGTACTATGGTTCTCTGGTAGCAGGGTGACAATGGAACAGGAGACTCAGCAGATGGTGAGAGAATGCTCAAGGAAAGTCTATGACTAGCAGCAACTGGTAATGAGTAGATGTATCCAAAACCGAGAATAATGTGGGGATGAAACGTGTCAGGTGAGCAGCAATATTCTTACAGTATTCCCACAATACTTTGTGTGCCACAATAGTTGTGCTATCACTGCCAGTGCATCATTTACAGTGACCGCTCGCTTTTTTACACTGTTTGGAGAGACCCGTAGGAGACGGGACGCACCTCTATGACGTCAGCTGAGCGCGGGACCATGCGCTAGTGTTTGAAGACTGTGTGGAGAGGACAGGAACGATATACGGAGCTCCGTTCAACATCTTACATCCATAAGAGGAGAATTATTCTCGGTTTTGGAAGATCTATCAAGGTACTGGTCTTATGTTACATCGCCAGGAATGGTAAGAGACTTTGTTACCTTTGACACTTATTCATTGGAGCTCCACCAGCAAACACAGAGTTTATCCTCCCCAATTACATCATTCACAGCTCCACACTACTACCCTTAACAACAAGGGAATGATATGATTCAGAGGTTTATCTCCTAATTTTTATATCAAAGAAGAAGAGCGGTTTTGCACAGTTGCTGGACTGATATATATATCATCTGTATAGCATGTATAGGTGCACCTACTGTCACGGGCACTAGGAGTCTTCATCAGGATTTCACCAGATGACTGGGCTTACCAGAGTCGTGAAGTTCACACAACGGTCCTCTGGTAGCGGGATGACTAGCGGAACAGATATCACAGCAGATGGAGAGAGAATGGCAGTAAATAATAGGAAAGTCAGTGACTTGCAGCAATCTTTGGTCAATGAATCAGCCTCTAGCTGATAGAGTGGAAAGGCAGATTTGAACACGGAGATCAGGATGGACGTGAGTAGATGCAGGGAGGTGCAGGGAAGTCAGTGGTCTGCGTACAGCAAGTTGTACCACTGCTTATGGTGAAGAGACTTGTCCAGGTGCAGGTAGGTAGCGGGGAAGTCAGTGGTCTGCGTATAGCAAGTTGTACCACTGCTTATGGTGAGAAGACTTGTCCAGGTGCAGGTAGGTAGCGGGGAAGTCAGTGGTCTGCGTATAGCAAGTTGTACCACTGCTTAATAGGTGAGGATGTGTACAAGTGTAGATGAGTGGAAGCATACAAAGATAATAGGATGCAGACACTGAGAGCACAGAGGAACTTGATCCCAATAGGTATGCAGCGTATCCAACAAAGTCTATATAACGGTATGTGTGGAGCTGCGTAGTAGAGACTTGCTCAGCACAGATATGCAGGCCAATAATGGATAGTCAATCACAGTTATGCATATAACGACTGAGTAGTACGGTTAATTCCAAACAGGTATGCAGCGTAACAATAACAGTCTATAGCGGGTATGGATACCGCTGCTGAACGTGGAGACTTGTCCTAGCGGAAATGCAGAGTAAACATAGAAAGTCAATAACAGATAAGCATACCTCTATTCAGTAAAACAGTCTGTTCACAGGGAGATGCAGGAACTGCAGAGACGCTGGACGGCAGAGACGAGTGTAGGAACCACAGGTGAGTAGATCCGGTAATCAGAGTCCAGCTGAGGACACAAGCAGGAAACAGGAGACTGTAGCAGGTATGGAAACCAGCGATGAGTAGCACAGGGAATCCACAGGAACTGAAGACACTAGTAGTACACAGGAGATAGTAGCGGGTATGGAAACCAGCAATGAGTAAATCAGGAACCAGCAGGAAACTGAAGACACTAGTAGAACACAGGGAACACCTTCAGAGACTCACAGGGAATGAGACTCCAAGATCAGGCAATGAGGTAATGCACACAGGTGCCTTAAATAAGGAGTTGCCTGATCAACCAATTTGGATTAAAAGCAACAGTCACAAGAGTTTTTGGGAGCTGCGCATGCGCAGACCATTAGGATGGCGGACGGCCGCGGTTTAGGACAGGTGCCGGCAGGAAGGCTAGGGAGCCACGCACTAGCGCAGAGGCACTCACGGTCCGGTGAGTGACATCTACTTTGCTACAAGTTGAAATTTGGCACTGATATTGGCCCCCATGTGGGTTTAATGTGTATATACCTCCGGGTTTATAAGATGTTTTAATAAATACCTTTATTATTGTATACTTTGTGCATGAGTGTTTTTGTGGCAGACCCGGTTATACCATCGCACACCTTGGCTGTTATATTTACTTGTATTTTTGGGGTGCAGATCCCCAGCGTTGGTACCGTGTCTGAGCAGTCATTTTCAGTGCCGGAATAAGATATATTTTGTTATATTTTTGTCTTGTGGTTATTTTCAATTTTATTTAGCTGGGCACCGTGTTTTTGATCACTCAACTATGAAATGGTAAAGTATGTCTCTGTCATAACCAGTAGAATAGATGTTGATTTATTAGGTAACGGTAAACAGCAACAATGTATATAGAAAACTGTGTTACGTTTAACAGCTAATCGCATAGAATTCGCATTCTTTCGAGACACAAAGCCTTCATCTTTGGGCACGGTTTACAAAATCATGATATAGAGGGGTATGATGTTGACAGTTATATAACAATAATAATTATATGGCATATGTACTGGCCACCAATGAAACACCGATAAGTTTCTAAAATGCATCTGAGCTCATAGCTCATTGTGTGCCAAAGCGGATGACTTTATAGATTTCTCTGAACAATCTCTCATATATGTTATGATTTAATTATTTCTAAATTCTCATTATGGTAGATTTTAGACCTTACAGCATCTATTTTTTTTAGTTAATTTTTATTGTTGATATTATATTATTATTGGTTAGAAGTAAATATTTTAAATATACAACAAATATCATCCAATCCTCACTTGCAAACACTTGGTTGTTTTTTTACATTCTTCAGGTAAATCCTCACACTTGAGCAGCCCATCTTAGGCCAAGACTTATTTGTATATAATTATTTATGTAATATCACAGGTCACTTTGCAGACACTGTAAGTGTTATTATGAATGCAGATGAATACAGTTACATTGTTGTAGTGATTATAATATAATTGTATTCCAGTCTAAGGAATTATTGGAAAGTCTCCCATCACAAAGATGCCAACAATGCACAATAAAGCCTCCTTGACCTCCTCACCATTGAAAATGACTAATTCTATAGAGAGTCGCCAATAGCTGTCGGCATTGCAGAAACCAGACGCTCATCAAAAAAGCACAAAAGGGAACTTTTAAAAAGTCAAGACGGTAATCATGAATTGCCTGGAGATTTGCAAGGATATGTTTTCTCATTGCAGCAAAGAACTAATAGAAAACACTAGACAATACATATGTTATTTGTGTTTCCATTACAGTCTCACTTTGCAGAATAAAGACATTACCTAAAAGGATGCATTCATCACAAACACACAATACTACAGGACAACTCCAGGTGCCACTCTGTGTTTCAAACTAGAAAGGTGAACTTGACACATAATACCGAATGATGCCTAATGCTTCTTTTAACATGAAGCACAGATTTCAGCTGCTGTGTTCTAATGGAACTGTACTTTTCTGTTGCAACGGCGTCACAAGATCTTATGAATTCTGAGACAAATACAATTGCGTTCTCCACAATACCCAAACACAGTCTTAATTGTCCTATTATTTTTGTTTCCGTGAGAACAAATTTGATTGGTGTAATACAAAACTGTGTTATAATTATTTGCTGCACATAATACTCATCATTTTTCTTTCATGCAACCCTTGCACCTCGGCTGTCCAAAAGTATACACGTGAGTACAGTACAGAGGTAGCCTCTTTTAACACCTTCCTAGTGCTATTACCATCCATTTTCACCGCATGAAAGCTTTCTTGGATTCCTAGACTAACATGTGTTACCCCTCCTCCCCACACGGTCCCTGTTCTTTCTAGCCTTACATCTGAAATCTATCAACTAAACATTTTCAGATTTAGGTTACTACACGAGATCGTATTGAAAAGCATCTGTGTGAAGGTTACTAACATGGAAATTTGAACTTTTTTTTTTTTTAAATGTGATGCCCACTTTGCAAAGTTTTCACCTTAAGGTCTCTTACCCCTGTTCTTCCTCCCCTGCGTAATCCATTATTAACAAGACTGAACTGCTGATTTAAGGTATATATTTCTACTCTTGCCAGGGTACAGGATTGTGTTGGTGGTGCAGTGCCACTTCACCAACTTGCTTACTTACAGTGCCACTTCTTTTCAGTGATGTCTGAAGAATAGCCAACAGCTGTTCAATCCCAGTAATGCCAGGACTCTAGAAAATGGATCCCACCATACTGCATGAGAAGGCAAAATCTTTCCATTTTTTCTAACCCTCTTCTAATTTACTCTATTTGTATAGTAACATATTTAATATTAACACATGTTTTGCAACTGCTATCGGGCAAGCATAAGGATCTGAGCAACTTGTGATCTGAGCGACCAAATTGTGATGGCTAGACGACTAGGTCAGAGCATCTCCAAAACAACAGGTCTTGTTGGGTCTTCCGGATATACAGTGGTTAGTACCTACCAAAAGTGGTCCCAGGAAAGACATCTTGTGTACTGTCAACAAGGTTGTGGGCGCCTAAGGCTCATTGATGGGCTTGGGAAGCGAAGGCTAGCCTGTCTGGTCCAATCCCTCAGAAGAGCTACTGTAGCACAAATTGCTGAAAAGTTATTCTTGGCTATGACAGATAGGTGTCAGAACACACAGTGAGACCGAACAGAGTGCCCTGTCTGACCCCTGTCCACTGTCGAAAGCAACTACAATGGGCATGTGAGTGACTGAACTGGACCATGGAGCAATGGAAGAAGGTGGCCTGATCTTATGAATCATGTTTTCTTTTATATCAGGCTGGGCTGGAGGGCAGGGGGGGGCATCAGCCCCCCCCCCCATCCCCCGTCCCATAGTGGGCTACCTTGAGCTAGGTCACTGGACTACCTGTATTTTTTCCCTTTAAATTGTTCGTAATAGGCTGCTTAGTCGAGTCTTGCTCCCGGTCTAAAATTTGGCAGCCCCCCTGCTGTGATTGTGGTGAGTGTGCGTTGTTTACACAAGGAAGAGATGGCACCAGGATACACTATAGGAAGAAGGCAAACCGGCGGTGGCAGTGTGATGCTCTGGGCAATATTCTGCTGGGAAACCTTGGGTCCTGGCATTCATGTGAATGTTACTTTGACACGTACAACCTACCTATACATTGTTGCAGACAAGCACACCCCTTCATGGCAATGATATTTCCTGATGACAGTGGCCTCATTAAGCAGGATAATGCATCCTGCCACACTGCAAAAATTGTTCAGGAATGGTCTGAAGAATATGACAGTGTTCAAGGTGTTGACTTTGCTTCCAAATTTCCCAGATGTCAGTCTGATCAAGCATCTGTAGGACAGTCCGAGCCATGGAGGCTTCACCTCGTAGCTTACAGGACTTAAAGGTTCTACTGCTAACATCTTGGTGCCAGAAATCACAGGACATCTTCAGAGATCTTTTGGTGTCCACGCTTCGATGGGTCAGAATTGCTTTGGCGGCACGATGGGGATCCACACAATATTAGGCAGGTGGTTTTAATGTTGTGGCTGATCAGTGTATATGCATAAGCTTTTTACATAACTGTGGGACTTAAATTGTATTCTCTGTTTCATCACAGCCAATCTAAAACATCATGCAAAAGCATGAGATTGTGTTTGGTATACTGCAAACACTGTTCAACTGCTGTAGACCAAAGAAGGTAAAAAAAAAAACTAATTGAATAGAAGGCTGGATACCCCCAAGCTCTGTGCACTCCTGCTACCACTTGTAATGGAAACAATCAAACAACTCTCTCTCTCCTGCTAATTTAAGTGCTATCAACACTTAACTTAATATATAATAACGTTTACTAGCCTTTTGTTAACATGATTGGTTATTTTGCCATAAAAATTCTCCATAGACAGCAAGACGATACTGATAACGCAAAGACCATGGCTGTATAAGAACTATTTCTGTATATTGCTATATAGCCTAATAGCATACATAGCCAGTGTCGGACTGGGGCATGAAGGGCCCACCGGGGGACTGCAATGCTAGGGGCCCACCAGAGGGGGTGTGGCCAGCCATCATAGAGGTGAGACCAGACACTAGAGGGGGAATGGTCAACCCACGAAGGACATCTAGCACCATAGTGTAGTATATAAAGAATGCAGTTGGTATATAAAGAGTACACAGTCTTGACCTGCCCTTTAGATTGGGCAGAACAGTCACCAAAAATCGGGATTGTCCCACTAGACCAGGCTTGGCTAACCTGTGCCGCTCCAGGTGTTGTAAAACTAAAAGCCCCAGCATGCTTTGCCAATATATAGCAGCTTATTGCTTGAAGGGTATGCTGGGACTTGTAGTTTCACAATACCTGGAGTGCCACAGGTTAGCCAACCCTGCACTAGACTCAGAACATTTGACAGACTGTCCTACCTGTTCTTGTCACTTTTACCACGTGTGGCTGTTAGTTTCTTTAGTTGCGGCTTGTCTGGATCCTGGAATGTTGTCGGCTGTATTTGGAAAAAAGAATAGGTACATTTAGAAAATTCCAACCAGCCCCGGCGTTAAATCAATAGGACTCACAATTAATACTTAGGCCTTCCTCCAGCCCCAACATTAAAGTAATAGTATTCCCATTTAATAAACGTATTTCCCTCCCTCTAGACAGCCCCTGCAATAAATTAATCGCATTTACGTATAATAAATATACCTATTTCCCGCAACTGTCACTGCCATTAAATAATTCATATTCACATTTAATAAATAGACCACATGCTCCTCAAACTCAGCCCCACATTCAATTAATAGCCCCCAAACCACCCCATCTTAAATTAATAGTCCCCACTACAAAATTAAATTGCCCCACCTTCACCCTACAAACAAAATAGCACCCATTATTTAGCCACCACCTACCACACGCACAGTACATTGCCACAAGCCCGCTGTGCCATCACACACACATTACTGTGCCCCTTCATCGTCATGCTGTGCCTCCTTATGATCACACTGCACCCTCCATGCTGCTTTTGCCCCCCCCCCCCCCCCCCTTCTCCTGGCCAGGGGTATTTGGGATTTGTAGACACAATCAGAGTTATTATATTCCGATCACAAATAACAATGACCCTGCAAGCAGCTTGGTTGTATTAATCTGTCAAAACTCTAATTTACACTGCACAGTAAATTAAGATATCTGGTGGGGTTTATCACTGGAGGGCTTCCGCTTTAAATACAGGTATGTCGCAAGCTGTGACAGGTCGACAAGTATGGTCATAAACCCTGTCTGCACCCAGTCAGACTAATTTCCTACTGTGCTAATTAAATGTATTGGAACATTTCAATGCAAAACACTTTAATTAAACATCTAATTATTTTTTGCACCTTATTATTTTAAAACAAACCTAATTGCCATAGAAGTCTTGGAGAGCGGGAGATTTCTTGCATTTTGTGACTTCTTATGGTCACCAAGACTTTTGACGTCAATGAATATCCATAAAGTATTGGCGATGAAGTTAGACCACATACATGTACCGTTTCTGATCTGATCTATTTATGATTAAAGTGGTGAAAACCTTCTTATATTCCTGTCCTAAGTATAATTATACCGTTTCCACAAACTATTTACCAAGGTGTAATAATGAAAATACTGCATGCCTGCCAACGTATTATCAAATGTGACATGTTAAAAGAAAAAGTACATAGTTCTAGAAAATAAACTGATGGTGTAGATAACTCAAATTGAGTAATTTAAGACATATTCTACTACTGTATATATTTATGTACCCTATTTTTTATCAACATAACTCAGAAAATACTGTAGAATGTACAAATTAATTTTACACAAAATAATATATCATGTATTATTGCAGAGTAAACATTTTTTTTTTAAAGAAAAAAAAATCACTCTGCCATCATATAGACTTTTATTTCAGCTAATTAGTGCACAAATACTTGGTGTCTTTGCAATTCTCCATATAGGTTTTAGCCCGATGTTTACATGTTACACTGTAGCCTAACACTGCTATTTTTACAGAATCTAGTTTGTCAATAAAAACATTTGCTTGACAGAAACCAGTTCAATATTATTTGCCTGTAGAAAGTGTGGAAGCAGGAGAGCTTTTTCATGCAGTGTATTCCGCTCCAATTTACAGTTAAGTGATGATAGGTCTAAGAATAGTGGTTAAGATTCATACTTCTCCGTCCACTTTTTCAATTATCCATAAATTTGCATCTCTGGCAGGCAGAACACTGTGACGTTGAAAATGCCACCTTAGAGGAGACAAATTGGGGGCATTTCTGGGAAGATGGACAATAGTATAAAAGCTCTAGGGAATCTATCATCATAAAAAAGTACAAGTACATCAACTCAAATTATAGATCAGCATTATTATGGAATAAAGACAGTGCTGTAAATAATATATGTTTCCCTTAGTGGAGGGTGCACAATAATGACACATCTATTGCTGACCTTCTTTGTAAACTGTGAAACCATCACATATGCAGCATCCTGCCACTTAAGACTACATTCAATTAGATGGCCGATTAGCAGCAGATCAGCCAATCAAATGTGCAGTCAGGAAATAGCACTTCAGCTCGGAAAAGTTACAGGAGCTCTGCGATGTCGCATTAGCATCTGCTTCACCAGTAGACAGTTATTGAAGGCAATGACCTCTGAGCCTGTCTGACATGTGCCACTTGTTAGGGATATACTCTGTACAGAAAACAGCCAACAAGACAGATTCTAAGCAGGGGCAGACAGACTGTGTTTTAAGTAGAAAGCTGGAGGCAGGCAGTTTAGCAAAATCATCTTATAGTCTTATGTAACAGTATATTACCTACTTCTACTGTTAGCAACAAAATATTTGAAATACAAACATTTGCTCTTTGTGATGCAAGGATCCACTTGAATTGCAGCATTCCTATCAGTACAAGCAAGAGAACTAATGTGCATTGTACTGTGCCCACACACAAAAAGAAGATTATGCCTTGTGAGTCAGCTTGGTTAAATGAGCCTTAATGGACAGAGCATGCACATTTAAAGTTAGCAGATGGCCACAGAGCCTTTTTACCACCACAAAAGGATTTAATTTTTACATCTACTTGGAGGTACAGGGAGATCGGTATTCATCTATACTTTCAATGAAGGGACTTTGCACCTTTCAAGCATCTTATGCAAGAAAGTACATTTTGTTATGCTCTTCCCACCTTTGCCTCCGGGCTTTCCCACACTTGTGGATCAGTCCCCCACACCCAATCCGATAAACCTCTACTCTCCAAATCTTCAAGCATATCCTTAAAACTGATTTCTTTATTCAAGCATGTCAGCCATCCTCCTAACTCCTTTGCCCCAGCTATCACCTCCATTCCCCCACTTCATCCTACTTGTGTCTTTCACTTATCTATAGGATGAAAGCTCTCACATGCAGGGCCCTCTTTCCTCGTGTTTCCCTTCTATGATTGCATCACCCTCTGTACTTCTAGGCCAGTGATGGGCAAACTACGGCCCGCGGGCCAGATCCGGCCCACTTAGAGGTTCTCTCCGGCCCGCCAATATTTTAACAAATTTCATTAAAATATGCAGAAAATTATTAGGGCCGACCCTGTGTGTCAGAACCTTCATTTTTATGCCTTCCCAGCTATTTCCTCCATTACACTTCATCCTCCTTCCTAAAAGGACACTTGGTATGTCAATCACTCAAACACCTGCCCGCCCCCTAATGGCTGAAAGTCATGTGAGAAGAGATGGGCTGGGCCATATACTAAGGCGGATTTCAATTGGCTGCTGTGTTGTCAGTTAGTGGCTCACCAGAAAGACGGACCTGCAACAACCTGCTGAAATAAGTGCTGTGTCTGTACGATCGCTGCACTTATAGAGGTAACACTGCTATATAACACCCTCCCGTCCCATTCAAAACATTTGTATTATATATTTCGATATTTGAGCGTTTTAATAAATTATATTGGCCCGCCTAAAGCTTTTCTTTTTTATTTGGCCCACTCCTGAAAAAGGTTGCCCATCACTGTTCTAGGCATGCTTCCCTAGCCCTGGTTTCTTGAGCCCAGGTGCACTTCATGTTGGACATTACCTTAACTCCTACACAATTTTTAGTAAATAACTTAATCTGCATTACCAATTATACCTGTGTATAATTTGTTAATTAATACATGTCTGGGGGTAAATGGATCAAGCTGCGAGTTTCCGTGCGGTTTGAAAGTGGAGATGTTGCCTATAGCAACCAGTCAGATTCTAGCTATTATTTTGTAGAATGTACTAGACAAATGATAGCTAGAATCTGATTGGTTGCTATAGGCAACATCTCCACTTTTCAAACCCGCCAGAAAACTCACAGCTTGATACATTTACCCCCTGGTCTTTTTATTATTATTATGTTTTTTATGTATTATGTCATGTGTGTGATTTTGCTGTCTGTATATTGTGTACTACTGTAAATTTCTTGTACAGCACAGCAGTCCTTATGTGGCACCTTATAAATAACAGATAATAATTTAAAAAATAAAACCATTGTGACCTTACATACACAGGCATGTGTCTGTAGCTTAAATTTGCCTGATGCTAACCATATATGTCATTGCTTCAATCAACCATTTATCTGTGAGGGTCCCCTTTGGAGCAATGTCCAATTTAGGAACTCTCTACTTATGTGAAAATATTGCCTACAAGCAGTGAACTTGCCTAGATTTAGTTCAATACTGACATTTCTGGGTCATAAGGTACATATTAATTCTATACATGCCAACATGCCAACTTGTATGGTTGTGACATGGGGTAGGAGGAGGGCGTGGTGGTATTGTTGCATCACCATAGCCCCAGTCCCACTATAAAAAGCCGAAATTCACGGCACGGAATGGAGGGGGGGGAGTTTAATGATGCAATTAAGCCCCACCCACTCCATTCACTGCCGAAATGTGGGAGCTTTGCCTACCCTTCCGGGAGTCCTTGTGGACTCTCCGAAAATTCGGGAGCCTCCCGGGAATTCCAGGAGAGTAGGCAAGTATGATTTATTCAGACCAAAAAATTTCTGCCTCCACTGTGTACACTTTGAGCTTGCCCATCCCCTCATTAAATAAGCTTTAGCTTAGGCTAGCAAACACACTCGGCAATATTTACAGTAATCTCAAGCAATTAGCCCAATATTAAATGTGTGGGTGCAAAACAATGCAGATTCTAGCTCCTCAGCCCGAACACCAGGTTCTCATTGCACCTGGTCTCCTACATCTGTGCTACATGGTTAAAGAACAGCAGTATGTTGAAAATGTGAATATATACATTCCAATACCAAACTGAGCAGGCATCTGACTGATTCACAAGAGTGCATATGAATATGTAATATAAACAAAGTGACAATAGCTACTAGGAAATTTGGTATGGCTGTATATTTCAAAAGAAAAAGACCACGTAGATACAACACCATCAATTTATTTGTTAGAACTAAATGCTTTTCTTTTAACATGTCACATTTGATAACACGTTTGCAGTCAAGTATTATTTTCATTATTACACTTTGGTAAATAGTTTTTATAAAAATGTATAATTATACTCAGGACAGAAAAAAAAAGAAGAAGATTTTCTCCACTTTAAACATAAATAGATCAGATCAGAAACTGTACATGTATGTGGTCTAACTGCATCGCCAATACTTTATGAATATTTAATGACTTCAAAAGTCTTGGTGACCATGGGAAGTCACAAAATGCAACAAACCTCCAGCTCTCCCGAGACTTATATGACAATTAGGTTTGTTTTAAAATAATTAGGTGCACACTAATTACTTTCCAATTAAAATGTTTTTAAGCACTACAACATTTTCAGAGAAACAGACTTCAAAGGCACTGGGAAATATAACACTTTTTGTTCCTGCAGATCAGATTTTGGAATATCCTACTTCTTTTTAGTGTTCTTTGAACTCATACTTGAAAATAGTAATATTTTATCATGCACAATTCTTCCCTGTTGCAAGTGTCAGTTAAAAAATCTACAATGCAGCAGTGTCATACACATGTGTATCACTCCACAAAATATCAACAGGCTGTATAGGAAAAATATATGTAAATAAAATGTTAATAATGACCTATTTAACAACTGATTATAACTGGCTGTAGATGCCAGAAAACATACCATATAATAAAAGTAAAGGTACAAACAGTCCGTATACTGTATGTTACAATGCAATTGACACTATATGCCAGGCAAGTAATGTAACATTAATCAAGACATTGCTAATATCTGGCATCAGATGTCTAGCTTGAGTCTCAAATATTTCTTAGATGCATTTAACTAGGGTAAGAGAATCGTTTTGTTATCACCTTTCATCTACAGCATGGACATGGCTGCATTTGTCAGAGCTACACAGGGAAAATTATATGTTGGAAGAAGCAAGGTCCCCCAAAAGCACAGAGCAGTGATGTGAGACTTTTTTAAAAGAGAGGCAGGAAGGTTATGGTGTCAAAAAGCACCTTTATGTCAAACAAAGTTCATACATTATTATTATTACCATTTATTTATATAGCGCCACTAATTCCGCAGCACTGTACATAGAACTCACTCACATCTGTCCCTGCCCCATTGGGGCTTACGGTCTAAAATCCCTAACACACACACACACACACACAGACTAGGGTCAATTTGTTAGCCAATTAACCTACCAGTATGTTTTTGGAGTGTGGGAGGAAACCGGAGCACCTGGAGGAAACCCACGCATACACGGAGAGAACATACAAACTCCTCACAGATAAGGCCATGGTCGGGAATTGAACTCATGACCCCAGTGCTGTAAGGCAGAAGTGTTAACCACTTAGCCACCGTGCTGTTTTACATAACCCATGGACCTTATTGGATATACTTAAACCATTGGAAGATTTCATTATCAATATAACTATAATACCCAGAAGTTTGCTTGTAAGACTGTGCTGGTGTACTAGTAGGGACAAATGTGGGGAACTAAGTTGTGGGTTGGGGTTAGGATTTTTTGAGAACCTAAGAATGTCTTTGACAGTATTGTGTATAAGAGTATTTGTACACTGTAAGGATCATATTAGAAGTTCCACATCTGCTATTGTATGCTAGGTTCCAAAGCGAAGCAGAGGGTGGTGGAAATCCATTGGCAAAAAGAAACATTACACTGGGAAAAAAACCTGATAAGTTATAATATACACACACATATATAAAGGAAGGAGCACTCCTGGGACATCTTGATTTTGACAAATTGCCTTGTTGGGTCTGAAGCGTTGGAATGAAGTATTTTCTTTTACAACCAAGATGTCCCAAGAGTGTTTATTTCTTTGATTTCTACATGAGTAGCTGCCCCCGCACCTGGGAAGAAAGTTGTTAACATGAGTATATACATCTCTTTTTGTGTGTGTGTATATATATATATATATATATATATATATATATATATATATATATATTTAACACACACATCAAAAATGTATATTAAACTAGAAAACTGTACATTACAGCTGAGTTACTCTACTAACGCAATGTCTCAACATTGTACCAGTAACTAATAATAGTCATAATGTTATATCCAATACGTAATTCCAGCTCTATAATTCTGCATACACCCTTTGGCTACACATTTGCATGACATTACCCACTATACATTGCAACAACACCTTGTTTACTTAGTAAAGAGGAATTTTAGACCTATCTGAGCAAACTGACTGCTCTCTAGAACCCTCTTTCTCTCTATTGAGAATGTTTAGCAATTTTGTTCAACTGTTCTACCGTAGAAGGGCACAAACAAGGCAGCAACAATAGTGGAAAATAACCGTGCCTGTATGCAAAATATCCTTTCAGAAGACATTGCAGTGGTGCTGCTGAAATGATGTGGTGCAGCCTCCACAGAGAATAATGTATTTAGCTTCTTTGTTTTGAGGCATGAGTGCTTTGTCCCAATCTTAGATTAAAGAATGGTCTCTAAACATGTATGCAATTATAATTTGTCTTTTATCAGCTCCTGTGAAAGCGCAGCTGTGTTTTCACACAGTCTGTATTATACACTCAGCAGCAACCACCCCTCCAAACTGGCTACTGTTTCCAGACAATTTTTAACTGGCCCCAGAAAGAGATCTAAACCAATCAAGTCAGTTTCCTTTAGCCAGCAATAGTCTAGAAAGACCTCAGCTAACCTGTCTTTGTCTTGCCAGCATGCTGAATATATACCCCCCATCCCCAACATACAGCCAAATAACGTCATCCTTCCAAAACCAATCAGTAAACTAATGTGTACAGGATACACCTTTATCTTTCTATGGTCAGACAGATACATCAAAGTGGTTATTTTATGATGGTTTATTAATATACCCATACTCTATTATTGCCAAAGTCACTGTCAGTCAGGCTCGGGAAGACAAAGAATATTACCATGAAAATTGCTATTGTTATAATTGCCTTATGTTTAAGTGTGCATATTCCATATTTAATGACTCACCAATGTTAATATTTTGTAATACATTCAATAAGAATGATGAATAATATATAAATGAAAATCAAAACTAATTAGAACAATTTTTTCACCTATAATTAAAATACAGTTTGCATTTAATCCCCATAGCATATATTCAACTTATTTTAAAAGTTTCTGTTACTCACAAATTCTTGTGACACATTCAGCCTGAAATACCTATAGGTGTTACTATTGCTACAGTGATCTACAAAGAGATTTAGGGGTATATTTACTAAAGTGCGGATTTGAAAAAGTGGAGATGTTGCCTATAGCAACCAATCAGATTCTAGCCGTCATTTTGCAGAATGTACTAAATAAATAAATATACCCCTTAGCCTGTGAATAAAAGATCTTTATAGCATCATACTACAAATATTTAGGGGTATATGTACTAGGCGGAATCGCCGATTACCGGCACTTTGAATTAATTTTTTTAAAACTGTACTTTTATTGAAGATAAAGCCCATCAGGTTCAGTCTTTAATAAAATTGCCGTTTGAAGAAAATGACTTCTACTCCATGGCAGGTTTGACAGGTGTACCGCCCCAATCAAACTCCCCACCAGCCACTGTCCTTGGAGCAGGAAATCGGTGGTTTCGGTAAATATACCCCTTAGTCTTATATAGCATGAAGTGGTTATCTTCATATTGACATGTGGCAGAGTCCTTCTCTAAGCAATTTAGACTTAAAATTGTGGCAAAGGAAAGGAATGCACAATTTACATTTAGCAGTTATTGAACTATTGAAAACATCTGAGCAACAAACATTATGAATTTAACACCTGAAACATTATGTATTTTAAGTGATATTCCCCTTGATACTAATGGCAGAACAATTGAAATAATTTTATTAAGAAATAGTGAGCCAAAGGTTGTTCGGTCATACCTATGTCAAGGAGTTGTGATAGTAAAATTGCTGTATGAGAGCATAGTGGTTAAAACATAGAGTTAAGCAATATTAAATGTAACTGTCTTCGTTAAATGTTTCTGACTTGCATAAACTTGGTTCTGTTGACACCAGTACATTCCGTTCCATAGGTTGTTTAAAGCCAAGTTGAATTTTCTGTAAACTGTCTGACCACAGAATATTCCAGAAGATCTGTTGACATCTAAAGGGGCATGGAGTTATAAATGTGGTGATAAGTGGGACAATGAATTTTAAATTTGTGATAATTTTCTCTATATTTTTGTGTGTTGTTAAACTTTTGTGAATTTGTCATAAGTGTTGTGACTTCTCATATGGGGGCATATTTATGAAGTTGTGCTAGCACAATTTCACTGTCTTTCCGTAACTCCAACGCAAGTTGGAGTGTGCTGCATATTTAAGAGCGGTGCATCGCACCAGATATCGTGGATATCTGCTGCTTTGCCTTCTGCTTCATTTTTGGGAGCAGTCACCATTTAATAGTATGGTGACTGCTCCCTCTCGAAATCTAACAAGTTCTGAAAAATAGTTTTTTTCGGAAACTTGTCATGTTAAAGCTGGCGTACTATATCATAATTGTAAAATTTCAGTGCTGTCAGCTCTGCTCCGAAGAACAGAGCTGGACAGCGCATGTGTGAGGGGATCACATAATCCCTCACTGTCACTCACCGCTCTCGCTCTGCAACTATAGTTGCAGAGACAGAGCGGAGATGTTTGTGCGCATGTCCAGTTCTTCGAACTGCACATGCGCAATTGCAGTAAGAAGAGAAACGAAGAGGGCAAGGAGAAGATCCGGAGACAGCGCATTCTGAAGAGGTGGGGTAAGTATGTTTTTTTTTATCACAGAAACAGCAGTTTATCGGAAATGCTGTAAGGATTGAAAACTATTTTTCACTTTATGTGAACAAATGTGCCCCATGGAGTTTCGATTTGTCAGCCCTGACAGTTTAAACTTTTGCCCGATTCAGACTCTTCATCGTTAAGGACAGGGATTTCTCCAAGGATTCTATTCCTCCGGAGACTGAATGTGGCCACGATGTAAGCTTTTTATCTGTCATTCTCTGTGGAGAGAAAGGACCAGCTTGTTGCCTGTCTTTGGAGTTTGCTCTGGGTAAGTATTATATGATGCGTGTACATGTGTGATTAAGAACATATTTTTTTTATTATTTAATAGCAAATATTGTATCAACATTTTAAAAGTAACTTTTATTTTGTTATTATAAATCCACATCATAGCAGAATGTGCTACATGTGTTTGTAACCATAAGATCCTCTAGTTAGGCTTGGCTATTAGGACATACCTAAGTGACTGTATCTCCTGGCTGCAGTGGTATACCTGTGTTTCCTGCAATACACTGAATAGGGATGTTATTGTGCACAAATGGTGAGAAAAAGGGGGCAAGTTGCCAGTCCTTAGTGCTGGAACTCCCAGGGAGGGGTGCGGAGTAACTGGCAAATGTAAATGTTATGCATTACAAACAGGGTCTGATTGATGTGAAAAATTTTAAGATAAGGGCAGTATACTTTATATCCCTCTTACCGACAGGACAGAAAAGTGTAAAAATGTGCATTTTTGTTTTGTTTGTTTTTTTGTATATTCAAAAGAAAGATGTTTGTGAAGGGGTACCTGTCATTGAAAAATAAAAATTAAAAAATGTATACAAATGTGTTTGATTGATTGCACCTGTAAAAAGAAAAGAAAAAAAAGCATTGTTTATATTGTTGCACTGTTTTTAAACTGAAGCTTAGAAACTGGGAGATGAGAAACAAAGAAAAAGTAGAAAGTGCTTTTTTAAGGTTGTATACCGAGATTGTTTGTGGATATGACGTGAAATAATAGTAAAGTCAAAGATAATTTATTGGTTGGTTTGTTGAAGTTGTTATTGAATGTGGAATGGATGGTTAGGGGGATACTCAATTGGCCGTGTTACGGACAAAAGTAACGCGGCATGCGCACTATTACCATAGTAATTTACGTACAGCGATTTCAACACCAGTTTTTGCCAGTTTTTTAACACTGAATTCTGCCCGCGGGCAGAATTCAGTGTTAAAATTACCGTATTAACAGTAATATGCTTAAGGCTGCGTTGTGTCCGTTGTTCCCCCCATAGACGTGAGACAATAGGAAATATACCTGTCTTAGCTTTTGACTGTCTGAATGTTTGAAAATGCATGTATGGTTGCAAGTATTCTTCAATAATTCAAGCGTAATTAAATTGTCTTCATGGAATAGTAACAAGAACTTAAATTGAATCTGATCAGTACCTAAAAAAAAAAAAAGAAGATGAGACTTGTAGTTTTCTAAGAAATCACTCATATCTGTTTCACGTCCAGGGAGGTGAGTGTTTCAGTTTTCACTTTGCAGTGGTTACTAGAGAGTGGAGAATGTTGATCCAAAAGAACTTCTGTTTTCTGCTTTTAACTATAGACAGAGAGATTAAATATTTTACCTTCTAAACAGGTGTGAGTTATAGTTTTATACATTTTTGTGTATTGTATTATTGTGTCCATATTGTGTAGTATTGCGTGTTTTATGCTTTGTGTTTGCAACTGTATATATTAATCTGTGTTAACACTGAACAATTGGGTAACAACACAGGTAAAAGTACCACATTAGTTCCAAAGTAAATATATTTTCCTGCTAGACTGACAATTATCTATGTTCTATTGTAGGCACGCAATCGGTGGATCACTAAAATTGATTAAACTAGAAGTCTGAACATGACCTTCCACCCTTTGTTTTGAGGAGCCACAGGTTGAATTTCTGTGTTTTAATTAGATTTCCCAAAGACTTGTTCTCTTTACCCCCTTTGCACCAGATACAGTGAAAGGAGACACTAAACAACATAGAGCAATAGCTTTAAATTGTTCTCTAACAAGTATTTCTCAGGTCATCTCACAATATTAAGCCTGGCACCCACTGGCGTATGAGCAAAGCTACTTCAAATGCTAGTTGAAACCATATGTATACATGTGAGGCCTGATTCATAATGGAATGTAATTGCTGATACAGGCCGTGTTTTGCATTAATTTGCACTGCACATCCCCAGAAACGAACTATACACCAGTGAACGCAAGAACATCCAATTCAACTTCGAACGCAAAGGGTACATTCTGACAGCCTACAATTTCATGGGCAGAATGGGGAGGGGATGGTGCATATGCATGCAGTCAATGTATAGTAAAAACGGGCCAAGCTTGAGCGCATACAAAAGAGTTCAATTAAAGCTTTGGGCATTACTAAGGTGCGTGTTTTTCAGTCATATCACTTGCACTAGCTACAGGTCAAGTGTAAGTACTGAATGATAGCGATAAAGGTTATGTGTGCATGCTATGATGTGTTTGTAATCAAGAATAACTGTAAAAATGCATTTATATATAATAGACATTAAAACATCCTGATAAATGTATTTCATTGGAAAAAAACCTGAAAATAATATTTTTTTAATCATTAGGGATTCATTTTAATCATTATTTTTTGTCATTAAGGATTATGTTATTAACAGGTGACAATAATTGAATACTTTTTTTTTCTGTGTGTTCTGCGACTTTATATACCACAAATGTATTATGTATTGTATGTATTGTATGTATCCTGCAGTGTGTTGTGTATGTCTCAATAAGGCAAGCGCCAAATATGCAGATCGTACCTAGACCAATATTCAAAAAAAGCTGTTTCTTCAGATCTGCTTCTAGCTAAATACAGATGTGCGTATGGTCGATTTAAAAGGAAATGCACAATTCGTTCATTTTTGTGCTTAGCCTTACACACAAACTGGATATCAATGGGCTCAATAGAACTAATTTAGAGTTGGAAGTATGTCTGTTTTTTTTAAATTACCGTATATACTCGAGTATAAGTCGACCCGAATATAAGCCGAGGCACCTAATTTTACCTCAAAAAACTAGGAAAACTTATTGACTCGAGTATAAGCCTAGGGTGGGAAATGCAGCAGCTACTGGTAAATTTCAAAAATAAAAATAGAATTAACAGTTCCATTTTGATGACTTTTTATAGATGTTTTTATACTGTGCAACTTTATATATTATTATGCCAATTTGCTAATAAATGAGCTGTAGCCTATGTTCCAGGTTTGGGCAACCTTCAGCTCTCCAGTTCTGGACCATAAGCAGCTGCCACAGGCTGAAACTTGTACAACAACAGGTGCTACAAGTTCTCTAAACGTGATAAATGTCTCCGTGACAGCTTACAGAATTCTGCCCTTAATAGTGTCTGGACATCATACATAAAGAGGGGACGTTATTATGAGAACACAGGAAGACACTTTATAAAGGAATTACAGAACAATTCCTAAGTTTAGAGATGTTCTCTCTCAGTAAAACTAGAGTAAAAGGACTGCAATATATGGATTTACATTACCATTATCTGTTTTATTTGGATTCATAGGGGGGTATTCAATTGTTAGCGTTAACGGGGAAAAACGAGCGCTCAAAAAATCTTAGCGTTAATACGGTAATTACTCGCTCAATTTCAGCTCGGCGAGCTGAAATTCCGCGAGTAAACTACCGTATTAACGCTTTTCTCACGCAATATTACCGTATAAACGGTAATATTTTTTGAGCGCTCGTTTTTTCCCGTTAACGCTAACAATTGAATACCTCCCATAGTTTGCAATTGAAAAGTGGGAATGAATAAAGATTGTTTAAACCAAACCCCCCTTATAAGTAAGCACTCCGTGCTTGGGGACTAGAAGATGATGCGTCCCAGGCACTGCACTCACCTTTTGGGTCTATCTGGAAGCCGCAAGAGTTGCCGAGGTTGCAGTGAAAGATGGACATTCCCCAGCAGCACCCGGAGCCCAAGACGCAGACAATCAGGAACAGCAGTCTGCAACGGGACCCGGGAGAACCGCTGTATATGTGCAGTCTAATGCCGGGCAGCGTCTGAGCGAGTGTTCCCGACGCGGCTCTGCGCAGTGTGACGTGATGTCAGAGGTCACTCTGCACAGGCCGCACCTCCACCACCCACCTTAACCGCTTCTCTCCCCACTAGGGATGCCGCTCACCTAGCTCACTCGAGTATAAGCCGAGGGGGGACTTTTTCAGCACAAAAAATGTGCTGAAAAACTCGGCTTATACTCGAGTATATACGGTAAATACACATTTCTGTACTGTGCATGCGCACCAAAAATACTAGGGATGTGCACCGGCGACTTTTGGTGTCTCGTGTTTTGGATTCGGATTTTCGCGATGTTTTGGGTTCGGATTTGTTTCGCAAAAAACACCTGCCGAAAGGTTTTGGTTCGGATTTAAGGTTTTAGATTCGGATTTTTTTTGAAAAAAAGCATAAAAAGTTCAAAAATCAAGTTTTTGGGCTTATTTTCACTCCTACGCTATTATTAACCTCAATAACATTCATTAACAAGCATTTCCACTAATTTCTGAACACCTCACAATATAGTTATAAGTCCAAAACGTTGCAACGAGGTATCTTTCTGGACTGCGTAGTGGAGTGGTCCCCACAATATAATAAGAAAACCATCAACTGGTCTTAATCGCACCAAAAAGTGTACCTGGACTGCGTAGAGAAGTGGGTCACCACAATATAATTTAAAAACCCTGAACTTGTATGATTCGCACCAATAAATGTATCTGGACTGCGTAGAGGAGTGGGTCACCACAATATAATAAGAAAACCATCAACTGGTCTTAATCGCACCAAAAAATGTACCTGGACTGCGTAGAGGAGTGGGTCACCACAATATAATTTAAAAACCCTGAACTTGTATGATTCGCACCAATAAATGTATCTGGACTGCGTAAAGGGAGTGGGTCACCACAATATAATAAGAAAACCATCAACTGGTCTTAATCGCACCAAAAAATGTACCTAGACTGCGTAGAGGAGTGGGTCACCACAATATAATTTAAAAACCCTGAACTTGTATGATTCGCACCAATAAATGTATCTGGACTGCGTAGAGGAGTGGGTCACCACAATATAATAAGAAAACCATCAACTGGTCTTAATCGCACCAAAAAATGTACCTGGACTGCGTAGAGGAGTGGGTCACCACAATATAATTTAAAAACCCTGAACTTGTATGATTCGCACCAATAAATGTATCTGGACTGCGTACAGTAGTGGTCACCACAATATAATTAATAAAAACCCTCCACGGCTCTGAATTTCGCAAAAAATAATTCTGGACTGTGTAGTGGGGTGGCCCCGGTACTTAAAAAATTTTTAATTAGTTTTTTGTATATTTTTTTTTTTTACTTTTTTTAAATTTTTTAAACACTTGGGAATCTTGGGGAAATAACTATGCCCTTAGAAGCACAGAGCACGGGACACAGGACCACTGGACTGAACAGGACATAGCACACAGGACCCAGCAGCGCCACTGAACTCAAAATTGACAGAGCACAGCACACAGCACCACTGGACTGATACTGCAGAATGTGTGAACTTTGTAATATTGCAGCAGTACCACTGGACTTTTACTGCTGAATGTGTGAACTTGGTAATATTGCAGTACCAATGGGCTTATACTGCAGGATTGGTTTGGCAAATTTTGTTGTAATTAAAAAAATAAATAAATATTTTTTTGTATTTTTTTTTATAACTTTTTTTAATTTTTTAAACACTTGGGAATAATGGGGAAATAACTATGCCCTTAGATGCACAGACCACAGGACACAGCACGACTGGACGGAACAGGACACAGCACAGGACCCAGCAGCACCACTGAACTCAAAATTAACAGAGCACAGCACACAGCACCACTGGACTGATACTGCAGAACAGAACACAGCACAGAACAGCACAGAACTAAACAGCACAGCACAGCACAGAACTAAACAGCACAGCACGATATCTACCAGAACAGAGGACCACCTAACACACCCTCCCTCTACCCTGATCAATGCCCGAGTGAAGATGGCGGCGACTAGCGGGGAATTTATAGGTTCCGAGTATCGCGAGATCCGACAACGGGATTATGACTCAGAGCCTCGCTTTCAAGTTTTCATTTGGCGCCAATACCCGGATCTGTCTCGGATCCGACTCGGATCGGCAACGTTCGGGTGGGCTCGGATTCAGGAAATCCAAGTGCGCTCATCTTTAAAAAATACATATGCATACATGTGTATCTTTGACTTGGGTCTTCCTATATCTGGAGAGGAGGAATGGGAGTGGGAGTCAGAGTCTGGCAAGCGTAGACTGAGTAAAATAAAGGTGTATTCACATAATTGTAACACAATTAGACATGGATGCATTTGCAAATATGCTTTTTAGATGGTGTATCTCTTGCGGGTCCTGGAGGGCATGTGCAACAATAAACAATGTTCATGATGATTATCATCATCATTATCTAGCCACTTCTAATTGGCTGATTGCATCTTGACCCGTAAAGTTGATAGTACTTAAGTCATTAGCATGGCAGTTATATTATATAAAGCTGGATCGTCTATTCGCATTACTTAATTAACCTTTTATTTTGGACCATTGCAGGAAAGAAGATTTCCATTAGGGTAAATGATTTTCAAGGGTAAAACAACAGTTGTTTTATTTAATGTAATTAGTGTGACATTCACATTTATTAGTAAGTTTCAAGACACTATTCTCTCTTGCTTACAGGACACTTAATTGCATTATTATATTGTGTATATATTGAGCAGTGATTGGCAAAAGGCAGCCTTGTGAGTCGTCAAGTGCGGCCTCTAGCTCCATCCTACTTTATTGTCAGATTTGTTTATTATAGCTTGTAACACTTGTTTAAATGCCTGATGATGTGTTATTACAAATGGGTATCTATTTCTTTGATTAACCGTATTGTTTTAAATTACTATTTAGATTAAAGGTAATATGTGGCCCTCTTAAAGGTTGTATCTAGTTGCCCATCACTGAATATAATAAAAGAGTAATGTGACCTTAGCGTTTAGCATTTACTATCAAGCCACATCTGTACGCTATCTCTATACTATCATGGGGTGTACGTATACACAGTTTTATGTTTACTGCCACAAATGCTTTTGTTTTACAGCATGGCGCGCCTTGAGATGCATCTAACTGAAGATATCCAAGTGAGGCCATAATCAATAACGCTCACAGATCTTGCAGAATTGATGAGTCCCTAACAGATTCCCCTTACATCTATCAAAATATACTGAACAGGACTTGGAGAAGTCCACAACACTCATGGTTGATGTTTAATATGGACTTTTCCAGAGTAAGTGGAAGATTATTCAAATAAAAAATTGCCAGGTGTAACAATCACTTAATGGTGACATTAAAATGGTGACATTATAATGCACATTGTGCATTTCAATTTCTAACTACAACAGTTTCTGTACAGATAAATAACTTGACTGACTGAGTAGAAGACTTGCACAAAGTGGACCTAAAATAGAGTTGGTTGTAAAAATGTGTAAAATACACATTTTGGTACTGCGCATGCGCACAAAAAATGCTTCACAAGTTCCTATGTAGACTCAGGTGCATCTTACACATGCTAATACTTATGTTTATAGAGGCAGATGGGTGGAGTGAAGGGGTGTGTATATGTAGGCCCAGAGCTGCAGCTGGCATCACCCTACGCCCCCCGAGATAGCCCGTAAAATAGAAACATAGAGTTGTAAGGCAAATAAGAACCACATGGCCCATCTAGTTAGTCTACCTGTTTTTTAACCTATAACCTACGGTAACCTCAAACCCTATTTGATACTTAGTTGTTTGTCTATCCTAAGCATGTTTAAATTGCTCTACCATCTCTGATGGGAGGCTTTTCAACTTATCCATTACCCATTGTGTAAAGTCAATTTTCCCTCAAATTTCTTCTAAACCTACTTCCCTTCAGTTTCAATGCATGGTCTTGTGTTTTAATACTTATCTTCCTTTGAATAATGTTTCTCTCCTGTACCTTATTAAAACCCTTGAAATAGTTTAAAGATTTAATCATATCCCCCTCTCCCTTCTTTGCTCCAAACTATACCATTTGCAAAGTCCCCAATAAAGATATTAAAAAGCACTGATCCAAGCACATATCCTTGAGGTACTCAACTGGTAACTTTCCCTCCTGTGAATGTACTCCATTTACTATAACTCTCTGTTTTCTATCCTGCAACCAAGATCCTATCCAATCAACCATCTTAGAAACCAATCCCAAGCTTTCAAGTTTATTTAACAGCCTGCAATGTATAAAAGTGTCTTACTATAAAGTCTTACTAAAGTCTAGATAAGCTGCATCTACGCCCCCTTCCTGATTAATCTATTACTTTATTAACCAGTCAAAAAAGTTAATAAGATTTGTTTGACATGATCTCCCCCAGTAAATGCTGTTTGGGGTCCTGTACATTACTGGGTATTTGATTTTCTGCAACTCTTCTAAAGTGTGAAAAGTGTGCTACAATCTATTTCTCTACTACTGATGTAAGGCTCACTACGTTTGAACACATTGCAGTTAAAATTAATGCATTTAACTATTCAATAAAACCACACGTGCATTTTTTAAAATGCTATTTTTAATGACAGTGACGTCTAAACCAGCTTTTAAATTAAATGTTTTAACAAGTTAACAAATTAAAAATTATTCAGTATGGCCACAAAGTTATCACATAACTTTATTTATTGCACCAAAGTGTTTGAATGCAAAGCTTCATGGCTTCTTATAACTCAAATGGAATCTTAAAATGCTGTGTTTCCACCATTATTACTGAGTAATTTAAAAGGGTGCACCTTCTCCTGCACAAATGTATACATCTCCGTGCTCCAGCCCCCTTCACTTTAACAAACTACTCTATTCATCCAATACATACAGAAGGTCTTTACAAGCATAAAACAGAAGATTCACAAAGCAGATTTAGTTTAGAAAAAACCTGCACCTAGATTTTGTTAGAACATATGCAATGAAATATAATGGTGAAGAGGACACATTTTCAGGGGCTATGCTTGCGGTAACTTTTCCATTTTCTCTCTGTAAAATAACTTGAATTCTCAGGACGAGATCAGGTCTCATCCTACCATTTTAATGAGATAAAACACTTCCTATACACAGTGCACTTTGTAAACTAAAAACAAATAAATAACTTAAAAATGGGTTACTTGTCCACTTTGATATCCCTTATACCAGGGAGACCACGCAAGTGGGTCTAGACCATGTTCGTGTTATGAATTTTATGGAACTTGAATGAATTCAAATAAATGTGTACATATGCTTATGTCTAAAGAGTTAAAAAGAGTTACTAGAATGCAGAAGGAATAGTCTGCTCAAATTGGTATCTAACAAAGAGGAAAATAAGACAAATTCCTGTACCTGACTGCACCAAGTTACAAGAGAACCAGCTGAAACCAGATATACCGGACACCAGCAAGGTCAAACACTATAGGGGGGAGTACCAGGACAGGGTGTGTTACTAAAATCTGCCCAGTAAAAAGAAAGGTATATATGACTGTGTAAATGCATTACTTGGTGTTCAGATTATTGCTAGAATGTGGAACCCATTCTTACATGTCTGAATAAAGAAGCTCACATTTGGATTTTTGGCTTATGATGTTTGACAGGATGTGTAACTAAAATTTGCCCAGTAACAAGAAAGGTATATAAGACTGTGTAAAAACATTAATTGTAAGTTCAGATTCTTGTTAGCATACTGCACCCATTCTTGTATGCCTGAATAAAGAAGCTCACATTTGGACCTTTGGTTTGGGATTTTTGACTTCATACTGATTGGTAAAATCCTAGTTATAATAGCTTGGTGCTATGTGACTTGAATTCCACAGACAGCTCTGTTGAATATGACTTCTAACTGTAGGACAGGAATTAACAGAGGCCACAATTAAAAAGTGAGCTTTATTGGAGATTGCAGATGTATGTGATTGTTTCAAATTTTTGTGTGTGGCTTTTACTTTTATAAGATAAAGAATACTAAATGACTTCATGTACTTAATTAACATCTGTGTGCCTGGCTTTTAAAACACACTCTGTCTGTTGCATTAGATAATGCCTTATTGTTTATTGCTTCTGTGTATTGCGTGATGGTGGAGGGTATTATACATTGCAGAATATCTTCCCTGTGAACAATCCCATCAATTTTTTTTAGATAAATGACATGCATTTTTAATGTACATTGATATCTACTGACCACTACCCTGCTACACCCAGAGTGAGATCGTTAACTCTACCTCCCCTTTTGTCACCTAGCATGCTTGTCAACACACCAATCTAATTCTTAGTAGGGAGAGAAAGGGGGCAGTGAATAGAAAGCTGCAATCTACTGTGTAGGTTTCACAGTGTTTAATTCAGTGAACAGACATGGACATATAGTGTACTGAACCCTGCCACAATAATGCCCATTAAGGGGGGAGAGAGCACACAACACACCACACAATTGCTTATAATTAGTGGAGCAAAAGTTCTGACACTGTATCACAGATGGTAGTTGCCACAGACATACTAAAGCTGGTACCTCTATCGCATATACAAAAAGAAATAAAGCCTCTTAGAAGTCTTGTTGTTGCCTAAGCAAATAACAGTGATTAAATCTCAAACAAACTCATCAGGATAAGACCCAGGGCTAGATTTACTAAGGATCGAGTTTGGTGGCAGTCTAGGGGTCCAAGCCGCCGCATTTACAGTTTGAGGCTGTGATTTAAAATGGCTGGTGATGTATGGCAGATTGGAAACAGCTAAACTGCCAGCGGTTTCGTCCAAAGTGCCGACGGCATGATTAAAACCGCCATCCAAAAGACAGGACAGGACTGTTTTAATACCTGCTTCTGAATGACTTGATAGTTCAAACATGATGTTTGAGCTATATTGCCATTTAGAACATACAAGGAAGCTCTATTGACATTTGAATTATTGGGCCAATCAATACTGATTAAGAGGCAAAATTATTTTAAAATTACCTTGTGGTTTAATTATAAATTACATTTTCTCTTTAATCGATAAATAAGGACTGTTCCAATAATTTAAATGTCAATAGTGCTTCCTCTTATATTCTGAATGGCAAAATATCTCAAACAGTATGCAGTTTGAGCAATTTCACAACCACCTCTTTAAAGTTGGTCGCTTGGATGGTGGTTTTGTAAAACCCAGCTTAGTAAATCCGGTGGTTTGTATGTTCCTTATTGTTAAAAATTGGGATGGCGATTTGTAAAGTGGTGGTTTTGTAAAATGTAAATTTTGGCTGTTTTAATGGCGGTTTGGGCTTTAGTATATCCGGCGGTTTTCAGAACCGACAGAAAAAAAAATCGCAGAAAACTGTCAGTTTAACCAAATCGCCCTTTAGTAAGTCTAGCCCCAAGTGTCAAAAATCACAGAGCGAATGCAGCTTCCACTGCAGCTGCCACAACAGCAGCTGAAAAAAAAGTTGTTTTGATGCCCCTATGATACTGAATGTTGTTGTTGTTATGGACAGACTTTAATATCTTTGCAATCAACATTTTCTTTAATAGGACATCTCCTGATGGAAGATTAGGGCATGGATAGCTGATGCCCAAGGATTGTGGCTCAGTAGAGAAGGAAAGCCAGTAGCACCTAAGTCCCTTCTACCTGCACTGGCTGAACTATCACATGGATTAACCCATGTAGACGGGCAGGGTAAGTCTGATAAAGACCAACTGGTATGCCCCTGGATCCTCCACCCATGCTGCTAAACATTATAAGGGTTGCCTCCTCTATTTAATGAGCAATCCAGGCAGACTAGTGCCCACAGAACCTTCTCAGCTCCCACCTATTGAATGACCCTTGCAGGTAAACCAGAATGACTTTACCCAACTCCATAAGGTGAGAATGTTAGAGTACATGTATATGTATGAATATATGTCAGGATAAATAGAGGTCTATCCCATGGCCTCACAAACTACTAGCAAAGAAATGAATGCAGGAATTTGTGTGCAGGTATGGAAAACTCCAGGTGTACTCCGATAAATTCATCCAACAGACTTGTCTATAATGGCCTTACCTCTTGTATTGCACACCAGAACAGCACCAAGAGGGCCTCTGGACATCTCCCCATATATGGGAAACTCCCCAATGTGATGTTATTCCCAGCCATTAACTAGGCTACAGCCCAAGATGTGTCAATGAAATATCTGATAAAATGACTAATCATTTGAAGGAGTTGCAAGCATCTGTGATAGACACACAACCGTTGCAGCTTTCTATATGCCAATCCATAAAAGCAGGAGACGTGGTAATGATAAGAAGTTTCTTATGTTGGGTCTCTTTAGCAGATCAATGGGAAGAACCATGTCAAGTGCTACTGATGTCATCAACTGCCGTGAAAGTTAAGGAGAAGCTTATGTGGATACACGTTTCTCACTGAAAGAAGGTGATTCCTCCTAAACCACAGCACAATTGGGCAATGTCCTGTCAGACAGCCAAGAGAGCACTTTATTACAGATATATGCTAAAGTTGCTAAGACAATGAATGAAACAAAGTGTTGGGTTTGTAAACATCTGCCTTTAAATGCTAGACATGATATTCCCATTGTTGTAATTCTGTTATCTTGGGGAGAAATGATAAAACATTGATTGGAATTTTGCTTGTTATGCCTATGTGGCTAACAGATGTAGGTATATTTGCCCCACACTGAGAGCTAGTAGTTGTTAAAAACTAGTAGTTGTACTAGTATAAGTAATTATTAAAAACTTTTCCTTTCTTAAATAGGGTGTTAAATTATTGTAAGAAGACTTGGATGAGTTAGAAACTGTGTTAGAGACTATTTTAAATAAGACAAAATGAGCCCTTAAAGATGTTAATGAGGAATAAGCCCAAATTAGTAAAGGGCCTTACAAGACAGATTGGCTTTAGACCAAGTTATGGCTTTAAATAAGTGGAACCTGTGCTCCTATAGGACAGGAGTGTTGCACATACAGTATATTGTGGACCACGAAAGTGATATAAATGTTCATATAGATGAATAGACAAGCTGCAGAAAGAAATGAGGCAGGTAGGTACTAAAGGATTGGACCATTTTGGATTCCTTGGTAAATTATTTTTCAGCTTATTCTCAGGAATTTTGAAGTGTTAAAAGTAATCAAACACTTGCCTTGGTCTTAGTATGAATCGACAAGCAGTAGCCTAAGCAGAGAGTTTCCTACATATTGGGGAGCCTATAGGGTCACCCTTATCCAGTACATTGAGTACTGAGTAATTCCCTGTCCATGTCACACACCCTTCTTCTTCAATTTTTTCCCAACCCTCCTTAGTTGCAGGACCCCTAGGGGTATATTTACTAAACTGTTGGATTGAAAAGTGGAGATGTTGCCTATAGCAACCAATCAGATTCTAGTTGTCCTTTTGTAGAATGGGCTAAATAAATGATAACTAGAATACTAGTGTGTAAGAGCACGTAATTAAATCCACCTGTCACTTCTGCCATGACTAGGTCTTGATTTGTGAAATCCTCAGAAGGAGGATTGTTATGAACTCGGATGAATTCAAATTACAAATGTGTACATTTGCTTAAAGAATTAATAAGAGTTAATAGTAAACAGAACGAATAATTGGCTGAAGTTGGTATCAAACAAAGAGGAAAATAAGACAAATTCCTGTACCTGACTGCACCAAGTTACAAGAGAACCAACTGAAACTAGATATACCGAACACCAGCAAAGTCAAACACTATAGGGGGGGGGGGGGGTTACCAGAGCAGGGTGTGTTATTAAAATCTGTCCAGTAAAAAGAAAGGTATATAAGACTGTGTAAATGCATTATTTGGTGTTCAGATTATTGCTAGAATGCTGCACCCATTCTTGCATGCCTTGAATAAAGAAGCTCACATTTGGGTTTTTGGCTTATGATGTTTGACTTCATACTGATTAATAAAATGCTAACTACAACAACCATAAGTGCTTTTATGTGAGATCAGTTGTCAATTAACAAAACTGGGATTGTTGGGGTGACAACATTGCCACAGCAGTGGTCTCAGTATGATGGACCCCTGCCAATTATACCAAAGGATAAAAAAAGACACAATTTTAAAATAAACTTTAATTGAAGTTTAACTGGGACTGGATGAGGAATTTGGGGTGCATTCTGCCTACTTTGTTCTTATTTATATAATTAGTATTTTACAAATTGTACTGTTGATGATTCTGTGTGTTAGGCAATGGGAAACCAGTGTAGGGCATTTCAGAGTGGTGTAGTGAATGTGTAGTGGTAAGACACAAATATCAGTCTTGCTGAGGCATTTCGGGTGGATTTTAGCAGGGAGAGATAGGTGAAGAGACAGCCAGGAGTTTGCAGTAGTTGAGGTGGGAAATAATGAGAGACGAGGGTTTTGGTAATGTCCAGAATTAGAAAGAAGTGCATTCTAGTTATAAAGAGAGAGGCAATATGACAGCTCAAATGTAAGGATTAAAAGGCAGAGTTAGGAGGAAGTGTCAAGAAATAAGCAAAAGATTATTACAGCCTTATTACAAGTAAATCGTAGAAAACAGCAGAAACATGCAGGAATGCAATAACAGCAGCAATATTATGGTATGGTAAGGTTTATGGAACAATTTAGGCAATTGCAGGTAGAACCATCAGTCTATGTAACCTTGAGGTAATGCAAATAATACGGTAACATTTACTGAACAAATCTGGGAATGCAGATAGAAGCAACAGTCTTGTACCAGATAAAATAGTACAGGTACCAAGAGTTCTGAATACAGAATAGTGTGATTTACACATAGATGTTGTAGATATACAGATATACAGAATATACAGAAAACAGGTATGCAGACAGTTCAAACAGATGACAGTCCAAGAACTACAGAGATGGAAATGCAGAGCTTGTGAAACTACAAGCCCCAGCATGCTTTTCCAGTAGATAGATAGTCAATAACTGTCATGGATATGCTGGGATATGTAGTTCTACAATACCAGGAGAGCAACAGGTAGGGCAGGCCTGTAGGAGATGAAAGTCTGCGACGTGATGAAGTCTGTAAAAAGTTCCAATGAGTTCATAGCCAGAAATCAGAGATCAGCAGTGTACCGTCTGTAGTTCCAGTGGATCAGGAACCAGAGTTCAGCCAAATAAAATGCCAGGGATGAGGAACCAAAGGGCAGCCGAATACAATGCCAGGGATAAGTACCCAGAGAGCAGCCAAATACAGTGCCAGGGATAAGGAACCAGAATGCAGCCAAATACAATGCCAGGGATGAGGAACCAAAGGGCAGCCAAATACAATGCCAGGGATGAGGAACCAGAGTGCAGCAAAATACAATTCCAGGGATGAGGAACCAAAGGGCAGACAAATACAATGCCAAGGATGAGGAACCAGAGTGCAGCCAAATACAATGCCAGGGATGAGGAACCAGAGTGCAGCCAAATACAGTGCCAGGGATGAGGAACCAGAGTGCAGCCAAATACAATGCCAGGGATGAGGAACCAAAGGGCAGCCAAATACAATGCCAGGGATGAGGAACCAAAGTGTAGCGAAATACAATGCCAGGGATGAGGAACCAAAGTGTAGCTGAATACAATGCCAGGGATGAGGAACCAAAGTGTAGCTGAATACAATGCCAGGGATGAGGAACCAGAGTGCAGCCAAATACAATGCCAGGGATGAGGAACCAAAGGGCAGCCAAATACAATGCCAGGGATGAGGAACCAAAGTGCAGCCAAATACAATGCCAGGGATGAGGAACCAAAGTGCAGCTGAATACAATGGCAGTGATCTGGAACCAGAGTGCAAATTAATATAATGCCAAGGATCAGGAACCAGAGAGCACAGCAACTGGAAGCCAGTGTGTAATGTTATTATTATTATTTATTTATAAGGTGCCACCGATTCCGCAGCGCGGGATACAGAAGCAAGTAACAAATAGATGAGGTATTACACATAAGTAGCACAATGAGTGTGAGTAATGCTATGGGGACTCACACGGAGTGCAGCACAATACATGACAGGATGTACAAGGGAATCAGACAGTAGACAGACATGGGGCCATAGGTAGAGAGGACACTGCCCATGAGAGATTACATTCTAGAGGGAGGAGTGGTGAGAGACAGGAGGACAGCTGGGAGAAAATGGAGATGGTAGGCGAAGGAAGAGGAAGTGATGGATAGGATGGTCAGGAGGTGGTAGGATATTCAAGCTTGAAAAGGTGAGTTTTGAGTGAGCGTTTGAAGGATTGAAGGTTGGGGGAAAGTCGAATGAGGTGGGGTAGGGAGTTCCAAAGAATGGGGGGCAGCATGGCAGAGGTCTTGGAGGCGAGAATGGGAGAAGGTAAGGAGAGTGAAAAAAAGTCAGTAAGGGCTCTGTAAGTGAGAGTAAGAAGCTTGAACTGGATTCTGAAATGGAAAGGGAGCCAATGAAGGGATTTACACAGAGGAGTAGTGGAAGAGGAGTGACAGGAGAGGAAAATGAGCCTAGTAGCAGCATTCTGTATGGATTGAAGGTCAGAAAAGTGATAGGCAGGAATGTCAGTGAGAACGATGTTGCAATAGTCAAGACGAGAAATGAATGAGTGAATGGACCAGGATTTTGGTTGCTTCCTGAGAGAGTAAAGGACAGGTTTTCATGATGTTACATAAGGTTATCTCTGGAAAAGGTATGCAGGCACATGAGTTCTTAAATAGTGAAGCTCACCAATCAGCTATTCAGAGGAAAGCACACCTGCACTGCAGCTCAGTACAAATTGAAAGCAAGGATACAGAAAACAGTCCTTTCGAGGGAGACACACCCGCACACAGCTTAGGCTTAATTAAAAGCAAATATGCAGGGAACAACCAGCTGATCCCTAATATCAATGGACTGGATGTGTGGTGTAAAGCTGAGAGCAGAGGCATGGATAATACCAAGGCAGTTGGCTTGGGGAACTGGTGAGAATGTGATTTTGTTAGGGAAACTAGTGATACTGGGTGCAGGGAAGATGATTAGCTCTGTTTTGGACATGTTGAGTTGTAGAAGCATTAACACATTAAAGTGGAGGTGGCAGAGAGGAAGTTAGACACATGGGGAAAAAAGAGAAGGAGAGATGTCATGGGAGGAAATGGAGATTTGAGTGTCATCTAAATAGAGGTGATAGTGGGTCCTGAAGAATGTATTAATTTACCAAGGGAAGAGGTATAAAAAGAGAAAAGCAGAGGGTTGAGAACAGAGCCACAAGGAAATCCAAGTTACAGAGGAAGTGGATAGAAGGATGTGTCAGAAGTAGAGACACTAATGGAGTGTTTAGAGAGGTAGATGGGTGATCAACAGTATTGAATGCAGCTCTCTGCATTGGTCTGGTCAAGTAGGATGATTAGGGATAAATGATCGCACAACTTAGCTGTGTGTAGATTATTGGTCATTTTAGTGAGGACAGTATCAGTGGAGTGTAGAAAAATGGGGTGGTAGTTGGTGATAAAGATAGGCTCAAGACATGGTTTGCTGAGGATAGCAGAGATGAGTATATGTTTGAATATGTAAGGCATAGTGCCAGAAGTGAGGAGCAGGTTGAAGAGGTGCAGGCAAGCATTTAGAGGAAGAACCGTGGAGTTCGGAGGGAATGAGGTTGCGGGACAGGTTGAATTTAAACAGGAAGGAACAAGTGGGATTAACTCATCTTCAGTATCAGGAAACAAAGAGGGTGGGTGGGTGAGTGGAGAAGGTGGGAGTGAATTACTCGATTTTACCAGAGGAGATTTCTTAATGGACAGTGTCAATTTTGCCTTTGAAATAGGTAGCAAAGTCGTTAGCAATTTGAAAACAAGGGTGGAAGAGTGGGATGGGCAGAGAAGTTGAAGGTGGCAAAGAGGCAACAAGGGTTAGGTTGGCTGGGTGAATCTTAGGGACTTAGAGAAGGTTTGCAGTATGGCAGTATTGCCAAGATAGGATAAATTAATATTGGAGGAAGTCAGCGCTGGAGAGAGATTTTCTCCATTTGCACTTAGTGGTTTGTAAACAATTTTGCAGGTGTGTTTGGAGTGTCCGTTTTGGGATTTGGATCACTAAAGACAATATGTGATGGCTGGAGCTGCCTTGTTTAGGGCTGCGGTGATTGTAGTGTTGTGGAAAGAGGCTGCTGCATCAGGACAGGACATAGTAGTAGTAGGAGTAGTACAAGTGAGGCTGAGAAAAGGATTGGATGAAAGACTGCTAAGGTGTCGCTGTATAAACATGGCTATTAGGGCAGGAAAGGGAGTCGTAGATAAGTTGAGGCAGAAAGAAAGGAGGTTGGGGATGGATAGCAAAAGGCTGAGTTTGAGAATCTGGAAATGTTGCAGAAATGGGATATCACAACATCCAGGGTGTGTCTGCCATAGAAAGAAGAAGAATTGCTGCACACCTGATAATATTTTCTTTTAACTCATACAACACAACATATCTTCAACCTCCTCAAGGGTTATAATTCAAAGATAAGAAAGGGAGGTCAGTTGGTATGGTCAGCAATGACCGCACATGCAAGATGTAGTCCAACCTGATTTTCTAGCTATCCCAATCTATACCAGTCAAAGATCCCAATAAGATTGAGATCATTGTTTCTTTCAGCCCAAACATTCTGTGAATTGCGATCATTTAGGTCTAGAATGACCCAATTGGCCAACATACCTGCAGTTATTAAGGCACAATTATTACTTCAGTAAATATATCTGTTACAGTTTTTAAGGTTCTACTCACTTCAACATTACATTTCTTCCTACATTAGGTAATGCTCAAGATTTTTAAACAAGTTCTGTATCTTAAACAAGTTAAAACACATAAAAAAGACAGATTTTCTCTGATGTAAAGTCTAAAGAAATTAAAGTTGTGATAAAGATTATTTCTGCTCTTCTTTGATAAAGCACATTGCTTTTGCTTTTAATACGGAGCTTTCATCTTTAGATATATTACCGGAAATTCCATATGAAGCAGGACACTAATTGCTTCAGGTTTCCACTAGAAATGACTCTATACATAACACAGCTTCTTTAAACAAGGTTTCAGTGGAATTACTGTACATCAATAAAATACCATACAGTCTTTTGTAGGCAGTGCTGATCATATACACCTCTGGCTCATTGGCTACAGAATGGATCAGAAACAATAGCAAGTCGGATCTTGGAAAAACAGAATCCAATGTATTAGCAGATTTTCTAAACATTCAGCATAATATTGTTCAAAAATATCATAGCTCAGTTATAGTACTTAGACTAATATAGAGTGTAGTGTAAATACATTCATCCAACACAAATCAAATCTCAAACAGAAGAACAGCAGAAAGCCAGAACACCCTTTTATATCAACTGTTCTTGATCCATAAATGTCACCCATTACTTATTTTGCTAAATATCAAATTCAGTAAAAGTCTTTTATAAATATATCAAAGTTAAACCTATTTGCAAAACCTGAGTTTTAAAAAAAATGAATAACAATTTTCAGGAACCCTTTAAGACAATAGTGCATCATTATAACATAAACCTTAACATTAGAATATTCTGCTTCAATAGTTATTCTATAGTTAGAAAAGCATGTAACTGCATGCAGAACAAGGCAGGAGAAGTAGTACTGTGCAATTGGTTAATACATTTTTCATGACTAGAGTTCTCCCTGTTCTTTTCCATCACTTAGGTTTGGGGTTGTGGTGAAACCAAGGGTTAAACTTGCCCTACCATTGATTTACTTTGTTTTCTACTGTACCAGAAATACTTTTTATCCCTTCTGTTCCCCAGTTTTCCTCCATAGTCAAGGAGAGGTGGGTACTGGGCATGTTTAATAGAGGTTAAGCCAAGTCTGTCTCTTCTAATGCTAAACCGAATTGTTTTTTTCTCACTTATCCTATGTATCATGTATGTATAATATATTACTGTAAACAGTTGTATGTTATACTGTAATAAGGTCTCTAAAAGATCTGTAGACTCCCTGCACTCCCCCGTGACCAGGCACTGCTCTTTATCCCATAGCCAGGAAGAGCAGTGCCTGGGTGCCAGAGAGTGACTCATTTGGAAGAACTTAGTGGGGGTGTAAAGACAGGACTGGCTAGGAGATATTATCCTGCTGTACTGTTCAGGATCAGAGGCTAAAGACGATGTCTGCAAAGACCAGCAATCTTTTTCTGGTTGGACAACCCAGCAGTTAGCTATAGAGACTGGTGACAATGATGTTCTGTTCTCCATGCGTGTTATATTAAACTGCTACAGTGTGATTATTAATCTTTTTTTAAGTGCTACAACAGATAATTGAGTGTGAAAAAAAATTCCCATGTACACAACTTATACAAAACATAGTGAGGTTGAAACAGGTTGAAGACATTTATCAACCATTCATAAATAAAGTAGACATAGGATATTGGATATAATTGAAAACTTGCATTATTTATCAGTCAGCAGTTAGCTGTGATCCATCTAATTAAAGCTATACTAATGAAAGCAAATGTCTGATTGTTTGCTATCCATTGCTGCACTGTGTTACTGTAACAAATACCCCCATCACCACCACCTACAAATACACACTCTCTGTTGTTGACTGCTTTGGAATTGAGATTCTAATTGTTTCATGTCTAGATTGCTAAATTTAGATTGAACTTTGCTATGGAAGTCCCTACACAGTGACTTTTCCATTCCAAAGATGCTCAAGACTAGCATATGGCATGCTGTCATTTTACCCCCATAATTGCTGTGTTCTCCAGGGGGTAAATGTATGAACCTCCGGATTCTTCAACTCCGGCGAGTTCAGCGTCTTCAGCGCTTAAATTTAAAGCGGCGCTGCTTTGTAAAGGGAAACTTCCCTTTACAAGGCAGCGCTGCTTTAAATTTAAGCGCCAAAGACGCTGAACTCGCCAGAGTTGAAGAATCCGGAGGTTCATACATTTACCCCCAGATCTCAGAGCCTTGATAGTCATAAGTGTTTTGAAATTCATTAGCAAGTGGGTAAGGCTGAGACACATTGCTGAAAACAGCTGACTGTAACCTCCAAAGTTCTACAAATAGTTGTATATTAGTATCAGTAGTAGTGTACTATTAGGTAAAAAAAAATGGAGACCAGTGTTCTCCTTTAATCTAGATACCAACATTTGCATACATTTACTGGACAATAATGTTGAATATATGTATCTATGTGCTTTATGCATTGTACATAATGTAGGCATAGCGGGGACCACTGGATATAAACATAATGCAATCCTATTTAATTTTAAATATCTCCAATAACCTTAACATATTCACCATGCAGCTAAGGATAAGCAGAGATACTTAATTAGTCTAAATAAAAAAAAAAAAAACCAAGACTATAATAAAGGTAATTTCCCAAACATAATATTAAAAACAGTACTAACCTGGCAAATTAAGCACAGCCTTCCAATATAATAATCAAAAATGGTTTAAACTCCAGTTTTTCAATTAACCACACACACACCAACAAGGGCAGAGTCTAAATACACCTGCTTATAACACGTAAGTGCAAGAAGGAATATGCTATTTTTTTTAATAAAAGTATTGGGTTGTTGAGCGGAACATCATTAATTTTGTTGCCTTCAGAGTCAAAACGTACTATTGCAGCATCATGTAATCTTTACATGTTAAAGTTACTTAAGTTCCCTATCTGCTGACATATTTTCAAAATCTCAGTGCTGCTATGTAAGCTTGTTAAGAGTTGGCATGTGAAACGGTATTTTTAATGTCTTACCAACATTTATGATAAAACCCCCATGCCACTGTATGGTAAATACATTTAGTGAAACGATTGTCAGCACTGTGCCCCACACACACATACTGATGTTGTAAGTCACGAGTTGCCACTTTGCATGTACGGCTACCGCCATTCTCCCTAGTGTAATGTAGCTATGGTTTTCTTTTTATTAATATTATTAAACATCAGTCCCCTGAGCCCTGCTGAGGATTATTCCCAGGTGAGGACTTCTCCTTTGTCACACTAACTTTAAGGAAAAGAGAGGGAGAGGGTGGAAAGGGGGAGGATCTCTGTGTCAGCCAGTGGATGTCAGTGCACTGCATGGATCTTTCTTCTCTCCTTCCCAGTGTCTGTGAGAACAGCAGCATGTACTCTGATGATAGGTGACAATGATCTGCCGCCAGCACAATCCCCACATACACTCATCACAGAAGGACTAAGGGAACCCTGTTGTGTGTTACTGCTGCTGCTCGCAATGAGCAGTGATTGACTTGGAGCAGTTGTGGAGCTGCTGATACAAAGAGCTTAATTTCGCATCCTCCTTTTTTTTGTATTTGCATTGCCAGCCCTCGGCAAGCAGAGCCATGAACCCGGACTTCAGGAGCTGGGTACTGGCCACTGTCACCTTGTTAGTGGTGTTCCTCATCTTGGCGGATATATCGGAGCTGGAAGAGGAGATCGGGTAATTATGTCTATACTCTCTCATGTTGGAACAGCTGGGGTGGACTGGGAGGGTAGCTGATTATCTAGTTTCTTTGTCTTCATACTTAGCTTGTATCTTGCTTAACTCTACCTTGCTCAATATCTTTTATAAAATACAGAGTAGTGGTTTACCCCCCAGAATGGGGCATGTGGTGTACAAATGTATAGTGGAGCTCTTGCATGATAAGCAATGCTGATTTACCCACCTAATCAATACTTTTGATGTCAGTCTCTATACTGGCCATCGCCGCTGATAGGTCGATCAGCTCTCTTTACAATAATGTCATCAGTGATAACATAAGCAAAGAGAATGCAAAACAGCACTTGGGATTGAAGGGGTGCTGCATAAGCCTTTTTCTACAATGCTTCCAGTGCAAACGAAACATTATTTTTTGAAAGCAAAGTGCTTAATGTAGGACCATGCCTCTGAGACAAATCAGAGCTTATAATGCAAACAGTGTATGCTGGAAAACAATACTTACGATGCGAAGCTGTGTTCATATCACAACACAAGGTTTCAGAATGCATAACCATGCTACTCTGCAAAGAATTAACTCCCTTCAAAGTATGGTTGGTACAAGCTTGTGTTTGGTGTTACCTTCAGCTTTGATCAGGAGTCAGGACGTTACAGTATGTGTTCTTCTCTGTATAAATGTTTAGACAGTCCTGTAGGAAAGTGTAATTCTTTCAATATCTGACTAGAAGCATTTCTAGTTTCCCCCAATGCTTCATTGATAACTCAGTAACTGTGGTTGGCTATATCTATACTCATATTCGAACTTTCACAGTGGGAATTCTATTATGTTCTGTTGATTTGTTGATGTCTATCACCTGGTCATGGAAGACCTGTGGGATTGATTGAGCAAAATGCATGGTTTATATTGCTGTACTGTGAACAAGAGGAGTTCCTTGCAGTGTGGGGTGTGGTGAGTTGCCCCCATTGCTGGCACTGTCCTCACACGTGTCTGGATCAATATTAGACAGCAGTGGTGATGAGCTAAGCTTTTCCTGGTATATCCTGGGTGTGCTGAGTGTCTTCATTCACTGTGCACTCTTATGCTTTTCACAAATGTACAATAATTGATAAGGATGACTGAGCCATTGGGAGGCTGTGTTATGGTGTAAATGACCTGAAAGTCTTACATGATTTTGTGGATCATTACAGAAAATAACCTAAAGTGCTGGTTAACTCTTCCTTGTTAATCTTAAAAATACAAAGGAGTTGGAAGAACTACATACCCATTCTGTTACAGAATAATGTGTTATGATCTTCAAATACCCAACATCTGATGGGATTTTTGACTGGGCATCAAAAAAATACATTACAATATGTAGACTTGCTGGAAACTGAAAGCTCCCTAGTTTGTCTGTTCCTTTAATTGATGCACTCATAAACTGAGGAGATATAAAGGTGTCTACCATATCACTAACAAGATCAACATTTACTCACTATTTATCAACCTATAATCCCCAGAAAACTGCATATGAATAGTAACAAGGCTGTTTATTAATGGAGGACCGATATCTGCTGCGGTCCCAGCCTCTTCAATGGCAAATCTAGTAACCATAGGTGTATATGAAGACTGAGATTTTGCCCTAATTATCAAGCTCTGAAATTAGGAGCTTAAACGCTATAGGAGCCACTGTCCCAGCTAATCAGTTTAATATGTTGCCACGTTATTTCTTTTTTTACATTGCAATAAGAAATTAAAAACATGGAAAGCAATTTGCATTTGGTATTAAATAAACCCCATTGACATCTTTCTTTGTGCAATGACAACACTTCTGTCAGCAGTTTAATACAATTGTTCTATCCAAATGTATCATAAGGTATCAAACTTTCATTACCTTCACAGTTGTTGCTCAGTTGTTATTTTATCCTTTTGTGTCTTTTGTAGACACTTCATAAGATCAGAGTCTCAATACTGACATGGGCGGGTACTAAAACAAATCTATTGAACTAAAGAAATAGGACTATTTTTATTTTATTATGTCGCTGACTTTCCCTTCACATTATTTTGGAACACTCCTGTTCCTTTCAAAGCCTTGTTGATAACTCCTAAAGGGTAGGTCAAAGGGTTATGAAAATTGGTTACAATACTTGACATTTATAGCTCAGAAAAGTGCACCTTTCAAAAAGCAAGCATTTTTCTGTGAGCATTTTGTCTTTTTTCACATCCCCAAGTACTTGTTGAAAAAATAAATCGCTGCCCAAGGTAGATTTGTGTTCTGTTGTATAATTTTTATACATTGCATGTAGTTCTGAATTACTGCCCAGTCTGTTATTTTTAGAATGTGCCTGAAATGCAACAAGTGGTGAGTACAGCTAGAGATGACTGGAGCCACTATGATTCATTTTTCAGATCCATTCTTTAATTAATCATTATTGTTTAGGGTTTTCACCAACCCAGAAAACAAACTAGTAACCTTTTCACACAATATTAGCTGTGTTGCTTCATTTCGAATGTCTGAATCTGCTGGTTTCCTCTAAATAGAACTGTAATATTAAAAGAAAATGTGAATCCCATATGATATTACATTTTATCAGTCTATAGAGGACATATCTTGCTTTATTTTGGGTGCTGAATGTAGTAAAACTGTTCTAGGATTTTATTCTAACTAATGTTGGTATTTAAGATTAAATCAGGACTTTGAATTGTGGATACAAAAATATTTTGTGTAAATGTTTATAATGGTAAAAAACTGAACTGTACAGAAAAGACTATGACAAGTTACATGGGAGAACTATCCATATTATACTGTCTTATTTCCCAGCAGTCTAATGGTTTCAATTTATCCATAACTATCCTGAACATAGGAACTTGATTGTTCCATTTGTAGCAACAATTGGTATAAAATCCAAGCAATTCCAATGGTTTACTAATATCTTAGTGATCAGTAGAATAGGCACCATTTTTCCTTCTGCTTTGATAGTGCTAATGTCATAAGATTTATATTCCTGAGCTGTAATTTGTAACATCTTACTTACTCTATAAGCTCTCACAATGTTAAATAAAAGATTATTTCAAATTGTGCTTCAGCTATAATAGTCTTTTTTCATGTTTCTCTGGCACACTCAACATAGTATTTTCTTACAACAACCAATACAATGAGAAAATATCTTCCATTCAGATATAATAATCCCATCATGTTTGGTCTAAAGAAACTTTTTCCATTTCAAATAGTTTTGTCTGCTTGGAAGGAAATAAGTAAGAAAAAGGGGGAATGGACCAAATCCGCTACAAGGTCCGGACAAACCTCAATTGGATATGTTTAATTATAATACATAATCCGAGGGGGTGCTCTCATAACTAGAATTATCTAGGAAATAACAAATACAGATGATAATAGATATCAACTGAACAAAGTAGTGTGTGAGGCACTCCTGTCCGAGAGGGTATATCAATATAAAATCAACTTTATTGATGGTTACTTAAAAATGCGACATAGACAAATAGCTAAATCCCACCTGGATCGGTGAATTTAAAATATACAAGTGAATAGAATTGAAATATAGTGTAAAGAGAATTAAAAAAATAACCCAAAAAGGGGAGCCGGTCAATGTTATTAAATAGAAAACTCGTATAGTACCGTGGTTGTTAGTGGTAACTAGGGTCTGGTCCTCTAATTATGTAATTATGGTATGACAATTCATAGGACCATTAAGACCTAATGTAAAGTGTCTCTCCAGAAAGAGCCTTTAGGCATAGGCTATTCACTCTATAGCTAACATAGAATAATATAAGTCTCACACAGATTGAGACATGGGCGTGTATTTATAGATAAAACTCTTCCATATAGTATTTATGTATCTCTCATCATGTGTAGAAAAAGGGGGCAATACCAGATATATTATAAAAAATATATGATATTGGTAGCAAGCAGTTCCGTATTTGATTAGTACACCATCAAAAGGGCATTACATATAGTGAAGTACCTATAAGTGTAGATGGTTACTTCACATATATACCCAGTCTAGAAGTAAATAACCGGACAATTTGATTTATGTCCTATATTAATACACATGCCACAGTATAATACACCTTTATTGTGAAGATAAAATCGATCTAATCTATTATACCATTATTGCTAGTATAGGGTCATTATCTGCCAAAATACTAGCGATATATTGGCTCTCAAATGTATCCCTTCATGCATTAGTATTGCAAAGTGTGTATCCAATATTGGAAAATTCCAAATAGTTCTTACTAGATTGCAATACAGGGTGATTCTTAACCTGAGTGCTATCAATATATATCCTCAGATATGTCCCTTCAGTATAATAGTATTACCAAATGTATGGCTGGGTTATGATTCCCAATAAACTCTCTGGTGTTGGGAGAGATTACTTCCCTACAAACTAGCAACAACAAAGGTTTGTGGTATAGAAGGTATAAAATGCAGTGCACTTTCTGGGCATGTGTAAATGTACAGGGATATATGTGAGCTGCCTGTTAAAGGTCCCACTCGTGATGTGTACCTCCTAATGAGACAGCCTGCGCTACCAATTATAATTATCGGCGATACCCGATAAAACTGGTGTTACCCTTAATATGAAACCTAAAGTTAGTCTTACATAGAGGTATTGCCTACTATTTAACATTGAGGTATTAATCTGGATTTACGAGACACAATCACGGGAAGTCCCGCTGATCGGCTCCCTATTTCCGGGTTTGTGACGTCATGTGTCACGTGCCCGACATACGTTTCACCAATTAGGCTTAGTCATGGGAAAATTTTTAATTTAACTGGGTTCATGTTCATTTGTGGTCACTTACAAAAGTGCAAAAATGTTACTGGAAAATTCAAATTCAAAAGCACCAATGTGTCCTTTGCCCCCAGAGCATGCACAGGTACACACCCACGTTCCATAATTTGGAAATTCTCAGAAGAGACTAGCTTGGTGTCTATGGTTATCAGGGAGCTCAATGAGCTCCTTGCTGTGTGACCATCAACACTGCAGTGCTTTAAAGCCGCAGAATTCCATACATATAAGTCGGTATTCTGACCGGAACTCTGATGTTCCCTCCCCTCTCAGAGCGGGAAGTACAAAGCATCACGCAGCGGAGTGGAGGCGGATGGCCCGGCTGGCAAGGAGTGTGATCCTCCCTATAAACCTTGTGGTACCCTTCATTACTTGCTATGGGGCCCACAAATTTCTAGTTACACCCTTGCTGCATTTCATACTTATGGTGTGTGTATGTTTCCTTCCTTCTTTGTGCACCTGTTCATTGAGTTGACAATAAAGAATTACCTTTGTAATTGATAAAATAATCATAAGAGATTTTTTTAATTATAATGAATATGTTTTTCCTTTATAATAGGCTTCTAGTTTTTTGTACATTAATAGAAGAGGAGATCATTCGTTTTATCAGGAAATTTCCTGAGATTGTAGAATTGATGTAAATCAGTATATATTCACTATTAATCACGTTAAAAGGCATGAATTGATGTCTCTAACATCTTAATGTGTTTTGTGTGCGTTCCACTGGAAGTAACATAATTTTTATGTGAAAACTATTAAATAAACTGTGCATTACATCATGCTTGTGACATATTTTGCAATTTTAATGATTTGTTTTTCAAGCTTTTTAGCGCAGTAATTAGAGAGAAGAAACATCAGGAAATAGCTGGACAAGTCTAAAGTGCACAAATCAGACAGTTCTGAATTCTGGGAGACATAAACTACCGCTCTCTCTTCTGTAGCGTGAGAGTGTCACATGTGTAATCAGTGGGAAACAGCCATGACCCTGAAATCAGCTTTACCATAAGTCAATTTGTGATTAGTATAAAACATAAATAAAATCATTTCTATGCATAGGCAGGTAGGTCAGCATCCTTCATTTCCCCCTGGGCCCCATTCAGTCTAACACTAGGCTTGACTGACAGCTTTGCATGAAATAGCAAAACAAAGCATGATGATCAGAGGGATTTCAGTATCATGTTCCACATTCATTGTTCCTCTGGATATCAAGACAACTCTAATTCGTAACCACACTGCTAGTACAGGAACCAATTTAATGCTCAATCAAGCCGAAAATCCATCTGTAGTTTTCAGTTTCCCTTCAGCTATGTCTACCTGACTGTTACCTATGTAGTTGGTGTGGTAACTACAAGGAAGAACCAAGGGAATTCAATGATTTCGTCAGAAGCTCCCCTAGCTAGATGATAAGGACTGATTCTAATTTGACACTCCCCTGAGGAGACAGAAGAAGCTCCTAACAGCCAATCAGATGGCAAGCTTGATTTTATTAGTTCACAAAACGTTCACCAGGTGGAATAGAACCTTTGGCAAAATGATGGGAAGCAGAAGTCTATTCTCTCTGGCAAACATCCTTCTGAATCTTATTGTCCCTCTTCAGTTGGTTGAATAGGCATGGGAACGGCGACCAGACTGCACCCATCTGGTGCCTCAGATTTAAAAAAAAAAGTGATTATGGTGTATAACACTTAATTCTTTTTGTGAAGAAGTAAAATTACATATAAAACTCAACTATCTTAGGTGCTATTACTAGTATGTAACAGTGGATTGCACGGTCCCTATAACAGGTGTGATTCCTCAGATGTGTGATATGAAAAATAAGCGACACAAAAAAACAGTGCATTCTGAATGGATGTAATCAACGTCTTGAAATTTACTCACCTTAACTAGGTGGTAAGGTGAACTTTAAGACATTTTTCGCAAGGACCTCAATAGAGAGGGGTTCTCATTGTGAAAGGTGCTAAAAAAGGAAAGGGAAAAAAACAGCGAGTACTGTAAACACAATTGGTGAAATTGTGACATGAAAATTACAATCACCATAAAATAGTTCTTTCAGGGCTTTTCTTGTAATGTTAAATCATTGATTTTTTTTATTATTTTTTTACCACATAAACATTCTTTATTCTACAATGAATAGATAAAACACAATAGTACACTCACATTCAGGTAGGTGTTAAATTGCTTTTGAAAATAGAATCCCAATGATTGCAGAGTCCAAGTTCCAGCATGTACAGGATGAGTTAATCCTCCAGACACCAGGGAGCTCCTGAATTATATTGTGGCAGCAATTAAAGGACTATCTGTTTATTCATTTCTACATAGAACTCTGTAAATCATCCATCATCATCAGTTAGAACTGGTCCCTTTGTGCTCCGAATGTTCTTCCGCTGTTTCACCTAGGCATGGCACAGTCCACATGTGACCCTTTTTTTGCAGGTTCATACTGTCACATGGAAATTCATATGTAACACCTAGGCAGCTCATCTAGATCTGCCGTGGTCAGATGACTCATATGCCCTCACTGGCTCCGCTGAAGAGATTGAAAGAGAAAAATGTCCATCAGCAGCAAGGTTCAAAGTTTCAAATGTGTCCGTCAATTCAGTAGTGACTTTAGAACTAAACAGGTTTATGAACTGAATCAGGATTAATTCATCCATCACTACTGGACACCTGTAATGCAGCTACCACAGACCGTTAGCACTCAAGACCCATAGGAGCAGAAGCTTTTACCACACCATAGGATTTTTTGTAACATAATAGAAGGGCATGTACGAAGCGCGCTGGGTGCCCAGCACAAAGTGCCTTGGTTTTGCACATGTGTATCTGGATGGTCTGCCTGCACACATCAAGATGCATGCCGACTCTCCTCTCTCTCTGGAGGTGCAAACTCTGGAGGTGCAAACTCAAAGTGCGCTTACGTGTGTGAAAGTGCAATGGCCAAATGTTTAAATGCCACATTAAAGTCCAGCTTCCTACCACAATTTTTGTTTCCATTTTTCTTCTAACATATTTGCTGTGTTTGGCCTCATTGAGACTGAAATTAAAAATGAGAGCAAGGGGACATTGGGACTATCTTTATTTCATGTGGTTCTTTTGTGTGTTTAAAAGTTTGTCTTGCATTGAGCAAAAAGTGCTCCTTTGGCTGTGCGTCCTTTCACACATCAAGAAAAAATGTGGCCTCATAGCCCCTTAATATCATCTTGTTTTTGCACCACTCTGCAAAGCTTGGCGCATCCGCGCAAGTAGCACCCACACCTCACCCAAGTACTCCCATCAGCTGTTGCACAATGCTACTCCTCATCTTACTCCTTAAACGCTTTATACACATGTGCTTTGGCTATTTCACAATTGTTAAGTGAACCCGGAGAATCCATGGTAAAAGCTAAAGAAGATTTTTCCATTTCATGACTAACAAAGCAAAAAGGTAAACTATAGATTCTCTTAATATATCTGACTTGGATATTGATGCAGCTAACAACAGCATTCAGTCCATAGTGGTTGCTCATTTCTGATTGTAGCCAAACACAAAACAAGTCAAACAACAAATCAATATTATTATTGGCTAATCACAGGTATCACAGCGAATAGATTGATATAAATGAGATTGGGCCAACAAGTGAGAGGAATTTAACCCACAATTGTGTGAAATATATAGCAATGGTTGAAGATTATTGATCCCATTTAGTAAGCAACCTCTGTGCTAGCTGGCTGGTGACAGTGATCAGGGGGAGAAACAGGATGATCCTTTCCCTCAGTGCTGATAGCCAGATTTATTACCACTAAAAAGAAAGTGCAGACCCAGTCTTAATATTTACTCTACTATCCGCCACGTTGACATTCAAAATGAGTGAGACTTTAGCAGCACTGGCATAACACTCCTATCTACAGTATTATACATAAATAACTAAAAAAAAAGGCACGCAGGTTTTACAGTAAATATTTAATTAGACAAAATATATCTTCAACCCTGTTTACAAAACTTAAAGTCGAGCCTCGGATTGACTTGAAATTTTCACATGATCGCATCTCTCGAGCTTTGGTTGACGCCAGCCCATGCTTCTGACTTTCTGTGAATTGTGGTCCTGCTCTAGTCTCTGTGTATAATTATATATATCAAACACAACTACAACTCCCAGAAGCTTATACACAGGTCCAGGGCTGGTGCTAGGGTCCTTGGCGCCCCAGGCACACTTTCATATCCGCGCCCCCCCAGGCACACTTTCACATCCGCGCCCCCCCCAGGCACACTTTCACATCCGCGCACCCCCAGGCACACTTTCACAATCCGCACCCCCCCAGGCACACTTTCACATCCGCGCCCCCCCCAGGCACACTTTCACATCCGCGCACCCCCAGGCACACTTTCACATCCGCGCCCCCCCCAGGCACACTTTCACATCCGCGCACCCCCAGGCACACTTTCACATCCGCGCACCCCCAGGCACACTTTCACATCCGCGCGCCCCCCAGGCACACTTTCACATCCGCGGCACCCCCAGGCACACTTTCACATCCGCGGCACCCCCAGGCACACTTTTACAATCCGCGCCCCCCCCCCTCCCCATGTCTTTCCTTACCTTTACTTGCTGTCATAAAGCTGCTCCGTCTCCTCCCCTCCACTCACTGACACTGTCGGGCCGTGATGATGATGTCACGCCCGACAGTCAGTGGGTGGAGGGGAGGAGACGGAGCAGAGAGGTGGCAGTGGTGATCCATAGCCCCTTCCCCCTCCCCGTGGATTTATCAGAAGCTGTGTAGCGGCCGTGGAAGGTATGGTCAGCGGTCGCCGCACAGTTTTAAAGTAATTTTTATTCTGTGGCGCCCTCCAGAGCCCGGCGCCCTAGGCAACTGCCTAACCTTGCCTAATGGGAGCGCCGGGCCTGCACAGGTCACATGGTATTACTGGACCAATCTGTAAACCTTTTTTACTGGTGGCTCACTGACACATGCTCACAGCACTGGGGTCATGTGATGTTTGTATGTTCTCCGTTTGTTTGTGTGGGTTTCTTCCGAGTTCTGTGGTTTTCTCCGACACTACAAAACAGCATACTGGTAGGTTAATTGGCTGCTGTCAAAATTAATCTTAGTGTGTGTGTTAGGGAATTTAGACTGCAAGCTCTAATGGGGCAGGGACTGATGTGAGTGCATTCTCTGTACAGCGCTGTGGAATTAATGGCACTATATAAGTGAATGATGATGATAATGATGATCGTACCCAGATACATGGAGGGAACTGCCAAGTGCAGCAGCATACTGTACCAGGCCCAGTGTTTCAAAACGTGTAGGGAGATTTAAGCAAGGCAAGTAAGTGTGTATTTCAGTTTCTATGTCTTTATTGTGGTTGTTATCATGGGTTCTTGGTCCATTTATTTGCATGGTTTCTGAGGCCAGTGCTGGAGAATGAAGTACTACTACTACTTAAACTCGTTGTAGACACATACAGGATACAGGCTATTTGGTTTGGGGCTATCATTCATCCTAAAGTGTGCCTTATGAACTTACAATTTTATGTGGATAGAATTTTTATTTTAATCTACTTATAAAGTGTCCCCACTTGATCTGTTGCTGGAAGGGCTATCTCGCAAAAAGAACATGGGGCAAGAACTCCAAATGGCAAATAAATTAAGTGCCCAAAATCTGCTTTAAACTGGCAGAATTGTAAGTGTATATATTTAATTTCGAACTATATAAATCATTCCTTTCATCTATTGTGGTCTTTTATTTTGTTTCTTTGATTTTGCATCTTACCCAACCGTGTGGCGTTGGCATCTGGATCTCCAGTGTGGTGCAGCTGCAACTAAGTTTCTGTCACACAACAAGAAAATTATGTATTGCCTTTATACTGTTATATATTGAATAACAATTAATTTGTTGTGGGTAGTGCTAACTTTATAACACCTTTTGGTGTAATTTACTCATTTGTATGGCTAGCCATACCCTTGGTCATGGAGCTGTTGTGTTTTATGATCCTGGGCAGTGGTCAAAGTGGAAATTTAGAAGCAGCGTAAGGAAAATGTAAGTGAATGGAATTTGGTAGTGTTACAATGTAGGCAGTAGAAGATGTGGCAGTATGGCATACTACCGTATATACCCCCACTTTCAGCACAGATCCTGGGGATTTCAGTGGTGCTTCTCTGCATTGGATGTCCGTTTGCAGTTATTTAGTATTTGTACATAATGGCATTACCCTTATATGCTATAATAATGATGGCATTTAATTTGAAATAACAGAGTATAAAATGCTGAATAGTGGGATATTTGTGATGATGGTGAGGTAATTCGATTTGAAATGCCTATTCTTATGTAATTCTGATTATTAGGATATTTCTGATGAGAATAGTTAAAGAGAAATCACAGGAAAAGATTATACATAGACGTATATTTATATTCTGTGATTATATTACGATTTCCTTCAATAGAGCAGAGTGTAATGCGAGAAATTGTTTTGGCACAAAAGGAAATCACTCAAATAATAGAAAAAAAATCAATACATTGACTGTAAATGTGTCTAAATTCATGTAGATTATATAAACCGTAATGAAGGAACAAAAACAGTTAAAAAGTTTGTGATTTTGTGTTTTTATTTTTCGAATTTACATTTTTTGGTGAAATCCAAAACTAAAAGCTTTTTCAAAACCAACACCACTACACGAGGATGGTTTTGGAAACAAAACCAAAACACAGAATGGTTCGCTTATATTTATTCTCATGTTTAGATATTAAATTAGACCTAATCAAATAAAGTGTTAATAAAAGAGATTAAAATCTCCTTTCCCTCTCCTCAGCAGCGATCAGGAATATATTAGTCTTCACTCTAGTGTTTTGCAGCAAATAACTAATTAGACACAAGGATAGAGTTAAAATTGATTGATGTCATTTCCCATGTATCTGATTGGTGGAAAGTATCCACCAAACATATAAGTAATGGTTCAAAATATTTTACCACTATGTCCAATGTCCAATGTATTTTAGTTGTGGGACATGGTGAGAAGCAATCAGAGGATAGTATCATTAAGTGCTGGGTAGGGAAGCACATGAAGAGAAAGAATACTTTTTTTTTAATCTATTTATTAATGGTATGCTAGCTAACCATATGTACTAGGGGAGGTTTGCTAGTTTTATGTGGAAAATATGTTTTGATACTTTTTTTAAGAAAGGGCTTATGGTTTATATAAATTCTTAAGCCATAATGCATTCCTAACACTGAAAGACATTTCCGTATGTGTCTATCTGTGAGACCTAGGAGGAAAGAGTGAGCCAAGTAGATCTATTTTGAGTGCCTGCATACTGTACAGCCCATTAATAAATCAGTAGCTTAAAGGGATAATCCCTGTCCATAAGGTTAATTTGTTAAAACCTCAATTGGCTTTGTTGGCAGAAATCAAGCGATGTCTGGTGCTGGGCAGGCCTACTGTAGACAGCAGCCCTTTGAGTGGAAGAGGACCCACCTACCAGCAGAAGGGTTAAACTACAGTATAAAGTTTAGTCAGCTCAGTAACTTCAGAGAGCATTTGAAAATCAATGTGTGTCTCTCTGGCTTAATAATCATTCCTTTTGAAATGGAAATCTGTGATGTCTAAATCAATGGAGGAGAAGTAAATAGGTCAACTTTTGGAATGCCCCTCATAAACAGAACATTTTAAGTGGTAATTTGCTCATTTGACAAATGTTAAACTTTTTATTTCTGCCAGGGGACTTTTATCTCATTAATTAGTTTTGGAAGACACACACACACACACACACACACACACACACATACACACACAGGCATACACACACTGTTACACAGTCACACACCATGAGCTCATGTGAATGATGATGCCTTTTATGCAGAAATAAATTATTGCCTTCACCTCCTTTTGCCCCCAAATCATTGCTCTTTTCAGCCGTGTTTTACAGACATAATGAACTTACTACAAAACATGTTACAATATGTTACTTAAATAAATTAATCTGCTCCCCCCATAAAAAAGTGTATATACAAAATGTAATTCAGTAGAGTAAAAAATTTCAATGTAAATCCCAAAGACACAATGTAAATAGCAAAAACACCTTTAGTTATTAGGGAGTAAAGAGTTTATATTATGTGTGATAGTTTAATTATAAAGTACAAGTTTACATATATGTATGTCCTGTGTTATTTTAGTTATGTGGATAGATTGCATTACAATGTGTCTGCACAAAAAAATGGAAAAAAATAAAAATAACACTTCAAAACACTCAGGACCTCATTTAGAGTCGGATGCAAAGTCTGTCTTAGGCGCATCCAAAAAAAAACCCACTACCACGCATGTGCAGAAAGCCCCAAATCTGCCTGCTTCTTGGGCGCAATTAACACTTGCAACAGCTTGCGACTCACTACGAGAGAATGGGAGGAACGCAGAATTGTGAAGGCGTGACCATGTAAATAAATCCTAGTCGCAGTGAGGCGCAGAAGCAACACACGTCAAAACAGGGCTAAAGCTGTGCGTCAGGAATTAGGGGGCGCAAGCGGTTAGCTAGCTGCACGAACTGCTCGCAGCTCGATAGGGTATTGAGAGTGGGACACAACTGGGGTTGATTGCCGCTCGTAATACTCTACCAAGCTGCGGCACACTACCACTCCTACACTTCTTAAACGGACTTTGCGTCCAACTCTAAATAAGATCCTCAGTGATCAGTTAATAGTTCCAGTGTTTTTTACCCACATCCTTAGCTGCTAGTGATGTGCTCTGGTGAGAGCTAGTTTTAAAATGTGAGCCTCTATATTATTTGTTTACCAGAACACTTTCTGGTGGGAAGAATAAAGAGCCAGTGTGCAATAAATATCTTAATCTGATGGGTAATATAAAATACATATACTAATCTAGTAAAGAAAACAGAATACCAATCATTGGGGCTAGTGTAGAAAGGAGATGTTAAATCCTGCTAGCAAACAGACCCGAATTGTGACTAGTTCATAAAGCAAATGCTAAAGGCTACTGTAGAAATCAGATTCCAAATTCTGGTCACTAGTGTAGAAAGCAGACACCAAGGGTTATATTTACTAAGCTGTGGGTTTGAAAAAGTGAAGATCAGATTCTAGCTGTCATTTTATAGAATGCACTAAATAAATGAGTTAGAATCTGATTGGTTGCTATAAACCCGCAGTTTTGTAAATATACCCCCAAATCTTGGCTGCTAGTTTAAATATAAGACCACGGCTCTACTGACTAGTGATAAAAAGAAAGTCCTGGTGGCTAGTGTAGGCAGTCCACCCTATCATTTACTTTTCTTCTACCACTAGGATGGCTGTCATTCCTTTACATTGGCACTGCAGAGTCCAGGAACTCTATCACCTGTCGTATAATTGGTGATATATTTCCTATCACGTCTCCTGCACTGAATTCCACTGTCTGTCAGAATTTTCTGCAGGAGGAGCAATCATCTGCTATCACTATAGATCAGGATTATACTTAGTGTGTAATAAGAAACATATTCACAGGAATGAGGCCAAAACTGATGTATCCGAAAATCTTTAAAATATTACTGAGACATCTGAGATACAAAATTTCCATAAACACTTGACTGTGAAATGGATAACCAAAATGTAACACTACCATTTAATAAAATAGTAATAAAAATGCTAAAATGTTTACTTGTTAAAAATATTTCTCAAAGGCTAGAGAATGTGGCACATTATTTGAACAGGTAAGGAAGGGGTTGCTGGGAGGAATCCCCCCAGAGCATAAGGGAGTGCTGTGTATTACCCCAGATGGGGCAAATTGTGTATTTTGCTGACCCACTGTAACTTGGCCTAGTGTTGACTTAGTTAGGGATTATACTACTTTTTATGCACCCATGCTATATCATGTCTTAGCTGTGACCACTGCTTGATGGACACAGTATAAGCAACACTTCAAATTGAGTTATATAAGCCTTATGAAGAATGAGTTAGTAGGACGCATTGGTATTCAGAGTGAACGCTGGAAAGATCAAAGATGCAGCATGTCCTATTGCCTTTTGTCTATGAGACCTCCATTGTTCACTCCACGCTTTTATGTACTGCTAGGGTGTTCACATATCATGGTCACATGAAAAGTGCATGTGAATTTCTCTCATTTCAGCACAGCTTCACAGGCTGCTATCCCACAAATGCAGGGAGTTATGGGCAGAGTGTAAAATCCCATTTACAGTCATTTATACTGAACACTCTGTCAGGCAAACTGTGTTCTCATGTCAACTTCATGCTGTGTGTATTCCTCTGTGTCACCAGTCCTATGGGTTCCACCACCTACGAGCAACTCTCCTACTACTCATCAATCCGTGAAAAGCTAAAGTAGCAGTAACCTTGCTAAACTGTGAGTAAAGTAGTCATGCTGACTTGCATTGATGTGCAGCCTGTGGAGGAAAGTTCTGCAATGGCAGGTGAAGGGAGGCATGAGAATGGTATAAGGTGATGAGACTAGTGGCATCTGCAGAGCTCTTGGAGCCATATAAATTAGTGTAGGTTGTATGTTGCTCCTTAGCAAATGTTTTATTTTATGGTGTCAGGGTAGTAGTGAAGAATAGTAAAGGTGTGTGTATAGAGATGATGTCTGTCAGAGCGGGACAAGTGAGCTGTGGGATCCAGGGCAGATAGGCGTGGAGGAGGTAACCGGGGCCTCCGACCCTCTGCATCTGCCTTGCAGGGGTGAGCGATGACCACCATGCCGACAACTGTGATTCCTACATAATAAAGCTGAAGGGAGAAGAAGACGAATGAAATACAAGCAGACTTACCTGAAAAACGACAAGGGAAATGTCCGAGGTCAGCGCAGGGTGACAGGCGGCGATTCCGACTGGAGACCTGTCCGGCACTGCAGTGTGACATGGGCACGACTTCAATGGTAATTTAAAGCGGCAATGTCCGGAACCCGTAGGATAACTGGTTTAACACAGCCTGTCGGGTCCGGACATTGCCGCTTTAAATATTAACTCTCACCCAGTGGGGATATAATAGAGGATACTTTACATGGACTTCTGGGTATGCCATTTACATGATGACCTTTTGAGAGTTTTTAACTACTGGCCATTCAGCGTACAACAGAGGTAAGTGCTGTGACAGTATCTCTGCTACAGGAAGGCGATGTCACTACATGAAGGGCTGTTTTACTCCTGTTGGAGCTCATCAGTATAGGGTTGAAAGCCAGTTATGTAGAATTTCGCTGAAAAATTAAAAATGGATAAGGAGAAGTTTAAGCTACTCTCTGTGGGCAAATATGCAAAATCCCCCCGGGGGTAGATGAAATGTTTTAATTCTGTATTCCTTGAAAGTAACATTTACTTTTTGGAGCAGACCTAAATAGTTTAAATATGAAAGAATGTTTTTAATCGGTGGTAAAATACATAAAAAAAAGGCACTGTCAATGCCACCTTTCCTAACTTTTTAAGGTACAAGACGTGTAATAAGCCTTCTGCTCAACCAACAGAATAGTTCCCATAATCCATTGCCTGAGATTATGATTTCCAGGCAATGTTGCTTTGAGCATTCTCCAGTGGTTAGATACCAGTTAAGTTGATGGTTGTATTTATGCAGACAGCCTCCTATTGCAGAGTTTCATTGAAGGTCTTATTCTCTGCAATAGTATGGGCAGCACGGTGGCTTAGTGATTAGCACTTCTGCCTCACAGCACTGGGGTCATGAGTTCAATTCCCGACCATGGCCTTATCTGTGAGGAGTTTGTATGTTCTCCCCGTGTGTGTGTGGGTTTCCTCTGAGTGCTCAGGTTTCCTCCCACATTCCAAAAACATACTAGTAGGTTAATTGGCTACTAATCTGTGTGCATGCGTGTATGTATGTTAGGGAATTTAGACTGTAAGCCCCAATGGGGCAGGGACTGATGTGAGTGAGTTCTCTGTACAGTGCTGCGGAATTAGTGGCGCTATATAAATTGATGATGATAGTGAAAAGTACAAGTAATGCATGACTATTCTTCTCTAATGTGAATGTAGGAAGAGGGAAACTTTACATAAGTAATATTAAAGAATTTTTATGTCTTGAAATATGAAGACTTATAAATCATTTATAAACCTACTAGCCTACGAGTAAATACTAACCTTGTATAGTTTATTTTCCAATACAGCCAGTGTTGTCACTGATAATTTTTAGATGTACAGCAAGATCTCGTAGGGATGAGTTTCATAGGCTGTGTGGTCACAAGTCATATCTTGAACCAAATCCTGGATATAGTTAGCCCCAAGCTTTTGAGAAGATGATTCATTATTAAACTGTAGTATTGTGTAAATATCTCTTTCCCATACATTCATCCTGTACTAGACCAATATATGATTCCTTCTTTAAATGCCGTGTAACAGCATTATCATACAGTACATGAGTGCTGGGCTGAACACATCTCCTCACATTTATATTCTGTGAATATTATTTTAACATTTGTGAATTCTGGGACAAATTACAAGTATGTTATAGTTATGTTTACTTATGTACCAGTGATTTCAGAGAGCTTCCACAATTGGAGTTATTATAGATTACACTAAAGATAGAGGCCCATAGATTATGTAAAAAGTACATACATCTTTACCAGGCTAGCGAGGATTAACATTCTTAAAATCAATTCATTACCTAAAATATTATAGCTCCTTCAGACACTACCCATACTCATCCCCCTAAGTGGTTCTTAGACATTCAGAGAATAAGAAGAGATTCCATCTGGGGTGGCAGGAGACCTCGTTTAAAACTAGAAGTATTATACGGAATACCAGACAGAATTGCCCCTTGAATCCCTACACAGATCACGATTTTCCATCCATCAATTACCCTCACCCTTACATGCTGGAAGAACCTTAGATATTGGAAAATTATTTTCACTATAGGTCTCCCCTTTGATGTCATTTGTAGCTAATACTCAGTTCCCCCCAGGAATGTATCTAATTGCTTTTAATAATCGACTGGAGGTGGGGATTTTCTGTGTTTGCCAGCTGGTACACACTAGGGGGTGCAGCCTTTTAGTTAAATCCAAATAATATGGAATCTTCAACAGGTGAAGGAGTGGAAACACTTACAGCTCCACCACTTCCTCATCACAAAAGGTATGCTCGCAGAGGTCCACAGGGACTTTATGCCATTTTAACAATTATTCTCCGGCCCTCATAACCATTCACATACAGGGCTTGATTCAGTAAGGAACATAAATGCCGTTATGTGACTTTCTAGGGGGTACAGATGTCCTGACAACCTGAGCAAGATGTGCATAGGAATTTCTAACTCATGTTGGAGATGCTCTGTGGAACCAGGCAACCCTCTTCATATTTGGTGGGGGTGTTGAAAAGTAAAACCCATTTGGGACACTGTGATGCGTCTCTCTTGGGGAGGATGTACTTGATGTTTTGGCTACTAAATTGGTAAAAAATGCCTGTTTGGAGATATAAAAAAAAAAATCCATTTTAAAACACCTTAGCAACACCGCTAAGGTGGTGTTTCCCATCCAATGGAGATGCCTCTCTACTCAGTATTCTGTCATACCTCTCTCTGCTTACCAGGTAAGCTGCCTAAATGTAGTTGATGATGTGATGTATAGGATTTAGAACTAGCTATTACTATAACTGATATTGACTCACATTCACCACCCCTCCCTTTTGTCAGCTCTCTTTTCAGGAGCAGAGTAGAAAGGACCAAACATAAAAATCATCTAAGTGAGCAACCCTAGCCTCTTACCTCTTCCATTTCTTAACCCTTTTAAGCATAGATTTACTAAAATAATTCATCACCCCTCATCCTGTCTCCCCTTCTGGTTTGTGTATTTTTCCCATTTTTCCCTTTTATTTTTCTGTTTGATTCTATTTTCATATTTAATAATATATTTTTTTTCTGTTTTTGTATACATATGACAAAAATGTGAGCTAAAGGGTAAACAATTGTTTGAATACTAGTTAATTGAGCAACAAATGCATTTATTATTGTATTATTATATATGCTCTTTTGCTATTGTCATGTGCACTGTTTGGACACACATAAAGAAAGTTTAAACAAAAAAAAAGAATACTTGGGAGAAATGAGTCATTATAGAAAAATTGTCAGTGTTGTAAGTCATCATGAAATTCTTTGTGTGTGCCACAAAGGACATCATCATCATCATCATCATCATCATTAATTTATATAGCGCCAACATATTCCGTAGCCCTTTACAACTGGGGACATGCAATGTGAAATGATGCTGTGGACTGAAAACAGAAATCTTTTCTATACATGCTCAAACCACAAACTTTTATGTATATTTCTGTGCTGCTTGGTAGTTGTACATTTTTTTTCTTCTTTTATTTCCTTCAATAGTCTTCTCATCAAATCGTATTACAAGAATCTTCTCATAGCTTAATACTGCTCACTGGAATGTTTACAAATAGACACTTGCATTCCAGAGTGATCAGAATAGAATATGATAGTTGTGACAGTTGGACAGTTTTATTATATCACAAGATTAAATTACAGTGATTCAAGGGTAAGGTTGCATATATGTTAGGAACACATGCTCCATGACTGGATACTATTAAAAATTTTATACATTTAAGTACATGACGCTTATGCCCCCATGAAGTAGGTCTATATTCTCTCCCTCTATTTACCTCTGTATCTCATCCCTTAATTTCTGGGTCTTCTTGCCCTAGAAGGTCAAACCTACCTTCCTATTGGGGATCCCTGATGAAGACAGGATGATCATTTAGACTCATTGTGCCTCAGATGAGCCAGCACCAATTGGTATTTTCCCCACTGATGTCCCTTCACTGATTTTATAATGATGGACCTTTATAATAAAGTGGAGAAACAAGCAGGTGAAACAGGACTACAATATACAATTTCTTCAAATGTCTACTACCCACATGGACTTTCTCAAACTTTCTTCCACCCTCATGGACTCACAACAGGCACTGCTTGCCAAAGGTACCACAGTATCAAGTACAGATTAAGTTCCTACATCTGCAATGCCAACTCCTGATTCAAAAGTCTCTTCCATCTGCATTCCCTGGACAGCTTGTTTTGATGATTTAAAGAAATATTCTTCCTTCTAGGTGTGCCATTTTAAACAAAGTGCACACCACTGTTAGAATCTATATAAACACTGTTTCTAACAGTAGTCTACAGTCTCTACATTTTGGAGTGTGTTCTGCAAAAAATAATAAATTGGACTTGAGTGCTGTATATAATTTGCAGTCTAATGGACTGATGGAGAGGTAAGATTTTTGGTAATTAATGCTGGAATAAAGTTTCTGTACAAAAAACAGTTGGACAGATTGTTCCCTGAGATGTGCAGAGTTTGCACATAATAATAAACATGTTCACAAATCTGTAAGCAAGATCATTTTTTTGCATTTTCTCCCTAAACTTCCATTCCCAGTTAACACTCCTTCCGCAGTTCTTGTTGTTGCTGGTGCTATCTCTGATCCCTAAGGTGTCTGGAAAGAGACATCATATGTTCTTCAAAAGGCCTGTTTTCATCACATTATTTTCATCCAGAATATAAATTATGGCCCTCCATCGAAAATTTCAACCTCAAGGTACATTTTCCCACACTTGCTCTACGTTTCATCGAACTCTACAAGGTTTGGGAACACGTCAACCCTGCATTATCTGGTCACTATTACCCCCTAGTCTAAGCATTCCCATAGTCTTTTGTATCTCACTACTCAAGTAACGATAAATATATATATAGTTTTTAAATACTGTTTTTTGGGAACATCACAAACAACACCAATAAAGTTTACAGTCAGGAAACATATACAAACACAGAACCAGAAGTAGGTATACAACCAAAATAACCAAGTAAAAATACAGTCAAGAAATGGTGATGTACATTTTACTAGTAACATAAGGAGAGGGGGTAAAATTAGGATCAGGTGGGTTAAGAGACAGGAAAGAAGTAAGCAGGGAGGGAGGGGTGGTAGAGCACGTGCAAGTGGGGTTAAAATTAGGGCGTTAATTTGCAGAAGAGAAGGAAGTCAAAGCTTGAATTTAGAGATTAAAAAGTTAATGATTGTGATAGGAGGTCCATGGGGCCCATACTTTGTGAAAAGATGCAGAAGAGTTTCACACGATACTCGTTATATGTTCCATTTGATATATGTGCAACACATGGTTACAGATATAGGTGATGGCAGGGGGGAGAGGATTCTTCCAAGAGACTGCTATCTGGCACGTCGCTGCACAAATTATTATTATTATTATTGTTTTTTTGTTAGGCGCCACAAGATTTCCGCAGCGCCATACACAGTACAAGCAGTAGACTATACAGGGTGTAACAGTACAGAACAGTAAACACAAAGTACCAATACTTCAGAAACTCCGGGCAGGCAAATGCAGTACAGACGGAGCGGGAGAACAGGTATGGAGACAGGAGGGAAGAGGGGCCCTGCTCATACGAGCTTACATCCTAAGGGAGGGTAAACAAAATCAGTCACAAAAGTGAGCCAGTGAAGCAAGGGTGAGAGAAAAGAGGGGCCAGGGGAGCAGAGGCAATGAGGGGTTAAGTGGATGGTTGGTAGGCTTTGAGGAACAGGTGAGTTTTAAGTGCCCGTTTGAAGGAACACAGATTGGATGAGAGATGGATGGAGCGAGGGAGGTCATTCCAGTGAAGGGGGGCAGCATGGGAGAAGTCTTGGATTCTGGAGTGGGAAGAGGTGATCAGAGTGGAGGAGAGGCGGCGGTCATTGGCCGAGCGCAGGGAGCGGGCAGGAGTGTAAATGGAGAGGAGGTTAGAGATATAAGGGGCAGTAGACTGGGAGAGAGCCTTGTAAGTGGTGGTAAGGAGTTTGACAAGGATTCTGTAGGGGAAGGGGAGCCAGTGTAAGGCAAGACAGAGAGGGGATGCGGAGGAGGAACGGCGTGAGAGGAAAATGAGTTTTGCAGCCGCATTGCGTATAGAGCGGAGGGGGCGAGGTGGGAGTGGGGGAGGCCAGTAAGGAGGAGATTGCAGTAATTGAGGCGGGAGATGATGAGTGCATGGATGATAGTTTTGGTGGCATCTTGAGAGATGAAGGGACGAATGAGGGCGATGTTACGGAGTTGGAAGCGACAGGCTTGGGCGAGGGATTGAATGTGGGGGGCAAAAGAGAGAGAGGAGTCAAGAGTGACACCCAGGCAGCGGAGTTGGGTGACAGAGGAGATGGTGGAGTTGTTAACAACGATAGAGAGGTCATGGTGGGATGGGAGTCTGGGCAGGGGAAAGATAATGAGTTCAGTTTTAGAGATGATAATTTTAAGAAAGCGCGAGGACATCCAGGAGGAGATGGCTGAGAGGCAGTCAGATACACGAGAGAGAAGGGAGGAGGAAAGATCAGGAGAAGAGGTGTAGAGTTGATAGTCATCAGCATAAATGTGATACTGAAAACCGAAGGAGGAAATGAGAGCACCAAGGGAGGAAGTATAGAGCAAGAAGAGTAGAGGGCCGAGAACAGAGCCCTGAGGGACTCCTACAGGGAGAGGAGAGGGGGTGGAGGAAGATCCAGAAGTGGATACAGAGAAGGAGTGGTTAGCAACGTATGAGGTGAACCAGGCATGAACAGAACCAGAGAGGCCGAGAGAGAGAAGAGTTTGCAGCAGGAGGGGATGGTCCACGGTGTCGAAGGCCGCGGAGAGGTCGAGGAGGATGAGTAGGGAGAAGTGACCCTTGGATTTAGCTGATAGGAGATCATTAGTAACTTGTAACAAATGATATATCTGAGCAACTTAAGAGAATGCTTAGGGAAATCCAGAATAGACAAGGGAAGTAAAATATATTTAGGATCAAGTGGAATCTTCAAACCTATAACAGTGGTGGCTAGAGAGATGACATATTCCAAAGATGTTGAAGATTAGGGCAGCTCCGCCAGACATGTCGGTAAGAGCCTGACTGGTTCCACCAACAAGCACCAAAGAAATGCGGGAAGCATTTGTCATGAAGCCTAGTTGGAACATCGTACCACTTATGGAGTACTTTATATGCATTCTCGTTAATGTGAACGTTGAAGGAGCATTTTGCAACTCATTCACTGTTCTTGGTTCAGGGATTCTCCAAGGTCAGCTTTGCATCTCAATGGAACCTTCTCACCGGTTGAGGTAGGAAGGAGAGCATTGTATAATGTGGAGATTAGGCCTTTAGAGGAATGGCTGGAAAGGCAGAGATTTTCAACTGCTGTGGACGGTATGTCTAATAGGCGGGACTTAGCAGAGTGGAAGACGTGTCTAACCTGCAGATGCTGGTGGAAGTGCCTTTTTTTCAGGCAAGTCAGAGAATTGGGGGAAAATATCTGTCCTAGATGTTGTTTAGGAGTAGGACCCCTGTCCTAGCCCACACAGATGACATGTGGCATGAGAGACCTGGGGGAAAGCTGGATTTTTCAAAAGGGGAATAACAGTGGAGGGAGAGGAGGACAGGTTGGCCATTCTATTACAGTGAGACCAGATGGTCAAAGAGAAGTTGATCACAGGAGGTGTTCGCATAGCTATAGGCCTCTGAATTGAAGGTAGCCAGAGGGAAGAGCAAATCGGGAAGCCACCCATCACTGCCGATTCTAAAGTCACCCATACTCTGGTAGCAGGGGGGAAAGCACCACTGCACACATTGAGATACCTGGGCTGCATAATAATACTTGCAGAAACTAGGGTTTCCCAAGCCACCTGCGGCAGAGGATCTCTGTAGAGTATGAGTTGGAATTCTGCGGTCGCTTACCAGACCATATTAAGTGCATCACTGATTTTTGCAGCATAGACAGGATCGAAGAGAGGGAAATTAAATAGGCAGGGCATTAAAGAGGTATAAAAACCTGGGTAAGACATTCATTTTTATTGAGGTGACTCAACCAAACCAAAATATCAGAAGCTTATCCCACAAGTCCAAATCATTTTTAATTCACTTGATCAGAGGAAGGTAGTTGGCCTGATGTTTTGATTTTCTTAATGAGTGCAATCCTCAGATATTTAACTTGATTAGAATTCCACTTAAATGGGAAATTAAGCTCTAAGAGTTTTTTTCTTGTGGGAAATAAAAAAATTTAGATTTTCCATTTTGGTGGCATTAATTTTAAAATTAGAGTTGAAATGCGGTGGATCTCATTAAACAGATTTGGGAGTGAAACCAGAGGGTTTGTTATAAGATGGATGTCATCCATGTATGGAGAGCAACATTGTGGTTTTCATATTGATTCACTATATCAGAAATATGTGGATTCAAGCTAATTTTTAAGGCCAGATGTTCAATGAAGATAAGGAGGGATAGGATACACCCTTGCTGGGAGCTGCTGCTTACCCGAAAAGAGATGAGTGTTAGGGTTCCCTGTTCGAATACAATGGAGAGTTGTGGTTCTTCAACAAATGAGTTTTTATTATAAACAGAGTTTACACAGGAGGTAAATAAGTGCAGTCAATTGTTAATGGCAAACATTGTTCACAGAAGCAGCTTTCAGACACAGAAAGGCGCTGTAGATTCTAGATGATCTGAAAACTAGCAACTGAGTGCGCTACTGCGCATGCGCCCGACGGCACAGGGATGGCCGGAAACGCTGCACAACTGTTGCATAGCAAACAGGATGCCCCCAGCCGGATCTGCCAGGCGACCGTTCCTGCTCCACGGGAGAACAGCGGGGACAGCTCCTGACAGCAGCAGGTTCAAGATAACAGATATAATGGATATCACGCAGAAATGGTGAAGTGCAGATTCAGTATACCAAGTTTAGCAGATGAAGTGCAAGCACAAGGAGACTGAATTGCCTAGTTAGTAATGGAACACAAGGCACAGATTAGACAGGAGGCACAAGGCTCTGGATGATCCATGGGAGAATTGGGCAAAAGCAGGATTAGGCAAGCCAGGGGTCATAAATCGGACGATCCACAATATACCAGGAAGTAAGCAGGAGCAAGGTCAAACGAGCTGGCGTCTAGCTCATAAGAAATGGTACAGGACGATGGAACAAAGCAGGAGTCAAATACCAGGGAGAAGTCAGGATTCAAACAGTAATTTCACAGGGATACCAGCAGCAGCAAAAACAAAGACAAATGAACTGGCATCAGTCTGTAGAAAGAGGCAATCTAATAATGGCAAGGCACAGGTGACCACAATACAACTTAGATGATAGTAGCTTAACCCCTTGCAAGCAAAGAGAAACTGTCCAGGTACAACAGCAGCACCTCTGGTAGCAGAGAGGTACCGCAGGCCTTATTCAAAATGAAGGACAAGGTCCTAACAATGAGGAGCACAGGTTCACCAGGGCCAAGGTAGTGGGATTGTGGTATAGTGCTGAGACACCCATGAGAAATTTCTCTTGGAATCCATAGGAAGCAAGATCTCTCATCATGAAGGGCCACCCAATATAGTCAAAACCTTTATGGCATCTAGAGAGAGGAAAAGGGATAGTAACTTGTGCTCATTTATGTGATGATTTATGTCATTGATCTGTCTGGTGTTGTCCGCCATCTTCCGGCCAGGGACTAAACCACCCTGTTCTGGGTGGACTAAGGATGGCAGGACCATATTATCCCTATTGACCAGGACTTTAACAAGGATCTTTTGGTCAACATTTAATAAGGAGATAGGCCAGTAACTAGTACATAACGGGGGTTCCTTGCCGTCCTTAGGGATAACCAATATCTTGGCACTTGTGGCAGCAGGGTCAAAGATTCCACCGTCCAGAATTGAGTAGAACAAGGAGGTAAGTTTGGGACCTGGGACACTGGAAAACTTCTTATAATATGAGCCTGGGAGGCCATACAGACCTGAAGAGGAACCGACTTTCATAGTGCAAAAAGTAGCCATCAATTCCTCCTCTGAAATCTCAGAGTTAAGGAGCTTCACAGCCTCTGAAAACAGTTTTGGGAGATTGCATAAGTGCAACAAATCCACCTTATCACTCTTCTCATGGAAATGCTGTTGAACCCATTTAAGGAATGTGGCAGCATTTCTAGCTAAGGCTACATAAGGTTACCCCACACAAACAAGAGCTTTTTAAGGTGAGTGGAGCTGAGGAATCCTTATGTCAGCTGATAAGAGAAAGGATTTGGGATTCCAGTTGCTTTATAAGCTCTTTCTCTTCTTTGTTCCTAGCAGCCGCTATGCAAATAAGTTTACTTCTGATTGTAGCCTTGTGAGCCTCACAAGCCACTGAGGGAGCCATATGAGGAGGTTCGTTGAGTGAAAACAATTCTGGAAGGGCATCCTTCAGCTCCCTACAATTTGTAGGACTAAGCAAGAGAGACTTATCTAATCTACAGGAGTGTAATCTCCCAGGTAGATCCACAATATCTAGATGGATGGATATACCACAGTGGTCCAGATGAACAGTTGAACACTAGCAGCAGCAACATTGTTAGCAAGGTGGGAATCAATAAGAATATAATCAATATGACTGTAAAAGGTGTAACCTCTATCAGAGCTGTTTACTATATTTCAAGAATCAAGTAGATAATGTTCCTTAAGAAGGTTGGCAACCTTCTTAACCTCATAGACTGGGCATTGCGATGGTGATTAGGCAATGGAGATGGGTGATCTATCCAGTCCAGAATCTAGAATCATGTTAAAGTCACCGTTCATAAGCAGGTGGCTCTTGGCATGTTTCTGACTAAGTTTGAAATTACTTTAAAGGAAGGAAATCTGACCAGGGTTGGGGACATTGCAACAGACAAAAGTGAGGGGCAGCTGACCCAAGCATCCTCATCCTCTAGGAATTAGAAACTTAACATCTCTGTCTGCAAACATTTGTTGAACAGTAAATGGCATGGATTGATAGACAAAGATGGACACCCGAATGCTTAGAAGTAGTAGAAGCAAAAACGTCTGAGAAATAAAGCTTCCTTTTGAGTGTTGGGTGCGGTGGGGCCAAATGAGTTTATTGTAAGAGAATGATGTCTGCGCGGCACTTTTTAAGAGCCGTTAAGAGTATGGACTGAGTGAAGATTTCTCACAGCCTGCATGATTCTGTGCACAATGACCTAGCAGGGTTGTTGGCCCAGGGCTGATTTAGGCCTTGGGGATCTATGAGCTATGAGAAGGTCAGCTTCAGAGCCATCCAGCAGAATGGACTGAAAAAGACCTTTTGAAGAAACCATGGAGGGCTTGAGTGTCAACAGATTGAGGAATGTGTTTAAGGCAAAATTATTGCACCTAGCCCTAATCTCAATGCCCTCACATTTCTCAGTCAAGGACGCCCTGTCTTTCCGAAGAGAAGATATGTCATGGTTAACCTGACCAAAGGGCCCTAAAAATGGCATTTTGGATTCTAAAGCATCAGTACGACTTCCAATCTCTGTAATATCTTTGCAAAAATCAGATATTGCTTGATGCAATTCACTGTAAAAAGCAGATTTAATATCAATATTAGTTGATTATAGCGGGGGAGACCTCTTATTTAGCTTGAGGAATCTGGACTGGCTTCTAGTCTGTGAGGATGTTGGGACTGGAAGTGATTTAGGCTGTTTCCACATCTCTCAAAAAACTGGCTGGCTCTACTTCAGAAGACCTCTTTTCCTTAGTGGCCATGTTAGAGAGCTCTTCTTCAGAGAGAAGCTACAGAATGAAATAGATGTATAAGGATATTACCTCCCTTTTACAGGAGTTTAAAACATTTGTCAAGTCAGTGAATTCAAATGAGAAAAAACAAGGCTTATGTGAGATGAGCATGTGTCTGACAGTAATGGAGGGTGTAATACCAAAATATGACACTAAGTGAAAGCACAGTCACACAAATGCAATGTAGAGAGCAGATAAAATATCATCAATAGGAGTTAACAAGATTATGTCACAGGTGACTCCCTTATAAAGTCTGTTAAGAGTGCATTCAATAGGAAACAGAATAAATAATCCTAGGTACAGTTGACGCTGTTTTTTTACTCAAAATTGACTTTAGAAGCTCTAATTGTCAACTTGCACAGGTGAAAATACGTGTAGTGCTGAGCAGCTCTGAAAGGTTCACTCCTTTGTGGCCCTGAATACTCGAGGGCTACAGGTGCTACAAGCAGGTGCTAAATAGAGGACAGCAGTGTGAAAGGCTGAAGAGTGCTAAGTGTTAGGGTGGGGGGGGGCAGTAAGTATGCAGTCTCTGAGTTGGGGTACTCAGTACAGATTATAGTGAAAACTGCACCTAGGGGTGAGGTCCACTAACAGGGTTGCTCAGTTAAAATATAGTGGCAAAGGAAAGGTGTGTTTTCAGCCCTCAAGATGGCGTTTCGGCCTTGTACCTCATGGCAGGAGCGATTGCAAGTTGTGTAGAGCAGGGTTGTTTAAAGTAGGTACTCACACTTCACAGATAGTGATATGGTACCCTAACAACTCAGTGGCGATTCCATAGCAGTAACCGTCTTGGATGAACAATACAGACACTGCAAGCAGGGGGCCCAGATATTGAGTGAGAGAGAAAGGGACAACTGCAGAGTCCTGTCTGCAGCACTGTCCGTGGGTTTCACTCCGATGCGGCACCTGTTCTCGGTGAGGAAGTAGCGTATGGATCACAGGACTTGGGGAAAAAAGCCAAAACCATGTTAAGCAGAGGGTCCGCTTCAATCGAATCTGCAAACAGGTGGCAACGAATTCCAGTGGACAACGGGCAGATCCTGCAGAAGCTCACTTCAGGTACCTGCGATCCTCTAAGAGGATCACAGCAATAAGTGGTGTCTTAGTGAGTTCAGGCCCAGCACTGAAGGTCACAATCTGGCTGTTGAGGAAAGATGTAAGTTGTAGTTTGATCTGGGCAATCTGGCTGTCCCTCCGTGTGTCAGGCTCGAAGAGCCACTGGACTCAGTATGCTCAGACCACCAACTGGTATTGGCGCCACTGAACTAGGAGGTGCGGAGTCTAATGTACCCCTGGTGTTCACCAGTGACCCTCGCAAGGAGGTTTGGGTTTGGCTGCAAGAGGTACATAGGTCGCGGTCCACCTAGACAGTTAACAGAATAGGGAATAGTCAGGACGTTCTGGGTCAAACCAAACGAAGGCAGGCGGTACAGAAGGAAAATCCACAGAGAAGTCAAACAGGCCAAGGTCAAAGGTCACGAGAAATCCAGGAAATTAGTCAGCAAGCCGGGGTCACAACAGCAGCAATGGGCACAAATCAGGAGAGGAGTCAAAGGAAGCCAGGTCAAAACCAATATATGAGCAGAGACAAAACAATGCAGGAGAACAGGAGGCCTGATACTCTGGCACCCTAATGGTGCAAGAGCAGGATTTAAATAGAGGCTGCTGCCGGGTGATAAGAGAACAGGTGCGGTCAGACACGCTGACCGCCAGAACAGAAGTGCGTCCCGAGACAGAACGCATGCGCCCGACTGCACGGAGACGGCCGGGGACACTTCGTGCCTGTTGCCTAGCAACAGGACGCCCCCATCCGGATCCGTTATTCAATTGTCCCCGCTTCGTGGAGGAACAGCAGGGACGGTGTGTAAGGAAGACAATACATTGTTGGTATGATAATATGTGGGGTGGGGTATTCCAAATTCTAGCAATTTTGCCCTTTAGGTTGCAGAGCGAAGTGAATGCGTGTCTGCACCCCACATATTCCAGGCTACACCCCTGATAAAACAAAATATTTTTTTAAAATCTCTATCTAAACCACTTTTGATCAACGTTCAACGGTGCCTTCAGGTAAAGCAAATTCCCTAGGGAACAATGGTTTATTTGGTTAACTGGAGGTACTATGTTACAGAAGAAAGATCCTGGGTTAAAGCCACTCTTGTATATGTTTCCCTTTTAATCAAGAGGTTGCTTGTACATTTTCCACTGAAGACAGGTAGAGGATGCCCAAAGATATCCATAAAAGGGTCATATGGTCACATACTGCTGTACTATGCAACGTACCTTAAAGAAGATTCTAATGCTCCACACATCCTCAATACTCCTAACCATCTGCCAGAGTCCAACCACCAGTGGAACAGTGTGTCCACTCCCACAGTTTGTAACAGTAGGTTCCAAATCAGCAACTATTATTCTTTAAATGATACATCTGAGAAAGGCCACTTTCTTTAAGCACCAGGTTAAAGCAGTACATCAAAGGGCTGCTGTAACAGCAGGAGATCCCTGAGAAGTAACTGAAGGAGAATGGAATGCAGGAACTATAAAAAATGAACAAGGTGGGTAGGCTGACAGATAAGGCAGAGAGGGATAATGACCCATAGACATGTCTGGTACTGGTCTAGAGTCTTAAATGCAGACACTGGAGGTCAGAGACCCTACAGCTGTCATTGAAACAGAACTTCCATATTTTTTTCCCATGAGGCTAGCATAGGTTGAAGATCCCTTACTTTTTGCTCAGAACTTTCAGTTAGAGGATTGTAAGTGGCTACAATAGTGTTACTATACTAGGTAACATTTTTTCCTGCATTTTCTTAAAAATTGGGAATTCATTATTGAAAAAAGTGACATGTTTCTGCATTTAGTGTGTGATCTGTTACATTGGAGAATACGTATAGATTGTTTTGTTTTTGTTTTTTTGGGTAGAATCTGTTTGATCTGAACTAAATAGGGCTTTCTGTTGGTGTTAGTTTGTTGTATAGCATTTTTCCCAAATCCATTCCTCGAGCTCCCCTAACATTCCAGGTTTTAAGGATATCCATGGTTTTAGTATAAGTTACTTAGCTATTTTGATTTAACCACATAGGCTCAAGTGTGTACTGTTAGCGGGGATTGAGGACTGGAGTTGGGAACCATTATTGTATTGTGACATCTGTATGCTTTTCTTGTTGGCAAGCTAAAGTACTATCTTCATGTAGGATGTTGAAGACCAGAAGCTCCAAATATAAAGATACCAGTATGGTTCACTCTAGCAATGGGTCTAGTGCAGACAGTTGATTTATTAAAGGGCTGGATAAGTTCCAGGTAGCAGGTCATCTTGTCATGCATAAAATCCTGTCAAAAGGGGAAGGGAGTTTGCTTTAATTTAGAAGTTCTTGAAGCTGAAAGGCTCAAGTCCATACAGCTTGAAGTACTGGCAGTTAGAGCTCAATTGACCCAAGTCTTGTAAGTTATCCCTGCCATAAATCCCTGCAGGCATGTGTCATAAACAGAATTTGGCAGTTGTCCATCGGCTCTGCGTGAAACAGCAGAGCAGAAACTAACAACTGCATCATGCATTAGTCGCTGCTGGCACATCAAACTGAGCATAGGGACAAGCACATGTATGCAGATATCTCATTAACTTTTCACACTCATCCAGGTAAATATCGGTGCACCTGAGGTACATGCTTAGGACAAATGGCTAATTATTATCTGGGCACAAGGAGATAAATGTGTTGGGCACTGCAATTCCGTACTGGACACAGTTGTGTACATATGTTTGGTACTGCAATTCCATGATGGACACTACTTTATAAATGTGTTTGATACTGCAATAACACACTGTGCATTGCTAGGTAAATGTGTTCAGCACTACAATTACATACTAGATACTGCTAGATAAATGTGTTGGGCATTACATGGGTATGCTGGTGCTTGTAGTTATACAAGTATCAGCATGCCCACACTGTTTATGGCAGCCCGGGCTGGCTGTGACTTGTAGTTCCACAAAACAAATTGGCGTCAGTTTGTTTTTTAAACTATTTAATCGCCGTTATTACCCTACACCCACCACCCAGGGATGAAGGAAGGGCCCTAGTGCTTTCAGCACTGGGCTGGTTGTCCCTAGAGGGGGGGCCCGCTCGTTTTTGTTCGTCGGACCCCACTCCCTAGGGAATCCAGCCCAGCGCTAAACAGCCTGGGGTTGGCTATCATTATGGCAGGGGAACCCCTGCCACGTGTCCCCCTGCTATAGTGCCATTCACCCCAGTCTGGTTTGCCTAGTGCTGGCTAAGTGAAAATCGTGGGGGACCCACGCACAATTTTTCCCCGATTTTCACACAACAAGCAATAGGCTGGCGGCACTAAGGTTAATAGTGGTATGACAGGGAGAAGCCCATGCTTTTTTAAAAAAAATAATTTATTTTTAAACATTTGACAGTGCCGGAGTTCCGGCTGTATATGCAGAACAGTGTAACAGTGATGTGTTTTCTAAACACGCAGGAAACACAGGAGAGTTAGCTAAACACGGGAGTGTTTGACATCGCAGCAAATCGTCAGAGATGACCAGTGATTTTTAAGACCAGAGTAAAAATCACAGTTTGATACATCTGGCAACTTGTGGACTAAAATTGCGGGTTATCGCGGGTTTAAAACGCTGAAAAATTCGGACCTTGATACATTTACCCCCTGGTGTGTATTACCACATACCTTCCCTTATTAGTAGCATCTTCACTTTAAACTTCAATGGTGGGTAGACCTGATTTGTCAGACTAGCCACTGTGAACTTCACTTGAACTTCACTCTGCTTTTTGTGGAGTATAGGGTCATGAATGGGGGCTCACAGGCAGTGCATTAGTTTGTTTTATATTTTATTATTATTACAATTATTAGTACTATTATTATTATTATTATTATTATTATTATTATTATTGTTATTATAAACTTGCTAGTGAATTATAGACTGAATAAACAGTGTTGTTGCACATGCTACAGATACTATTATGATGTATCATAGAAACAGTTAAAATATAATTGTTTAAAAACAAGCTTCCCAAATAACAGTAGAATTGAAAATAACCCTGCTTTGTGTTGCACTTGTTTTAAAGAAAGAACATAAAATTGTAGAAACAATGGCTCCCGCTGGGTGTAGGACAGGAGAGGTGAATGCATTAAAGGTGAACTGTGATGCTAATGAAAGTGGAGGTTGATTTTTTAACAAATTCCAGCTTCAACTAACCTTCAAATTTTATCCTTTCAATCAGAAGTAACATTTCGAAAAAGCAAGTTGTTTACAACAAACAAGAAAACCTCCTTTGGATTTATCTTTCACAATTATGTACATATTTGTTTATTGTTTTAAAGGAATATCATTACAAAAAAGCTATTATTACTACTACTATTATTACTGCTACTAATAGGTATTATAGGTATTATAATTTACTATGATTATTATTATTATTATTATTATTATTATTATTATTATTATTAATAATAATACAAATTATTGCATTTATTTAATATCAATGGTTTCATGTCATTGTCCCATATGTGTAGAATGTAATGTAGGCCATCTCTCCAAACGGACATGAATAAATTAGAAAATGTGCAAAGAAGAGCTATTAAAAGGGTACATGATCTGCATCACAAAATTTACCAGGAAAGACTCAAGAACCTTAATATATATAGCATGGCACAGAGAAGGGAGAATGTAGAAGGGAGAGTGGGATATAATTGAAGCTTTCAAAAATATCAAGGATTTAAACAAGAAACAGTTAGGTAACATTCTAAAGAGGAATAGAAATATTATATAATACAAGATGAGCACTAAAAATGGAGGATAACAAATTTAAGGGAAATTTGAGGAAGCATTACTTCACTAAATTAGTAGTAAGTAGGTTGAATAATCCTTTCCTACAAAGGTGGTAGAGGGTAATAGGGTAGGGTAGTCTAAACATGCATGGGACAGACATAAAGCTATCCGCTGAAGGTCAAATATGTTCTGAGGTTTTTAGGGAAATAAATGGTCATACTAAGTAGTCCATGTGGTTCTTATCTGCCATCACATTCTATGTTTCTATGAATAACTACACAACGTCTGCTTCTCAAGCTGATGTTGTAAATGTTGTAACAGCTATTTATAATAATTGAAGAGACTTTATTCTGTGACATCACGCATACCAACCCCATGCCCTCACCCTTGATACACAGTTCAGGTTGTAGTCATATCCCAGTCACAATTCTTCTCTAGACATAAAAACATGGAGAGCTTAATGGACAACCGCCCACAGCTCTAAGATTTCCAGGGCGTTTTTTCCAGATACCGCTTCAGGCAGACATTAGTTGCCAACCCTCTCCACACCATTATTTGATTCTTAAAAAAATACTTTGAAAAGATAAAAGAGACACTGAAGTACTGGAGAGAATGTCTGTTTCATCCCTCACTGGCTTGTCTTTCCTAGCATGTGGAAAGTGGTGATCCAACAATTTACTGATTCCTTCTGCATCTCTGTAAGGAGCATGCAGGGACAGCAGCATGGAAAGGTAGAGTGGGAAGTGTTGGGGAAAGCTAGTAACAGAATGAGTCACATGGGTGCAATCCAGACAATGAAATGTTAGGACAAATATTTATATTTCTTGTTTTAATAAATTCTAACAGCTCCCTCTGTAGGGTGCCATCTAAAGCAAGGTGCTTGCCTCATCTCATGACAGAAACCTTAAGTGCAGGCACTACTGTAATTGAGTATTAGTGGAGGGGCTTAATTTAAAAAAAGCAGAAATTCTCCTCTAATAACACTACTCAACAGCCATTTTGCATCTGACTTGATATATATCAATTTACATGTAATATTGTATGTAAAATCCAAGTATACATTCAGAAACTTGATATAATGTAAGGATTTTGAGATATTGAAAAATGTTCATTCAAAAAGTAAAGTATTTAATCACAGTAAGTGCTCGGCACGGTTCCCTACTGCCTGTGCAGAGGGGGAAGTAAGCAGGAATCTCCCCAGACTGTACCATGATCATCATTAACTGGGGGGTGTTCTCACAGTGGGCTGCTTTGTGACAGAGCCTCTGTCTCTGTGTCCCAGAACTCTGACTGATGACCATAAGGACATGACTGGCAGTGACCAGTGCAAGTGGTGATTTTACCTTTGTTTTTCATTTCTCCATTTTAAATCAGTGGTATTCTTTTCTTGTTTTTGTTATTTTGTTTTTTCATATCTTCATGAGTACATTTTTTGCACTGTTTGTAAGTACATATGAAGTAATGGCGGCTGCTAAAATTTGTGGGTGTGTTAACCATCCTGATAACTTTTGTTATGTATGTGGTAAGTTCACACCAAATAGTCAAAGAAAGCCGATTAGAGCCTTGATAAAAAAGGCTTGTAAAATGCACTGTGATTTCGGTGACCAAGATAAAATCTGGGCACCCCATATTTCTTGCATAACTTGTGCAACTAATCTAGCAGAACAGTTGAAAGGTAATCTAGTAACTAGTATTGCCGGGAATTACAGTAGAAGTAAGCACACTCTCTGTTCCTTTACCTCCTGTGTGTACCAGGGAATCAGGCACATGATACAAAGTTAGTCAGAAGATACAGAAAGTACAGTGGAGTATCACCCCAAAACTAAGACAAATCACCTCACATCATACACCAGGAAGAATGATTTGGTTCTTGACTTAAAACTATCAAAACAACATGCAGAAATTTAGGGTTCTAGGCTGCGTCTGTGGAAACTTCTAGTTCAAGGTATGACAATTTCAAGTTTTAGAACAAGAAACTTTTCTTTGGCCATGTATTTTGAAAGGAAAAATTCATTGTGTGTGTTTATTGATGTTAGCGATTTAATGATTTGAGTTTGGTGTTCAGCATAATACTAATGAGTGGAGACTGTTGATTCTTTGAAGAGTAGCCTGAAAGCAATGTTACTCCATAATGGGGACAAACTCCCTTCAGTGCCTCTGGCCTATATAGTGGACATGAAAGAAACCTTTGAAAGTATGGCTGTGTTGTTGGAGGGAATCAAGTATTTAGATCATGGATGGAATCTTTGTTGTGACTTACAGGTAGTTGCGCTGCTGTTAGGTTTGCAAGGTGGATTCACAAAGTACTGCTGTTTTCTGTGTTTATGGGACGGTAGAGACACTAAAAATCACTGTCACAAATAAATGGCAAGACAGAGAAACCTATGTTGCAGGAGAGAAAAATGGCAAGTACACTCCATTGTTTGAGCCACATAAAATTAGTCTGTCTGTCTGTGTGTTAGGGAATTTAGACTCTAAGCTCCAATGGGGCAGAGACTGATGTGACTGAGTTCTGTGTACAATGCTGCGGAATTAGTGGCGCTATATAAATAAATGATGATGATTGCAACAGGTCTCAATGCAGACCCAGGAACATGCATTTAGGGCCAGTGGAAGGGTACTTGACATCCTAAGTGCCTGCTAAATGCAAACCCCTCTAAGAATGCCTCCACAGACGCTGTGCACCATAACACAGAGGAGGTGAGTGTTTTAGGGCTGCCTTTGATGGAGGAGCAGCAGCCAGCAGCATTATCATAGCACAGAGCTCATTTAAGTTCATTGAAATAATTAAACTCACTCACTATTCTCTTTTGTCAGCAAATGAGGCAGGGGGTGGGGGGTCGGGACTGACTGTTTTATTTCAATCTCAAGGACATCCGACGATTCACCACAGGAAAAATAAAAACACTAAGTGCCTGAATCATGTTCGGACGTACGTCCATTTGCGTTGCATATCCTGCATGTAATGCTCCGAAATTAACTTTACTCCGATGAACGCAATTACGTGCAATTCATGCCCAAGGGCAAATGACTCTTACAACTGCCTACTGCTTGAGAGGTGGAAAGGGGGAGGGAAGAGGTGGACTAACATGGGCAATGTATAGTAAGGGCGTTCAGATACAATAGATTCAAGTCCTGATTTTCTTGTACATATGCTTGGATTCAGCCATATCATTAGCACCCACTAAAGGACAGGTGTAAATGCTGACTGGTAGTAATGACTGCAGAGGTGGAACTAGCGAGCTGGGGTCCCCGGTGGTGGTAGGCAGGGAGGAGGGACCCGAGGCCCCCGACCCTCTGCATCTACCATGCAGAGGGTCGGGGGAATGAGAAATCCAGACTCAAAATCTGGGGATTCTAAACAAAAAAAATTCAATTAAATTGGGCAGACTTTTAACACTTAAAATAAATGTCAGTTTGTCACAAAAGTATTGATAGCAGAGATGGTTTCATCATTGATTATACCCTTGCTCTGGTAGCTGGTGTTGAAAAGGATTGAGAAACTTACAACCAGCTTCTAGAAACATGCTGCTTGCACAGTAGTTTGAAATAAGTGGACAAGTTGTTCAATTCCGCTGGAAAATAAATTCAATGCAAACTGTTTACACAAAGCTGGAGCTGTAGTTGAAAATGATGTAGCAACAATAAAAACAGCCTCTAACTGAAACAAAATTGAAACAAAATTGAAATAAAATCTGAAATGACAAAGTGTTTCTGCACTGTAAATTGAATTAATCCAACATCATAGCTGTTTGTTGCAATTTTGCAACTGAAGCCATGTCTTGCAGATCACAGATCTTCTGAATGCTTCTCAACAATGCTCAATCCTGTGATCATTACCATTAATCGCAAGAAAACTGGTCCTGATGAATTGATCAAATTCTGTAATTACCATGTGCAAACAAAGCCATATTTATGAACATGCAGAATTACAGGGCAAATGCTCTTTTGTGCTGTCATGACTATTTTAGAGCAAATGCACCCGTATTTACAAGTAAGAGCGTTAATTTACAGGACAAAATGTTGCACCAGCGGGGGATGTAATAGTTTGCAGCCTTCAAGGAGAGCAGCTACGTGGACCTGACTCTTCCTTGCTGAGTATACATTAGACACATGAATGAACCTTCTTTTACATCCCCATGCAAAAATGAGACTATGGGGTGGAGAATGTGTATTTAGGGTTGAGTTTCCTGTTTTGCACAGCATTTTTCTCCCCATAAAAAGTAGTTGATCTTTCAATGTTCTCTGAGGTTGCAGAGGTTAAATAAGAACATTCAAACAAACATAAGTGACATATGTAATAAAGGTAATGGGGTCTATTTATTAAGACCACTCCGTTAACAAGATTTTCTTAGAAAATCTTTTATTGGGCTTAATTATTAAGAAAATGCCACCGTGGCAGCTGTGCGATGCACAGCTCTCAATTGATACTGCCTGGCAGAGTTAAGAAGGCAAGTTAAGACTTGCCAAGCTTACTGCTTGGCAAGTCAGTAATGGGACTCTCTGCGCATACCCGAGTTGACACCAGAACAGGACTCCAGACTTGGTATTCCAGTTCCAGATTCTCCAGAAAAAACAATAAAGGAAAATGTTTTATTTTAACAATAAAGCATTTTTTCATGTGGGCACACCTGGCTAATGTCATCCTGAAATGGCGCTAGCACTCAGCAGACAACTGTAATACTTGTACTTCTGCTGCCCTTGGTGAATAGGCTTCTCCATGCTTTGCAAGGTAAAGCTTTACATCGCATGACCCAGGGAATGGTTAGCCGCCGGCTCTATATTATCCTGGCCGGAGGCTTTGGTAAATAGGGTGAAACCCTAATACATTTTTCAAAGGATTTAGGACTTTTCTCCCTTTAATAAATAAACCCCAATGCCCCCTAACTCTCTTGTTTAATCAAATACATATAAAGTGGTCTTAAAGTGACACATTCATATTTTCCACCATATGCATTTCCAGGTGCATCTATAAACACGCAAATGTATATGATCCCCTTTTGTACAGGGGCAGGTACAAGGACTAGGCAGTGGGCATACACCTTGATGAAACAATTTGCCAATCTTAGGGAACTGTTACATTTTTTCGCAGAATATTAGGATGTTCTATAGATTGTAAGCTTGCGAGCAGGGCCTTCTCACCTCTTTGTCTGTTTTACCCAGTTTGTTTATTAGTTTATTACGTTTGTCCCCAATTGTAAAGCGCTACGGAATATGTTGGCGCTATATAAATAAATGATGATGATGATGATGTTCTACATTTTCTGCTCTACATTCTATTCTAAACGGTCATGTGACATTTTTAATATATATGTACACACATATATGTGTATGTATATGTATGTGTGTGTGTATATATATATATATATATATATATATATATATATATGCCGCGAGTCAGGGAAAGGGGGGGGTGCTGCGAGAGGGGAGAGGGGCTAGTTTGGTGGCTGGTCCATGAAAGTACTATGAAAAAAAACGCCGGCTCCCTGTCACTGCAGCATCACTGATGATGTCACCATGCTGTCAGTGCAGAAGAGCCAACACTGCGGGGAGCTGAGAACAGACCTTAAGTAAGTTAGGGGAGGGGGATCTGTCAGCTCCATTAGTTGTTCTCTCCCTAAGCACTGGTCTATTATATCACATGCTGTGTGTTAGCAGCTCTCTGCCTCCAGGACTGCCCCTCCCAGCATCCCCAGCTCCTCCTGACAGCCCTGCATTCCACCAACACTCTCACCTCTGCTCCTGATAACTATGACTCCAGTGCCCCTCCCAACTCTTGGTACAGTACAGAGCCCCCATCATTGACCTTTCCTTGCCCTGCATATCAGTTCCCTCTGTTTCTATCCAGATATGTTTCCCTTCCTTCTGATCCCTGACACCTGTCAATTCTGACTCCTGGACCCCCGAAATACAGCTGTAACCTCTGCACCCTCTCCATCACAGGAATGCTCTCTGTATAGTATGGCGGTCACAGGAATGCTCTCTGTATGGTATGGAGGTCACAGGAAAGCTCTTTGTATGGTATGGAGGTCACAGGAATGCTCTCCGTATAGTATGGAGGTCACAGGAATGCTCTCTGTATTGTATGGCGGTCATAGGAATGCTCTCTGTATAGTATGGCGGACACTAGGAGGCTCTTTATATTGTATGTGTGTGTGTGTGTGTGTGTATATATATATATATATATATATATATATATATATATATATATATACACAAGTTAACCCGTGCATGATACTCATGCATTCTAGTCAAATCAAGCTACTTAAGGTGTTAAAAAGGTTCTTGTCATGCATTTGGGGCTAGGCCAGGCCTCCTCAGGGGAAGAGCGTTACTTCCCGACGCAAGCGCCCTTTTTTAACGTGGTTTTGTCCACATGTCACCACCTCATCATTTTTCTCCATCACCTCATCCTTCATCTTCATCGCCACATCCTTCATCAAGCTACTTAAGGTGTTAAAAACTCCCCACTGTGAGCCCTGGCAACCACCAACCACTCCCAACTGTCACTTCTCCTTCAAGAAATATATAGGTCAGTGTATAACTCTGCCCAGCAGGTGGCGCTGCAGCTTGGTGGTTTTTTTTTCACACGCCACTAGGCATTTATATAGTAGATAATAATTTCGTGTGATGGTGATAAGGGGGCACAATGTGATAAAGATGGCTCCATGGCACGGTGTGATAAAGGAGAAACTGTGATGGAGGGCACAGTGGGATGAAGTAGCAGTGTGATACAGATGGTACCGTTACAATTATGTTTTAATTTGTTTCAGTGAGTTTTATTTAAAAAAACAATTCATTTTTTATACAGCTAGCATGTGACAGCTGCATTTAAAGTACTTTGATTCTATGGAGGCTTATTACATAAAGATCCTTACAAAGCCAGACCGTGAAGAATGGGGAGGGAGGGGTTTCAGTGCAGTTTAGAACTTGTAAAGTGCTAGCCACGCCCCCACAGTAGGTTGACCACGCCCACTCGACTATTGACACTCCCACTTAGATGGGGGGCGCCGGTGCCCTGTTTCGCCCAGGCCACTAAAATGTCTAGTTACGGCACTGCATTGGAGCAACACATCAGTTTGCTCTTCGGGAGAGCTTTCCACCTAACAACACTGACATAAAAATATTATGTCAAACATACATTTTTTGTGTGTCACAGAGTTCTAAGCATGGGGTCATGTGATCAGCAAAATCAACTGTCAAGATCCCTAGTGCTTAGCCTGTCAGATTTTCTGTCAGTGGGGGAGATGACGGATGCTATGTCAGTAGTTGTTACTGATAATAGCATTTTATCTCCTCTTCTCTCTTCCATGAAGATTTTTAAAGCTGTAAAGTGCACATTACCATAACAGGGAGGTTCCTCTTCCTCAGAAGAGGCTCCCCTATTAAAAAAAAATATGGAGACACCGTCAGAGGTCCCTGGATTTCTCATTTCTCAGATTCCGTTACAGAAAGAAATACCAGTTACTGATTATTATAAAAATCAGAATATATTAATAAGGCACCCACAGCAGGTTCCAATAAATAAAGGTGTGAGGAATCTCTCAAAAAAGAAAGGTTAACAAAATTCCCTGGCATGGCCTGTAGCAGACATGCCAAATTTGCCCTCAGGGAGCTTGATATATCTGCCCAGTTGTGGCAGATGGAAGGGAGACAGTTCAGGTTCCCCAGTGACATGTTCTCTCCTTTGGGCCACAGCCAAGAGTAAAAAGATAACTACTCCTCTCAACCTACAGATCACCAGAGTAGGTCTAATGGATAGGATTCCTCCTACCAAATTATTCCACACATATTGGGCTATAAGACATGATTTTAAGGTAAGGGATTTCATTAAACAGGGTTTCAGTACCACCCTTACAAGTAATAAAGAATAGAAATATTCAGATATCGATTAAGCAACATTCATTTCTTGCAAAAGAGAATGCAATAAACAAAGATAGTACAGCTGAACAGACACAACAGTACAATACATTTATACTCCTCTGCTTATCTTTAACTAGTATAAGGTCCAAGCAATTCACTGTGCAATTTAGAGGGTTATAGTGCTAAAAACAAATGTATCGCTCCCTCAGAGGGTTATATTTCACACACACAAGAGATGCACATTATTATGAAGATTACATTAACCATATCAGTACAAGTGCTACTATTAAACCAGTAACCTTTTATTTGCCTTCTCGCATGGGACGAGGACCTAGTCCTCAGGAATCATACCGGTCTCCCAAATATATAGCAAAATGGGGACTTCACAGAAGGATAACAAACAAATTTGATTCCAACTGCTATACTTGGCTGGAAGTTTCTTTTTATGCCTGTTCTTTCCTGAATGACTTGAGGTGGGCACAAGAAATGCAAGAACTGGTGCTGGGCCAAACCATTGTATAACCACAGCATGGAAGCCAACAAGATTTTGTATTATGGGATTTTGAGAATCTATGAGAGAACACACCCTCCTTAGAGCCTCTCCTCTAAAAGACATAATTGCGCAAGCAATAAAGTGCTGCTGATTGGTGTCTGAAGAATTAGATACTTGACTTGCACATTGATGCATCAATGCCATAAACTGGGTATTGTTTCTATCAAAAACAATTGACTGGTCCTGGATTTATGGCCAGAGAAACGGGGGCCTCAGGCCCAGAGGCCAGGGAAACTGGGTCCTCAGGCCTGGAGGCCAAAGCAATATGGTTCTCAGGCCCTTGACAGCAGGTAACAGGTCTGTTGGTGATCCTAGAACAGGATTTATTATCTGGACCAGCTGAATTGGAGTACTTATCTGGGACAGCAATAGAGGAGTCCCCCACTGAGACATCAGAATAGGAAAGATTAAGCTTGGATGGAGCAAATGGATTCCGACTGAGCACATCTCTCTGGGGCCTCGGGTTGAGCAAACTTGGCAGAAGGCCCATACTAGGCACACAACTCAGTAGAAGGCTTGAGTTGAGCAACCTGACAAAAGGATCGGGTTGAGCACATTTGGTAGGAGGCCCAGGCTGGGCAGCACCACGGGGCACCTCAGATCGAACAGTACTATGAACACAGTTAGTCTCCTTATGACAAAGAAAAGTCTTTGGAGGATGTACTGCGGTCTGGATGTTTTCCCTGAAAAATAATTTGTTGCTCCAGAACTAGTATTTGAGCAGTAACCAAGTAAGTCTAGTAATAATATAGATATCTGTGTTATTTGAGAGCAAAATTGGAGAATGTCTACCTCAAGGATGTGGATGCGAATAATTTCAAAAGAAATTGTAGACATGGTCTCTGGTTGTCTAACACTGATTTCATAAACCAACACACTAGTATCTCCTTTTCAAAAACAGGGAGCATGCAATTTGCAGGCCGAGATGCGGCACTGATTAAGAGAGTCACCAGGGCAAGTGGAAGTGACGTCCCAGTCATCATGGCAACAGTCGGGTCGCGGCCCGAGAGAAACCAGTCGCCGTGGCACATGACAAGCCGATGTAGCAGTATTCTTTGGAAGGCTGTCACCACATACTAGCTGTTGCTTTGTGGATATCCTTGTTCCCTAGAACAAATTGGGGGGAATTCAATTGGCCGTGTTACGTGCCCCCCTTGTTTCGACAAAGTGGGATTGACAATTCCTATTCCCTTAAGGGTATTAGAGCTCCAGGGGGTGGGGAAGGGTGAGGTCCTTCTCATTTTTTTTTTTTTGAATCAAGTATTTTTTATTGAATTTTAGTACATATAAGGTAAAATGTACAAAACCAAAAACAAAATTAGAAAAATGAAAAAACAAAACATAACATTACATAACATAACATGTGTCAGCCGTTTATCAAAGCACAGAAAAGAGATCAATGCGGTAGCAGATATTCTTATAAAGTATTTAGGTCTTACAAGTTAATAAGACGAGAATGGAAGGAAGCAGGTCCAATTTTAACAAAATTAACACATATAAGCATCATTAAATGCATGAATATTTTACTATTATCAATGTCCAAAGTATCGCATAGTTTTGCAACATTTGTCCTGGCGAAACCAATGGGGTTAGTTTAATTAAGCCCAAACTATATAGGACCCTTTCATTGTGTTAGCTGGCATCCTGGACCATCCTTTTCCGTCTATACTTGGTTTCATACCATGAGGACCAGACTTCATGATATTTGTGCTCAGCCCTTCGCAGAGTATAAGTGTATCTCTCATGGTCCATGGTCTCATTTACCAAAGTCTTCCAATTATGAAAATCTGGATTAACATTTATGAGCCAATTGCGCGCTATGACAAATTTTGCTGAAGTAATTGCTATGAAAACAAACTTGTAAAGAGGCATATCTTAGGTTTCAGAGGAGGGACTCAAGGAACAACCCCAACAATACATTTCCATATTCTTTTCCAGAAGGCATAAACCACCTGACAGTCCCATAGCAAGTGCCAAAAATCACATCCTGGCTGAGAACATTTAGGGCAATCAGTGTTCCGGGATCTATCAATTTTTGCCATGGACAAAGGAGAGTCATATACCCTATGAAAGATCTAAAAGTGGATTTGTTGAAAACAAACCGAGGAAGTGGCTAGTTTAATGCTTTTTATAATATCACACCACTCCTCCTCATCAACTGGACCAATATTTGATTCCCATTTTATTTTGAGAGGTAATAAACTATTATTTGTCTGGCGGTGATTAAGCTCTGCGTACACAGAGGAAATAACTCTGCGACCTTTCAAGCTTCCTAACAAGGATCTAACAGGACTAGTAGCCAATAAAAGGGGGGTATTTCCGAACTGGGACTGAGTAGCATGTCTAATTTGCAAGTAGCGAAAGAAAGCCTTTTGGGAGACCTGGAAATCTCTTTTAAATTGATCAAAAGATTTAAAAATATAGAGCAGACCTAACGAGGACACACCCAAACGGCGCTAAAAACAGTACCCACTCAATTTACGCAATTCAGGCAAGTTGTCATTATACCAAATCGGAGTATCTGCATCCACTCCTTTCCCCCCAAGGATTTTATGTGCCGTGTTCCAGATCCTAACAGCCTGTGTAATGATGGGAGCATCTCTTTTACGGCTCCAACCCATCAAAAGTATCTGCAATGGGGTGAACTGAGGCCCCGCCTGCTCACCAATAAGGCCCGACAAAGCGCCGGCTTTACATCCACTCATCCATTTAATCAATTGTGACAATTGAGCCGCCATGTAATACAACCTGAGATTAGGCACAGCCAGGCCACCATCGAATTTGGATTTACATAAGGTACTAAGTTTTATTCTTACCCTTTTATCACCCCAAATAAATGAAGAGAGTATTGAGTTTATAAGTTGAAAGTGTTTATTCGGAATGTATATGGGAGAATGTTGCAGTACGTAAAGATATTTAGGCTGCATTATCATTTTGAATAGGTTGACCCTACCAGTCACAGTCAATGGCAGGCGTTTCCCGGTGTGAGATCTTAGTTTAAAGTACTCCGTAATAGGATCAACATTTAACTTGACATAATCCACCGGTCTAGATGAGACCCATATACCAAGGTATTTAAAACAGAGAGTCCACTTAAGAGTGTGTTCCGATGAAGGCTGAGTTGGAAGACTACCATGCACCGGAAAAATAACAGATTTATCCCAATTAATTTTAACTCCTGAGTAACGTCCATAATTGTCAACAGTCTCCAATAGGTTATCAAGGGAACCATTCACCTCAGCCAGAAACAATAACATATCATCCGCATATAAAGCAATATTATCTGTACCTTCCCCAGCAGGGAGACCCCGTATGCCCGGATGAGAACGGATCAAACATGCCAGTGGCTCAATGGCTATTGCAAATAACGCTGGAGATAAAGGACATCCCTGACGAGTGCCCCTACCCAGCTCAAACATGGCTTAGGTATATCCATTTACACACACCCGCGCCACATGAGCGCTATACAACAATTGAAGCCAACGAATAAATATCGGTCCAAAGCCAAACCTACTCAGCACCTCCCACAGATAAACCCACTCCACCGAGTCGAAGGCCTTGGCCGCATCCAGAGATACCAACACAGCCCCCGGCTCAGCAAGGTGAATGTCACGGGCACTAGGAGTCTTTACCCAGGGATCACCAGGTGGTAGGCTTACCAGAGCAACGTAGATGGTAATAGAGTACTCTGGTAGCAGGGTGATCACGGAACAGGCAATGGTAGATGATGAGATGCTCAGGAAAGTCTATGACTAGCAGCACTGGTAATATGGAGGTATTAATACACGAGGAACTGTATGGACAAGGACACGTGAAGGTAGTCAGTGGTCTGCGATAGCAAGTTGTACCACTGCTATAGTGAGGAGGAATGTCCAACAGCAACGAGGAGGTGATGAGAGTCAGCGGTCTGCGGAGAGCAAGTTGTACCGCTGTCTGAGTGAAGGAATGGAATCCAAGTGGAGGTATCCGGGTAGTCAGTGGTCTGCGATAGCAAGTTGTACCACTGCTATGTGAGAGGATACTGGAACAGGTGATACAGGAAACAGGGATCAGTGGTCTGCCTTCAGCAAGTTGTACCACTGAATATATATGTGAGGAGGTGTACGGGGAGAGACTGCAACACAGGATGTACACGGGCACCTTAAACACGATCCACAATAATATGCACAATATATATAAATGACTGAACAGGTCTGCAAATATAAAAAGTCTCTTGAAGTAATCCAGCACAAGATAACACAGTCAATGATGGCAATAGACTCAGCGGATAGCAGACTCCAGAGGAGAACCAACACAGTCCAGCAAGGTATGCAATACACCAGCACAGTCAATGAGAAGTATGCATACCGTGGTTCAGAAGTAGGCAGTCAGATAGGAGTGCAGCGATACCTGAGCGGCAGGAGGCCGGCAGGATGAGAAGTCCCTGGAGGAAGAGTCTAGTAGGTGCAGCGCACAGGTAAGTAGACCAACAGGGACACGAATCCACAGGAATCAGTAGAACGTGGAACTGGACTCATGGAGGACCCAGGAGAATGGAGATGATCTAGCAGAGGAGTAGCTGATGAGATACGAATCCAATGCTGACAGGAGGGTAGAGACCAGCAGGACACAGGAAGGCGTGGAGAGCGGATCAGCAGCGGGTGGACGATAGCGCTGACAGCAGCAGCAGGGCTCTGCGGACACACGGAGGTAACCAGTAGCAACCAACAGGTACCGATAGCGATGGAACACGGGAGAGCAGAGTAGACCAGGAGCTGTTGATCACGAAGAGAAGCAGATGGTAATAATAGCAGCAGTCTCGAGGAAACACGGGAGAGATGAGATGAGGCTGAGGTGCACAGGAGCAGCGGATAGGAATCAGCTAACAGTCACGATGGTGAACACAGGCGAGTTGCAAGCTGGAGGCTGTAGTGCACGGAGGCAGCGGATAGGAATCAGCTAACAGTCACGATGGTGAACACAGGCGAGTTGCAAGCTGGAGGCTGTAGTGCACGGAGGCAGCGGATAGGAATCAGCTAACAGTCACGATGATGAACACAGACGAGTTACCAGCTGGAGACTGTAGTGCACGGAGGCAGCGGATAGGAATCAGCTAACAGTCACGATGATGAACACAGACGAGTTACCAGCTGGAGACTGTAGTGCACGGAGGCAGCGGATAGGAATCAGCTAACAGTCACGATGATGAACACAGACGAGTTACCAGCTGGAGACTGTAGTGCACGGAGGCAGCGGATAGGAATCAGCTCACCGACTTGATGATGAACAGGTGAGTGGATGTGGAGAGAAGGCTGTAGTGCACGGAGGCAGCGGGTAGGAATCAGCAAACAGTCACAATGGAATATGATAGCGTTGAAGTGGTATAGAAGACTGTAGTGCACGGAGGCAGCGGATAGGAATCAGCAAACAGTCACAATGGAATATGATAGCGTTGAAGTGGTATAGAAGACTGTAGTGCACGGAGGCAGCGGATAGGAATCAGCAAACAGTCACGATGATACAGTTGATGGTAGAAGTGGTATGGAAACCACAGTAGTAGAAGTGGTTTGGAAACCACAGAGGTAGAAGTGGTTTGGAAACCACAGGAATCAGCAGGGCTGAATACACGAGGAAACATAGGAACACCTTCAGAGACTCATGGGGAATGAGACTCCAAGATCAGGCAACGTGGTGTTGACCACAGGTGCTTAATATAGGGAGTGTTGCCTGATCTGCCAATTGCGTTAAAGGGACATACACTGAAGTATAGGAAAGGGCTGCGCATGCGCAGACCCTCAGGATGGAGGACGGCCACGGTTCCTAAATGTCCGGGAAGAGGCACTCACGGTCCGGTGAGTGACAGTACCCCCCCTTTTAAAGGTGGGCACAGAACGCCTGGAACCGGGCTTGTCCGGATTTTTGGAATAAAACCTCTTCAAAAGGGCAGGAGCATTAAGATCTTCAGCTTTGATCCAAGAGCGCTCCTCAGGACCAAAGCCCTTCCAATGAACGAGGAAACGGAGGACTCCTCGCGAAATTTTTGCGTCTAGTACCTCAGTAATTTCGAAATCCTCCTCCTGATGAACTTGAACTGGCTGCGGAGCTGAGGGAGGATTTGAGAAACGGTTGATAATAAGAGGTTTGAGTAAAGACACATGGAAGGCATTAGAAATCCGAAGATTCTTAGGAAGAAGAAGTTTCACACATACTGGATTGATTACTTGAATGATCCTATATGGACCAATAAAACGAGGGGCGAATTTCATAGATTGAACCTTCAAACAAATGTTTTTAGTAGATAACCAGACACGATCTCCAATTTTTAGTGGTGGAATAGCCCGCCTCTTCTTATCTGCGAAAGATTTATATTTGATAGATGTCTTCTTTAAACAGGTTTTGACCTGAGACCAGATATTTTTAAAGGTCTGACAAGCAGTCTCCACCGCAGGGACTTGGGTGGGCGGGAGGGCAGGAAATTCCGGAAAAGACGGATGGTGACCGTAAACCACAAAAAATGGAGTTTTGGATGATGACTCATGGTACATGTTGTTATGGGCGAATTCAGCCCAAGGAAGCAACTCTACCCAGTTGTCTTGATTGGCTGAAGAGAACCTCCTTATAAAAGTCTCAAGATCTTGATTGACACGTTCAGTTTGTCCGTTAGATTGCGGATGGTAAGACGATGAGAGTGCTAATCGTATGCCCAAGGTTTTACAAAGGGCTCGCCAGAATCTGGAAACGAATTGTACTCCTCTATCTGACACAATCTCAGACGGACATCCATGGATGCGGAAGATCTCTTTAATGAAATGTTCAGCCAGGATAGACGAAGAAGGCAAACCAGACAGAGGGACGAAATGAGCCATCTTCGAAAATCGGTCCACCACCACCCAAATAGTGTTATGATTCTTACTAGATGGTAAATCAGTAACGAAATCCATACTAATATGGGTCCACGGTTTGGACGGAATGGGTAGTGGTCGCAGCAACCCTGCTGGAGTTCTGCGGGAGGATTTGAATTGGGAACATAATTCACAGGAAGCAATGAACTCTTTGACGTCTCTCCTCATTGAAGGCCACCAGTAACTTCGAGAGAGAATCTCAAAGGTCTTGTGTTCACCGGCGTGTCCAGAAAAGCGAGAGGCATGGAACCACGAAAGGATTTTCCTCCTTAGAGTAGGAGGCACGAGGGTCTTCCCAAATGGTAGCGTTTTGGTGGATGAAGCAGCCAGTGAGATACATTTGGGGTCTAAAATGGTATGGTTGGAAACCTCTTCTATATCAGAGGACGTCACAAAAGCTCTAGATAAAGCGTCAGCTTTTTTGTTCTTGGCAGCTGGTTTGAAGGTTATTATTAATTCAAAACGGGAAAAGAAAAGAGACCATCTTGCTTGACGAGGGTTCAAGCATTGGGCAGACTGAAGATATGACAAGTTCTTATGATCCGTGAAGATCGTCACCGGATGGCGAGCTCCTTCCAATAAGTATCTCCATTCCTCTAATGCCGCTTTGATAGCCAGTAACTCCTTGTCCCCGATAGTATAATTCTTCTCTGCGGGCAGAAGACCCCGAGAATAGAAGGCACAAGGATGGAATTTTTGCTGTTCAGAGCGTTGGGAGAGAATGGCTCCTAAGCCCACATTAGAGGCATCTACTTCTAGAAAGAAGGGGAGTGTCACATCAGGCTGTCGAAGGATTGGAGCCGAAGAGAAGGACTCTTTGAGTGTTTGAAAGGCTTGAAGAGCCTCAGGCGACCATTGCTTGGGATTAGCCCCTTTCCGAGTCAGGGCCACAATAGGAGATGCAATGGAAGAAAAGTCTTGAATGAAGCGTCTATAGTAATTGGCAAAACCTAAAAAACGCTGGATAGCACGAAGAGTAGTTGGCTGGGGCCAATGTAGTACAGCATTCACCTTGTCTGGATCCATCTTCAGGCCAACTCCGGAAACTATATACCCCAAGAATGGAATCTGGGGCAATTCGAATGAACATTTTTCTAATTTACAGAACAATGAATTTTTTCGTAGCCTGGAGAGGACTTCTGCCACATGTTGGGGGTGAGAAGGCAGGTCCTGAGAAAAGATCAATATGTCGTCCAGATAGACGACGACACATACATATAATAAGTCCCGAAAGATCTCATTGATGAAGCCTTGAAAAACAGCGGGGGCATTACACAGCCCGAAAGGCATTACCAAATATTCGTAATGCCCGTCTCTGGTGTTAAACGCTGTCTTCCATTCATCACCGGAACGGATTCTGATTAAATTGTAGGCACCACGAAGATCCAGCTTAGTAAAAATACGGGCTCCCTTGATGCGATCGAATAGCTCAGTGATCAGCGGAATGGGGTACCGATTCTTGATAGTAATGGCATTGAGTCCACGAAAATCTATGCAAGGGCGTAATGATCCATCCTTCTTTTTGACGAAGAAGAACCCAGCTCCAGCGGGAGAGGTGGAAGGTCGAATAAACCCACGCTGGAGGTTCTCCTGTATGTACTCAGATGTGGCTTGAGTTTCAGGTAACGAAAGTGGATAGACCCGGCCCCTGGGGGGAGTCTTGCCAGGTAGAAGGTCGATCGGACAATCCCAAGAACGATGAGGAGGAAGACGTTCAGACTGAGCTTTATCAAACACATCAGTAAATGAAGCATATTGAGGAGGGAGTCCCGGTGAGGTAGATGAGATGGAAGATTGCTGTACTTTGAGAGGAATAACTTGGGAAAGGCAACGATGGTGACATTCAGGCCCCCAAGACGTGACTTGAGGGGTGCGCCAGTCAATCTGGGGAGAGTGACACTGAAGCCATGGAAGGCCTAAGACAATCGGACTTGTCGTAACAGGAAGGATTAAAAACGATATTTCTTCATGATGCAGGGCACCAATCTGAAGTGTTACTGGAGACGTACTCTGGGTGATGAGACCATTGATGAGACGTGATCCATCGATAGCCGTCACAGTAATGGGTGTTTTTAAGGTGATCACTGGTAGAGACCATTGATTTACTAACGATTTGGAAATAAAATTTCCTGCTGCTCCGGAATCAATCAATGCCTGTGACTCAAAGGTTTTGGTAGCACAGGAAATCGTAACATCAAAAGCGCAGACTTTAGATTTCATGGAAGATGGAGAGGACTCCAGGGACCCTAACTTCACCTCTCCAGAACTAGTTAGGGCCTGGCATTTCCCGATCTCTTAGGGCAAGAGCTGAGAATATGAGTGGAATCAGCACAATAGATACAGAGTCTATTCTTTACTCTTCGTTTTCTCTCCTCGGAAGATAATTTGGAACGTCCTATCTCCATGGGAATCACAGAGGGTGAAACTGGACGAAATTGAGGTTTAGAACGAAGAGGTGCTTTAGCAGAAGTCGTTTTCTCAGCCTCTCTTTCACGAAATCTCATATCAACACGATGGCATAGAGAGATCAAATCTTCAAGTGATGAAGGAAGCTCTTGAGTAGTCAGTGCATCTTTAATTTTATCGGAGAGCCCCTGCCAGAAGGCGGCAACTAGGGCTTCAGTGTTCCACTGAAGTTCAGAGGCTAAGATCCTAAATTGAATGACGTACTGGCCTACTGTATGAGATCCTTGTCGTAGGCGGAGGATGCTGGAAGCAGCGGAGGTCACACGACCTGGTTCATCGAACACACTTCGGAATGTAGAAATGAATTTGGCACTATCTTGTAATATTGGATCATTTCTTTCCCACAGAGGGGAGGCCCAAGCCAGGGCTTGTCCTGAAAACAAAGAGATAAGATAGGCCACTCTGGAACGATGGGTAGAAAAATTTTGAGGTTGGAGCTCAAAATGGACTGAACATTGGTTCAGGAAACCCCTACAAGTTTTGGGGTCTCCATCGTACTTTGACGGAGTAGGCAGGTGAAGCGTGGAAGCTGTAGACACCTGGGATGGCACTGGGGAAACGGAGGAAAGCACAGGAGCCTCAGGAGTAGCTGTCACAGTCTGTCCAGATGTTCCTTGGGAGGTTAATGACTGATAACACTGAAGTAACAGCTGTTGGCGGGCATCCTGTTGCTCCACACGGCTGACCAGATGCTGCAGCATCTCCTTGGCTGTAGGTTCCGTATCTGGGTCTGTCATGGCCTGATCTTACTGTCACGGGCACTAGGAGTCTTTACCCAGGGATCACCAGGTGGTAGGCTTACCAGAGCAACGTAGATGGTAATAGAGTACTCTGGTAGCAGGGTGATCACGGAACAGGCAATGGTAGATGATGAGATGCTCAGGAAAGTCTATGACTAGCAGCACTGGTAATATGGAGGTATTAATACACGAGGAACTGTATGGACAAGGACACGTGAAGGTAGTCAGTGGTCTGCGATAGCAAGTTGTACCACTGCTATAGTGAGGAGGAATGTCCAACAGCAACGAGGAGGTGATGAGAGTCAGCGGTCTGCGGAGAGCAAGTTGTACCGCTGTCTGAGTGAAGGAATGGAATCCAAGTGGAGGTATCCGGGTAGTCAGTGGTCTGCGATAGCAAGTTGTACCACTGCTATGTGAGAGGATACTGGAACAGGTGATACAGGAAACAGGGATCAGTGGTCTGCCTTCAGCAAGTTGTACCACTGAATATATATGTGAGGAGGTGTACGGGGAGAGACTGCAACACAGGATGTACACGGGCACCTTAAACACGATCCACAATAATATGCACAATATATATAAATGACTGAACAGGTCTGCAAATATAGAAAGTCTCTTGAAGTAATCCAGCACAAGATAACACAGTCAATGATGGCAATAGACTCAGCGGATAGCAGACTCCAGAGGAGAACCAACACAGTCCAGCAAGGTATGCAATACACCAGCACAGTCAATGAGAAGTATGCATACCGTGGTTCAGAAGTAGGCAGTCAGATAGGAGTGCAGCGATACCTGAGCGGCAGGAGGCCGGCAGGATGAGAAGTCCCTGGAGGAAGAGTCTAGTAGGTGCAGCGCACAGGTAAGTAGACCAACAGGGACACGAATCCACAGGAATCAGTAGAACGTGGAACTGGACTCATGGAGGACCCAGGAGAATGGAGATGATCTAGCAGAGGAGTAGCTGATGAGATACGAATCCAATGCTGACAGGAGGGTAGAGACCAGCAGGACACAGGAAGGCGTGGAGAGCGGATCAGCAGCGGGTGGACGATAGCGCTGACAGCAGCAGCAGGGCTCTGCGGACACACGGAGGTAACCAGTAGCAACCAACAGGTACCGATAGCGATGGAACACGGGAGAGCAGAGTAGACCAGGAGCTGTTGATCACGAAGAGAAGCAGATGGTAATAATAGCAGCAGTCTCGAGGAAACACGGGAGAGATGAGATGAGGCTGAGGTGCACAGGAGCAGCGGATAGGAATCAGCTAACAGTCACGATGGTGAACACAGGCGAGTTGCAAGCTGGAGGCTGTAGTGCACGGAGGCAGCGGATAGGAATCAGCTAACAGTCACGATGGTGAACACAGGCGAGTTGCAAGCTGGAGGCTGTAGTGCACGGAGGCAGCGGATAGGAATCAGCTAACAGTCACGATGATGAACACAGACGAGTTACCAGCTGGAGACTGTAATGCACGGAGGCAGCGGATAGGAATCAGCTAACAGTCACGATGATGAACACAGACGAGTTACCAGCTGGAGACTGTAGTGCACGGAGGCAGCGGATAGGAATCAGCTAACAGTCACGATGATGAACACAGACGAGTTACCAGCTGGAGACTGTAGTGCACGGAGGCAGCGGATAGGAATCAGCTCACCGACTTGATGATGAACAGGTGAGTGGATGTGGAGAGAAGGCTGTAGTGCACGGAGGCAGCGGGTAGGAATCAGCAAACAGTCACAATGGAATATGATAGCGTTGAAGTGGTATAGAAGACTGTAGTGCACGGAGGCAGCGGATAGGAATCAGCAAACAGTCACAATGGAATATGATAGCGTTGAAGTGGTATAGAAGACTGTAGTGCACGGAGGCAGCGGATAGGAATCAGCAAACAGTCACGATGATACAGTTGATGGTAGAAGTGGTATGGAAACCACAGTAGTAGAAGTGGTTTGGAAACCACAGAGGTAGAAGTGGTTTGGAAACCACAGGAATCAGCAGGGCTGAATACACGAGGAAACATAGGAACACCTTCAGAGACTCATGGGGAATGAGACTCCAAGATCAGGCAACGTGGTGTTGACCACAGGTGCTTAATATAGGGAGTGTTGCCTGATCTGCCAATTGCGTTAAAGGGACATACACTGAAGTATAGGAAAGGGCTGCGCATGCGCAGACCCTCAGGATGGAGGACGGCCACGGTTCCTAAATGTCCGGGAAGAGGCACTCACGGTCCGGTGAGTGACAGTGAACCATCTGCAAGTGTGAAAATAAACGCCTCAAATTAACCGTAGTGGATCTACCCGGCATAAATCCTGTCTGGTCGGGATGAATAATTTCAGTAACAACCGAGTTAAGTCTTGTCGCAAGGATTTTAGCAAGGATTTTAACGTCAGAGCCCAGTAGAGAAATTGGACGGTATGAATCAGTGTACAAAGGATTTTTCCCTGGTTTGGGTAATACAACGATTAAAGCCTCTGACATTGTGGCAGGCATTACATCTGATTCCAATATTCTGGCGTAGTGAGAATGTAGTTGCGGGACAAAAAACGTATCAAATTTTGTATACGACTCCACTGGAATGCCATCTGACCCCGGGGACTTCCCGTTAGGAAAGGATTTAATTGCCATTTCAACCTCTTCAACTGTGAGAGGGGCTTCTAATAAGGCAACAGATTCATTAGTCAAACTAAGGATTTGGATAGAGTTTAAATATGAATGAAGCTCTGTATTCATGAAGGACACTTTCGAAGCATAAAGTTCTTTGTAATATAGCAAAAAGGAATTAGCAATATCCACCCCTGCATGTTGTTTCACTCCATTTTGATTATAAATGGCTGTAATTACTTTGTTATCCCTTTCCTCCAGAGATAAACAGGCCAAATAACTACCACCCATATCAGCCAGCGAGTATTGCGCATGTCTAGAGAATAGCAGCCTCCTTTTTGATTTGTCCAACAAAAAGTCCGCCCATTTTTGCTGTGCATCCAGCCACTGGACTCTGTCCTTCACCGACCATTACAATAAGTACGTAGACTCTAAATTCCTACAGGACTGTTCCAATTCCAGTTCCCTAGAGCGATTGAATTTTTTTGTATCTGCCACCTTCTTTAGAAGTGTTCCCCTCAAAAAGGCCTTAAATGTATCCCATAACAAGGCTGGGTTAGCGTTCGAGTTTTCCCCAAAATAGCCCTCCTATAGTCCTATGAGATTAGCACCTCCCGCCGTTGGCTGCAACCAGGCTGGGTGTAGTTTCCAAAAACGAGTTCCCCTATCCACTACAGTATTCACCTGTACTAAAACCGGGGAGTGATCTGATATACCTCTTGGCAGATATTTAATTTTGGAGACTAGGGGTTTCAAAATGGGGGACATCAGGATAAGATCTATCCGAGAGAGACTATTATGTGTGTTAGAGTGGCACAAAAATTGTTGCACATCTGGGTTGCGACCTCGCCAAACATGCACAAGCCCCATTTCCTGAAGAAGTTTAGAAAATGCAGTAGGGCGAGAAGAACCCACTGGTCTAGCACCAGGAGTCTCTCTCCATCTGTCTAACATAGGGTCAGGAACGTTGTTAAAGTCCCCCATATAGATGACAGGAGTGTCTGGCGATTGGGATATAAAGGAAGCCGCCTTTCCAAGCACTTCTGTACCATATGGAGGGGGAATGTATATTGCCAGAATTATTATTGGGGAAAATCAATTATTGCTCTTATAAAAACATATCTACCACAAGGGTCTAGTTGTAAACATTCCAGAGAGAAATGCATATTTTTCTTAATCAACAGAGACACCCCCCTAGAACTAGGCGAATGAACAGAGTGATACACCCACCCCACCCAAGGTTTTTTAAGTGCCATTACTTTGCCACCATGTAAGTGCGTTTCCACACAATATCCGGGGTATATTTTTTGAGCTGAGAAAATACTAAGTTACGCTTAACCCTCTCATTCAATCCTCTTACATTCCAGGTGAGCAGACGGACCCCCCCCCCCACCATCCGGATAATCCCTACCATTACATATTAAGTAGCATATATTAGAGAATAGAATGGCCACACTAACATAGTCGCAATATACCTGAAGCATAACATTTACACAACAAATATTCAGAGTCATGTTATACATTGAAATACAATCTGAACCCGCCCCGCACCGATCCCGTAAAACTTCAAATTCAAAGTGTAGTATAAAATTACCACGGCTGACAATTAAGGAACATATAAAAAACAAATAAAAAAAAGACATATAAGTGTAAAACGAAATACACATTTCAAACCATTCCTTCCCACCCCGCATACTTAGCATAACACTAACTGCTAAAGTACACTTGGATCCCTAAACTAGCAAAGATTACCCCAGTTTAACCTAACTATCTAACAACTGGATACAAAAATTGGGAGAGTAGCTATAACTAGCAGGAGGCCTCCTGTATATAAAATCTTCCAACCGACTCTGCCTTAGAGAACCTATTCTTTCAAAGCTGTTTTGGACAAATAATGAGAAAGCATACTCAAAATTTAGAAACAACCATTATTGAATTAGAAACAAAAGGGAAAAAATTGAGATTTAAACTTAAGCTTTCAAGTGTCCATTTCCGCAGCCGGCAGTCTACGATCCAGCCAATCGACAGCATTCTTAGATGTCGTGAAGAAGTGCTGCTTTCCATCCGCTGATACTCGCAGTCTTGCAGGGTATAACATGGCGTATGGCAATTGTAGATCCCTTAATCTTCTTTTAACAGCACCAAACTGGGATCTGGACTTTTGTACATCCATGGCAAAATCAGGCGAAGGACGGCATCGTTGTCCTTGAAATGTAGAATCTTTGCAATAAATGTACGAGGCTCCAGGCGGTGGTGCCTGAGGGGGGAGGCAATGTGCTCTTTCAACTGAGAACAGAGGGGAGAAGGCTTCTTTCCCGAATTCTTGGGTCAACCAATTCTCCAAGAAGGCTTCAGGTTTCTGACCCTCGGATTTTTCCGGGAAGACCCACAAATCTCAGGTTACTGCGCCTCAGTCGCCCCTCCATATCAGAAAATTTCTGTTTACATTGACTTAACTGTGTCGCCAAATCCGCGATCTGCCTCTGTACAGGAGCGCCAGCATCTTCCAAGGATGAAATTCTGTGTTCCGCTTCTCCCAGCCTTTCACGTGTCTTTTGAAGGTCATGTCGGATCAGGGAAATGTCGCCCTGCACCTCACCTATCCTATCAGTGACCTTCTTTTCACTTGTGTTTATAGCTTGAAGTATCTGCTGTAAAGATGGATGATTTTTAGTGGGCTGCGGACTCAGATTAGATGAGTCATCCGGTGCCATCGCTAATTGCCCAGCATCTTTAGGAGCAACTGATGTAGATTGGCGAGCGTAGCGCTCCAACTTAGCCGCCGCTGTTGTGTTTTCCCATAGTGCTGCTGAGATATTATGTCAGAATAAACAGCAGTATATGTGAGGGCTTATTCTTCCCCCCTTTTTTTTTTTATTTTTTTTTTTATTTTATACAGTGTAGTAGAGCAGGATCAACACCCCACAGAGAGTATCCCACATTCACTCTCTTACAGAATTATTAACTGATCTAGTCAGCACAACAGATATGGCTCTATATGATGTAGATGTGTACTGTTGTTTAGTACAGGGTGTAGAGATCTATGTTTCAGCAGAATACAAATGGTGCTTGCCACAAGTGTTCAGCCTGCAAGTAATCAAAATGGCGGCCAGAGGTCTCACAGATCTAGTACATCCAGCACCCGTCACCATATAGACTGATTAGCGCTCACAGACTGTACTTGCTGTATGTTTTCAGAGTGCTGGAATGCTACCACGCACCTCCATAGACAGGGTCCCCGCTGGCAGGCAACACCTTCGCGCCACTGGAAGATCTCTTTTCCTATTCCGCCTACTATATGCACCCAGGTGATTACACTACACACAGTGTCTGTGCTCAAGGCAGTTCCGACTGCAGTGCAAACAGCGGATCAATTAATAGTAGTAATCACTGCCGCTTCACCCCTCAATCGCGGCCAGGAAGCATCCAAGATGACAGGGGCCGCTCTCACCTCGGTCTCTTCACCCTCCGATGACCAGGGATGACCAGGGCTGCTGCAGTAACACTCTCCACAGGTGAGTCCACCGTCCAATTACCGGGGCGATAAGCGATCTTCAGGGGAGATATACTTGCCAGGTTATTTAGTCCCACAGCCTGCAAGCGGTGAATCGGCAGGCCCGCGGTCAGCACAAGGATCTGGATCCCCTCCCGTCAGAGCGCTAACAGGATCAAGGGGATGCAGATGTAGCAAGGGTGCGGAATTTAATTGCAGCAGTAGTCAGGAGGAGGATTAAGGATATTACTTATAAGGATTATGCGGGAGCTGGAGAAACTATCAACCTACTGCATGCTGCTCCAGGCCTTCTCATTTTTAGTGTGAGCACTGCACTAGGTCACGGACTTTGGACTTCAAAAAAAAAGTTCTGCAAAAAATAAGTTCTGCATTTTCTTCGCTCAAAGGAATGTTTTTATTGGTGCTTGCTTCCTATTTCTGTCAATTTCTCCCACTCTCTATCTTAATCTTGGCTTACTCCTGTTTGTATCTTCTAGGCTCCCTCTAGTATATGTCTTATATATTTGAATCCCTCTTTGATATGTTACTTATTTCCCCTTTTATTGAATTGTCTATTCAATTTACATATTTCCATATATCACAGTGTTCCCATATCTCTCATATTTGTATAACAATCCCATATCAATACATCATGCCAATGTTCACTGTCTCTATAATGTGTTCTCTCTCAATAACCCCCATTTCTCTTTCTCACTTATTTTTTTTCTTTCCCTAATCCTTGTTCACTCATTCCCCTCACTTTCATAGCTGATTCTCTCTCTCTTTCTCTCTCCGTGTGGCCCTTTCATTTAGTTTAGATTTATTTCTTCTCTCAGTCACTTATTCATCACTGCTGTGAGAAGTTCTTTGCTTTCAAAACAACCACTGTGAGGTCAAGTTTTCAGCAGCTCGAGGTTCATTGCTGTCACGTGGGAGGGTCATGATGAAAATATGACATGTGCAGGTAGTCTGTTTCTTTGTGAGTTGTAGCAGCTCTCTTCTTTTAAAAGTCTACTAATATTTATTTACAATCACAGTAATATCTACTATATAAATGCCTAGTGGCGTGTGTGAAAAAAAAACAAGCTGCAGCGCCACCTGCTGGGCAGAGTTATACACTAACCTATATATTTCTTGAAGGAGAAGTTACAGTTGGGAGTGGTTGGTGGTTGCCGGGGGTGACAGTGGGGAGTTTTTAACACCTTAAGTAGCTTGATGAAGGATAAGGTGATGGAGAAAAATGATGAGGTGGTGACATGTGGACAAAACCACGTTAAAAAAGGGCTCTTGCGTCGGGAAGTAACGCTCTTCACCTGAGGAGGCCTGGGCTAGCCCCAAATGCATGACAAGAACCTTTTTAACACCTTAAGTAGCTTGATTTGACAAGAATGCATGAGTATCATGCACGGGTTAACTTGTACACCATATACCTTGAACACCACTTGTTGAACATCTCATTCCAAAGCCATGGGAATTAAAATAGAGTTGACCCCGCCCTTTGCTGCTATAAGAGCCTCCACTTTTCTCAGAAGGCTTTCCACCAGATTTAGTAACATGACTGCAGAAATTCACATCCACTCAGCCTCAAAAGCCACTAATGTCGGGCGATAAGTCCCAACTCTGTGCAGGCCAGATCTTCCACACCACACTTGTCAAACCAATATTTGATAGACCTCTGTGCATGGGAGCATTGTCATGTTGAAACATGAAAGGACTTTCCCCAAACTGTTACCATAAAGCTTGAAGCACACAATTCTCTAGTTTGTCATTGTATGCTGTAGTATTAAGATTTCCCTTTACTGGAACAAAGGGGCCCAGGCCTTAATATGAAAAACATCCACAGACCATTATTTATCCACCAAATTTTATAGTTCAGGGTAGGAAGTGTTTATCCAAGCATCTGCCAAATCTAAATTTGTCTTTCAGACTTTCAGATGGTGAAGCATGATTCATGTCTCCAGAGAACACTTTCCACTCTTCTAGGGTCCACTGGAGGGGTGCTTTATACCACTGTACCAATGCATTGTGCATTATGATTTGAGACTTTGCGGCTTCTCGGCCATGGAAAACCAATCCATGAAGCTCCTGACGAGAAGTTCATATGTTGATGTTGCTTCCAGAGGCAATGTGAAACTTGGAGTATTGCAATTTTTACGTGCTATGCACTTCAGCATTCGACGGTCCCATTTTGTGAGCTTGTGTAGCTTACATCCTCGTGATTGACCTGTTGTTGTTCCTAGATGTTTTCACTGACAATAATAGCAACAAACTGGAGCAGCTCTAGCGAGGCATAAATTTGATGAACTGACTTATTGAAAAGGTGACATTCTATTAATATTTGCAGGCAACGTTTAGCTCCGTCGAGCTTGTTGCCTAGCAATGGCAAATAGTGTCCTATTGCAAAGAGGAATTGGCAGGCGCTACCTCGATTATATAGCTATTATAGCCTCCATTTTTGTATTGCCAGTATCTAGCCAGTTGCTAAGCAGCTGCAAATAGTTCATTATTTTTCCTTTACTAGTGCAGCTAATTAGGTTGGTCTTTCCTCATTGGCCCATTCTTAAATAAAAACCCCATCCTGATCACCTTGGTTGGTTTCTGCTTGAGCTAGCATGCAGTTGGATTTCTGACCTGATTTTAATTTCTTGTTGCGACACAGATTGTTTATTTGATTTCGCTGTCTTCTCCTGCCCCTGATCATTGCCTGTTCCTGGATTTGCATTGACTTTAGACTGTCTTTTGATTATGCATTGTGCTCAGCCAGCCCTGACCTTTTGGTCTGTATTTTGGGCTTTTGGACACTTCTCTGGACCAGGACACAGTATGACAGATTTAAAAGTCTTAATACTGAAAGGTCTTTTTAAAAATGACAGGGAGAGAAAAATCTGTGAATTCAAGCTGATAAGAATATTCCAGCCATTGACTCAAGGACTCGCCCTAACATCACACAGTTCCAAGTCACTGAGCTCTTCAGTAAGACTGATTCTACTGCTAATGTTTACCTAAGGGGATGGCATGGCTGTATACTTAAATTTATGCATCTGTGAGCAATGGGTGTGGCTAAAATGGCCAAATACACTAATTAGAAGGCTTATTCACATACTTTTAGCCATGTAGTGTATATAGCAAAAGGCTTCTCCCTTTGTAGGGCGCTAGAGGAATCGAGTTTTACCATGTTTCATATTTATAGATCAGTAGTATATATCCATTTCTATCTATAAATTTAGATAGAGCCTCGAAAGCAGTAAATCCCACCCATATCCTCATCATCAACATTTATTTATATAGTGCCAGCAGATTTCGTAGCACTTTAGCTAACAGTAATAAAACAGTACTGGGTAATACGTACAGAGAGATAACAGGAAGAACGATTTGCAAGGAAAATCAATCTAGATTCTGCATTCAAAATAGATTGTAGGGGCTCGAGTCTGATTTTGGGAAGATCAGTAAGGAGGCAATTGCAATATTCGATGAGGGAGATGAGGAGTGCATGAATTTAGGTCTTTGTGTGAGACCTGTACGTATTACATCACCTATATTGATAAATATGTAAATGCACATATACTATATATAAAATACTGCCATCTACTGGCAGAGCCTAGTATTCTGTAGAGAACCATTGTCTTTGTCTCTGTGGCATAATCCCCGTAACATCTCCAAAATCCAACTTGTTTTTCTAAGTGGTGATTATACCTTTGCAATAATTTAAGATATCTCCTAATGGCATTGGGTTTGGCATGACTTTATTGTAGACATGGCATGGTGTCAGTGAAGTCACTGTAGGTCAATAAAGTTTAAAAACTGGATAGCCAGCTGGCAAAGGGATGTGTTTACAGCCTCCTAACTTGGCTTATAGCATGGGTACAGAGGTAACATAAAGTTATGTCTAGCAAATGTTCCTCTGTACTATGCACAATTTTGCAAATATTTTTTTTTATTTTTAGGTGAGAGTGCCTTTAAGCACAAAATTAAGTTATTACCAGAAGATGCTTGGTAATAGAAAAGTAAAATTACTAATAGCCAGTGTAATGAAATTATTATAGGTATTATAATTCAGAGTAATTATAATTTTCACATAATGCAATTATATAATCATATAATTAATGCCATAGTAGATTTTTTTGTAATTCCCTGGGACGGGCTGAGCTTTTGCATGTTTCAGCTTGCAAAGTAACTTTCTAAACGATAATGTTGAATAATGTGAAAGATCTTTCGTTCTCTTGAACCTCCATGGAGCTGTGTCAATAAAAAGCTAACAGAGGATTCAGATTCTGTCATATTAATTATCCCCAGCTGAATATTTATGACTCATTAACATTTTTCAATGTCCTAACACTGCTGTTTTATATGCTTGATCTCTAATGGTAAATGAAAAGGACTTTTTTTTTTTTTCTTTTCTAAAAATAATCATGTTATATTTAACCATGAAATATCCTACTGCTGAAATCTACTGCATCTGCCTTCCACTGTGCGTTGTATATGGAAAACTTGCACTGGCGCTGGGAGATAATCTGCTTTGATTTTGATTTGGGACTTTTTAGGAGGTCTGAAAAGTTTCATACCACAAAGAAGAATATTGCACTCTGGCATTGCTGAATTACAGGGTACATTTCCCCCAACACCTCTTATTTATTTATCTGCAATCAGATAAATAATTAAATATGGATGCTAATACTTATGCAAATGTCTGTATTTTTAAGAACTAATATACTCTCTAATTATTGGAGAATAATACAATCTGCACATGAGGCAATTTCTATGCAAACTTGTTACAATCATCGTCATCATCACCATTTATTTATATAGCGCCACTAATTCTGCAGCGCTGTACAAAGAGCTCATTCACATCAGTCCCTGCCCCATTGGAGCTTACAGTCTAAATTCCCTAATATACACACACAGACAGAGAGACTAAGGTAAATTTGATAGCAGCCAATTAACCTACCAGTATGTTTTTGGAGTGTGGGAGAAAACCGGAGCACCCGGAGGAAACCCACGCAAACACGGGGAGAACATACAAACTCCACACAGATAAGGCCATGGTCGGGAATTGAACTCATGACCTCAGTGCTGTAAGGCAGAATTGCTAACCACCTTTTGCCGTGTCAACTCATAGAAAGGGATATCAATAATGCGTCCTAACGAGAAGCCTGTGATAGCTACTTGTGCAACCTCCTTTTTTTGTTGAGGCCCATCCACCTCAACAGGTGGCTCGCAGACCACCAAGCCTTCAGTTGCGACCCCTCAATCTCATTGCAAGCAGAAAATAAGACTGAATGGGAACATCTGGCTTCCATGTTATGTGGCCTCCTCTACACACAGCAGGTAGGTCACACAGTACAACCAATCAGAGGAAGAGGATGAGTTACTCAACTGAATTCTGGTCCATATCTTCACCTTCCTTCCCAGAGATTCCCTTTTTACAGGGGCGTAGGGATGAACATTTTCATGCGGGGGGGGGGGGGGGAGGGGGGCAAAAGGCCAAAGACTACTATAGGGCTTGGAGCCCCTTTTTCTCTGGTTCGGTATCTCGTTTTACGACAGTTGTAACAGTGACTGTAGATATACAAGGACTCCCAATCATATGTTAATTTTTGTCAGTGTTTCAGGGGTTGGCCAACCCCAGTTTCATTGTTTATTTTACTATAAAAATGTATTTTTAGAAAGATAGATAAATTCAATTGTTCATCTTAATAATTTACATTTTCATAGTCCTTAACCTAGTTTTGCATTGACAGCATAATCTCATTTGATTTGGAGTATTTTTAAATCTATAGTCACTGCCTCGCTGGTTATGGTATGTGCAATAAATGTATATGGCTATAGCTTATGTTTGTTACTGGACACAACACATGAATTTCAGGGTGAACGTAAAGTGAATAGTTGTTCATCATCAATACAGGATATTTATTAAATGTTTATGAACGGAACACTTAAAGTTTTTTTTAAAATAAATCAATCTGTAGTAAATCTATACTAAGGCAATCTATATTAAAAAACATTTGGTAGTTATACTAAGACAATCTATCATTTAAAAAAGCTTCACAAGTTTAGAACAGATACAAGAAAGTAGCTTGAAGTCTTTTGTATAGATTTTTATAGGGGGGGCAAAACACAACCCCCTTCATAATCATGAAAGGGGGGGGGGGTTGAAAAAACCAATCAGATTCTAGCTATCATTTTGCAGAATGCACTAAATAAATGACAGCTAGAATTTGTTTGGTTGCTATAGGCAACATCTCCACTTTTCAATCCCGCTGGAAAACTCTCAGCTTGATACATTTAGCCCCTGATCTAGACCAGTAAATCTGGTATTTGAAAGTGGTAACTTCCTCTGCAGGCCTCGGCTGTGTAGGTAATTGTGGGGAGGTGTGTAGGGAAGTGTGAGTGGCATGTTGGGGGCCTGTGTGACATGTAAGCGACATATGGTGAGGTCTGGGTGGCATGTGAGGAGGTCTAAGTTGAATTCGAGGGGCATGTGGGAAGGGATGTGGTATGAATTTTTGGCCCTTACAATGCCGACAGAGTTTACAACGACTAAAAAATACTGATTACTATAAAAGCAACAACCTGAAAATATTGAAAATATCGACCATATAGCAGACAGTATTTCCGGCAGGTTTAACTAGCTACATATCGAAAATGCGTCTTTTAGAAATATCTACAGTAAGAAATCATGTCACTTGTAATAGACACAGTGAAAACAGCGCTTTTAAAATGGCAATGGTTGGACCCACCGCCTGTATAATGCAATCCATTATACAGACGGTGGTCTGATTATATTTTGTGTAACGCCGCCCACTATATTTTGCTTATAGTGGGTAGCGTTACGCCCCTCCAGTCTTGTGACCTGGGAGGCCGCACCACCCTTGTTACGGCCCCACTACACTTGTTACTCCTGACGTAAAAACAGCGCGTATGCTAGTGATGTACGGCTGGATGCGAATTAATATGCATCAAACAGAACAGATGTATGTAAATCCCCTTTTCATGCGTGCATCTTTTCTTGTTTATGTTCGGGGAGCAGATCCGTCCAACTCTACATGAGTCCCATAGTGCCCACATTTTGCTTTCATCAGCACCACCACAGCATACAACTCAACATGGCAACATGGAGAAGGAGGGACACATAAGGTTAGTTAGTAAAGTAAGACAAGCTACGTCAGTTTACACTATGTGCCCCCACTGCAGTAGGTTTTAGACACAAAATTGCATAGAGTTGGCTTTCTGCACAAAACCACAAACATCAGAAAACCCATCTCATTGTAATACACAGGATTTATTATGTCATCAAATGGAAAGTGGATTTTAAAGCAAAGTAAAATATGCAGTACAGGTATTTCCTTTTTATTTATTTTTTATCAGGTTTCTTGCTCGGCTATAAAAAGTATAAAATGTGAGCATGGTCACTGTAGTTGGTCTGCCTGGTTGCCTGACATTAGCTTTTAGCCATATATTTTCCACATAAATGATATCTGGGATGTGAGTGGAAAGCATATAGCAGTATTTGGTATAATTATACATCACTGTACATTTCGAGTGTAGGAGTGTGGATTTATGAACAGTTAGATATGAGCAATTCTGCTCCAGAAGGACGGAAATAAATAGCAAGATGCCCAAACAAAGACTACAGAAAAGATGACTCTTTACATCATGGTCCAGTGATTCTGTCACATACCGGAAATTTTAAAATGATATGATTAAAATACCATCCATTGGCTAAAGAGAATTTATTACACAATATAAAATAAGGTTTTACAATCACATATAAAAATTTGTATTCTTCTACAGGCAAGTGGGAGCTATCAGTGAGCCAGTATATAAAGTATAGCCAGCTCATGGAAGCTCAAGCATTCAGTTCTACTTAGTGATTTTTTTTTTAATAAAAAATATGAAAAGAATATTTATTTTAAAATATTTTCCATTGTAAAAACTACTTTATTTAAATAATAAACCATTTTTTCCCTTCATTATCTTCTGCTATCACTGTCCTGAGATGGTGTAACGAAACAGGTTTGATAACACCTAGCCTGTCCCTCGTGGGACATAACATGTACTTTTTATAGCCCTGTTTATGTTCCCCAGCAAACCAGAGAGTACAAATGCAGTGTCTAATTATATGTGGATAAGGGGACATTGTAACTCATTGTATATGTATACTGTTATTCATTGTTCTTAAAGTGAAGCCAGGTGGTTTATGGGTAAGGATCAAGTCCCAGAACACAGGCGAGGGGCTGACTGCTATCCTATATCTGGAGATGATGAAGGCCAATTAGTATCCATTGTCCTCTACAGGACTGGGCCAGACATTTTGTCAGGGGCACAGCATGAGAGCTACTGTGGAAGGACAGCTCATCTCCACTCTCCCTCCAACCCCCTGATCTAGCACCCACCAATGTTTAAGAGGAAGAGAGTCAGGGGTTTGCCCGGGGAGAAGATTTGTCCCTGGGTATAAGGAATGACTCGAGAGTAGGAGGAGTATTCATTCTGAGTGTTGATGGTTGGAAGCTGCAGGGTGTCTAGTTTTGAGTTGCCATTCTCTGCTAGTGAACTACATCTGCAGATTCATGGGTCTTCGTCAGGACAGCTAGGTGACAGTAACTCCTTAAGTTAGTGGGGTAAGGGACAGATAATGTGGTAAACTTGTCTGACATTTATTTACTGTTTGTATATAATATTCTAGTGATTGTTTTTATGACAATAAATATATTGTTTTAGTTTCTAACTGTATTTGCCTGAGTGACTATAGGAACCTTATAAGGTACTGGGTTAGGCTTTCCTGTCATAGTAAGGCACCCGTGGGTGGCCAGCCAGCGTGAAGTGGGTAGAATTGGGCCTGAAAATCCGGTATCTTCACAGATGGCGATAATTAAAAGAAGATTTGCGCAGTATATGAACTTTTGCTTTGCATGAGGCAGGCTATCGCTGGAGAAAAATCAGTGAATCTTATTGCTAGCAGGGGTTACCTCCAGCACTAACAGTGCTATTACCGGTGTTAACTCTTTGATAGATAAGAAAAAGCCTTTCTCCATTTGATAAATAATTCCCTGTGAGATATATTGTATATTTCATCCCATATTCCTCCAATCTAACCTAATTACCTTCTTCTGTGAACCCCTGGTTGTCTAACCTATCTGTGCAAATGTTACTGTAAATGTAAATTCATCAGTTTAAAAGTAAATTATTTTTTTATTATATTGCTACTATTCGATTGATGCCAAGGTGGCTATTGTGTTTTGAGTCCAGTGTTTCCAGTATCAAATACTGAATTTCCTGGTGTCAATCTCAAAATTCCTTGTCAACAACTCAGCATTCATTGTAAAATTCCCTTTCAAAATATGTAGTTAAATGCTGGGGTACCTATATAGAAACAACGCAATTAAGCTAAAGTATCACAACTGCTACATGCACTGTCCATCCCCATCCCGTCATCTGCCCTCCCCTCTACGCCCCTTTGGGAAACTCTTAATAACAAATGCTCCTACTTTTAACAAAGGCATGTCTTGTTCAACTAATAAAACTAAAAATGTTTGCTTTAAGGTGCAGTCTGTGTAAAAATAAGTATAATCAAGAAAATGTATAATTAGCCATACTTTCCACGTTTTCACATGTACAGTCAAGTCCATAAATATTGGGACATCGACACAATTCTCATATTTTGGGCTCTATACACCACCACAATGGATTTGAAATGAAACTGACAAGATGTGCTTTAACTGCAGACTTTCAGCTTTAATTTGAGGGTATTTACATCCATAAAAAGTGGGAGGCACATATAGAAACCGTTGTAATTCCTGCACTGTTCATCTGATTTGGATGTAAACTCCCTCAAATTAAAGCTGAAAGTCTGCAGTTAAAGCACATCTTGTTAGTTTCATTTGAAATCCATTGTGATGGTGTATAGAGCCCAAAATATGAGCATTGTGTCGATATCCCAATATTTATGGACTTGACTGTATATTAGGAGTTGATTTATTAAGAACCCTAAGATAAGCAGATATTCATCTGCTGCTTATTATAGACATCTGAAATCTTTTATAGGCAATTAAAGAACAAAATATCACTCAGGCAGTTCAGTGAGGATCAGCCCTCTGGCAATATTGTCTGTAAGTAGTAAGAGGAGTCTTATCAATTGCCAAGACAGTCCTTGAGTGGAGTGTTGTGCTGTACTCACTTTTCAGCGCGGTACCTTCACTGGAATAGTATAAACAGGTGTAACATATTAAATGCAATAGACAGTTTAATCTCCAAAACTCCAATCAGGATTAGAATACACCTCTCAGTCTCCTCCTGTGAGAGAGATATTTCTCCACCAGTATGTATATACCTACAGGCTTACTACACTGACAGAGGAAGCCATGCCCAAATTAAACCTGGTTGTCTGTCATGACTGACCACACACTAGTATAGCCAATAGACAAAGAATAAACTAGTACGATTGAATTAAATAGACGTTAAATTGACAATAGAAATAGACACTTAAAACAGGCTTGGAACAACGCGTGAGATGGATTTATAAATCTCTCAAATAGCACAGAGCTGAATGGCAATAAATGCTCAGCTGTTAAAGAGTGGGATATAAACCTCCTTTGTCACTAAACAAGTGAATCACACTTGTAACATTTCTCTAACTCTGGCTATCTAAAGCAAATATCACATATATACACACACATACATACAGATATATATATATATATATATATATATATATATATATATATATATATATATATATATATATATTATATATAATCTATCGTCCAGTATCGTTGGTGTACTTCTTGAATAACCTGGGTTATGTGAATGTCTTTAATGTATATGGGTATAAGGCTTCAGGGATTACTTCATCATCATCATCATCACAGTCTAAATTCCCTAACACACGCACACAAAGACAGACGTACAGACTAGGGTCAATTTGTTAGCAGCCAATTAACCCACCAGTATGAAGTGTGGGAGGAAACAGAGAGAGCTGAGGCAGAGAGAGTGCTCTGTTGATGCTGAAAATGTGTAGAGTGGGCTTGTAGATGAGGCTTCTCTCTCCTAATCCCCCCATGTATGACATTTTTTTATTACAGAAAAATAATTCCAACATATTGCTTGGGATTCTTCCTAATTCTTCTAATTGTTTTAGTGAGGCTGCTTTTATAGCCCTTCCCATGTTAACCAGTTCAACTTATATTGCACTAAGGAGGCCAAAGAAAGTCAGAACAGGATGCTGGGGTGGGTGTGCTAGTGCTGAAATGAGGATTTAACACCTTGACGTGCCTACTTTTCTCGTGGGTGAGACTGCGGCAGGAATATTTTTGTACTTTGTTTCCCAGGCATGTTCAATAAAGGTAGAAGACATGTTCAAAAAGGTTTAAACCCATCCAGGATCCAGTTTTCTAATAGTGAAAGGGTTTCCATAATGTATAAAATGTAAGGTTATATTTTTAGTGTTTAGTATAACAATGGATATGTGCCCTAAAAGAGTTGAAGCCACTCTGGAGTAACTTTTTACTGCAAGAACTGTCACGAGTGCATCCCTTTTCTAGTGTACCCCCTATACCAGGGGTCGGCAAACTGCGGCTCCGGCAGCCATCTGCTGCGGCTCGTCTGTGTGTCAGTGGCAAAGAGGGTGACAGCGCTGGGGGTGGCAAAGGGGGTGACAGCACTGGGGGTGGCAAAGGGGGTGACAGCTGCTTCTGTTGGAATGCCAAGAATCAAAATCCACAAAAAAAGACTGTGCAAACTAGACATTGTCTTCATTCCTACCCGTTCTCAGCTGGTCTTGTGACAGGGGGCCTGATTCATTAAGCAAAGTTAAGCAAAATTAAATAAGGCAAAACCATATTGCATTGGAAGGGGAGGTAAATTTAAAATGTGATGACAGATTTATATTTGGGGTAGGGCTAGATCAACTTTAAATTTCAGTGTACAAACAAGCAATCAAGTATTTGTGTGCTACATGAAAAAAAACAGCCAGTTTTTCCTTATGTACAAAATAATAAACTAATTTGCCCCCCTTGCATTGCAACGTGGTTTTGTCCAGAACACTTGAGTAAGAAAGCTTACTCAATTTTTTTGCTTAACTTTCCTTAATGAATCAGGCCCAGGGTGTGTGAGGAAAAGCCTGTTTTCATAGGTTTGGATTAGAGAGACTGGTAACTCTAATGTATTTTTTCCTGTGTATTTTAGTGTGATCTTTCAGTGTAATTTTTAACGTTTTTGCAAAAGTGCGATAGCTTTTTGTTGATTTGTGTTAATAAACTTAAATATTCTTTATTCAGATATTTGCCTGGGTGTTGAAATACTCACAGGGCGGGAAATAGGCAGAGCAGTTTAATGATATGTTACTCCATTTAGTTCTTGCTTTGCTTTCCTGTAGTTCTGATCATTTTGAACATTGTTATCTTGTTAGACATGTTCTAAAGGGTGCCTGGATTGTTCATTTGCCTTCCATTTTTCTACAGTTCACTTAGTCCCATCAAATGCACTTTGAATTGGTATTATTTTAATATATTCTAGCAATATGTAGAAATAGAAACCATGACAAGAATTTCAGCTGAACCTGTCATGACATTCAATTATCAATTATGAATTTGATGTGCATTACATACAGTATAGGACACCTGCACTCACTCAATTTTGCTGATGTGCCTCCCTCCTGAAATCCTCAACCAGCCCAAGTTGGCCCATTTCCACTTCAACAGGAAGATTGCAAGCATTTGGTCCCCCTGTAAAAGAGAAAACCAGCTCCGAAAGCTTACCTCTATGGACGGTGTACCTCTCTTGCAGGTGGTAACTGGTCTCTTCCAGACTCACTTGGGTTGTGGGGGCTGGAACTACAGTCAAAATCATAGCAAACACTGAGAGTGATACAGAAATACAGATACAAAGACAGGAATATGTATATTTGGTGACAATTGAAAATGAGAGCGCTAACATAGATGGAGAATTTTTTGTACTAAAACTGGGTAAAATGCAAATACCATTAAACATGAAGCTTAACACAAGTAAATTACATACACCTTATTTATAAACATGGTCTACAAAACAATCTTAATAAAGTAGAAAAACCAAGACTATACGCATATGATGTTGAGAGACTAAAAATAGGCAGCTGAAGATACTGAACCACACCTGACTATATAGACATTTCCAGAGTCCTACGTTTTCAAATGTTTAGGCTGTTTGCTAGGAATATACTCTATCGAATTGAAACCTGGTTCGTGAACATTTATACACACACTGAGAAGAGTTCATATAACTCAAACAAAAATAATGCAAAAGGAACTTATGGGAAAAAACTTGTTGTAATAATGAAGGCCACAGACCCATCACAGTGGGTGAGTTCAATGGTAGTAATGGAATAGAAATCAGATAATACTCTGAGACTCTGCATAGACCTAAGAGACCCTCTCCTAATGAGAGAGTTCTATGCGCTACCAACATTGGATGGTATCGTATAGAAACTGGAAATAGTAAACTCTGGATCTTGGCAACTAGCACTTGTGAAGAAAGCAGTAAATTAACCACTTTTCAAACACCACTTGGAAGGTAATGACTTCCACACAGGCCATATCTGCACTGGTAATATTCCAAATTCCAATATTCCAAAGGAGATACATGAAATAATAGAAGGTCTTCATTGTGTAGAAGCAATCATTGATGATATCTTGGCGCATGGGAAAACAAGGGCTGAACATGATGCAATTTACATGGACTGCTAGAAAACTGCAGAGAGAAACAAATCAAACTTAAACTTAACAAAATGCAAACATGAGTACAGGAGGCATCACATTTTGGACACATAATAAGCAGTGAGGGTATCTAACGGGATCCAAAAAATCATAGAAGCAGCCATGGAGACGCCAGCAACAACAAACCAGAAAGAGCTAGAGAGACTGTGTTAAGATGTTCTACAATATTGCTGTTTTGTTTTTTCAAGTTACTGCTCCTTTGTGACCCTTTCTCAAAAATGACACTTAATAGATAAGGAATTTTAACATTTCGAAAGTGTTTGAGACTGTCAAAGAACTCCTAACCAAGCAAACAGGTATTATTATATCTTTAAAAATGTGCTATATTTCAAGTGAATGCATCACAAAGAGGGCTAGGGGCTGTGGTTACTAAAGAAGGAAAGACGGCAACCTATGAATCACATGCCATGGTACAAACATAGACCACAAAGGGTGAGAAAGAAATGTTAGTTATAGTAGTATTGAGTGAGATCTCATCATCATTGCATGTATGGCTGCAGAACAGTGGTTAAAATGAACCACATGCCACTGGAACACCTCCTTCAAAACATGTTCCACAATTCAAACTAAGCAAAAACATTCCAATGGTATGCACATTATCCAGGCATTTCTCACCAAGAAAGCATAATCAGGAGAGACCACATATGTTGGATGAAGTGAAGGCATTATAGCACAACTTTTAATGACAAATGGAAAGCCATGCAAGAAGGCAATAACTGAGGATGAAGTGAGAGTATCTATGCTGTGATATATTGACAAAAATACATCATGGTCACCTGGGCTGACCAAGAGACCTGAGAGCAATGCGGTGTTATGAACACACATAAACGAGGACATAGAAAAGTTCATAGCATATTGTCATACATATCAAGCAAATCAGTGTTGCTAGTTGCTCATGTAGTTCTAGAATATTGGCTTTCAAATGAGCTACTCACTCACCTCTTGCACATCAGTATTCAGCCTAGAATGGTTGTTCCAGAAGTACATACATAAAGACAAGATGTACACTGCATGGTATTAACCATCTAGAACATATTCTGACTTGAATTTACTTAAAATATGTTTCACAAATGTGCTACAACTTCATAATAAAATGTGAATCAAACCCACAACCTCTATTCCATACATCCCACATATCATATATGCAAGCATTGTCCACAACATTCTCACAAAGTGATGGCACATGATCTATTCGATTTCTGAATTGTTTAATTGCTTATGGGCAGCAAGTAACCATCTTTGTTCCCAATAATACTAGAGTTGTTACTGCCAGAGAGAGACACTTTGCAATATGTACATAAGGAGGGAAAAGGTACCAGGAGACACAGATAAAATACTTTAATAAAACAGCCAGACCATTGCTTTCACTGGAATTCTTAAGCAGTATTCAAAGCATTTCTGTCCAGAGAGACTTCTCAAACCCAGAAAATGAGAAGAATTTATAGAGAACATAAATAGCGCACAGAACAAAATAATAAACATAACAGGATATTTATTTGAAAGGAGGGATTTGTAATACATTTGAGCGTCACCTACTATCATTAAATTTTTTAACTAACTTGCTTGTCCCTCCACAGCTTCCGTAGCCTTAAAACTTTAGTGTGGTATTTGAGGCTTGAGTATTTGGACTAGTTTGCCTAGTTTATTGTATTACATATGTAGAGGCATTTTATTTGCCAATAGTTGCTTTACGATGCATGGCTGGTACATGGTACTTTATAGCATTTTGTTCATGTGATAGTGGGGCCTATTTATTAAACCTAATTTTCATGTCAATTCCCCGAAAATAGCTGAAAAAATAGAGTGGATGACAATACAATGCATATCACTATCAAAATGATCAGGAGAAAAATAAGAACGGTTTGTAAATGGGGGCGGAAATATAGTGGGACAAGATGGGTAAAGTTGGAGCCACTTCCCATTATGAGTCATTACATTATTTTTTATGTATGATCTTGCATTATGTTCCCTGTTTCTTTATATTGCATATATCTTTTTAGGGGTGGCATGAAGTGTATCACCAGAACCCATGGCAAAGTTTGGGTAGGGACTCAGTGACAGAGCCGGATTTAGACCTCATGGTGTCCTAGGCAAGATATTGGTTTGGGCCCCCCCAGCCCCCCACATGACCCCCCCCAGCCCCCCACAGGCCCCTTCCAGCCCCCCACATGTCCCCCCGCCTCCCTGAAATAATCCATAGCCTTATATTTAGTAGTTAAGTAGAAGGGTAAACGCTGCTCCTCCTGCATCACCATGCGGCCCCTCATTATTGTCCCTCTCATCACACTGTGCCCTCCTTTATCATTACACTGCATCACACTGTGGTCCCGGCAGTTAAAGAATAATGTCCATGGACCCCATATTTTGTCAAAGGATCTACCAGAATTTTGAATTATGCTGGTCATATACTCCATACGATGAATATTAAGCTCAGTGGTCGAAGTGGAAGTTTAAAAATGTAATGAGAATGTAAACAAGTGAATGGAATTTTATTATTTTACAATGAAGGCAGTACGAGAAGTAGTGTATGGCATACTACCATATACACCCCACTTCCACCACTGCTTACCTTTCAATTCACAAAAATTGTACTTTATCTTTAACTAAACTTAGGTATTAATCATAATTAAAATGTCAAGAAACTGCAGTTCATGGTTAGCAAGCCCAGTAATAAAAAAAACAGCAGTCTCCTATCACTACCACGTCACAGACCATCCGCCACTACAGTTACTGACTGCAGCCCTCTACCTACAGAAACATGTAAAAAGTGCTGGATTGCAATAATTATGTTAATATGTCAGTCTTCTGCATGAATCCCATAGTGCAACATTTAAACAAGTCAGACCTCCTCATAATATAAATCCCACCAGATTCAGGATAGTTGGCAGACTGCCCTGCTCTCTCCTACCTGTTCTCGTCACTTTCACGGTTTGTGGCTGCTGGTGTCTTTAGATCAGCTGCTGCTTGTCTGGATCCTGGAATGTTGGAGGCCCTATTTGGAAAAAAAATGGGTACACAGAATTTAGTAAACTACAACCGGCCCCAGTGTTAAATCAGTATAGCACCCACATTTTATAAGTAGACCTCCCTCCAACCAAAACATTAAATTAAATTAATAGGTCTATTTATTAAATGTGTATGCTATTTCCCTCCAACCAGCTCCAACATTAAATTAATAGTGTTACCATTTAAAAAATAAACCTATTTCCCTTCCACAAACAGCCCCTCATACACACACATAATATACATACACTGGCCTCACACACACATAATATACATACAATGGCCCCTCACACACACACATAATATACATACAATGGCCCCTCACACACACATAATATACACACACTGGCCTCACACACACATAATATACATACAATGGCCCCTCACACACACATATTATATTAATATAAAGGGTGCCTCTTTTCATTTTATGGTAAGAGGTGTCAGGATTGAGGCAGCGGGTCATGTGAGGGAATAGATAATGAGCACGTGTCATGGGGAATATCAAAGAAAAGATAGTGAGTGTTGTAAGGGTATTGTTGGCTGAGGAGGGACCGTGTGGGAAACAGACTTCTAACTCACATGTCCCCTCTGCCCAGCACCTTTAGCCACACATGCCCCCCATGCCCTGCAGCTTCCATCACACATAACCCCCCTGTACCTTCCATCACACATGCCAACCTTTGCCCTGCAGTTTCCATCACACATGCCCCCTGTGCCAGATCAGCTTCCATCACACATGCCCCCCGTGCCCTGCAGCTTCCAGCACACATAACCCCCCTGTAACTTCCATCACATATGCCAACCTTTGCCCTGCAGTTTCCATCACATATGCCCCCCTGCAGCTTCCATCACATATGCCCCCCCTGCAGCTTCCATCACATATGCCCCCCTGCAGCTTCCATCACATATGCCCCCCCTGCAGGTTTCATCACATATGCCCCCCCTGCAGGTTTCTATCACATATGCCCCCCCTGCAGCTTCCATCACATATGCCCCCCCTGCAGCTTCCAAGTATCCTTCTTCTTACCTTTTTCCACATGATGACAGGAACAGAAGAAATGAGGGAGCTCCTGCACCGACCACTTTAGAATTCCAGCAGCCCGCCTTCACTGTGTACCATGTGACTGCTGCGATCACATGATCACATGAGCCCCTCCCCCGATTCGCGCCAACCCTCCCTCACCCCATGGGGGGGGGGGGGGGTATGGGGTTGCCGTGAATCGGGGGAGGGGCCAATATTTATTTATTTTTTCTTCTCCCTTGTGCCCCCCATCTGTGCCCCCTGAGAGCCGCTAGGCCCTAGGCAGATGCCTAGGTTGCCTAGCGGTAAATCTGGCTCTGCTCAGTGATGCTATTCTCATATCCCAGTCCTAGCCCTCCCACCTGCTCACCCAAGCCCCCTGCTCTGCTCACCGATGTCCCCCACTTTGCTCTCCCAGGCCCCCATCCTGTGCCCATGGTGTACGCATCACACAGAGGGTGGACTTCAGGGGAAGCGGGAGACTTGGAGAAGGAGGGAGTGACCCGACAGTGCCAGGCCCCCCTCACCTTCAGACCCTTTAGCCATCCCATCTCCTGCGCCCCATATTTTTATGCCCCTGAGTTTTATTTTCTATTTATTTTATTAAATTCCAGTTGGCTGGTTCTACGGTTCTCTTCATATAGATACAAACATTTAAAATAATTTAAATGCCAGGTCTAGGTTAATAAGAACTATTTGTTCTTATAGATCTATCCACTCTACTAATATTGTTTTTTGAGAAGTATTAGTAGTTGTTTGTTTCAATTTGCAACTAATGCAATGTAAAAAAAAATATCCATTGCTAAATCATTTTTCAACATGCATCATATTGCTCTTTGATCCTCTGAGAATGTATTTATGTTCATTTTTGGAAGAAGGAAGTGACACTTTATAGCTCCAAAGATCAATATTGCTTGACATAGTAAAGAGAAGCCTCTGTGGGAGGGTTTTACATGTGTATTGTCCATTAGGTGACACATCAGACAACTTTCCTTACTGCCACACTAGTGATCATTCCTGCTTCCACTATTGAACTTCTTGTGTATATTGTTTACATATATACATAGAATTTGATTGGCCCATCTCGTCTGCCCATATTTAACCTATGATAACCTCAAACCCTATTTGATCCTTAGTTCTTTGCAAGGATATCCTTATGTATATCCCAAGCATGCTTAAATTGCTCTACTGCATTGGCCTCTACCACCTCTGATAGGAGGCTATTCCACTTATCCACTATCCTTTCTGTGAAGTAATTTTTTCCTTAAATTTCCTCTGAACTTACTTCCCTCCAGTATCAGTGCATGTCCTCGTGCTGTAATACTTCTCTTCCTTTAAAGAATGTTTCCCTTCTGTACCTTGTTAAAATCAATATATTTGAAAGTTTCTATCATGTCCCCCCTTTCTCTTCTTTGCTCCAAACTGTACGTATTAAGATCTTTTAGTCTTTCTGGGAAAGTTTTGTGCTGCAGACCATGCACCATTTTAGTTGCCCTTCTTTGTACAGACTCTAATGTATTTATATCCTTCTGGAGATATGGCCTCCAGAATTGAACACAGTATTCTAGATGAGGCCATTCCAATGACCTCTATAGTGGCATTATTACTTCTTTCTTTCTGCTATTGATTTCTCTCCCAATGCAACCAAGCATCTGACTTGCCTTTTTCATTGCTTTGTTACCTTGAATACCTTCCTTTAACTCACCTGAAATAGCGACTCCTAGATCCCTTTTCTCTTTAGTAGTTTCCATTATAGTGCCGTTAATACTATATATGCCCTTGGCTTTTGAGACCCAAGTGCATGATTTTGCATTTTATGGCATTCTACCGTAGTTGCCACACTTTTGACCATCCCTCTAGTCTACCTAACTCATTACATTTAGTGTAGTAATTAAGGTACAGTGTGACAATTCTAAAAAGGCCATATTGAGCATACAGTTGCGCTCATGTAGAGATGGTCGCAAGTCCAAAACAGTATGTTACATATCTGGCCATTGCACCTCTCCACGTGTAGAGAGGCAGAACAGGGGACGGGTAAGTTTGTGTAGATCAAGTACTGTAAGGGTGTGCTAATGTGCCTTATTACATCTTGTATATATTTAAACAGCACTTTTATTTGTCCATAACAATAAAGCAGCATACTTTACATCAGCAAAAAAGAAAAAAACATCATTGCCAAGCCTAAAGTAACTCTGGAATGGTAATGTTTGCAAAGAAAAATAAAGAAATGTATTAATTAAAAATATAAAATCCACCTTCTAATTAAGAAACATATTTTTATTGCTATCAATAACAATGTAAAACAGTAAAATTCTGTCAAATAAAGTAAAGTGAAATACCCCCGCAGTGTACACTGTAAATCACACATAAACTTGTGCTCAAAAGAGCATGTAGTATATTTCCAATTGAGATAATGGTGATGGATGAAACCAGGAAACTTAACTCTAACTTGACATAGTTCACCTGTCTGATCACCAGCCACTTTATTGCATCAGTCGCAATGCATAGTAGCACAATATAGAACACTCCATTTGTCATATATCCCTCCCCCCTATTGTCATAGGGTGGCGCGGACATTACAAGGAGCACAGATTTCCATGACAATGCATCTGCATTGTTGTGCAAAATCCCCGGTCTATACGCCATTATATTTAACTGAGGTTTGACCAAACCTTGTCCAGCGAAATTTCTCAAATGTTTGGCCTCTTCCATTACGGCCTTACGTGTCCTCTCAACCTCGCCTACCAGCGTATGAATGGGGATTTTGCTGTCTTGCCACTGTTCTGAAACAACATGTCCTCTCTCTCTGCACTCATAGCCCCTAATGTTTATAAAAAGACACGTATGAGCCCTTGCTACCTGTGGTTGTACTGCGGCATTCAGAACAAGCACTACAAAATCTTTTTATGGCTAAGTAGACTCCAGGCCAGTAAAACGTGTAAAACATGTTGCCTCATTTTCCCTTCCCGAAGTGTCTGCCATCCACCTCGGTGTGTGCAGTTTCTAGCACTAAGGGTACATGGGCTTGTGGAACTATTAATTGTTCTACCTTTCTCCCCTTCAGATCAGCAATTCGGAACAATATATTACTTTTGACAACATATAATGGCATACAGCCTGCCAAGTTGACAGGTCTCGCAATATCCTCAACATCATTAGCCAAATTAAAGACATGTTTTAAAGTCACATCATCTTTCTGGTTCCATGCAAAGTTTGGCACATGCAACAGTTCGGAATAGTCAGACCAGAACATCCACTCACCAACAGGCAGGGCGGGCATGTACACACCATCACTAGGAACACTGATTCCAACTTTCCTGGCTTCCGGGAATGGTGATACATTTGTGGCATTCCTGCCATGACCCTCAGGATAGTATTCCAAATTGGCAGTTCCCAACAATCAAGGTCCAGACACTGTGACTTCTTGTGGCTTCTTGACCGTTGATTCATTTGTCGACATGCCCAATCTAATTTGCTCATGGAGAACCTCTTTATGCAGTGAGAAATCTAGTCCTAGAATAACCGGATATGGCAGCATAGGTGCTATGGCAGCCACTATGGTGTTATAGCCTTTAAGAGTCCTTTTTAATCTCTTGGTTATCTCATGTGTGTAGCGCACATTAACTCTGGGCAACCGCGAGACCTTGGCTCTAACATGGACAGAGCTGGAGACAAGTGTAAGTAAACTCCTAGAGTCCACGACCACATGGACAAACTTGTTGTTCACCCGCACATTCACTTTAATTAAAGCTGGTCCACTGGTTGCGAAACTCTGGAAACAGCATCTTTGAAACACAGACCAAGCTTAGGCAAGTGAACAGTCCATGGGCTTTTGAAGTCTAGTGTACTTGGTTTTAAAGTGTACAAGCTCTCGCCACTTGAAACACCTTCGGTCAGACACCCTCAGCTGGACATAGACTAGCAGCAGTGGTCCCATTGAGGACTTGGACTTCGAGTTAGTACAATGCCAATTATATCTTTTAGCATGTTTATAAGAAAGAGTATTTTCTGTCACGTCTTTCACTAGAAATATCACTGACTGGTATTGGCGCTACTAAGATGGGAGTCTAATGCACCACCGGTGTTCACCAGGGATCCCTGCAAGGAGGTATGGGCTTTGCTGCGTGTGGTGCGCAGGTTGCGGTTCTCCCAGATAGTCACCAGTGCAATAAATGGAGAGTAGCAATGAATAGAGAGTAGTCAGACAGGCCGAGTCGAAACCAGAGAAGTGCAGTACCACGGAGAGAAGACAAAGAGTAATCAGGAACGGTCCAAGGGTCAATACCAGTGTGGACAGCGAAGTACAAGGGAGATCTGGAAGAGTAGTCAGACAAGCCAAGGAATCGGAACACAGGAGACAATCTGGAATAAGGATAACGCTGGAGCAGGGTAGAACCAATACTCTGGCATCCTAATGGTGCCAGAGTGAGGTTTAAATAGAGGACAGAAGTAAATCAGTGGTGGGAGGATTTCCGATGATCAGTCTCATCTGATCGCCGGGTAGCACCTTCGTTGCCTAGCAACAAAGCAGCGCATTGCGCATGCGCGAGCTCCACGATCATGTGACCGCGTCCTGTTGCCTAGCAACGGGACGTGAGCTGCGGGCAGAGGGCATCCGTCTCCGGCACCCATAGGAGGTGCGGAGAAGGCGCCTGACATTTTCCTCATGTAGTAATCTTTCAAGTTCTTCATGCTTTACAGCCTGACGAAGTCTCTCTGACTTGCACTCCACAAATTCCTTTACAGACTCTCTTGCTGTGTACGCCTCCTGCTGAATCATGACAACCTTCTGTTTCAAAACAGCAATTTCTTCATCTTTCTCTGCTGCTATCTCTTTAAGAGCTCCCACTTATTTTACTCTTTCTTTATAGGATTCCTGCAACTCATGCAACTCATCTTTCAAGAATTCAACACTCACAGTTTCCTGCTCTATCTGCTACAATCTTTCTGTAGTTTCTTTAAGAGCCTGATAGACAGGTGACACTCCCAACTTACCTTTAGAAGGGAGTTATCTGCAAGTGTTCTGTAATTTCTCTTCACTGCAGACAAACCTTGTCAGCTTTGCTGTTAGCTGTGGAAGAGACTCTTTCAAACCATTTTCAAAGTATGTAAGTTAAATCACACTTTTTATACTTTTACACATGTCTTACAGATACTTACCGTCTCTCCCGGAATTTCTGGGAAGCTCCCGATATTTCAGGATGTCTTCCCGGACTCCTGGAAGAGTAGGTGTCCTCCCAGATTGTTGTGGGTGTGGGACTTGATGATGTAAATTTGTGTCACTAAGCCCCACTCCCTGTTAGACAATGCCGTTAACTTGGCAATTCCTAGCAGGTGGCAGAACCCCCTAATACACTGGTCACACATGACCTCCGGAGGGGAGGTTTCAAAAGGTTTGCAAATATGGTCTTACACCGTTACCTTAACATAGGTACAATGCTATACATGTGTGTAACCCTGTCAGCAGCCTTTACCTGCAGACCTAGCTGAATTGCCTGTGGAAAACCATTCCCTTTGTCACTACATATATATATATATATATATATATATATATATATATATATATATATATATATATACACGCACACATATACATACATATGTATGTGTGTATATATATATATATATATATATATATATATATATTGTATGTATGTATATGTGTGTGTGTGTGTGTATGTGTGTATATATATATATATATATATATATATATATATATATATATATATATATATATATATATATATTATAAATGTCTAGTGGCGTGTGTTAGTCTGTCTGTGTGTGTGTGGAAAATATAAAACCAAGCTGCAGCGCCACCTGCTGGGCGGAGTTATACACTGACCTACTAAATTCTTAGTGTGTGTGGAATTTTTTTTTTAGAAAGGGCTGAAATTTGGTATACTAAGATGTTTTTAATTTTTTAATTGTTAAAAGTGTTTATAAAGATTTTAAAAATATATATATATATTTCTCGAAGGAGAAGTGACAGTTGGGAGTGGTTGGTGGTTGCCGGGGGTGACAGTGGGGAGTGGTTGGTGGTTGAGGCCTGGGCTATGGCCCAAATGCATGACAAGAACCTTTTTAACACCTTAAGTAGCTTGATTTGACTAGAATGCATGAGTATCATGCACGGGTTAACTTGTATATATATATATATATATACACACACACACACACACACACATATATATAAATATATGGCGCTCTTTGAAAACCCATCTCTGTTTTAGAGGTGACCTTATCCTCGATAACACTGTTCACACTAATGCACCCTCACAACTGTCCAATCTCCACTCTGAGCCACACTCTCGCCTCTTGTTTCGGCTGTGCCCTCTTCCACTTAGAATGTAAACTCTCTAATAAGCAGGGTCCTCCATACCCTTTGTATTCATGTTTGTATTTTTTTTGTCTACCTTGTATGTACCTCTTTTATGTATGCCCTGTATTCCCTACTGTACAGCGGTGCGGAACACTGTGGCACCTTATAAATCTACGATAATACAAATAATAATATATGTAACAAACTTCCAACCTCTCCAACAAAGCTTGCTTACATTAGGCAAGATTGTATGAAGCTTATCCAGATTGTGATATAATCTATAAATAAGTTGTGCAAGCATCTCAAAACAATTTAGACATTTAGACATCCTGAATATATCCTGGAAAATTTTTCCCAACCCTCATTTGTCAGGGATACTTGTAAATCTTATTCCAGAACTCTCCTATTTTTAAAAACATGGAAACGGACACCCCTTGTCATGAAGATTATCTATGAATCACCCCATGCTTTCCAGTTGCAAATAAAAAAAAAACAGGACATATAGATAATACAGTTAGGTCCCTCTACTGTTGCATCAAAATACAGTTTGGTCTTATATGATAAAGCCAAAATGATTAGTCCTAAGGTGACATGAACAAGTTTCCAATTAATCTGCCTCTGAAGTTTTCTCTGTCTGGTACTGGAAATGCCAGAAACATAAGTCAAATGAATGTCACTCCTCATTATAATAAGTATAATAGTTTCAGTTAAATTCGATGTGTCCTGTTCCTGCCATAAATATGTTGATGTAGCTGTACAGTACCTTTTAACATTCTTCTTTTGCAGCCACATGAAAACAGACATATTATTACATTATACTGATCTATATATTTTGCTATATGTTAACTGTTTTTTTTTAAATATTATTTTTACACCTGAGAGAATGTATCTACTCATGTTTTTAATTGCTGATATACGAATGTCAAGAACGCTATTGTGTATTGAAAACAGAGCGGTATTTAAGTAATTCTGAAATCTTGTTTTATATTCATGCCTGATACACACTTGTTTGGATTTCATGTATATAAATTCCGTACAAGGCTTAGGGATTCAAGGCTTGCTTGCTATTAATAGAAGGCTAGTGCACTTGACACAATCATTATTCATGGTTTAGGCTTCGCAACTGGATTAACGCCAGCTGTACTGTCCAAACCATTCACAGGTTCTTTGTGTGTAGATTGAAAGTCAAACATCTAGAAATAGCTTCTGTACTTGTTTTTGAGTTAAAGGAGCAATAAAAATTCTTATATTAACATGCTAAGAGCTGAAAAACAACCATATTTGCTCCCTTTACTCATACTTACTCTGGAATGCTGTGCAATTGGGAATTGTATTTATATATAGCAGTCCCTGCTCCAGTGGAGCTTACAATCTAATTTCCTGCACACACAAATAATCCAGTGCCAATTTAGTCAGAAGTTAATAATAGTACATCTTTCGGATGATGTTCTAGCATCTGGAGGAAACCCACAAAACTTGGAAGAGCACACAAACTCCAGACAGCACCCTAGTGGTAATGAATTCCTAAGCATTATGAGGCAGAAATGCTAGCTACTGAGCCACCATGCTGAATGTAATGCAGCATGGTGGCTCAGTGGCTATGGTCTCTTATTAATAATATAACTGATTCTATAAGGGTAAACTGGTTCTATAAGGGTTACAAAAATATTTAGACTGTGACTAAAACATTTCAGAATCATATCAGTTTCATAGTAAACTAATTCAACTTTTACAACTTTATTTACAACAATAATAGCAATTACTTGAGCAAGCCACAGAGTTTAGTTAGATTTGTTTGTGTGCATCCAAACAAAAATTGCATTTTGATTAAAGGATATGTAGTTTGTATGGTGAACATTGGTGAGATGGGGCATTTAGGTGTCTTGTTCTCCATGCCTAGGTTACCTGAGGCAGCAACTGGCATAGCACCGCTCATATGGATTATATAAGTAACCATAACTTTTTGTATTGTGAAGTCTCTAATATAAAACAAATAATAAAATAAACATATACTGCTGCTCATCAATTTATAAGCCACAACTTTTTGATACTTAAGTATAAATAAGAAAAGAAAGGTTTATATTAGTAGTACAATACACTGATGGTACATGGTGGATATTGGGGCCAATAATCTCTGTGGTAATGGAGGGAGGGGATGGGGCAGCAAAAGTCGCAGACCACACCTCGTGTGGGATTCTTGCCTAACTCTGCTTGATTTACCCCTGACCAGAAGATTTAATATGCTATTTGGAAGGCAGGAGATAGATATCAGTTGTAGATTTTTCTGCAGAACCCAGGAGGGATGGCATGTTAAGTCACCAGTTCCACAGCTCTATAGTTAATGCATACAAAATTGGAACAATTACAGTAACATAATCAAGGGTATAGTACCCCCCATTGTTGGAATATTCATGTCTAATTATTGATAATAGACAGCTAGTTAGTCTACGGGCTGGCTTATTAACAATGTTTATATTTGGTTAGTTGAAAATAAAACACTATTTTTTAATCTTCTCTTGCAACTTGAAAAAAGTTAAGGATTAAGCTGCTGGGCTCCTGGGGTAGGAAAGCAGTCTCACTGTGAGACAGCTAAGCAGCTTTTGTGTAACTCTAGTTTATTAGTAATACAAGCTGACATGAATTCAAGTGTTATAAACTCACGTGCAGCTGAGGACCAAGCTGCGCAAGGCACATAACATATGCAGTCTGATGTTTATGTACACGAGGAGGAGTGACAGAGCCCAACATCAAGGTGCCATAGTCGATTTAGACCAATTCCTCTTTATACTGCAACATTGGATTTAAAAGTGTAATCTGGCTTTGCTGCTGAGCGCAGGAAATAAAATGCAGAATGCTAGTTAGGAAAACTATATAGTTAAATATCTAGTAAAATATGTCAGCATAGGTTATTCTGCATAGAGAAGAATTGTGTGTTTTAGTATTTATAAAGATTATTATACATGGAGTGATTGCTCTGCTTTGGTAAATTAAAATATTACACTTAAATTCTCATTAAAGTATTCTCTCCATAATGGTTGCCAACAATATATCTCCCAAATAAGGGATGCACAGAGGGAAGTGTTCAGGGTAAGGGGCAGTTTTAAATTGAGTCCTGTAAAAAAAATCTTGGTGTGGCGCTCTTCACAGTGAATGCTAGACCAGTGTCTACGGGATAAGTCATATGCTTTAATACACTTAAAACCACATTGTACAGACCCCATTGCCAGTTACATTACACAAACCACAAACTACAACCCCACCCCCTCTTTTTATTACAATATACATTTCAGCTCTGTCTCACATATAGTTAGAGGGGGGAAGTGTTGCTGCATTAAAAAAAGTAAAGCTAGTTCTTATCTGCGTTTTCCTCAATGTCTTATGGAGACTGCTTTATGTTCACCACTACATGTTCACTGAAGCAGAACCGATTGTATAAGCCTGTGCAGCAATTTTATTGTTAAGGTCTGGTTCAGAAGCAGCTAGTAGTTCAACGTTGCAAAAGGTACTTAAGCTATAGGTAGATGTGAGCAAATAGGACCAAAAAAAGCTTCAAAAGTTAGGAACAAATGTATGTGGAGCCATAACTGGTGCCAACTATAATATTTTGAAGTGTATCTGGTGCCATGTCAGCACCAAAATAACATAGGAGCTGATGGAGCTGCAGCTACAGGACCTATTTAGAAACAAGCATTACATTTAAAAAAAAAATGTCAGATGGGCCGGTTCCAAAGGGCCCATGGCGCTGAAGCTGCCCAACACCCAGTGGTCTCCCAATTTTAATTCACTACTTTACAGCACTGTTCTTACACAGGAGCAACAGGTGATTAAAATCACACACCACATTCTTTCCTCTGCGATCATTTATCAGTGAGGCGTGCTAGAAAGAGGTATGTGTTATTAAATTACCCTCCAACCTTCCTCTACCCACAACATAACGCCTCCTCAACCAGCACTTACCTTCTGCACCAGTGGAGATGTATCTGGAAAAGACAGTTAGTACAATATCATAACTTCCAACTTCCCCAATTCCATTGTGACAGTCTCAGTTATTGCTGCTGTCCCACTCAGCCAGGAGCTTGTCCAAGCGTAAGGAAATATTTCTCCCTCTTCAATTCCCTGTTACCAGTAAATGGTGCACACATCATATAAGGGCGGAGTGTTGGGAGATGTAGGTTTTTGGAGGCTAGACAGTATTTGTTATGGTCTAGCGTCACCCCTTATGATGCTAACTACACCCTCATAGTGCTATTGACACTTCATCTAGTGCCATGGCACCGCTCAAGCCTACTGTGTCCCATAATCTGCCACTGTGCCAGGTATGTAATGATATATGGTACATAGTATAATATGCTGAGTCATGTATGGTGCCAAGTATACAAAGCTGATCCCTATCTGCTGCCAGTATCCAAAGCTGAGCTATACTTGGTGTCAAGTGTGATATGCAGAGTCAAAACTGATGTCAAGTCTAATATGCCTTAATTGGTGCCAATTACAATATGCAGAGCCACATAAAGTGCCACTGTAGATAGCCATATCTGGTGCCAATCTATCATGCAGAAACGTATAGTTACTTGCCATCCCTCATCTCTCTAATCCCATCAGCATCCTACCACCAAGTCCTACTCACAGCATTGTCATAGTAGGCAGCCTATCAAATTATTAGTAGCCATAACCAATGACATCACTAAAGCACTTCATGAGGCAGTTGTTTCTTGTGAGGCTGTATTCTCTTGCTATAGTCCATAAAATGGCAGCCTCCAGTGTTAGTGACCGGTGGACTTTAGAGTTAACACTTATTCTTGATCCCAAAACTGCTGTAGTTTGGTGTTTGTAGTTATATTATTTTGTCGCTTTTGACTATGTTATTTTGTCATCCTGTTGTAAGAACGGCGTTCTGGGACCCTTGTGGTACCTTATAAAATATAATAATAATAATTTCTCCTGTATGTTTCCATTCTTCTTCTGATATCTGTTATGGAAGCCCCTGTCTGCCTCTAGTCTATTCTGCTACTTTTGTTAGTAATTGTGAATAATTTAATAAACTTCATGTTGCAAAAGAATTATAATAATACAGTTTACATTAATCTGTGACAGAAGCAGCAGAAGAGCTGCAAGAAGCAGCATGTATAAATATTTCACAGGCACTATGGGTGTCAACAATTCACAATAAAAACAGATTTCAGACAGAAATATAGGAGATTTCAGAATTATTTGGGTCATCAATATGCCAGACCCATGTTTGAAAGAAGGACACAAACTGAATAATATGTGCGGTAATATAATAGAAAAGTAATACAATAAGGATTATGACATTAACAAGCCAGCACAGTGTCAGAAAAGTTTAAGGTGGCCAAACTAGGGCCAACCCTGACAGAATTATTATGCAATTTTGCCACGCACATGAGTGGCCGAATTGGATAAGTTCCAACCATTGAGCCCCATGGGAGGAGCAGCTGTCCACTGAAGTCAGGGCTGGTGCTACCAATGGCCATTAGGCAGTCAACTAGGGTACCAGTGGTGATAAGGTCACTCATTAAATATTTTTAATGCCCCCAAATCAACCCCACACTGAGCGCCAGATGCTGAGGAGGAGAATCAGCTGAAGCTTCTTTTCTGCACCTCAATGTCCGTGATATATTGTGTGTGGTGCTTGGCTGTGATGTCATAGAAAGGGGGAGATACACCTCGGGTACCTCCAGAGATTGAGCCGGCCCTCATTGTTCAGGTGATCACATTTTCTGCCATGCCTAATAGTCATCTTCTCGATTTTGAGACAATCGTTAGGGTTCACAAAAGTGTTCAGTCCATACTGCAATATCAGTTAAATTAGTGCCAGGCACCGTCCCTGCACATCCACTCAGTGCTGGAGATGGATGCCTTCTCTCCTGTCAGCTCCGGTGTGTTCTGTTGCCTAGCAACAGGATGTATCGCTTCTTCCTGGTTCTGGCGGACGCATGCGCAGTGGGGGCGCGTCCTTGTTGCTAGGCAACGGGACACTGACCACCGGCACCAGCTGTTCTGCCAGCTAATCCACTGCAACCAATGAGAATGCAGCTCTATGTATTTAAAGGTAACTTTGGCGCCATTCTGGTACAAGAGTATCAAGGTCTCCTTATGCTCCAGCATTCCTGTTAGCTCCTAAACATTCTGACTGACTCCCCGGCTCCAGACTTGGCTTTCCCTGACCTTCCTTTTGGATCTTCTTCTGGCATTTATAGATTTACTGGTTTGACCCTTGGCTTCCTGACTACCCTTCTGCCTGAACCTGTTGTACCTCGATAGCCGCACGGCCTGATGTCTGATTGCTTGATCTCACCTATTCACCCATTACTTCACTAGTGGCTAACTTGGAGGGCCGCGACCTGCGTGTCTCTGCAGCTAACTCCAAACTCCCTTGCGGGGGTCCATGGCGAAGACCAGGGGCACGTTAGACTCTGCGTCTACTTGCTTAGTGGTGCAAATACCAGTAGGTAGGCCTCAGTTACCTGCTAGCCATGACAATTAGCCATCATTAGCTGTGATTTCATTGAATGTATGGGCACCTTTAATATTCTTCTCTGATATAGGATAAGTTAAATACTGAATCGGTTGACAAACAACATATCCTATGATTTTTTTGATGTGCACATATTCTTATTTATGCTGCCTAATAGAGAAAAAAATAATTGACTCACTGTATCTGCTGTGTCTGAAAGTAAGACTAATTGCCATTGTGTCAGACCATGCAGAGTAGGGAATTAAAGAGATTGATGACTAGGTAATATTGGTGCAAATTCAGTCCAATAGTTTAATTCACGTTATTTAGTTCAGTTAAAACGGCTGCACACTTTTGTACAACCACTTAGATACAGTAGGTTATCCTCATAAAGCCCTTTAGTAGTAACCTTTTAAAACTGTCTCTATATTTAGAAATATAAAAGCTGTCAAATGTGGCAGCAAGAACCCATAAAGTATTCATGTAGCTAAAACAGGGTGCAAGCATTTTATTCTGCACCTGATTTCATTGGCTGCTGCACCTGTTCAAACATACCTACAGTGCTGGAAATCTACTCTGATAGTGTTTCCTTTCTCTGCTGTAAGGCTGGGTGGATATTAGGTTTATTACAGGTATTGCTGGGTTCCAGAGGAAACCCTCACTGAAGAGCTAGGTTGGAGGTTCTAGATAATGGGCAGTTGTCCAAAAACGCCTTTAAGATCTGTAGATGATCAGGAAAACCAATTTTGGAGTTATTTCTTGTGTCTGCATAGAAACTGGAAAATCAATATGTATTTGCAAATTTCTTTGTAAGAAATTGTTTTGAAGCTCTTAAATTATTATTATTATTATTATTATTATTATTATTATTATTATTATTATTATTATTAATGTAGATTTTAATATTATTTAGTAGCGGTGCAGTAGGGAAAACAGGGACATACATAAAACAAGAACATACAAGGCAGACAAAATAAATGCAGACATGAAAACAAAGGTTAAGGAAGACCCTGCTCATTAGAGAGTTTACATTCTAAGTGGAAGAGGGCGCAGATGAAACAAGAGAAGTGAGTGTGACTTAGAGTGGTGAGATTGGGACAACTGTGAGGGTGTATTATTGTGAAGAGTATCATCAGGAATAAGGTAAGCTTTAAAAAAGAGATGGGTTTTTAGAGAACATCTAAAGATTTGAGGCTGTGGGAAAGCCTGACTGGGTGTGGTAGGGAATTCCACAAGTGGGGAGCAGCAGGGGAGACGTCTTGTAGGCGCAAGTGAGAGGTGGTTACCAGAGTTGGCACAAGGCGCAGGTCATGGGTAGATCCAAGAGGGCGGGAAGAAAAGAATTTTGATATGATATTTGAGATGTATGAAGGAGTGGTGGTGTTGAGGGCTTTGTAGGTATGACTGGACTTAAATGCCAGTCTTACCACACCGGGAGTGGTAAGACTGGCATTTAAGGGAGTGGAGAGGGAGTGGAGAGCGGTATACCCGTATTGGTCTGAGGGCATATGAACTGAAAGTCTTTCCCGGGAATAAAACATCTGATTTCTGTGCAGAATGCTTTAAAGATCTAATTTCTGGTATGAGCACTCACACTCTAGTATTTTTTATATGTGGAATTTAATAAAATTTAGAAGCTTTTTTAAACGATATCACGCCATAGTTTGTCTTCTCTTTACACTAACACAATTGGACGTGAGTACCATTATTGGAGAAGAAAACATCAGAGTGGAAACAATTCTGGGAGTCTCTATATCGAGAGGAGGTTGTTCGTTATTCTAGGCGCCTATATGATCAGGATTTCTGGTAGGAATCCATTGTTTCACTATTTTCCACGGAAGGTGATGGGAAGGTGTTAATCATTCGGAAAGATAATATCTACATCACAGACACAATTACTCTCCTTTTATGAAATGAGATTGTGAACTGTCCATAATACCATTTATATACTGTTTGCATTCTATGAGAATCTATATGCGCTGATTGTCCTATATTTTACTGTTATTCTGTTTTTATCAGACGTATACCCTGTTAATAGGATTTTGGCTGCTTTTAGGATTGTAGAGCGCCTTATTGGTGGTTATTTATTAGTATTTTAAAAAAACAAAGTACATGGAGAAGTAACCTCTAGTTAGCCTGTTCAAAGTAATATGTAGATTGGCGACTGGAAGGCTGAGCTCCTTCTATTAAACCCAGTCCAGTTCCCATGGTGGTGTGGCCTCGGTGCAGCCGGCGCCAAATACCACTACTCTACTGGATTGGGTCCTTACATAATGGGAGATAGCCACTGATGGTCACACTGTCATACGCAGACTGATGACTTCTTGCTGGTATTGGCACAGCTCTAATTGGAGGTGCGGAGTCTCATGCGCCTCTTGTTCTCCCCAGAGACCCCCCTGCAAGGTGGTTTGGGTTTCGCGAGAGACATGCACGTCGTAGTCTTCTAAAAGAGTTACCAGCAAAGCAACAGGATGGTAAAGGATGGTCAGACAAGCCGGGCTGAAGATGTGCGGTTAGCTAAGTATGCAGAGATGATTCAGAAGAGTAGTCAGGTAGTCAAAGTTAAAATACCGGAGATGAGAAACAGAGTCCATGGGAGTAACCAAAATCCAAGTCAGGAGAAGCCGAGTTCGTAACCAGCGAATCAGACAGGTAGCTTGGAAGCAGCACACAAGTAGGCCGGAGCATAGGGGACCTAATACTCTGGAACCCTAATGGTGCCAGACTCTCTTATTTATGGGACACAGGAGACACGCTAATTACCAACGGTAGTGATATAAGCAGTTGCAGCCGGGTTAGGAATAGCATTCCATTACATGCCTAGTGGGAGCCCCAGGAGGCCAGGAACAGTGCTTCCGGTTGCTGGTCAACCAGACGCAGCCACAAACCCGGAAGCAGATGGCTGTCCCTGTGCAGAAGAAGAGACACAGGGACGGTGCCTGACACTGAGCTTCCCCCAAGAGCAGGCATCCTGTGGGGAGCGGCTACAGGAAGTCTGGCTGAATTCAGTAGAGAACAAAAGGCAACCAATTATTAGGTTGTAAAGTGTAATTCACTTAAGTCCAGTTACCAATAATCCATGAATGGCTTTTTGGGCAAAAACGGGTTCTCAAGCTGAGCAGCACTTCCAGCTTAGCAAAGACCACTGCTAGCAGAGGAAGTCAAACACATTCTATAGTCAGTGGTCGGAGCAACTTCTCTGGGTGCCTCGGGTTGGCTGGGTACCTTAATAAGCCTAGTTGAAAATAGTTCTTCTAGGAGACATGTTAAAGAATCTTGCATTATATACAGAATCCACCTAGTGACCTGCTCCTGTAATGCTTGGTGTAAACCTGAATTTTGAGAATACAAATAAAAATATTAATTTGCCTTACATTTCTCACACTAGTTCCTAGAAATCCTTTTGCATTCTTTGGATGACCTATGTGAGGATACCATGGTAATATTTAGCCCTGTTTTCCTACCAACCAGCTGGTCTGCCCATGACTTTCCTGGTATGTCGATCTGGGTTAAATAAATCACCTAGAAAATAGGGAGCAAAAAACATACTACTTTTATTATATCACTAAAATAATAGGCAACTATTCCAGGGGGTTTATGGCACTGCAAATTACACATTCCTACAACACATCAACTACTTAGAACAGTGTTTCTCAAATCCAGTCCTCAGGACCCACTAACAGTGCAGGATTGTCAGGTGACCAGTAAAATAATTATACCACCTGCTACACTGTGTCAATCAGTAATGAATACACCTGTGCTCCAGCAAGGAGATATGGAAAACATGTACTGCTAGGGGGTCCTGAGGACAGGATTTGAGAAACACTGACTTAGAACATGAAGAAATTGTTCAGAAGAAGATACTTTTAAACAAAGAGCTAAGGAAGTTAGAAACAGACTAAAACCCAGAGACTTTAGTAAAAGGTTAATCAGCAAAGTATTAAAAAAAACCATGTTAAGGACAGAAATTATCTTCTGTTTGCATCATTTAAAAGTAAAGAGAAAGAAAAACCTATGAGTATCAAAAGCACGTTCTACAATGAATGGAAAAATATTCACAATATTTACAAAATCATTGACACATTTTAAAAACAGATAAAGACCTGGCCAAAATTATAGAAACCAGAGTTAATGTAATGTGGACAAGATTAAAAAAAATTCCGAGATACATAAGAAGAAACAAAAATTCAGGAATCCTAAAGTGATCCTTAAAATGCAGACATTGTAAGACCTGTCATTATACGGCGACTAAAAAAATGTTTGAATATAGATACAAGAAATGTAAAATAAGAGATTACATCAATTGTCAATCCCTATTGTCTACAGTGTACCTGCAACAAACTTTATATTGGGAAAACAAGCAAGTCACTTAAACAACAAATATTGGAAGGAACATGCAGGTAATATATAAAATGCAATGAAGGATGCTGCTAGATTCAAACCATTAACCAGTGGGGCACGACATTTTTTGAAAAAGCATAATGGAAACACAAAAGATCTAAAAGCTTTTGGTTTGATGAAAGTACATTTAGGAACTAGGAGAAGGGATATTAACAAAGAACGTTTAAAACATGAAATATGGATGATCCTCCTTATGAACATCGTGAAATCAACTGGTTTGAATAAAAAAATTGATTATACGTCATTCATTTAAGAAATGATCATTCATAAAACCATATGAAACCAAGATAAACCATATGTTATCTGAGGGAATTATTTCATATTCAACCTTCTGAACACAAGAAAAATAAATACTTATGATACAATGATAAGCATATCATCTGATTTAATAAATAAGAGAATATTATACATATGGCTTTAGATTAACCCTTACTATTAAAACCTTTCCAAATAGCAAAAGCAACTCTCGAAAAATATACAATCACACATGAAAGATAGTTTACCTCTGAGTAGCAAATAACTCTATATCAGACAATGATAGCCATGATGTGTGATTCAAACTAACATCTAACAGATATGTCAAACAATACTTTATTAATTCACATTACATAAGAGATATGAAGTCTAACACCATTTAAAAATCACAATACAATACAGTTCATGTGATAATTATAGTCAAGTCACTATCATTCTGCACTAACTTAAACATGTTATTATAGTAAACTATATGGTCACAATTAATTAGAGTCCACACACCTCTTATCACAATCACTTTTTATAACTATATATTTTAAAAAGTGTTTTCACTTGTAGCTAGTCAAATCACATGCACATTTTATAGAGAACACGAAGTATATAAAGATTATTAAAAAATAGTCACAATTCACATTATGATCACTAGACACTAATAATTCATGTATCGATTGAGGTTTATAATACAAAACATTGATAGCAGCAATAATGATCTAATAATGAAGAATATATATTTTAATTTTAGTTAATAATAGTTCAAATAAGTACTTTCATACCACATGGAGTACATTAGGTCAAAATACCAATAACCTCTCACTTACACTATATAATCATCTTACAATGAAGCTCTTTTTACAAAAAAAATGGAATGACTATAATAACTAATAATAACACTGCCATGACAATCCTTTCTGTCTTTAAATAATTTCAGAATACCGATATTCATGACGTGTTCTAAACACAGAGTTTTCGAATAACAATGTCCCCTGATTGTTTCTTTATAAATACATTCATAATTCACAAATGGAGGTATTTATTATGCCAGTACTTACCGTTTTTAGGGGTAGGTTGCTGGTTGGCTGCTCCCAGGCTAAGATTAGAGCAATAACAATCCTACATCAATAATAAGAATACACTAATGATATCAAGAGAAAAACATCATAACAAGTTAACATAAAATGTAATTGATACAGTGCAGAGATAATAGATAAAAATATAATAGATTATCTATCTGGACATTTGAGCGGATAACGCATTGATTTTTTTGTATAAATGTTAAAATCTATACGAATATAAGTAGTTAATTAACTCTTTAGCAATCTAAAATACAAGCATGTATCAAATCACATTTGTATACCATCAAAGAGGAGTCACACTATACAACTAACAAATCATATAAATAGAACTCTAAAATACTTCATTTTTACAAGCAGAGATTGTCAAATAAAAGACATCAAACTTATAATGTATAGGTTTATAGTACCCTAATAAATTGTAATAATATTAATGAAAGGTGCACAATTAGCTATAAATAAACATGATTTTGATCAAATAATTTTGCTTGCTGTTGGTCACTCTCACCCCAGAGGATAAAAGGTATAACAGTGTCTGCAATGCAGAGCGGTCTAATTACACTGTCACTAGCCAAACCCTTTGTTAAATGTAATAGACATATTCAAAATTACATTCTTGAATAATAGTACATACTTCTACTATTTACATTATAACAATACTTTCCAAACAAAGGTGGTGGAGACAATCGCCAGCACATCTCTAAACTATAATAAAAACGATAAGAATTCAATACCAGTATTAATAGTATATTCATACAATTCAATAACATATCACTAGATTTCACTAACAGATATAGGTATTTTATACAGGAATAAAATGAAGCAGCACAATAGACTGTGCGCTGGATGTGTGATCGGATAGCGATGGAGCCTCGCTGGGTTGATACTAATGCAGGGAAAATCCCATTACAAACTTAGCAGAATAACACTTAACCTATAAATATTAGTTATCTAGGATCAACACATGACAGTGGCAACAATGGATGAATGGACATGGTGGTCGGCTCTGCACATGCGCAAACTGGTGAACAGAATCATTTGGTGCGTTTTGAAGTAGAGACAATGAATATGCAAAAGACAGTAAACATTATTAAATATATTTGATGATAACTATACAGTAAACATTATTTAATATATTTGATCTGAGATGATTTTATAATTGATTTATTTTATTAACATACAAAAATGAATGGAAGGACATAAAGAGTCTATATATATCAGTTCCCTTGTAAAACAGGCTGGACTGCTTAAAACAGTCAAGGGTTAACACACATATGTTTTGATTGCATCCAAACAGAGTAATGATGTAGAATTTTTGAATTGTTCGCAATAAATCCAAATAGGATTTTTAAACTTGTACCTTGAGAAAGCTCACAGCGAAATGCGTGTCTGCACGACCATGGTTGAGTGAATGGCTGCAGCAATTAGGTGTATCAAGCAAGTCAGCAATGCACTTTAGTTATTAGTTATATATTGCAAGGGACAGTTCTATTTAGGCTCTGTGTTATAGGGACATTGTAGTTTTATTTAGACAATCTCCCTTGCCCGAGTTAATCTCTTTTGCTTGATACTACAGACGCTGTGTGAATGAGTGACAGGTTATCCGCATTTGCTTCACCGTCATACACTTAACAGACTTGTGGAAGCACGGCAGGGGCGGATCTAGAAAAGTATCCTACCCGGGGCGATTTAGGGGGGGGCGATTTAGGCCCCGCCCCCTTTTTGACTTCAAGGCTGCCGGCGGCTGCACAATATGTGCAGGTCCGCTCGGCAGTGACAATGTGCTGCCCGGCTGCTCTGATTGTGTTTTAAACACAATCAGAGCAGCCGGGCAGCCCACTGTCACTGCCGAGCGGACCTGCACATATTGTGCAGCCGCCGGCAGCAAGGCCCTGCTAGGGCCCCCTGGATCCGCCACTGAAGCACGGCGCACACAGTACCTGTTAACAGTGATTTATATAACATCCCCAACGATGTGAATTAGACAGCATTTCAGCTAAATGTTATCTTTAAAAATGTGCATTTCTTAATAGATATAAAAAAGGGGGTTCCATTAGGTGAACATAACCTTGGTGCAGAGCCGTAACTAGGGTGGTGCGGGCGGTGCCGTCGCCCAGGGCGCAAGCCCAAGGGGGCGCTGCAGCTGCCCGCTACCTGGCTCTGTATCTTCTGCCTTTTACTTCCGCAGTGGAACGCATGTGCGTTCCACTGACAGGAAGTTCGACATTTGGAACGCAAGTTTGCGTTCCAAATGCAGAACTTCCTGTCAGTGGAACGCACAGTTCCACTGCGGGAGTAGAAGGCAGAAGATCTATCACATTCTGTCTACACGTGAGACGCTCAATATACTAAACTAAAACCTTTTGAGGCCACCATCATCCTCCTGTGCCAACAGGAACATGGATTTCAACGTAAATAAATTTGCGGCGGATGCCGGCACCTTCCTGAGCCGTGCAGTGCAGGTATGGGCGGGCGCAGACATAGTGCAGCTCGGGATTGCTAGTGCGTGGCCGGCAAAGCAAATAGGACCCGTGTAGCCTTTTACTTACTGAAGAAGGAATGTTTTTATCGGGATTTGTCAGTTTCGTTATTGAATTAAAACCTGGGAGGGTGGTAATTAATTCCCACACGATCAAACTAATAGAGACAGTTAGTGTGTCTAGCATGCCCTGTCACTCTGATTGTCAGATTATTTGGGGTTTTGTAGTCCCATAACAGTTGGAAAGTCATAGTAGACTCACTAAGCTGGAAATAGGAAATAATAGGTTTTTTCTACATCCGACAAATCTCTATATCTAGGGGCAGCGGTCACTTGACTATTGTCATTTACCTGTTATTATTCAGGTTTTTTATAGCTACAACAAGGTAGCGTTATTAATACAGATAACACTATAATTCAACGTTGTGATAAATTCTGATACTAACTAAATGCTGCATAAGTATATATGTTTATACTAAATTATAGTTTATTTAGTAAAAGCTGTAAACATGTTAAATAGAATTTTGACTTTTCAAAATTCTGTGCTGCTACAAGTGTTACTGGCTTAATTTTTAAGTGTACTTTTCCTAATGTCTTGTCATTTTCCTGTCAATTATTAGCAAGAAATCTACCTATATATTATGAAAGCCACTTTGTTCCAGAAATACTATATTTGTTTCTATATTACTTTGTCCAATAACGCTAATGATATTGGATTACTATGAAAATGATAGAGAGGGTACCGTGTCAGCAAGCATTCTAGAAAGAACATATCTTAGCCAGTGTATCTTAGGGGGAACATTTTAAAAGTAATTTCTCCTTTTGAATAACGTACATGCGTTCCACTGCGGAAGTAGAAAGCAGAAGACTCTCTATCTCTCTTTCTCCCTAGAAAATGTCTACGAGGCATCCAAAGCACACATTTCTTTAACTGCCTTTTTACCCATTATCATAGCTCATAAATGTGTACGGCACCTGATTGTAATATATCCTATTTTTAAAGCGCTTTTCATTGATTTATTAATGTACAAAGCAAAAGGGTGCAAGGTTAACAAAATGTATGCAATAATATTTCTTCTATTCTAACGTAAATATATATTAGGTGAGAAATATTGAGAATTGACTTCTCCATAACCTACGAGGAAGCACCAGAGTAATTCCTGGACTCTCCCTTTACTTGCTTCATACACGGTAACTAGTGTGAGACACACCAGAGTTTATTTCAATCCCATCACAATATATATATATATATCTATATCATGCATTTGCAAATATGTGTAAAAGAATTCTTTAAGTAAAGTGCTAGCCACACCCCCACATTACGGTGGCCACTCCCACTTGACAAATGTCCCTCCCACTTAGATGGGGGGCGCCGGTGCCCTGTCTCGCCCAGGGCACTAAAATGTCTAGTTACGGCACTGCCTTGGTGAATACAAATTCAATACCTAAAAAATGCACTGCTTTTGAATTACCTTAATAATACTGATTGGAAGCTTTTGAGGCAAACCAAATGTCATAATATAGGAGGTACAGATATTATAAATCTGAGTAACAGATATTAAAAGTTACTGAGGAATTCAATATGCATCTTTAAACAGAATAGTAATGCAGTAGGAAATCACTTTAATACTATCATTGCTGCTATATACCAGACATAGAGAAACTCACACATTGCATCAACCAGAGTATATTTTAAACCACTATTATAACATTTATCATAGCTTATTATTTGTTTTTTTTCTTTCTATTTAGATCGATTTTATGTTTTGCTGCAAAGTCTTGTATCACCAATTTTAGTATATATAATAGTTAACACACTACAATAGTTTCAAAAAGGAAGGAAAAGAAGAAGATTGTTCACATCAGGCCACTTGTAGTAAGGACTTGTCATAATTTTTGTTTTGTAATACACTATAATGCAAGTATTATTAAACACAGTATGAACGAGAAAGTGTATCCAGCAAGCTAAACCGTTATTTTCACAGCCCTGACACCCCTATCTAATCCCAACCCGTCATCCAGAATGAAAATAAAGAAATAGTTGCCATTTGATATTGAGCATTAACTTCTGTAATTACTGTGAGGATCACTCATAAGCAATTTAGGGTAACTTGGGATAGATGGACGTACATCTGTTTTTTTTTGCATAAGATATGCATTTTCGTACTGCACATTTACAGCAAAATGTCTATGCACACATTCATATCAAGATTTTTGGATAAATGCAACTTACAAGTACTTATACCTGAAGAGGCAGACCAGGGAAGGGAAGTGGTGGGCAGAGTACAGTGTGGGTGTATTCATGTAATTGTGACTCAATTAGATGTGTGCATGTGTGTGTGTGTGTGTGTGTGTGTATATATATATATATATATATATATATATATATATATATATATTCCTATAGATTGTAAGCTTGCGAGCAGGGTTCTCTTACCTCTCTGTCTGTATGTATTACCCAGTATTGTTTTATCAATGTTTGTTTCCAGTTGTAAAGCGCTACGGAGTTTGCTGGCGCTATATAAATAAATGTTGATGATGATATATATATATATGCACATACTATTGAAGAGGAGCGCTACACTCCGTTTCTATCCATCCCCAGTGATCTAGGGACAGTGGCGGATCCAGGGGGGGGGGCGTTTGGGGCGATCGCCCCCCCTACCAGGGGCTTGCTGCTGACAGCTGCACACTGTGCAGGTCCGTTCAGCAGTGACAGTGTGCTGCCCGGCTGCTCTGATTGTGTTTTAAACACAATCAGAGCAGCGGGACAGCACACTGTCACTGCTGAACGGACCTGCACATACTGTGCAGCCGCCGGCAGCCTTTGAACACAGAAAGGGTGCGGGGCCTAAATCGCCCGGGGTAGGATAAATGTCTGGGTCCGCCCCTGTCTAGGGACCAGAAGTGGGGCACCTTCAGGTCCCGGTCGCACAGTGCTACTGCACATAGGCGACCTCTCAGTTGTAGTTCCTGACACTCTGTGACTTCGGTTCCCCACTCTGTGTAGCAGCGTGTGAGCTGCGTATGTGCCTACTATAACAACGTTACTGCACAGATGTGTAGTGTATAGTGTCTGACACCTATTACAGACATCTGCCAATAGGTTCTGCCAATAGGTTATGAGTCAAGCACCCCAAGTGTGAGGAACATATTGAACAGTAGACACAGCTTCAAATCAAAATAAACCACAAGTATTGCAAAGTCTTTTATTTGAATTGAAGTAAAAATGTGTACTCCAAGTGCTAGCATGGCTTTATAAAATTGAAAGACTTCGCTGTGGAGAAGCAGCTAAAGAGTGAAAAATTGTGGAAGGTCACAAGTGATGACCCAAGCTCTGATTATGTGGATAGGGCTGTTGGAACCATTGGCTTGGCTGTAGAACAGCATGTTTATTCTATCATAAAAGGCAAAACGTCAGCCAAAGACCTGTGGGTTGGCCTGCAGACAGCATAAGAAGTTAAAGGTCTCATGAGAAGGATAAACCTTTGTACAGTACCAAGTTAAGTGAATCCAAAGACATTAACAAATAGATTGATAAAATGTTTTTAGTTTCACAGCAAATAATGTCTGTCGGAGCTCAAGTGGATGACGAAGAGTTCCCCATGGCTATGTTAAAGAATTTGATTTTCTTGTAGTGGCATTGGAGTCATGTGCTACCAACTTATCTACAGAGGTCGTAAGGACAAAGCTGTTGCAATTCCAAGAGCGTATATCTGACACTAAGGGGCATATTCAATTGTCATCAGGATTGCCAAAAATCCCACGGTCCGCACACGATTACCAATATTACGGTAATCGTGCGCAGAAAAACATGTAATACAGTAATTTACTCGCTGGATTTCAGCTCGCAGCTCCCTGAGCCGCGAGTTGCTTGGGAGCAGGACGAAGTTGAGATCCAAGCTGAGGGGAAGAGGCAGAGACACAGTTCAAGAGGCAGAGACACAGTTCCAGGGAGCTGAGGGGGTGAGGCAGAGTCACAGTTCCAGGGGGCTGAGGCAGAGTCCAGGGAGTTTCAGATCCAGGGAGAATGCACTAAATAATTTATTTAGAATGCACTAAATGAATGACAGCTAGAATCTGATTGGTTGCTATAGGCAACATCTCCACTTCTTCAAACCCGCAGTTTAGTAAATATACCCCAAGGTCTGGAGTGCAGATGTGGCACGAAAAACAACCATGTTAAAAACAACGAGTCAGCTTTGAAAGTTGCAGATAACCATAGAAAGGACTTTTGGCACATTTTGTAGCCACCAGACACTTCAGTAGTAACAAACACGGGTTTACTTCACCAAGTAAGTGTGATTCCATCACAGTCAAAGAGATCGGAGACAAAATCCTAACAGCAGCGGAAGTCCGGACAATTACAGTCTGCCTAAGGATAAAAGCTAAAACTTTAATTACAAATATTGAAAAAGTTTTGTTTGCACCAAATTTGGAACTCAGTTGATTGCCATAAGTGTTCTAGAAACACAAATGTTACAAAGTAGAATTCACAGAAGGCAAGTGCATTGTGCAAAATAAAAGAGGGATTGTAATAACGACAGCTACCCATTGCCAGCAACTATATGTCTTAGACACTGAGGAGTGTTATTCAATGGCTACTTCTGATTCAAGTCAGTCTATGAAACTGTGGCACAATTGTTTATTGTTTATGATATCTTGAATATGATGATGTGGAGAAACTTCTGAATGGGATGGTAACAGGAATGACTAATCCTGCTAAACCAATTTGTGAGAGTTGCCTCAAAGGTAAATAAACCAGACAACCTTTCCTAAAGTCAGCGATAAGAGCTGAGGCATTATTAGCATTGGTGCACACATATGTATGTGGTCCTATGGAGAGTCAATCAGTGGTTAATGCTACCCTGCGTATTATGGCAGGGAGACCCCACACTGTGGGTTCCCCTGCTATAGTGCTACCAAACCCAGCTGGCACACTCTAGTGCTGGTTCTAGTAAAATCGTCGGGACCCCACGCTTTTTGCCCCCCCCTGATTTTGCTAGTACCAGCCTAGAGTAAATCGGATTGGGGAGCGGGGGAGGAGGAGCTGTCACACACTTTTTTTTTTTAACCCTTTGTGTGCAACCTTTATTAAGGTTAATGCATGTATTTTTTCTTGTAATTGACATCACTAGGCAAGTGGGGGTGTTGAAGAGGAGCGCTATACTCAGCCTTGGCGCATCCTTGGTGGTCTAGGGACTGGAAGTGGTGCGCCGCTGGATCCCGGTACACATATTCTGTATCCAGTACAACAGTAACTTCAGTGTATTTTGTTATAGTAAACTAACGTTCCTGGTTAAGTTACTAACGTGTGACCTTACATCCTTCTCATATTCTGTTAACACCTATTACAGACATCTGCCAATAGGTTCTGCCAATATTTACGCCTATTTGGATGTATGTTGCTTGCAGGTGCTGGGGGGCTGGTGCAATCATAAGCAATGATGGTGATGAGTATCAGCAGCACTCTCTAGCCACTTCTGATTGGCTGATTGCATATTGGACCCTCAAGCTGCTGGAATTTAAATGATTAGCATTGCAGCTAAATTATATTAAGTTGTGGGCATCTATTTTCACTACTTAATTGGCATTTTCATTTTTAATAAATTAATGTTATCCATTTCTTATATGATCTTCTAAACTTTTCACCACATGTGAAAAACAGTAGTGTTTATATATAGTGCATAGTATAACAATTATTACATTTATATTTATATAATGAAGGGCAACATTCAGTTAAACACCTGCTACTTCTACATGACTTTATTACATTGAAAGTATGTGAGCAGCATAACTATTGTATTAAATGTCATTAGTCACAACTTTACTATATATCATCAACATCATCAACATTTATTTATATAGTGCCAGCAAATTCCATAGCGCTTTACAATTGGGAACAAACATTAATAAGACAATACTGAGTAATACATACAGACAGAGAGGTAAGAGAACCCTGCTTGAAAGCTTACAATCTATAGGACAATGGGAGTTAGAAACACAAGGGCATGTGCTACATCATATTGCACAATGGACCAGCCAGACTGCAAAGGTAAAAGTACTGAGTGGGCTGTGTGTGTTGCAATGTTGGTCAGAAGGTTGTTGTCTTGCATTAGCAGTGTAGAGGATGGTAATAGGGTAATCTAGGGAAATTAAGATGATGGTTGAGGAATATCATAACCTTGTCTGAAGAGTGGGTTTTCAGTGAACGCTTGAAGGTTTGAAGACTATATATGTATGTGTGTGTGTATAATATATACATATATATATATATATATATATATATATATATACACATATATATATATATATATATATATATATATATATATATATATATATATACATAAATATAAATATATATATATATATATATATATATATATATATATATATATATATATATACATAAATATATATATATATATATATATATATATATAAATTGTTTCTCAATTTTTATTGCCCACTTTACACTGGTTTTCTGGTTATCTTTTTATTGGTTCTATATATGTAAATGGATGCTGGAGACCTTCTGGATCCATGAAATTTTGGACTATATTACTACTCCTTACTCCTTGATGATTTGGCAGTGGTCATACATATAATTTCTGATCTACTATAATGTTCCTAAATTCAATAAGGCATCTAACAGCTCTGCCTTCTCCTTCTGACATCTCATTTCTGGGATAAACTACTTGAGTCACTTAAATCCGCCACCTGCTTATGATATTTTAAAACTTATAACACTAGACTCTAGAAGCACGATTGTGGTAGTAATGCTTAGTGCCTACTGTCAGTAACAGATCACAATTGTCTATGATATACCAAGGATATACTTAAAAAAAGAGAAGTGACTCTCAATGTAGTTTTTCCTGGTAAAGTACTTTATAAATATATAATCTGACCTATACCTTAACCCTAACACTTAGATTACAGCATGTAATGCTATTGTAGTGAAACAGACAATAAATCCAAGGTTGCAGATTGTCCTCATTCATTGAGATCTCTGTACATAACTCTTTGTAAAATGAATGTATTATTATTATTATTATTATTATTATTATTATTATTATTATTATTATTATTATTTTATATGTTTTAAGAAGTAATGGGAGACACCTTAAGATGGGCAATTAAACAGTCATTAACCCTTTTAGTACTCAAGCTGATGGGAAAGTATTGCCAGCTTTGTTTATAGCAATGAAATGGCCTAAAAGACGTCCCTGAATTTATATCAGCCTTGCGATGTTCTTCTCAGCTGAGAAAACACATTACTCTGCTCTCTCTATTTTGTGGTGATTTACACCATCGCAGCACTATTTTGTGTACAGCTTAAAAATGACAGCAATTTAAATAAACCGTAGAATCCGATCCATGTCTGTAACCTTCACTCCGTGTACAGAGTGCAGTAAATTGAAGAAGCACAAGGTTGACAGCATTATTTAGAAAAACATATTTTTGTTGCCTGGAGGCGGCATCAATGCCAACCAAATGCTGGATTCACTTATCTCCCAATTCGCATATAATGTGCTGGCCTATTACTTGAACCTGTTTTATGGCTTTTCTGGAAGTGATCCATGATGCAGATATTAGATATAACTTTATAAATAGGAAGGCAGGAGATTGAAGGAACAGATGCAGAAACTGGTATCTGAAAGTCTGCAGCTTGTCTCAGGTGGAGGGGGGGTGTAAGCAGGGCTCCCAGAATTATCAGCAGAGCTGGACTCTCCCGAGTGCTACCGTTCATTGCAATTCTATATTTATGGCAATAGTTTATTTCATGGAGCGGAGAAACAGGTAAAATATCATGTAGAGAAATTGGACTATTCCTTTTAGCACAATGATTTAGGAAAAGAAAAGGGCAATGCTAGAAATTTCACTTTATAGCAGGCCTGATGCAACTAATTGTCGTGAACATAGAGAACTTACAGTTATATATAAGGGTTAACCCATCACATAATTGTGGGGAATATGGCCGAAATCATAACTGCAGTGTAAATATGGTATATCAAATGAATCCATTGATAAGTTGAGCTACTAAAGTGTGAAGTCAGAAAGTCTGTTGTGTGTGTATTCGGTGACTCTACACATCCCAATGTGAGAAGATAGCAGTGTCACCTGTGGCAGCTTCAAAAAAACCCTGCTGTGAGCTATATCCTGACACAATTTAGGTTTTGGACACCTGAATTGACATCCTTGCAGCCAAAGACAGCATTGGAAGGCCTATACAGGTATATAGAAATATGAGCTTCAAAGGAAAATTTCTTCATAGTTCATATTTTGGGAAATCGGGGTGCCATTCCATACCGAGTAGCAGAAATCACACCAGGGTTCTGAATGACAAGTGCTGACAGTATCCGGGAAGAGCTATAATCACATGTCTGTAGGAAAGGTATGTCACATTGTAATAATTTCCTCATGTTTGGTATTTAAATGTGCGGGAGATTATGACCGGTTTATTGAAGGGGGAGTTGTGTCTCTGGGATATATCTGTGAATAATTACCAAAGGTAAAACTTTTGGAATAGTTTTTTTTGTGAGCAAACTATAGTGACATCCCTGCCCCCCTATTAGCATTTAACACTGCCCCTGTGAAGGCCGTCCCATTTCATTTTGCTTAACAAAACCTGTGTTGGGAAGGGACAAATTGTTCGTCTTTTGGGAAAATCAATCCACATTGATAAGCTGTCCATCTTCCTAGCCAATTTCCCATGGCACATATTATACAACTCATGTAAGTTATACTCTGAATGTAACCCTTTTTATTTTAAACTGTTTTTTTATATCTGAATGCCCTGTACCTTTGTATATTAAATCCATAAATTTAGTAACTTGCGTCCTTGATACTCTAACAAATCCATTAGCCTGTGAAGAAGAATATAGCTCGGCCAAGTTAACCCTTTGAATGCCGGTGTGTGATTTGTTGATACATTTGATTAACAAGCTTAGTGTGTGCTTGCATGTACATTTGTGTAACAGTCTGGAGATGTGAAGAGTTAACCCTTTGTTTGCTAGTGTGGGTCTTGCTAGTCTGTGGGTTGCCAGAAGTCTTGTGTGCCAGTGTGGGACAGTATATTGGGGTCCTATTGCCCGTTTTCAATAGGTGGTGGCAAAACTGAAGTGTGTAGGGGTATGAGAGCATGGTGTTGGGGCAATTTAGTAGGTCTATAACCTGTGTGATAGGTAGAGAGAGACTGTGGGCTGGATTCGTGTGTAACCTCATACAGCAAACACCCCAAAGTCACGGCAGCTGGGAGCGTGTTCGTGACACTCGTAAAGAATTTATACCTCACAACTGACCCTTTTTTAGAGGCAATACTTGGGACTAGGGGATAGCCTGTCTGCTATCCTTATCATACATCCCAACTTTTACAGTGGGAGAAGCAGGCCAAATTTGCTCACTTCATGGCAGTGTGTACACACAGTGTGTTTTTGGGACAAAACTGTCTTGATTGGGATGGTGGGATAGAGCCTTCATATCAGGAATGTCACATACATGCCGCTTTACATCTGCCAAATTTCAGAGATTCATCGTAGTCCTCTGATTCCCAACTGAAAGAAAATACATTTTTTGCTGATAGTGTTGTGTCTGCATGCTTTGCAGTGACAATAGCTTGTGTTTTTTTTTGTTTTATTTTTGTTTTTGTGAATGGTAAGGGTCTTAAGGTGGCTTGGCACCAGTGGGTCTTTCCTGTGTACTTTGTGTGATCTACCAGTTATATATTCATCCTTTTTGAGGATGTGCCAGTGTTACTCTAGTACTTTTCTAGTTTTGAAGCTGTCTTTGTTGCATTGCCTTTGTTTGTATTTGGGTAGATTTTAGATTTAGGTTTGTGTTGTGTTTCACTTAAAAATATATCACAAATAAACATGAACCAAAATAATCTAAAATTATCTGAATATACTCGAGCTTCAGTGTGCTCTTTCTTTTGGAGACTCTGTGATTCTGCTGGAATCCATATATATCTCCAGAATATATAAAACAGAGAAAAACAGTAATATAGTAAAATAATTTTTCTTCCTATTCATTTTTATTGCACTTACTTTCAAGTCTTGAGCAATCAGTTTCAAACACAAAATGATGGTGTTATTGTGCTCCCAGAATAATTCTGCAGCAGGATATACCCTCAAGTGTTAATTCTCCAGCACATATACCATTCAGTGACGAGATAAAATAAACAAATATTGCACCCTTTTGAGAAATTAATTAAAATGTTTTTCTAATATGTACAGTCCCAAAGATTGATGATACATCAGCATTACAGTGTATATCAATCCCCTATTATAGTTATGCAGTTAGGCCTATTGGAAATTTGCTTTAAAAATGCAGTGAACATGCACCTGCATCCTATATAGTTATTTTATGGGAAACTTTTGATATTGCACAATTAATTTTCCAATGTGCCTTAATAAGGTGTAGCTATTAGTCGATACATACTGGGGATAGAGAATGGGAACTGTAGGACTCCACCGGCTTTCATTACCTTCTGGGGCAACTCTGTTTGTTCCCTCGCTCAAAAGCCACAACCAGTACCAGGCTATGACAGGCTCGGCTGGCCACATTAACAGAGAAACCTGCAGCATGAGTCCCAATGCCATAATGTGACACAGCCCCAGTCTGTTCCTGGGGAAATGACCTGCAAAAAAGCAGCCCTATCCTCCCAACACCCATGTACAGTGTGTTTGTTGCGATGATAAAGTGTTAAATGATTGAGAAAAAAAAACATTTTGTGGCACTTGTAGAACCCCATCATCAATTACAAGCTAGCAGTACTGTCATTTACTGACCTAAAAATTAGGAAGCTGCTTTGATTGGTTAGCTGTGGCTAGAACCCACGTGGGATTTAAAGAAACTGTTTTAGACACATTTAACATGCTATATTGAGTTGTGCATACGAGAATATACACATAATTGTGTCTTTTTTTAATTCATTTTAGGATGTGCTCAATCACAGCATCAAACTCTTTATTCGCCTCTGCAGCCACTGTATAGAACTGTGCGCTCCTGCTCATTTTTCTGTCAACTAGTATTCTTACATCTGTTTCCATATCTGTTATCCCCCATTGTATCTAAATTAATGTTCAAGTAGCATAGTTAGTATATTGCCTAGGTGCATAAACCTACATTTATGTACATTAAATTACATTTGCCATTTTACAGCCAAGTTTTGCCATTTTTTTCTAAATCGTTCAGAAGCAAGTTACCATCCTGGTAATTGGAAATAATGATCAACTACTAAACTTAGTTCCTTTAGCAAATGTGGATGGAAGCTCTTGTCCAAGTTTTCTATTTGTTATTGTATTACTTTTCTTATTTTATCATTTAATGGATTAATATTTTCTGGTTTATTTTTGGGGCTGTTTATACACTTGAAAAACATTTAGGGATTAGAGTGCAAAAATAGTACAATGTGGACAACCCTCTCTTGCGCCCAGTTTGTTCAGGGAAGACCTGAGTCCCAACTCTCTTGCACCCCATTTTTTAATTATTTACATTAATGAATTCCAACTTGTGTTAGATGAGTCCCCAGGTGTGTCAAGGCTGCTAGTGCTTGGGAAAGACTTGCTGTGTGTAGATATGCCTAGGGCCCATGCATAGCATTTGATCATGTTAGGACTGGCCAGAATGGGATGTGATGGGGTTAGTTGATCCAGCTATTGCAATATGTGGAACTAATATTCCCTGTGTCTAATATAGAAAGGTAGTTATAACAGTCTTAAATGTGCATTTGGTTAAAGCAGAATACCCATGTTCCTTGTTTTATTTATATAGAAATCAACAAGCAGTAGCAATATAGTCCAAGCTTTCATGGATCTAGAAGGTCTCCAGCATCCATTTACATATATAAAACCAATAAAAAGAAAACCTTCTGTGCAAAGTGGATACAGGTTCCTAAGGAGACTGTATTGTAAAAATGGCAGTAACAGGTATTATAACTTTTACCCCAGTCCAGGAAAGCAGACAGAGTCCAGGGATCAAGCAGAGATCAGACAAACAAATCGAAATAGCCAGGAGTCAGTTCAAAAGGTCAGGGCAACAGGCAAAACAGCGGGGTCCAAGGTATGAGTTCAATTCCCGACCATGGCCTTATCTGTGAGGAGTTTGTATGTTCTCCCCGTGTTTGCGTGGGTTTCCTCCGGGTGCTCCGGTTTCATCCCACACTCCAAAAACATACTGGTAGGTTAATTGGCTGCTAACAAAATTGACCCTAGTCTGTCTGTCTGTCTGTGTGTGTGTTAGGGAATTTATACTGTAAGCCCCAATGGGGTAGGGACTGATGTGAGTACAGCGCTGCGGAATTAGTGGCGCTATATAAATAAATGTTGATGATGATGGACTGTGAAAAATCTCTTCCCAATATCGCATCAAACCCCAACCTACGAACTAATCCCATAGTGACTACCATGTGGACACACTTAGTTTCTAAGTACACTTCAGTGGTAACATAATGTCGGGTATGCCCTTGTATACAGCTTACCCTAACAGTTTTCCCTGAACGTTTTAGGGGGTTCTCCACCTCAGTTTTTACAAGAGAAACCACACAACCAGAATCTAGTAGAGCCTTGACTCGTTTGCCTTCTACAGTAATACTACACATTTGTTTGTCCGTCTACCTCTGGCAGTCTTCAGTGCAGGCTAACTGGGCAAATGAAGATACTCAATGCAATTTACATAAGCATTATCACATTGCATTGATTAAACAAGGACAATTAGCAACAATATGGCATCATATTTAAAACATATGACCACATATTTATCACTGCTCATATGAGGAAGGAACCTTCTTGGCATAACTGGCCTATCTCCAGGTTCTGAGCCTAACGTCTCAGTATGATTCAGTTCATTCCACTGCCCAGCACCTTTTTTCCCTGGAACAGTCTTACCAGAATCCACTGGGGATCACTGTTGCGGAACTAGGGGCTGGGGGAGAGTACTCATCAGTTCTTCTGTTGCCACACACATTGTGTGTACCACTTTCAGTGGAGCAGTAGACAAGGACAGGAACTCATCTTCCTGAAGCAGCTGACTTTTCTGTCCCTTCAACTGCTGCAGAAGTAGGTTTATAATATTCACGGTCTGCATCAGCTTTTGGAGAACATTACTAACTTCCTGGATTCTTTTGACTTGGAGCACTAAAAACTGCTTCACAGTGTATTGAATAAATTTAGTCTTGTACTGACGGTCTTTTTGAATTTTGGACAACTCTGATAGAGTTTTTGAGGTTTGTTCCCTGAGATTTAACTTAATTTTCTTTTTCACTTACAGACTTTTGCTGTAGTGATATCTTGATTGCAGTCTAGGAACAAGAATGTATTGACTCTTGTAGTTATTTTGAGAAGCTCGCTCTTCTGACTGTGCTGCCTGGGTTAAGAATGTTTCAGCACCCAGCTTATCATGCTGGATCTTTAACTTTTCATACTGAGTCTTGGATTGCCTTCCAACATTTTAAACCTGGGATTTTCTCTTGTATATCTGTAACTTTGGCCTCAAGTAGTTTTTCTGGAGAGTTTCCATTCCATTCTTCATTTTTGCTGCTCCTTCTTTTGCACTCTGACATTCACTTTGACTTGTATTCTCAGCCACATTTACCCTTGCAATATCAATATTCAAATTTCCAATCCCTTCAGTGAGCTGCTGTGCTTGGGCCCTCCAAAGTCTTACATCTTCATCAAGGAACTTGTTTTCCACTTGCAGCAACCCACTTTTCTCCCTGAGTTCAGAGTTAAATTCTTGCAATGGCAATATATTTCAAGTTTCCGTATCTTAACTTGAGGTTGCTGTAGGTGATGATCCAGTTTCTCTTTATATTGGCCGATTGTCTTTGCAGTTATCTGAATTTTTTCACGCTCTGAATTCAAACTATCTTGTAGCTCATTGATTTCTCTCCCGATGTGCTCTGCTGATATCTTAAACATTCAACTTGTGTAACTTCAAATCTTGTTTCAGCAGCTTGTTATTCTCGTCTCACATATCTGGGAATTTCTATGTCAGGCGCCGCTCGGCGGCCGCCTGCCCGTCCGTATAGCGCGTCTGGTTGCCTAGCAACCAGGCGCGTCACTTCCGCTCGGCCCGCCGGCTACAGACCTGGAAGCGTTCCCATTGCCAGGCAACGGGACGCTGCATGAAGGTAGCGCTACGGCGCTAAAGTATGACAAGCGCTACGGCGCTGAAACTATGACAGCATTACAGGTGCTGAGGCTATTGGCAAGCAGGTCCTTTCCTGTCCTCCAGCGTTCCAGTGTTCCTGTGATTGTCTGTCTCCTGACCTTTTGCCTGTCTCCAGACTATTGCCGTATTGCCTGTGACAATTGTGCCCCGGATTGCCTTGACTACCCTTTTGGATCTCCCTTTTGTACCTCGCTGTCAGAACGTTACTAACCTGGCTTGACTCACTACCCCTTTGGATTCTCCTTGTGTACCTGCATTGCCCTCACCATTGCCGAACCGGCCTGTCGGACATTTCTCTTGTGCTTCGCTATCTGACTAGTGGAAGGACCGCGATCTGCGTGTTCCCTGCAGCTGAGTCCATACCTCCTTGCGGGGGTCCCTGGTGAACACCAGGGGCACGTTAGACTCCGCACCTTCCTCCGAGTTGTGCCAATGATAGCAGGTACGCTATACTAGTCGTGACATTCTATGACTTGCTCCTGAGACTTTCCTTCCTCACTGAAATATATATTGAGTGCTCCCTCTTGAACATAGCTCACCATTTTACTGAGGGCTTCACGGACTTGGTACTGTTACCTTCGGTTCACATCAATACCCAACTGTTGTTGCCTGCGGGATTCTTCAATATCCAACTGCTGAACCCTGGTGGCTGCCTGCTGAGCCACAGTAGCTAGTAGCAATACCTCAATGCTAGGGCACCATAACAGTCATTGTTCCATATCCAAAATAAATGGTTATTTGGCCCTCCTCACATACATGGACAATACACAAACAAAGATGCAGCCAAGAAATCATCCAAAAGATAAAAACAAACCTGGGAGATGAATCAAGGGATGGTTTCACACAGTAAATAAAAATAAATAAAAAATTATTTATTACAATAAATCAATGCAAGAATAAAATAACTAAACCATAAAAAATGCAATCATACAATCTGGACAATGATTGCAACAGATAATAATATAAATAAAGCGCAACCAAATATCTAATGAATACCTAAAAGATCTTTAAATGTGTATCACTGTGAGCCCACAGAAAAAAGGCATTCAGTTTAAGAAATGTAGCATTAATCTTTATCCAAAGCAAATTAAATGAATATATCCAGCCAGACAAAGATGAATCAAAATAAATGTATAGAAGAGCATATCCCACTGCCGGCAAGAGAAACCCACTTCATTGATAATCGTTAGTTTCTCAAGGAAGTAATGAAAAATATTAGGTTATCCAAATTTCACCACTAACTACTCCAAAAAAGAAAAGCCTAATGGTATATGAACAAATGCAGAAATACTTCTAAATCACTGATAGACCCATGATGAAGGCTCCGTCCTCACTGGAGGGTGCTCCAAGTCCTATTAAGCTCTATGCGCATGTGTAGAATGGTGAGACTAGCTACCCAATAACTGTGAAGTATGATCTCCGCTTATGCCTCTGGTGCAGTGTCGAACTCGCGTTGTAGCAAAATCCGCACAAACACGTTGAAACCGAAAAAAGTTTCAAAAATTGTGGACACTGGGGTTCCAGTTACCTCGTGAGAGCGCTCAAGCAAAACAGTTCAAATGGATTCTCTGAAACAGTTAAATCCCTGACGCATTTCATTACATCCAAGTAAATTCATCAGAGGGAGATCTAATTGTCTCATATGTTCCCTGAGACTTTTTATAGACCAAGAGCTCATTAGTGATTGCTAAAACAGCTGTAAATCGACCAATTAAATTCCAATAAAAATAAACTGTATGAGACAAACAAAAATATAAAATACCATAATATGCTTTGCCTTTTACTATCGAGCCAAATCTCCATAGTTAATCTAACATAACTTTAAAAGCATAGCACATTAAGAAGCTATGCAACACATTCCTGGATGTAACACTCTTATATGCAATAAGGGAGGAGGAGCAACAGTAACCTACAGTAAAACCCCAATAAATTATAACCATAAATGTATTAGAGAAATAGAGAAGAGAGATAACAACTAAATAAAAATACTATACTTGATATAATTGTAGAAAATAAATGTTGTGACAGAAAAATAAATAAAATAAAAATTTAGAATTAACATAAAAATAAATGAAAATAAAAATATTAATAATAAAAATAAAATAAATAAATATAAAATAACATAAGACACATAATTGAACCTTGAAAAACAAGAGCATAGGAACATAGATAGATATGACCCACCTACGGACTATGGCATACACAATTGGACGAAGGAATTATCAAAAAAAATTATTAAACTCTAAACCTTCACTGAGCCCATCTGTATGGATGGTATTAAATTGATGAATCCAATATACTTCTTGTTTGATAATTGTATCTGTCACCTCCCGTCTCAGTGATGTTAACATGCTCAACTTACACAACAGACAGATATCTTTTGGTATCTGTTAAGAATATTACTTCTATGTTCAGTGAACCTTCTTTTCAGAGACCTGGTGGTTCTACCAATGTACTGAAGAGAACAACTGCATTGTAATAAATAAATTACAAACTTAGTATTGCAATTGATGAAGCCTCTGATGGTAAATTTCTTATTATTGTTAGTAGAAAAGAGTTATTTTGTTCTATGGTTAATATATCTACAAGTAATACAATTAAATATGGCACATTTAAAGGTGCCACATATAGGTATAGACAACCATTTAGACATTATCTTCATTTCAGAATCGGGGGTAATTTCTTGAACCACTTTTTTCATAAAAACTTGGATGCAGTATATTTTTTAGGTTATTAATTTTCTTAAAAATAATTCTAGGTTTTGCCAGAAGCAAAGATCGTGGGACCGGATCTTTTTTTTAAATTGTATAGTTTTTGTATACTATCTTTTTGATTTGGTGAGAAGAATCATTAAACTTGGAAATAAATGCTAAATCTTAATTATAATGTTCTTTTAGTCCTACATATCTATCACTTTTGGTATGAAGAAGTAAACTACGGTCCATTAACATTACTTAACTATAGGCCTTCTCTGAAATCACCTTTGAATAACCTCTTTCTTTAAATAAATCTATTATATCTCTAGCTTGATTATCAAATGTGTCTGTTTTGGAGTAATTACGTTTCAAATGCATAAGTTGACCTTTAGGTATATTTCTCTTCCAAGAGACATAATGTGCACTACTATAGTGTAAATAATTATTTGAATCCACTTTCTTTTTATATGTAAATGTTTCAATCTTAGTGCCCTTGGAGACCAAAGTCAGATCCAAAAAACCTATGGAAACTTTATTCTAATTATATGTAAATTTCAAATTGAAAGGATTAAGATTAAGTTGAGCGACAAAATGTATTGCTGATTGTTCGTTCATCTCCCCGCCAGATAATAAATTTATCATCAATATAGCACCCATAGAGGACCAGGTTCGCACCAAGCTTGCCACCCCGCATGTGCTCTTCCTCGAACGCACCTACATAGAGGTTGGTGTAATGGTGCAAACCTGGTCCCCATGGCAGTACCCATCACCTGTAAAAAATACCATCAAAGAGAAAATAGTTGTGAGTTAAAATGAAAATAATAGAATCCAATATGAATTTCTGATGTGGAACCGGAAGATTCCTCCGGATTAAAAACACCTTTGTAATGGTTTTTATCCCTAATTCGTGTGGGATGTTAGTAAAAAGAGATTGTACGTCCACAGTCAAGAAGCCATAGTCCTCTTGTCCTACTATATCTCTAGTTAGTTGATATGTAGAGTCCCGAATATAAGATTTTTAAGAACATACCAGTGGCTGTAAATAATAATCAACTTATAAGGATAAATTAGAAGTGAGGAATCCCAAACCTGAAATAATAGGATAACCAGGAGGTGCAACAAGTTATTTGTGTATTTGAGGAAGGTGATAATAAATGGGGATGACTGGGAAGGGAATGAACAAAAATCTCCATGTTTCTCTGGAGATGACTCTGGTCACCAGGGCATCATTCAACATGTCCTTCAGTTGATGCTGTTATATTAAACTTGGATTACTGGAAAGTTTGGAATAGAAATTAACATCAAGGCGTTGTCTATAAGTGTCAAGTTTGTAATCTGTCAAAAAAAAAAACACCTTTATCTGCTTCTTTAATAATAATTGATGTATCTGATTGTAAAGCCTTTAAAGAATTTCTCTCACTTCTCCTCAGATTACTGTATCTCCTACCAGGTTTATCGCATAATGACTTAAAATTGTAATATGTCAGCTTATAGAAGCAATCAATGCTAGGACCTTTGTCTTTTGTAGGAAACAATTTGTACCAACACCTAAATCTATTAAATTCTTCTGTATTACTCTTGTGTGCTGATTGAGTGATATTGAAAAGAGAAATACTATCAGAGGAAGAAACCATATTTTCAACCTGTAAACCTTCCAAAATAGGCAAAGCAACATCATCATCCTCATCAAGAAGAATAGGTATAGCCAACTCTTGTTTCTTTTTTATATCTTTTAGGGCAAAATACTTCTTACGGTATAGTGATCTAATAAACCTATTTAGTTCTACAAATAACTCAAATATATTGGGCCTTGATGAAGGAGCAAATTTTAGGCCCTTACTTAATAGAGAAATCTCTAATGTAGATAATACTTGATCAGATAAATTAAAAATACATTTGGGGGTTAATGAGGCCTTCATTTGTTTAGATGTCCTAATTCATTTACCTTCTCTTTCACCTCTGGATTTTCTCTGAAACTTTTCGGTGTCTCTGGGATTAATAATTGAAACCGATTCGAAAGTGAGAACCTCCTTTCCCAAGGGGCTCTTTTCTCTAAAAAAGGCTGTCTATGAGTATCCCTGATCTTAGGTCTGTTCCAAAAATCTCTGATTCTGGAGGGTGACACTTCTGTGCTACTATTCTTGGTTTATTTATTTTTATGTCACAACATTTATTTTCTATAATTATATCAATTACAGTATTTTTATTTAGTTATCTCTTTTCTATATTTCTCTAATACATTTATGGTTTTAATTTATTGGAGTTTTACTTTCTTTTTTATCTGTAGCATAAAGGCTGGATTAATGGTTACTGTTGCTCCTCCTCCCTTATTTCATATAAGAGTGTTACATCCAGAAATGTGTTGCATAGCTTCTTAATGTGTTATGTTTTTAAAGTTATATTTGATTAACTATGGATATTTGGCTCAATAGTAAAAGGCAAAGCATATTATGGTTTTTTTTATATTTATGTTTGCCTCACACAGTTTATTTATATTGGAATTTAATCGGCCGATTTACAGCTGTTTTAGCAATCACTAATGAGCTCTTGGTCTATAAAAAAAAATCTCAGGGAACCTATGAGACAATTAGATCTCCCTCTGATGAAATTACTTGGATGTAATGAAATGCGTCAGAGATTTAACTTTTTCAGAGAATCCATTTGGATTGTTTTGCTTGAGCGCTCTCACGAGGTAACTGGAACCCCAGTCAACTTTTTTCGGTCTCAACATGAGTGTTTGTGCGGATTTTACTACATCGTGAGTTCAATGCTGCATCGGAGTCCTAAGCGACGGTCATGCTTCGCGGTTATTGGCTAGTTAGCCTCACCATTCTACACATGCGCATAGAGCTTACTAGGACTTGGAGCACCCTCCAGTGAGGACGGAGCGTTCATCACGGGTTTATCAGTGATTTAGAAGTATTTCTGCATTTGTTATCGGCACATTGGGGATCCAAGTAAATTTGCCTGCTTGACAGGTGAGAGCTGCCAGCCGGTTTCTTCCAGTGGCCCCAGCCGCTTTACACTTCTATTTGCTGATTACCGTCCATATACTATAGGATTAATGCTCCGGTTTAAATACCATTAGGCTTTTTTTTTTTGGTGCAGATAGTGGTGAAATTTGGATAACCTATTATTTTTCATTACTTCCTTGAGAAACTAACGATTATCTATGAATTGGGTTTCTCTTGCTGGCAATGGGATACGCTCTTCTATACTTTGGATCATCATCATCACCATTTATTTATATAGCGCCACTGATTCCGCAGTGCTGTACAGAGAACTCATTCACATCAGTCCCTGTCCCATTGGGGCTTACAGTCTAAATTCCCTAACACACACACACACACACACAGACAGACCGAGAGATACAGACTAGAGTCAATTTTGATAGCAGCCAATTAACCTACTAGTATATTTTTGGAGCTATTCTATACATTGGATCTATTTATTTTGATCCATCTCTGTCTGGCTGGAAATATTCATTTATTTTGCTTTGGATAAAGATTAATGCTACATTTCTTAAACTGAATGCCCTTTTTCTGTGGGCCCACAGTATTACACAATTAAATATATTTTAGGTATTCAATAGATATTTGGTAGCACTTTATTCATATTATTATCTGTTGCAATTACTGTCCAGATTGTACGATTGCATTTTTTAGGGTTTTAATTTATTTTATTCTTGCATTCATTTATTGTAATAAATAATTATCTATTTATATTTAATTACTATGTGAGACCATCCCTTGATTCATCTCCAAGGTTTGTTTTTATCTTTTGGATGATTTTTAGCACTGTATCTTTGTTTGTGTATTATCCTTGTATGTGAGGAGGGTTACAGCCTCCTTTTGCAGCTGCTGTAACTAACATATCATTAACAACTAAATTAGGGCGCCATTCAAAAGGTTTTTTGTTGTTGTTTTTTTCCAATATCCAGCATGTGTCCCAGTAAACTTTTTTCTTTTAATGATTGAGCTGCCTTGCTGTTTTAAATTTGCACAGGTCCAGGTAATTGCTCACCATATGAGTCTCTCAGGAAGCAACCAACCTACTCCCCAAGTTTGTGAGACTACATGTCCAGCCTGACTACTTTTTAAACACCCACACCCTGGTGAAGTTTCTAAGCCTGATAAATGGAGTCCATCCTCTCTCTCCATTCATAACCCCAGGAACCCTTACCAAATGAGACACACACTTTGGGAGGATTTCCCACACACATAAACAGTCTTCCTGGGGTTTCAATATATACAAGGCAGAAAGCCTGGAACTTATACCACTGCTATTGAGCACGTTCCCATTCCTTCTTTTCCCAGTGTTCATTTACAAGCTTCAGTGATTCTCTGAACTCATGAAACTTCTAAAATTCATAGTTTCTGTACCTCTAGCACAATGTTTTATTAAAACTCAAGTCACTTGTTGCCATAATATAATCCCAATTTCCTAATGTCGCCACTACTCTACTACTTTCTTTTTATCTATGTCTAACTAAACATATCTCACCATATGACTCTACATAATCATACTGTCATAATCTTCAAACATATACTGCCGCTGGACAGGTTTTAAACAATTTTTCTTTACAAATACACAACAAGTACAATATCTTGAAGTCTGATTCTACCTGCACCCATCACGCAGCTCCTCTCCAGCTTTCTAGTTATCTTCTCCCCATCTCCTCTTGTTCCTAATGTTGTGCTTGTAGCTGAGAAAGAAGTCAAATTAGTTCTCCAAAACTCAAAAAACCCTCCTTCTTTCACTTACTTTTCAGCCACTTTTGAACCTGTTAAGCTGCCATTGTCTTACATGTTAAAAAGTATTAACATGTAATATGCAAGATTAATACTTTGTTGTATGCAATACAGTATTATTACAGTATGGCTAAAGTACTAATAGACTGCTAACAACTACAAAGTAGCATTCTAAAATAGATTTTGAATAGACTAGTAAAAGAGCAAAAAGATATCACAACCTTTTACAGAAAGTTGCCACAAAGAAAAAAATATAAAGCTATGCCTTGCTTTACTACTTTCTTGTGTTGAACTATGTTCTTACTTTTAACCAGCCACTTATCAGAACAAATGCACTTTTCAGACAGTTCGTAGGAACATGAAAAACCTTTCACAGCTAAGAAACCTCACTTGGTTTTGAGCGAAAGATGTAACCTCAGCTACAAGCCAATATATATCTATAATAGGACTTTCTTTCTGATATAAAAAAAATGTCTTTGTTGATATGTTCCAAATAAAAAACAGCACCCATAATAATGAAGAATTGGAGTGTAACAATTGTAACTGCCACTATAAAAAGTATTTGGTTGGAAGCTGCCGTTCACAGGAATTTTTCACAAAAAAATAAAAAATGAGCCACAGATGAATTTAGGCAGCTCCACAATGTAGGAAATGTGAGCTAGTACTGCACTATTTCACAAGCATATAGTAGATTTGTAGAATAGCTTCCCGGGATAAGCAATAGGATCATTCATTCTTTGGTATAGTGCAAGCATGTTCGCCTTGCTCGTGTTTAGCTCACATTTTTAAGTCTATCTAAGGTTGGAGAATTTAATGTGAATTTTCAAACTTTACAACTGGTGTAACGAACGGGTACGAGAACCCCATCAGTGTCTAATTGTATGTCTAGATAGGCGTATTGTCACATGCCGGCCCGTGCACCGGCGTTGTTACCTTCCACCTGTAAGCGGTGATTCCGGAATCTTGATGACACCCTTGGATATCATCCGTCATCCTTCCTCCCCGTCTGGCTCCGCCTACCACTCTGCCCAGCACTCACCCAGGGGACAGCGACCTGCGGGATAGGGGCAGCTAAGTCCATACCCCCTTGCAGGGGTCACTGGCGAACACCACCTACCCGTTAGACTCTGCATCCCTGAATGAGCAATATCACCTGGCAGTTACTAGGGATCCACTAAATATCCGCGGGTTTTCTTGACTCGTATTATTTACAAATTTGTTTTTCCTTATTTTTGTCTCATCATTTATAAATCTGTTGGGGTTTCTTCTAAAAGAAACCACACATACTTTTGATATGACTGGCCATGCACATTTGTAAAAGTTGTGATTCTTCTAAAAATGTCCATAAATGAGGCACGATATGATTATGCCACTGTACAGAATGCTAGTTAGTAAAGTAGAACACAACACATTTTATAAATATCCGTTATTCCGTTGTCAGTGTTGGTCTCTTCACATCAGCTGCTACAGAGCGGCTGAATGAATGCACCTGTAACGCCTAATAAAACAGACAGCTGCTCAGGTGTCCACCTAGGTGCCTATTTGAGTTGCCACAACAAATCATTTAGGCTGGTACACACCACAGAACATTCTCCCGATGCAAAATTAACTATTTTACCATGACTGAAAAAGAAATGTCCTGATCAACCTGCCGATTCATGTGTACTCAATAAATGTATTTTACAAGAGTTCTCTTCCATTCTGTGCTCTTCATCTGTCATAACCGTTAGCTGAAAAGATCTTGACTCTGTACACTCCATATCTATGGACACTGCTGGTCTTGGGTGCATATACACTGCAGATTTGGAAGGACATTGTTCCATCAGTGATCGAGATTTTTAGTCTGGTTTAAAAATCAAATGAAACGATATGATGTGGTTTAGAGCGATAATTGTTCATTGATGTAACATGCACACTATTGTTATATAGGGCCGTCGTGTGATTGGACCGATAATCGACTGAAAACCCTGTAGTGTGTACTCAGCCTTACTGATTCTCACAACCTTATCTGACATTTTTTGTATAGTCTTGTTGTTTGCAGGTTTCTGTAACTGTGAATATACGTGTATTGTAAAAAAATTGGTATTTATTTTGTTGATTATTTGTATTGTATTTTTAATTGTAATAATACAATATAAATTTGTGTTTGTTTTATATGTTCTTTGTTGGTTACTTATCAACAGTGGAAAATATTATGCAGAGATACTTTGTTGGCTTACGGCATGTTGTAGCAAAACACTTATTGCAAACATATGCACTCCACTTCTCCAACAATACAATTACATTACAGTCTTTGCAGACATGGACCACTCCAAAAACTCACTAACATAGGTGGGGACTTCTCACTTCTATATGTCGACTGAGTATTATACTAGCCTTTGGTGTCTGGAATTAACATGAAAGTAATTACAGCATTCAGCAGGGATGAGGCTCATTGTGACAGGTATTAAATGGTTCAATACCTGTAATAAACCCCCCAACCCCCCACACCAGGTGTTGTTAATTACACAGCAGCCAACATTTTCAAATTATTGGGGGCAGATACCCATGTCTATGCATGCCGATAACCATGCATGAAATCAGTCATGTAATACACTGACAATATCACCAGTGAGACATTGCCACCTTTGCCATGAATATTGTACTCAACCACCTGATGTTTTCAAGGTACAATTATATTTTGTATTTTCCTACCTTCATGGTACATATGCTAATTTATTTCAACATGGTATAAAATATTTTTTTCTTGTAGAAAACACCCTGTACCACCATTTGTCAGATGTGCTCTGGCACATAGTCTATAGTGTTGCTGCTGTCCACTGCATTGTTGGAAATAGATGCTGCTTGGTTATGATCGAGTTTCCCCTGGAAACAAGGGTAAATTGTCATCAATTTGAATGTGCAATTTTTTCTCCCTGCAACGGCGCAGATTCATTCTTTATGCAGAAGTTCTAGGTGTCACCAGCAGGTGTCAGCAGTTTTGCACAGCTTTATATAGTTTTTAAAGGCATGTTCTGCTTTTCATTATATGCACCTATTTCATCTTAAGTGTCTATTATTACCGGCTCTCCTATTGCTTAAGTGCCTTAGTATTGTGAATATTTACTTAGACAAATCTTTGGCCCTCCAGGAACTTGTGGATTACTGAACTTCTTTGCCCTGCTTCATTTGATACTCTGCTGAGGGACTTGATCCCACTGTCTCATGAGCACGTGCCTTGTCTTGCTTGCACGTCAATGAAGATCAAATCCTTTTGACTCAGATTCTAGTTGCCCTATAGAGTTCACCTTTTCTGAAAACCTTGACTTTGGCCCATACATGTCTTTTGTTATTGATTGCCTTATATTTGTGTTTTTATGTTTGCATTATTCTGTTTTTATTTCATTTCTGCTTACATTTTTAATATTATAGTATGATTACAGAAACAATGCAGGTGATTACCAGTGCCAGCTGGGTGCAGTGTTCTTTTTATATAGAAAAATATATATATTGAAAAAAGAATAATATAATCACAGAATAAACTAAAATGAACATAAATAATAAGATTTTTTTCTAGATGCAAATATAATTTTAATAGTAGAAATTAGGAACAATTGGGAGCTTAGAGTTCTTCAAATTTGTTTCAATGTGGTTTCAAAACTGGTTTGTGAAATTAGCTCTAAAGTTCAAAAGTTTGTGATGAATTCTTAAACTTTAGATTGAGCTTTACTGTAAATATTGTATTGTATTTTTAATGGTTTTACATGCAAACGTTGATCTAGGAATTCAATCTCAAAAACAGTAATGTTTGCTATTCAAATTACAAAAAAACAAACATTATAAATTCTTAAACTATAGTCATTTAAGTTTGAACAGGCAACATTTACTGTTTATTTAATTGTGAGCCGCGGAATCGAACTTTGCCCTGAAAATGCAGCTATGGGGGTTGAACCCAAAACAAATTTGACCAAAAACATTAATACCACAAACAAGTTTAAGGGGTATATGTACTAACCTACAGGTTTGAAAAAGTGAAGATGTTGCCTAGAGAAACCATCATCATCATCAACATTTATTTATATAGCGCCAGCAAATTCCGTAGCGCTTTACATTTGGGAACAAATATTAATAAGACAATACTGGGTAATACATACAGACAGAGAAGTAAGAGAACCCTGCTCGCAAGCTTACAATCCATAGGACAATGGGAGTTTGAAACACAAGGGCATGTGCTACATCATATTGCACAATGGACCAGCTAGAATGCAAAGGTAAAAGTATTGAGTGGGCTGTGTGTGTGGCAATGTTGGTCAGAGGATTGTTGTCTTGCGTTAGCTGTGTAGAGGATGGTAATAGGGTAATCTAGGGAGATTAAGATGGTGGTTGAGGAATATTATAAGCTTGTCTGAAGAGGTGGGTTTCCAGAGAATGCTTGAAGGTTTGAAGACTAGAGGAAAGTCTTATTGTGCGAGGGAGGGAATTCCACAAAGTGGGTGCAGCTCGGAAAACAGTCCTGTAACCGAGAATGGGATGAGAGTGGAAGAGAGACGTAGATCTTGTGTAGAACGGAGGTGTCGAGTTGGGAGATATTTTGAGACAAGTGAGGAAATGTAACCAACCAGCTTCTAGCTGTCATTTTGTAGAATATACTAAATAAATGATAACTATAATCTGATTGGTTGCTATAGACAACATCTCCACTTTTTCAAATCTGCAGTTTAATACATATATCTTTAAGTCCCTCAAACTCACCAAACTTCTAACTGGTCCAAATAATTCTCTAGTAACTATGCACTAAGGATACTCAGAATAATAGAACCCCGTTGTAGTGTTTTCACACAAAAGATTTCCTGTCACTTTTGCTAACTCAATATTACCTAGAGAACTCAAGACATTGTTGTTTGGATTTTTCCATTATGTGTCTTGATGTACCTGCATGGTGTTGACATATAAATGAATTTTGAGCTGCGATGAAAAAGACAAAAAAACTGATATTTTATGGCTGGATATAATCTGATACTCCATCCATTTCTCAAAATCCTCTTTGTAGAGTTGCTCACAGCGGGGCTTGAAACCACTAGCTGAGCAAAGATAATTTAAAAAAAAGTTGTCTGTGACCTTTCAGGAATCTGCTTGTGCAGAACATGCACAGTACAATTAATGGCTGTGTATAGTAGTTGAACATTGGGCTCCCTTTGAAAACTAGAGCTATATTATATACTGAAGACATTTACAGTTTAGGAAAATGATAGGATGGAAGAAGTCACAACAGGAATGCGATGGGACTGGAGATGTCACTATCTGAATGGTACTATTCCTTTCTTCTGCTTTTATTTTATACAGTACAAAGGGAAAGTGTAATACATTGTGTTATAAATGCTAATAAAGCAGTGACTTGCCAGAGGACTGCTGTGCTTTGCATCGCTCAGGAATTCTAGAAAAAGTCTAAAGATTCTGCTTCCTGTGTAGCAATCATTCATGCTGAAAGCACCTCTTCTTTACTGTTCATATCTTTTTTTTATTTTAAATGTCTTTTTAAGAAATATTATGCATGTCATACTTGCCTACTTTCGTCAAGTGTAGTCCGGGAGAGGGGCGTGGCCAAATGCGCCATTTTGGCCCTGCCCCTGTGACATAAATTCCGTTTTGTAGCAGGGGGCGGGGCCAAAATGCAGCGAATCACCACGAATCATGTCATTTAGGCTAGGCAGATGCGGGATGCGAGAGACTTGTCTGCTCTCCCTGGAGTCCGTGAGACCGACCCCAATTTCGGGAGTCTCCCAGACATTCCGGGAGAGTTGCCAAGTATGATGCATGTTGAAATAAGTCATATTTGCTTCCTTTTTGGACCTCCCCTCCGGAATTGCATCATCAAGGCCCCGCCCACTTCAGACTAAAGTGAAGCAGAATCTGAATTTAACATTTTACAAAGTAGGCATTTATATTTTTGGGGGTTTGTTTTGTATGAGGTGATGTATAAACAGAAAAGTAATTTATATCATTTAACTGATCATTTTATATTGTGTTTTTCCGTGTATTCTAAAAACCAAAGTTAATAAAATGTAGATGGAATGGTTGATATGGCGCTTCACTCGGTATGCAGCCGAGTATGTGCCACTACCCCTCTTGAACACAGATAGACAAAGATATATATATATATATATATATATATATATATATATATATATATAATATACTGTGAGGAAACTGGGTTTAACGTAACCTTCTGCGCCGCACAGTTGGCCTACCGGTACCTACCAAGTGTTCAAAATCACCCAGGCAAGTATCCAAAATAATACAAATAAGTTTGTTTAACAAGTTGGTAATATGAAACAGCAATAAACACATTTACATAATAACTTGCAACAAATAACACTAGTCTGGCACAGACAACATACAGAGCATAATGAAAACGCCTCCCTCGCCAGTATCCTTGTCACTCTCAGAAACTGCTGTCTACCAATCCAAACTTATCCACCTCTCTCCTTTAAGGCTGCCAGCAAAGGTAGCGGCCTTGAGTCACTGTCACTCCGCTTTCGGCAGACACACAGCTCCCAAAGACCTAGAGAGGTAGATCAGGGCAACGGCAATGGGACAGATTGTCACTTTCCTGTTAAGGGCAGAGAAATACATCTCAACGCCAGCCTGACCTCAGCTATCACTTTTTAGTGAATGCCCATTTGCTGTCCTCTAGATCTCCTTTTTAAGCTAAAAAATGACCTCATCAGCCATTTCAGAACCTGCCTGATTGGTCCTTTTTGGGGTTTACCTTTCCACAGGTAAACATACAGCCAAAGGGATAACAGATGAGTCACTCTTGATTTAATTAGGGACAGGTATTGTTCTGTGGCTATACAGCAGAGTTTGTTAAAACAGGTGAGATCACAATCCAGACACATTTACATTTATATACACCTCTGTAATTAAACATCCAGCTCACATCTAAACTAAGATGAGACCCCCTGGTGTGCTGTACATTCATACATGATTGGTGGACAATAACACTTTTGCCTAGACTGAAACAATGGACTAGTCTGCAAGATAATGTTACATGCTGGCAGACCTGTTACTACTTTCAAAATAGAATATACACAAGTCTAAATATGACTGAGAAATATGGGGAACCAGAGCGCTAGATAAAGTATATGTTCATAGTCCGCAGTTGACAGGTTGAGGTGATATTAATGCCTCGTTTCCCCATATATACATACATCAAGCGCTCCCTTAATGACACAAGTAGATGTATGGTCTTCTTTTTATGCCAGATGTCTACCAAGATGAACCTTCTCATCTACAGGATTGGTTACATGACCTAATCTACAAAACAGACTCACAACACATATTACATAACATAGTGTAGTATGTAAATAATAATCATAAAAATTATCGAAGTGGTGAGTAATGTGAATCTAATTCTTTCCACCGTGAAGGATTAAGGTAACTCTTAGGCTTTCACCCGTGGTCTTCATAAACTTCCAAATCCTACTAGGTTTATGCTTAAAAGATTCTAGATCATGTTGGGCCTTCAAAAATCTCTAAATCAATGGGTTTCCACGAGATACCAATGGAGAAACTAGCAAAACCCATCTATTTAATACAATACTGCTAAAAACATGAATTCAATAAAAACATCCAATGATCATCATCATCATTTATTTATATAGCGTCAGCAAATTCCGTAGCGCTTTGCAATTGGGAACAAACATTAATAAAACAATACTGGGTAATTCATACAGACACAGAGGTAAGAGAACTGTCACGGGCACTAGGAGTCTTTACCCAGGGATCACCAGGTGATAGGCTTACCAGAGCAGTATAGGTGGTAATATGGTACTCTGGTAGCAGGGTGATCACGGAACAGGAAATAGCAGATGATGAGATGCTCAGGAAAGTCTATGACTAGCAGCACTGGCAATATGGAGGTAGTAATACACGAGGAACTGTATGGACAAAGGACACGTGAAGGTAGTCAGTGGTCTGCGGTAGCAAGTTGTACCACTGCTATAGTGAGGAGGAATGTCCAACAGAAACGAGGAGGTGATGAGAGTCAGCGGTCTGCGGATAGCAAGTTGTACCGCTGTCTGAGTGAAGGAATGGAATCCAAGTGGAGGTATCCGGGGAGTCAGTGGTCTGCGTTAGCAAGTTGTACCACTGCTATGTGAGAGGATACTGGAACAGGTGAAACTGTAAACAGGAGTCAGTGGTCTGCCACTAGCAAGTTGTACTACTGAATATATATGTGAGGAGGTGCACGGGGAGAGACTGCAACACAATATATACACGGGCACCTTGACTTTGATCCACAGTAATATGCACAATATAAATGTATAAATGACTGAACAACACTGCCAATATAGAAAGTCTCTTGAAGTAATCCGGCATGAGATAACACAGTCAATGATGGCAGTAGAGTCAGCAGATAGTACACTCCAGAGGAGAACCAACACAGTCAATGATGGCAATAGACTCAGCGGATAGTACACTCCAGAGGAGAACCAACACAGTCCAGCAAGGTATGCAATACACAGCACAGTCAATGGGAAGTATGCATACCGTGGTTCAGGAGAAGGCAGTCAGACAGGAGTGCAGAGATACCTGAAGGGCAGGAGGCCAGCAGGATACAAGTCCCTGGATGGGTGAAGCAGGGGTCTAGCAGGTGCAGCGCACAGGTAGGTAGACCAGCAGGGAACACAGGAAGGCGTGGAGAGCGGATCAGCAGTAGATGGATGAGTAGCGCTGAGAAGTAACAGCAGCGGGTCTCTGCGGGAACACGGAGGTAACCAATAGCAACCAGCAGGTGCAGTAACGATGGGACACCGGAGCAGAGTTGAACTGGAACAGATGATCACGGAGAGTAGCGGGTAGCAATAGTGGCAGCAGACTCAAGGAAACACGGTAGAGTAGACAAGGACTGAAGACTGAAGCGCACAGAGGCAGCGGATAGGAATCAGCTAAACAGTCACGATGAAACACAGACGGGTTGCAGGTTGAAGACTGTAGTGCACGGAGGCAGCGGATAGGAATCAGCTAGCAGTCACGATGATGAAACACAGACGAGTTGCAGGTTGAAGCCTGTAGTGCACGGAGGCAGCGGATAGGAATCAGCTGGCAGTCACAATCATGAACAGGTGAGTGGATGTGGTTGAAGCCTGTAATGCACGGAGGCAGCGGATAGGCATCAGCTAACAGTCCCAATGATACATGGTAGAGTTGAAGTGATTAGAAGACTGTAGTGCACGGAGGCAGCGGATAGGAATCAGCTCACAGTCACGATGATATAGTAGATGGTAGAAGTGGTATGGGAACCACAGTAGCAGAAGTGGTTTGGAAACCACAGAGGTAGAAGTGGTTTGGAAACCACAGGAATCAGCAGGGCTGAATGAACAAGGAAACACAGGAACACCTTCAGAGACTCATGGGGAATGAGACTCCAAGATCAGGCAACGTGGTGTTGACCACAGGTGCTTAATATAGGGAGGTTGCCTGATCTGCCAATTAAGTTAAAGGAACATACACTGAAGGTTTGGAAAGGGCTGCGCATGCGCAGTCCCTCAGGATAGAGGACGTCCACGGTTCCTAATAGTCCGGGAAGAAGCACTCACAGTCCGGTGAGTGACAGTACCCCCCCTTTTAAAGGTGGGCACAGAACGCCTGGAACCGGGCTTGTCCGGATTTTTGGAATAAAACTTCTTCAGAAGGGCAGGAGCATTAAGATCTTCAGCTTTGATCCATGAACGCTCTTCAGGACCAAAGCCCTTCCAATGAACGAGGAAACGGAGGACTCCTCGCGAAATTTTTGCATCCAATACCTCAGTAATCTCGAAATCCTCCTCCTGATGAACTTGAACTGGCTGCGGTGCTGAGGGAGGAGTCGAGAAACGATTGATAATAAGAGGTTTGAGTAAGGACACATGGAAGGCATTGGAAATCCGAAGATTCTTAGGAAGAAGAAGTTTAACACATACTGGATTGATAACTTGAATGATCCTATATGGACCAATAAAACGAGGGGCGAATTTCATAGATGGAACCTTCAAACGAATATTTTTGGTAGATAACCAGACACGATCTCCAATTTTTAGTGGTGGAATAGCCCGCCTCTTCTTATCTGCGAAAGACTTATATTTGTTAGATGTCTTCTTTAAACAGGTTTTGACCTGAGACCAGATATTTTTGAAGGTCTGACAAGCAGTCTCCACAGCAGGAACTTGGGTGGGCGGGAGGGCAGGAAATTCCGGAAAAGACGGATGGTGACCGTAGACCACAAAGAATGGAGTTTTGGATGATGACTCATGGTACATGTTGTTATGGGCGAATTCAGCCCAAGGGAGCAATTCTACCCAGTTGTCTTGGTTGGCTGAAGAGAACATCCTAATAAAAGTCTCAAGATCTTGATTGACTCGTTCCGTTTGTCCGTTAGATTGCGGATGGTAAGACGATGAGAGTGCTAATCGTATGCCCAAGGTTTTACAAAGGGCCCGCCAGAATCTGGAAACGAATTGTACTCCTCTATCTGACACAATCTCAGACGGACATCCATGGATGCGGAAGATTTCTTTAATGAAATGTTCAGCCAGAGTAGACGAGGAAGGTAAACCGGACAGAGGGACGAAATGAGCCATCTTCGAAAATCTGTCTACCACTACCCAAATAGTATTGTGATTCTTACTTGGTGGCAAATCAGTAACGAAATCCATACTAATATGGGTCCAAGGCTTGGACGGAATGGGTAGTGGTCGCAGCAACCCTGCTGGAGTTCTGCGGGAGGATTTGAACTGAGAACATAAATCACAGGAAGCAATAAACTCTTTGACGTCTCTCCTCATTGAAGGCCACCAGTAACTACGAGAGAGAATCTCAAAGGTCTTATGTTCACCGGCGTGTCCAGAAAAACGAGAGGCATGGAACCACGAAAGGATTTTCCTCCTCAGAGTAGGAGGCACGAGGGTCTTCCCAAATGGTAGCATTTTGGTGGATGACGCAGCCAGAGAAATACATTTGGGGTCTAGAATAGCATGGTTGGGAACCTCTTCTACATCAGAGGACGTCACAAAAGCTCGAGATAGAGCGTCAGCTTTCTTGTTCTTAGCAGCTGGTTTGAAGGTTATAATTAATTCAAAACGGGAAAAGAAAAGAGACCATCTTGCTTGACGAGGGTTCAAGCATTGAGCAGATTGCAAATATGACAAGTTCTTATGATCCGTGAAGATCGTCACAGGATGGCGAGCTCCTTCCAACAAGTATCTCCATTCCTCTAATGCAGCTTTGATGGCCAGCAACTCCTTGTCCCCGATAGTATAGTTTTTCTCTGCGGGCAGAAGACCCCGAGAGTAGAAGGCACAAGGATGTAATTTTTGTTGCTCCGAGCGTTGGGAGAGAATAGCTCCTAAGCCCACATTAGAGGCATCTACTTCTAGGAAGAAGGGGAGTGTCACATCAGGTTGTCGCAGAATGGGAGCAGACGAGAAGGACTCTTTGAGGATTTGAAAGGCTTGGAGAGCCTCAGATGACCATTGCTTAGTATTAGCCCCTTTCCGAGTTAAGGCCACAATGGGAGATGCAATGGATGAGAAGTCTTGAATGAAGCGTCTATAGTAATTGGCAAAACCTAAAAAACGCTGGATGGCACGAAGAGTAGTTGGCTGAGGCCAATGTAGTACAGCATTTACTTTGTCTGGATCCATCTTCAGGCCAACTCCGGAAACTATATACCCCAAGAATGGAATCTGGGGTAACTCGAATGAACATTTTTCCAATTTACAGAACAATGAGTTTTTCCGTAGTCTGGAGAGGACCTCTGCCACATGTTGGTGATGAGAAGGCAGGTCCTGTGAGAAGATCAATATGTCGTCCAGGTAGACAACGACACATACATATAATAAGTCCCGAAAGATCTCATTGATGAAACCCTGGAAAACCGCGGGGGCATTACACAGCCCGAAGGGCATTACTAAATATTCGTAATGCCCATCTCTGGTGTTAAACGCGGTCTTCCATTCGTCACCGGAACGGATTCTAATTAAATTGTAGGCACCACGAAGATCCAACTTAGTAAATATCCGAGCTCCCTTGATGCGATCAAATAGCTCAGTGATCAGCGGAATGGGATACCGATTCTTGATAGTAATGGCGTTGAGTCCACGAAAATCTATACAAGGGCGTAATGATCCATCCTTCTTTTTGACGAAGAAGAACCCAGCTCCAGCGGGAGAGGTGGAAGGTCGAATGAACCCACGCTGGAGATTCTCCTGTATGTACTCAGATGTGGCTTGAGTTTCAGGTAACGAGAGAGGATAGACCCGACCCCTGGGAGGAGTCTTGCCAGGTAGAAGGTCGATCGGACAATCCCAAGAACGATGAGGAGGAAGACGTTCAGACTGAGCTTTATCAAACACATCGGCAAATGAAGCATACTGAGGAGGGAGTCCCGGGGAGGACGATGAGATGGAAGATTGCTGTACTTTAAGAGGAATAACTTGAGAGAGACAACGATGGTGACATTCAGGCCCCCAAGACGTAACTTGAGGGGTGCGCCAGTCAATCTGGGCAGAGTGACATTGAAGCCATGGAAGGCCTAAGACAATCGGACTTGTCGTAACAGGAAGAATTAAAAACGAAATTTCTTCATGGTGTAGTACACCAATCTGAAGGGTTACTGGAGACGTACTCTGGGTGATGAGACCATTGATGAGACGTGATCCATCTATAGCCGTCACAGTAATGGGTGTTTTTAAAGTGATCACTGGTAGGGACCATTGATTCACTAGTGATTTAGAAATGAAATTTCCTGCTGCTCCGGAATCAATCAATGCCTGTGACTCAAAGGATTTGGTAGCAAAGGAAATCGTAACATCGAAAGCGCAGACTTTAGATTTCATAGACAATGGAGAGGACTCCAGGGACCCTAACTTCACCTCTCCAGAACTAGTTAGGGCCTGGCATTTCCCGATTTCTTAGGGCAAGAACTGAGCATATGTGTGGAATCAGCACAATAGATACAGAGTCTATTCTTTACTCTTCGTTTCCTCTCTTCTAAAGATAATTTGGAACGTCCTATCTCCATGGGAATCACAGAAGGTGAAACTGGACGAAATTGAGGGTTTAAACGAAGAGGTGCTTTAGCAGAAGTTGTTTTCTCAGATTCTCTTTCACGAAATCTCATGTCTACACGATGGCAAAGAGAGATCAAATCTTCTAGTGACGAAGGAAGCTCTTGGGTAGTCAGTGCATCTTTAATTTTATCGGAGAGCCCCTGCCAGAAGGCGGCAACTAATGCTTCAGTGTTCCACTGAAGTTCAGAGGCTAAGATCCTAAATTGAATGACATACTGTCCTACTGTATGGGAGCCTTGTCGCAAACGAAGAATGCTGGAAGCAGCGGAGGTCACACGACCTGGTTCATCGAACACACTTCGGAACGTGGAAATGAATTTGGCACTATCTTGTAGAATTGGATCGTTTCTTTCCCACAGAGGGGAGGCCCAAGCCAGGGCTTGTCCAGAAAACAATGAGATAAGATAGGCCACTCTGGAACGATGGGTAGAAAAATTTTGAGGTTGGAGTTCAAAATGGACTGAACATTGGTTAAGGAAACCTCTACAAGTTTTGGGGTCCCCGTCATATTTTGACGGAGTAGGCAGGTGAAGCGTAGGAGCTGTAGACACCTGGGATGGCACTGGGGAAACGGAGGAAAGCACAGGAGCTTCAATACTAGCTGTAACAGTCTGTCCAGATGTTCCTTGGGAGGTTAACGATTGGTAACATTGAAGTAACAGCTGTTGGCGAGCATCCTGTTGCTCCACACGGCTGACCAGATGCTGCAGCATCTCTTTAGCAGTAGGTTCCGTATCTGGGTCTGTCATGGCCTGATCTTACTGTCACGGGCACTAGGAGTCTTTACCCAGGGATCACCAGGTGATAGGCTTACCAGAGCAGTATAGGTGGTAATATGGTACTCTGGTAGCAGGGTGATCACGGAACAGGAAATAGCAGATGATGAGATGCTCAGGAAAGTCTATGACTAGCAGCACTGGCAATATGGAGGTAGTAATACACGAGGAACTGTATGGACAAAGGACACGTGAAGGTAGTCAGTGGTCTGCGGTAGCAAGTTGTACCACTGCTATAGTGAGGAGGAATGTCCAACAGAAACGAGGAGGTGATGAGAGTCAGCGGTCTGCGGATAGCAAGTTGTACCGCTGTCTGAGTGAAGGAATGGAATCCAAGTGGAGGTATCCGGGGAGTCAGTGGTCTGCGTTAGCAAGTTGTACCACTGCTATGTGAGAGGATACTGGAACAGGTGAAACTGTAAACAGGAGTCAGTGGTCTGCCACTAGCAAGTTGTACTACTGAATATATATGTGAGGAGGTGCACGGGGAGAGACTGCAACACAATATATACACGGGCACCTTGACTTTGATCCACAGTAATATGCACAATATAAATGTATAAATGACTGAACAACACTGCCAATATAGAAAGTCTCTTGAAGTAATCCGGCATGAGATAACACAGTCAATGATGGCAGTAGAGTCAGCAGATAGTACACTCCAGAGGAGAACCAACACAGTCAATGATGGCAATAGACTCAGCGGATAGTACACTCCAGAGGAGAACCAACACAGTCCAGCAAGGTATGCAATACACAGCACAGTCAATGGGAAGTATGCATACCGTGGTTCAGGAGAAGGCAGTCAGACAGGAGTGCAGAGATACCTGAAGGGCAGGAGGCCAGCAGGATACAAGTCCCTGGATGGGTGAAGCAGGGGTCTAGCAGGTGCAGCGCACAGGTAGGTAGACCAGCAGGGAACACAGGAAGGCGTGGAGAGCGGATCAGCAGTAGATGGATGAGTAGCGCTGAGAAGTAACAGCAGCGGGTCTCTGCGGGAACACGGAGGTAACCAATAGCAACCAGCAGGTGCAGTAACGATGGGACACCGGAGCAGAGTTGAACTGGAACAGATGATCACGGAGAGTAGCGGGTAGCAATAGTGGCAGCAGACTCAAGGAAACACGGTAGAGTAGACAAGGACTGAAGACTGAAGCGCACAGAGGCAGCGGATAGGAATCAGCTAAACAGTCACGATGAAACACAGACGGGTTGCAGGTTGAAGACTGTAGTGCACGGAGGCAGCGGATAGGAATCAGCTAGCAGTCACGATGATGAAACACAGACGAGTTGCAGGTTGAAGCCTGTAGTGCACGGAGGCAGCGGATAGGAATCAGCTGGCAGTCACAATCATGAACAGGTGAGTGGATGTGGTTGAAGCCTGTAATGCACGGAGGCAGCGGATAGGCATCAGCTAACAGTCCCAATGATACATGGTAGAGTTGAAGTGATTAGAAGACTGTAGTGCACGGAGGCAGCGGATAGGAATCAGCTCACAGTCACGATGATATAGTAGATGGTAGAAGTGGTATGGGAACCACAGTAGCAGAAGTGGTTTGGAAACCACAGAGGTAGAAGTGGTTTGGAAACCACAGGAATCAGCAGGGCTGAATGAACAAGGAAACACAGGAACACCTTCAGAGACTCATGGGGAATGAGACTCCAAGATCAGGCAACGTGGTGTTGACCACAGGTGCTTAATATAGGGAGGTTGCCTGATCTGCCAATTAAGTTAAAGGAACATACACTGAAGGTTTGGAAAGGGCTGCGCATGCGCAGTCCCTCAGGATAGAGGACGTCCACGGTTCCTAATAGTCCGGGAAGAAGCACTCACAGTCCGGTGAGTGACAAGAACCCTGCTCGCTAGTTTACAATCTATGGGACAATGGGAGTTTGAAACACAAGGGCACATGCTACATCATATTGCACATTGGACCAGCTAGAATGCAAAGGTAAAAAGTATAGAGTAGGCTGTGTGATCAATCACACAGCAATGTTGGTCAGAGGATCTTGTGTTAACTGTGTGGAGGGTGATAATAGAGTAACCTAGGGAGATTAAGATGCTGGTTTAGGAATATCATAAGCTTGTCTGAAGAGGTGGGTTTTCCGAGAGTGTTTAAAGGTTTGAAGACTAGGGGAAAGTCTTATTGTGCGAGGGAGTGAATTCCACAAAGTGGGTACAGCCCGAAAAAAAGTCCTGTAACCGGGAATGGGAGGATGTGATGAGAGTGGAAGAGAGACGCAGATCTTGTGCAGAACGGAGGTGTCGAGTTGGGAGATATTTTGAGACAAGTGAGGAGATGTATGTTGGTGCAATTTTATTGACAGCCTTGTATGTTAATAGAAGAATGTTATATTGGATTCCTTGAAAAACAAGCAACCAATGTAGAAACTGACAGAGTGACTCAGCAGAGGAAGAACAGTCTGCAAGGAAAATCTATCTAGCCGCTGCGTGCAAAATAGATTGTAGGGGTTCAAGTCTGATTTTGGGAAGACCAGTAAGGAGGGAATTGTAATAGTCGATGCGAGAGATGATAAGTGCATGAATTAAGGTTTTTGCAGTGTTTTGTGTGAGATATGTGCGTATTCTGGAAATGTGGCCGCAGATTTGCACTTTTGCTTCCTTTTTATTATCCCTATTCAAATCAAATCGCCGGTTGGTTGCGTAGGTTTAGTGCATTATAAACCTTCAAACAATGTTATAAAATAACCCTCATTTAGTGTTGAAATAAAAGAAAGCTTAATCCTGACTCAATAACAAAGGGTAAAATGTAATATTTTTTTTTATTTCCATTTAGTTATTATTTTCTTTCAATAAATGCAGAGCTTTTGTTTCACTGTTCAGCATTACTGCTTTTTGTTACATGTCAAATCCTGCTGAGCATCTTATCAAGACCCTTATTACATTAGGTGTCAAGTGAAGTAATACGCCCCTAATGATGTATTGTCTTCATTGATGGGGAACTGATGTAATGTCTCCTGGTTACATTTTATTTCACAGCAATACAACACTCTCTCTAGAAATGGGTATTATAACCAGGTTTTGGACAAGCAGCAGGAGGACTTCTAAGCTCTCTATAAGGGATCATTTGATTGTTAAAGCAAAGCTTACAGACAGTAACAGAATTTGATAAATAATGTATTTTCTCTTTTCTTGCAGGAGCTCTGGAGGGAGAGGCACAATCAGATCAGCTGTGGAAAGCTTACATAGCAAATCTAATAGGTTTGTAAATGGGATTTTTTTTTCTGTTCATTTGTTTTGGCTGTGAGGCTGCTATTAATCTGCTGCAGCCCTAATTTGCGATGCTTGCCTCAGTAGGAATAGTTATCACTCAGCCCAATTCTCTACCTGTCTGAGCTCTTCACTGCAACTTCATTTCAAATTTGTATCAGAAAGTCGTGAAGCAAGAGAGACAATAGGCAGATAAATGGAGACATTTGCAATTGAATTGTGTTATCTTTACACTTTCGATATGTATTTTTCCGTTCTTCATTTTGCTCTCAAATCTTTGAATAAACAAACATTTCCATATTTTAAAGGCGGACCTATCATTCTATCATTCTAACATAAAGTCACATTGGTGTATTTAAAGGGATCATAAAATAAAACATGCGTGATCATTAGTTCTATTTAAATAAGCCAATAATGATGCTGTAAGACTCTTGTATGGATAAAAGTTTAAATGAAACTCTCATTTTTAAGTGCAGTACATCAGGGTGGCAATCCTCATTTTAATCATTTAAACAAGACGGCATATTTTTCAAGGCGCATCAGAACTGGTTTGTTGTGAGACAGGTGGGAGTCGAGCTGTGCAACGTTTCCCACTTCTTTAGGTGCAGCAATCAGGAAGCCCCCTGAATCGTTGTGCATCACGATACCCATCAGTCTCACAATAAACCAGCTCTGATTAAATATACTCTGTCTCTGAGGTGTGTGGCTTGATAAACTATCACTTTTATTCATACTTCCCAATTCTCCGGGAGACTCCCGAAATCCGGGTAGGTCTCCTGGACTCCAGGGAGAGCAGGCAAGTAACCTGCATACTGCAATATACTCGCCAAAGAGACACGATTCGTGGTGAGACGTGTTATTTTGGTCCCAGGCCCTGTGACAAAATGACGTTTTTGTCGCGTGGGTGGGGCCAAAATGACGCGATTGACTGCGCCACGCCCCCTCCCACCCTCCAACCACGCACCCTGCCCGGGATCTCCCGGAATTCACTATTCAAAAGTTAGCAAGTATGCTTTTATTATTTCATTGACATGAATGTGCAAAACAGGAAGGGCGCAGCCCCCAGAGCTCATAGTTAGGGCATACTTGCCAACATTCTGAAGTCCCCCTCCGGGAGATCTCAGAGGGGAAATGGATAGTGGGGACGGAGCTTGGCGAATCATGTCATTTTGGCCCCGCCCCTGATGTAATGACGTAAACACATATTTTTACAGAGGGGGAGGGGTCAAAATGACGCGATTCCTTGAGAATCGTGTAATTGCGGCTCTAATTCTGCCCCCTTCACTAGGAAGAGGGCAGATGCGGAATGGTGAGCTATTCTCCCGGGAGTCCTGGTGACTTATCCAGAATTCAGGAGTCTCCCAGACATTCCGGCAGAGTTGGCAAGTATGATTTAGGGTTAAAGTTACATCTCAGCCGTGTGGCTTATATGCATACTTTTTGTGCCTATACAAATTAGGGGCAGGTTCTGCGCTTGCTAAACAAGTGCCGTCGATTCCATCTATATTTAGAGCTAAGATGTGACTAAGTGTAATGCACCTCTGAATAGGGGCAGATGTATTTAACTTGTATTTGTGTATACTTGCGCAGACACACGTTTGCAAATTACATACAACTTTCAATCACCCTCTTATAATGTTAGCTCAGGTCAATGTCATTTTATCATGTAGAACTGATTGTTCCCTGTTTAGAAAGAGATCAAATAATTGTTTTAGGCAAATAGCTGAATGGTCTTGTGCATGGGATTATCAATGTTTGAATGCCATACATGATTCATCGATCACATAAAAGAGACATGATACAATTGCATCCGGTCGCCTTTGCAAGCATATTTAAAAAGTGAGACATACAAATAATTTACACATGAACTATAATGCTCACTGTTGAATGAAAATGATTGTATAATGTGTAGAGATAAACAAATGATTCAGGTAAAGTTTCAGTTTCTACAAATCTTAGCATTTTGCAGCCAGCTAGTTAGTATGCATATTATGTGCTGAAAACATATGGGACAACATTTTCTTTTAAAAGGTTTAACAACTAAAGCTGGAGAACTTATAAATGAACTCATTGAACACATATGCATTATAAGTAACTTTTTATATACTTAAAATATATTTTTTTAATGCCTTTTTTTTAAAATGTTGTTTTGTTTCAACCACTGAAAAAGACAACTTGTGAATTGAAGTTCAGACTTGGAGATATCAGCTATGGATTACACTTGCAGAATGAAGGCAGTAATTAGCATCAGAGTAATTTATATCACCTTTTGTCAAGTATGGTAGTGCACTTGAAACCTACCAATAGTTCCGTGATAACATTAGTGGCCAGTCCAAGCCTGCATGACAGGGTGAATTTTTCCATAATAAAAACTGGAAAGGATGTGAGCTAGTGGAAGTCAGTTCAATTCTTATAATTTTATTGGGACCTGTTTTGTATTTTGATTTTGCACTGCGTGGGCCGATGGTCCATCCACTGCACCTCAAGGTGTACATCTACTGTACGCTCGCATGGTCTATCTCCACAAACTAGAAGTAAGACTCCATGTGCTGAGAGGTGGAAATATATTGTGCAAGAGTCAACATCACATCAACATCCAAAATACTACCACCGATGCTAAACCCTTCAACCAAATACTGCTCAGTTTAGCTTTGGTTACGGCTCATATTAATCCTAAGAGTGTGGGGACACAGGGACTGCCTTATTACAAGGGGCAATTTTGTGTGCCATGTTGTTTGTTACATCACTCATAGTACACCTATAAACACACTTCTCTTGTAAGAATGGCTATGTATCCCTCCACTCTGTAAGGAATGCCCTTCTCCTCCTCTTTATCTTAGTAATATAATCTAGTATCTACACTGCTCCGCAAAACACGGAATACTGGTGCGCCTTCTCTGTACTTCAATAGAAATGCCATCACTCTGCCAAGTACCTGTACAGAGCACTGCTCCTCTACAAAGAGAGAAATGTACGCGCCGCAGTGGAAATCAAGGCGCAGTTACACAAATCAAGTCATACGGTGGGTCAAAAGCTGCATTTGTGCCGAAGAGTGCTCCTTTTGTGTTCCATAATTGACCTCCAGTACATGCAGTATTTGAAGATACCGTTCATATCTGCTGGTTACTTATTCACACTTGACTTGGTGTAATGAGTTTAGAAATATGAAGACCTATCATAAATTCCATAGAAGGATCTAATCATGGCTGGCTCCATGGTAGTAAATTTTACATAATGTGTAATTAGAATCTATCTACAATTTATAGTACATGGCTTTCTATGGAAAATTGCAATGCCTTGCGATCTTTTTATGCTGTCCATTTTTAAATTATTTATTTTGTTTGTGAAAAAACCCCCAGCAATATTACAATTAACAGATCAATTAAAAGAAAATAGACTGCTGTAACTTTTTTTCAAACAGAAATAAGAGTTTTTGTAAATAGTAATGAATTCTCATGAAAGAAATCGCTAAGTAGCGATAGAACCTATATGATCTACAATGTCGCACATGCACAGATTTATGTATGATTAAAACTCCTGTGATATTAATCACCTGAGAAACCTGATACAATTTAATTTGATCACTAATGTCAGATTTGCAGGGTATAAACATGTCATCAGGCTTTCCAAAGGATCAATATGCTACACTCGTAAGCAGGGCCGTCAACTTGAATTTCAGTACAGCAACTTCTTTGGGCCCCTTCCAAGGCTGTCAAAGGGGGTGTGACCACACCAGGTTGGTGGCTCCTCTCACCACACAGGCAGGTCAGGGTTCCAGACAGGCCCAGGCCCTGGTGCTTTGTACCTGCTCGTAAGTGGTCATATTGAACAAGACCTATTCCCTCTGCTTATGGGTCATGCATTGAATCCCTTGCAGCAACACAGGGTTCTGTTAGTGTAGTCAGAAGATGATCACAGACCAGTCAAGAGAGGTTACCTGCAGTCATCTTCCAACTTATGTCCCAACATGTGCGATAATGAACCAATTGATTTTGATAGAATTATTATCGAATATAGTGCTTATATCACATACTTGCTAACTCTCCCAGAATGTCTGGGAGACTCCTGAATTTCGGGTAGGACTCCCTGGAGAGTACGGCAACCTCCCGCATCTACCCACTTCCTAGTAAAGTGGGCACAATTAGATCCAAAATGCTGCGATTCTCATGGAATCGCGACATTTGGCCCCACCCCCTGCTGTAAAATGTCATTTGCATCATTACGCCACAGGGACAGGGCCAAAATGGTGTGATTTGAATAGCCCCGCCCCCAAACGCTTACCCACCCCAGGCAGCTCCCAGACTTCGACGTGAGAAAGTCGGCAAGTATGTTATATCACAACTTGGGTGTCCAGCATAAGGGGAGGTAAATTTAAAATGCAGGGACAGATATATATTTGGAGTAGGGCATGTCCTAGATCATCTTTAAATTTCAGTGTAAAAATAAAGCTATTAAGTATTGTGTGCTAGATGAAAAAACAGCCAGTATTTAACGGATATGCAAAATAATAAACTAATTTGCACCCCTTGCATTGTAACATGATTTGTCCCAGAGAACATTTACTCCTTTTTTTGCCTTACTTTCCTTAATAACTCAGGCCCTATCTGTTTGGTAATCTCTTTTTCATCCACACATATTGGTCTCTGACTATATCCCATATAGCAGCAACTCAGACAGGTGTAACATAGAAACATATTTTGTTTTAAAATAAACATTTATTCACGTAACCGATATCTTGATTCTTTTGCTGTAAAACAAATCACTAGACTGGAGGTTGTAAGTGCTTAAATCAATTCTGTTTCCTTATCTGCCCTATTGCCAACACAGAGAATGAAACAGAAGAGATTAATAAAAAGTGGTAGAGAAAACTATATTAAAGGAAACGGGGCTGAACAAAATCAATGATGATCTCGGTGGAATAGATGACTAGATTTATTAGAATTAGAGGAATGGTCAAGAATATGGGAATTAGAGGGTCTCAAAAATTCAAAGACTGAATATAATACTAATGGCACAAAAATGACAACTAGTGAGGAGAAAAGGGATCCAGGAATTACTATTGTAAAGGTAGGCAGGTATTGTAGTCAGGAAACAGTTAAGCCCATGTTGCATTAAAGTCACCTAGAACAAGCATTCAGTTCTGGAGGAAATATAAATCATTTACAGATTTTGCTAAGAAGGGCCACTAAAATGGTGCATGGTCTACATGACAAAAATCACCAAGAAAGACTCGCGGACCTCACTATGTATAACTTGGAGTAAAGAATGGAGAAGGGGATAGGACAAAAGCATTCAAGTATATCAAAGTGTTTCTCAAGGTGGAGGAAAGCATACTACACGGAAAGATAAGTATTAAAACTAGAAGACATCCACTGAAACTGGAATTTGGCAGGTTAAGGGGAAATTTAAGGTAGAATTACTTACAGAAAGGGTAGTAGTGGAATAGCCTTCAAACAGAGGTGGTAGAGGCTAATATGGGAGGGGAATATAAACATGCTTTGGATAGACAAAAGAGCATTCTACATCTAATATAAACCTAAGGATCACATAAAGTCACATAACAATAGAAATGGGCAGAATAGATGGACCATTTGGTTCCTGCCTGCTGTAAAAATGCCACCAAAGAGCAGAAGTTGGAAGAAAAACAATAATGAAACAGTAAGACATACAGAACTGTACCTTTACATGCCCACATAAGTAACAAATATTTTTCTGTTCAGTAAGCTGTCGAGTACTTAGTGTGTTAAACAGCTATTTTTATCTAAAGATAGGTGTTCTTGACCACAGCCTATTTTTAGATGTCTAGATGCCCCAAAGGCACTATGTGATTTCTCAATTAATGTTGAAAGTGAAGGTGAATGTCTCCTTGTTGTTGCCTGAAGCACATGGATTCTTATCATGGATACATTGCAACAGGCTCCTTCTGTTTTTGTGTGTCCACTTTTAATATAAATATATTATCATTTTTACTAACACAGTTATTTGCATTTGCTGGACATGGCTAAATTAATTGTTTGCATTGCATAGAAGCATATTGGCTAACTATTTCTGATTTCCTGGAGTAGCCAAAGACTGACAATGTGTCCATACAAATAATGGTCTCTGGCTATAGCCCTGTTGTTTTGCTAGTTATCATTTATCAAGTTGAAGTCCCTATGTAAGGATATCTCAAAACGGATCCTCGAGTATTCCCAACAGCCCAAATATTAGTAGTAGTAATAATAATAATAATATCATCATCATTTATTTATATAGCGCCAGCAAATTCCGTAGCGCTTTAGAATTGGGAACAAACATTAATAAGACAATACTGGGTAATACATACAGACAGAGAAGTAAGAGAACCCTGCTCGCAAGCTTACAATCTATAGGACAATGGGAGTTAGAAACACAAGGGCATGTGATACATCATATTGCACAATGGACCAGCCAGACTGCAAAGGTAAAAGTATTGAGTGGGCTATGTGTGTTGCAATGTTGGTCAGAAGGTTGTTGTCTTGCGTTAGCTGTGTAGAGGATGGTAATAGGGTAATCTAGGGAAATTAAGAAGATGGTTGAGGAATATCATAACCTTGTCTGAAGAGGTGGGTTTTAAGTAAACGCTTGAAGGTTTGAAGACTAGAGGAAAGTCTTACTGTGCATGGGAGGGAATTCCACAAAGTCCTGTAACCGAGAATGGGCGGATGTGATGAGAGTGGAGGAGAGACGTAGATCTTGTGCAGAACGGAGTTGTTGAGTTGTGAGATATTTTGAGACCAGTGAAGAAATGTATGTCGGTGCAATTTTGTTGATGGCCTTATATGTTAGTAGAAGAATTTTATATTGGATTCGTTGAAATACAGGCAGCCAATGTAGAGACTGACAGAGTGGCTCAGCAGAGGAATAACAGTTTGTAAGGAAAATCAATCTAGCCGCTGAGTGCAAAATAGATTGTAGGGGTTCAAGTCTGACTTTGGCAAGACCAGTAAGGATATATATAGTCTGTCCTGCCAAAATCAGGATAGTTTAGAGGTAAGATATATATGTATTAAAATTGTGCTAAATCAAGCAGACTTTGGACACTTTTGGCAGTTCCCGCACACCATTAGGTGACTTCTAGGGGTAAATGTATCAAGCTGAGAGTTTTTCGACGGGTTTCAAAAGCCAATCAGATTCTAGCTAGGGGTGTGCATCGGGCACTTTTAGTGTTTTGTGTTTTGGGTTCTGATTTGTTTTGCCAAAACTCCTGACAAAAGGTTTTGGTTCTGATTTAGGGTTTTGGGTTCTGATTTATTTTTAAAAAAGCAAAAAAAACCACTAAAATCCAGTTTTTTGTTTTTTTTACACTCCTACGCTATTATTAACCTCAATAACAATCATTTCCACTAATTTCCAGTCTATTCTGAACACCTCACACCTCACAATATTGTTTTTAGTCCAAAACGTTGCACCGAGGTAGCTTTCTGGACTGCGTAGTGGAGTGGCTCCGGTACCCAATTTGGTACGGGGGCCACAATATATCACCCTCAACAGGTCTAAATTCCACTGCACATATGGCTGCTCCTCCATCCTCTGCAGCATATAGAGGGTGGAGTTCTAGCGTGTCAATACCTCTTGTTTTCGATCATGACAGTGCATTTTAATTATTTTTGGATTTGCCCCCAACACTGAATGTAGTTTAATATCTGATACGCATCTATCTGGACTGCGTAGTGGAGTGGCCCCGGTACCCAATTTGGTACCGGGGCCACAATATATCACCCTCAACAGGTCGGAATTCCACTGCACAGATGGCGGACACCGGATGGACGTCTAAAACCAACATAGATGTTAAGACCGCAGTTTCTCTTTTTTGGGACTGCACAAACAATTAACGTAGTAATATAAATGGAAGTTACTATTTTTTGAACAACAGAAAGAAAGAACGTAGTAATAAAAATGGCAGTTACTCTTTTTTTGAACTACAGAAAGAAAGAACGTGGTAATAAAAATGGCAGTTACTCTTTTTTGGAACTTAACAAGAATTATATAATTTTGTTTATTCTGAAATGATGAGTCTCTCTATTAGAGTGTATTGCCCCTTAAAACTCCTTTAAGTAAAATAGTACGTATTCTAGGAGACCCTGTTTATATATTTAACTTGGTTCTGCAAAAATATGCATGATGATCACTGGACAGAGATCTGTAATAGAGCAGCGATTAAAGTTGCCTGATTAAAGGTCATGTAAGATCTTAAAACACTCACAATTATATAGAGACTGTATTCTCATTAAAGACGCTGCCTAACGTGTCTAAAAGTTGGCATTTATATAGCGCTAGCTTCACTGGGTGATGTGAGCAAGCGGAGTGTGTTAATATGGAGAGACCCTATCTAAACATTAATATTATAGAACAAATTGCAGCGCTGTATACCCTGTGTGTAGGTAAGGTAGGGATCTCAAATACCATGACACTCTGTTTAGCCTAATCCCTGACAATGTAATATCACGGAAAGCCTATTTGCTTATCAAGGGCAATGCCTTGCTTCTGCTAAATCAGACAGAGTATGCAGCGCACGTCTAACACCAACATAGCTGTGCCGGTGACATGGCCTGCAGGAATATCTCTGATGGAGATAGAACTAGGCCCCAAAGAGCACATAATGCCAAAAAAAGAGTTGAAAGATGGAATTGTCCTTGGGCTCTCCCACCCACCCTGATGTTGTTGAAATAGGACATGCACACTTTAATAAACCAATCATTTCAGCGACAGGGCCTACCAAACTACTGTGGCTGAAATGATTGCTTTGTTTGGGCCCCCACACAAAAAAAGCTATTCATCTCTCCCTGTACAAACTAAACTGGCTCTACTGAGGCAAGATGTCGTCCTCATCCTCATCCTCTGATTCCTGGCCCCCTTCAGTGCGTACTTCCTCATCCTCATACATTATCAATTCGTCCCCGCTGGACTGCACAACCACAGGTCCCTCTGTATTATCTGGAGGGCAGTGCTGTACTTGATTGAGGAATTGATAATTCATTTTTATGAACATCATTTTTTCAACGTTCTGAGGAAGCAACCTCCTTCGCCGCTCACTGACCAGGTTCCCCGCTGCACTAAAAACTCTTTCTGAGTACACACTGGAGGGGGGACAACTCAGGTAAAATAGAGCCAATTTGTACAGGGGCTTTCAAACTGCCTTTTTTTCCTGCCAGTAACAATATGGACTGTCTGACATGTCTATTTGGATGGTGTCAGCAAAATAATCCTCCACCATTTTTTCAATTGTGACAGCATCCAATGCAGCTGCAGTAGACATGTCTGCAATGGTTGGCAGGTCCTTTAGTCCAGACCAGATGTTCTCAGCATCCCCGCCAGCTGGTCTTTTAGGAAAACTGAGCTTTTTCCTCGCAGCCACAATTATTTTTGGATATTTTTTTTATAATTTTTTTATATATTTTTTTTTAATTATTTTTTTTATAATTTTTTTATAATTTTTTATTTATTTTTTAATAACTTTTTGATAACTTTGAAATAACAATGCCCTTAGCAGAATAGAGCACAGGACACAGCTAGCACCACTGGACTCAGCAGGACAGAGCACAGGACACAGCACCACTGGACTCAGCAGGACAGAGCACTGGACAAAGCAGCAAAGCTACACTAATACTTAAAACTAGGACAGGAGCTCCCTAACTGCAACCTCTCTCACGAGTGATCGCAGCCAGAGTGAAGATGGCGGCCGCTAGCGCTGAATTTATGACATCTGAGTCTCGCAAGATCCGATGCGAGACTTGGATGTCATAGCCTCGGTTTGGCTCCGTTTGGCGCCCGGATGTTCCCGAACAGAGCTCGGATCCCGTTGGATCCGCATTGTTCGAGTGGGCTTAGATTTCGGAAATCCGAGCCCGCTCATCTCTAATTCTAGCTATCATTTATTTAGTACATTCTACAAAATGATAGCTAGAATCTGATTGGTTGCTATAGGCAACATCTCCACTTTTCAAACCCGCCGGAGAACTCTCAGCTTGATACATTTACCCCCTAGTTTTTTATGTTTGTACTCAGTATAATAGAATGATATTATGAACTTATCCAGAGGTCAAGTCATGTTATTTAGTTGCAGTAATCACGTACCTGCTGAACTGATTTCACCATCTGTTTTAGCTGAAAATAAAGGGCAGCATATAGAGTGTAATTTGTAAGATATAGATGTCATATTATACTTTTCTTTTACTTATGATTTAATGAGTAATGATTTTAAAATCTCAGAGTCTGTGCACATTTATTTCAATACTGGTCACAGTATGTTCTCACTATTAAAATGAATGGGTCCAATGAAATGAATAATAAAATCTCCAGGCCGCCTATGTTTACAGTAATAAATTAATAGAGTGTCCCCCCAAATCCTCAACTAACCTAAGCGCTAGACCGCCTGAACTGATTTTCTCTGTGCAGGCTCTACTAGTCCTGCACTGAAAAGGCTCTTCCCGATGGTCGTGGGATGTGGTGGCCAGGGTAACAGGGCCTTAACCAATTAGGGCTGTGGTTAATGGCCCAGTTGAAAAGCCGGATTGGACACAGGGAAGTTAATATTTTAGTTTAATTTGGATACAGTTGAGCTCTAGGGTGTGTTTTCCTTTCTGCCCCAGCCCCTAAAATCTCTAGTTACAGCTCTGCAGGGTAATGAACAAGATTGGGTCCCAATCATATGGTCAGATCATGTTGGAGATATATAATGTCCTATGTCTATATAGTGTGTAGTAGAATAGTATTGTGATCATATCACAATCATATTTGGATATCAGGAAATGTTGGGAAGTAGGGTGTCCTATATTTGTATAGAATGTAATAAAATTGTATTATGATCATGTGCAGTGGTTAGATCATGTAGGGTAGATGGCAGGGGCGGATCTAGAAAAGTATCCTACCCGGGGCGATTTAGGGGGGGGGGGGGATTTAGGCCCCGCCCCCTTTTTGACTTCAAGGCTGCCGGCGGCTGCACAATATGTGCAGGTCCGCTCGGCAGTGACAATGTGCTGCCCGGCTGCTCTGATTGTGTTTTAAACACAGACAAATTCCCCTAGCACACTGCTATAGCCAGCAACAGATCTGCTATTTCTACTGTAGATAAAAATGCAAAAGTCTCGGTTGCACACATTTGCAAATGTATGTTTAAGCCACCCACCTCTCCACGGTGCTTTTGCTTTTGTTTTGATTATATGGGACTCTCATTGTTTAGAGTAGGACCACCCTATTAGCAAAATCACCGTGGAGAGGTGGGTGGCTTAAACATACATTTGCAAATGTGTGCAACCGAGACTTTTGCATTTTTATCTACAGTAGAAATAGCAGATCTGTTGCTGGCTATAGCAGTGTGCTGGGGGAATTTGTCTGTGTTTTTTCCTTTTAGGATAACCCCACCCTTTCATGCACCTGTTATAGCCTATAAATTGATTTGAGCAACTTCCAGTTCTTTATGTGTTTTAAACACAATCAGAGCAGCCGGGCAGCACACTGTCACTGTTGAGCGGACCTGGACATATTGTGCAGCCGCCGGCAGCAAGCCCCTGCTAGGGGGGGCGATCGCCCCCCCCCCCCTGGATCCGCCACTGGTAGATGGAGTGTTTTATGACTGTAGAGTGCAATAGAATTTTATTATGATCATGTCCATTGGTCACGACTGTTGGAAACGTGTAGTGCCCTATGTATGTAGGGTATAATATAATTGTAGTATTGCCATATACAGTGGTCACATCATGTTGGAAGGTTTTATGATGATGTCCAGTGATCATGTCCTATGTCTGTACAGAGTAACAGAAAAGATGGCCACTGGTTAGCTCTTGTTTTGGGCATATTTGGGGGCCAGGATTGGTTGTGAAAGGCATAGCTATGCAATATTGCAGATCTTTTCTCGCACCCCATAGAGGTGCATAGGAAAATCTGCAATGATGGGGTACCGTAGTACTCGGAAATGTGTACAGCTGACATTCCGGTGATGTCCGGAGGCAAGCTGCCTTGAATTGAATCGGCACCTTAGTGTTCTCTTTCAGTATAGTGTATTGTAATTGTGAGCTATATTAAAAAAGTTCATGCTGTACAGCTTATAAAGGAAAAAATGCTGCTTGACTGCAGACTTTAAATCACAACTATTATCAAAATAACTTTGCATATGTTGTATCAACCTAAATATAAATAGATAATGAAACATATATAATTAAAATAGTTTGCCGTTTTTATTATAATGTGTTTATTGTTTTGTTATGGATTTTTTTTCTTTATATGTAGTACCTACACATAGCCTGCAGCTGTCACTGTTGTTGTTTTTTTTTTGTCCATGCAGAGTCTTAGGATCTATTTAAAATTTAGCACTTAATTAAGGCATCAAAAGCTTTTATCCATGTAATTGATTTAAACTGTTAAACTTCTTAGCCAAGCTCTGTATAAACAGACTTTTATGGTGTAAAGTTGTTTTTTGACGACGTAAAGAAAGTGTGTACAGTGGGAACAAGGTTGAAGTAAAAGTCATCTTCTAAAAAGAAAAACATAACAATGAAATTTCATTGAACAAAAAGAAAAATCATCAAATTGGCCATAACATGATATTGAAAAAAAATGTAAATACAATAAAAACAATACATGCAATAAGTAAGCATCTGAATAAAAGTTCTTGTCCTTGTTCCATATGCAATTACTCTGCTGACTTCTTTGTCATCTCTGTCGCTATTGACAAAGATTGTACTTTCTCCATAGAAAATAAGCGATAATGGCTAATCTGAGCAGATGAAAGCAGTCAGCATTGTCTTCAGCACTAATACGGTGTTAAAAACACTCCACATTTTATAAACAGTTGAAATTCTCTTGGAGAACTGATTTTGCCATCTGTTTTAGCTGAAAATAAATGACAGAATATAATTCTTTGAAAGGTTAGAAAAAAGTTAAGGCAACTTTAATTTAGTTTTAAATATAAAAGAATGTTTAAAATTAAATATTGCAATTGAAGAAAAATACACCAACCCCATGAGTAAGCACAAGCTCTGGTGATGTGTATTATAACAAAGCAATAATGCAACTAGGAGAAACTGACCTAACGACCACACCTATTTGCCTTTATTAACCTAAATTAAAAATTGAAAGGAGCAATCCCATGAAAAGCAGGTTGTTTTTTTTTTAAATTAATCACTGTGCCAGGCTATAGAAAGAATGTTTGTATTTATCATTTTTACTTGTTTCTTTGGGCTACTATTAATGATTTGTAAACATACACAGTAGTCCATGACACACGGCCATGCCTACCATGGCAACCACAGTCTTAGGGCACATGATGCAGTGAGCAGAGTGGCTTTGGAACACACCTCTGCGCTCTGTCTGCCCTGTGTACTGTAAAATCATTCCCTTCCCACCCCACCTCCCTCCTTTGCCTTCACATGACATGCTGATAACTGTCTGTGTAACTGGCAGCCATATTGTTTGCACCCTCAAGAGAGATTTTGAAAAGGAGTCAATGATTTGTAGGACAGTTACGGGAAATGTGCATCAGATGTTTAAAAGGTACTTAACTTGCTATTTAAAGAGAAAAAAACCTTGGAGGGATTGCTGCTTTAAGTGGAACAATCCTGAATCCTGCCAATGTAAGGAGTGGGCCTTCATAATTTGGGGGGGGCTCATTATTTAGAGGATGCAAGGTGAATGTGGAGAGGTAAGGGACATGGCCTAAAATTTGCAGATTTCCATAATTGGCAATGTTGGTAAAAGACAACTCCAGGTTCATTGCACCAAAATGCCTCCCTTCTCCAACTAATAAATCCCAGTGGTCTGATTTACTATTTGAACCAGGGACAGAGGGAATTTTGGAAAAATATTAGAGTTTGAGAAAATATTTATATCTATTTTTAATGACCATATTGCTTGGTCTGGTTATGAAATACTTTTAAAAACTCACATTATTTAACCAGCAAATTTAAAAAAAACCAGAAAAAAATAATCTTTAAAATGAATGCATCCTTAAGATATATTAATCCAGTGATGTGAAATGTCTCCCTCTGACAAACAAATAGTGCCAAAATGCTAGATTAGAATTACCTATCTGTTGCTATAGAAGTCCTCATGCTGGTGGTATTGCGAGAAATCAAGCCTGCTGTCTACCATACAACTTAATACAACAAGATTTCAAAACAATTGGCACATTGCATCAGTCAGAATATTGTCCAGAGCTGCCATTATAAAGGCAGTGTAAGAACTCTGCTGTATTCCCATTTGGTGCATTGCACTGGAGCACAGCAGGTAGCCATTGACGATATGGCTTCAGAGTGCCTTGCTTAGTGACCCCTGCTGTGACACACAGTGCTGTGCAAAGAAAAATGTCAAATTGTCTTTTCTTCTTCTACAGATATTGGACAACAGATATCAAACTGTAGTGAAAAATGAGCTTCCTTTAAATTTCAAGTAGTAGGAATGATTCGATTTATAAATATGTGTTAAATGCCAAATTAGCAAGAAAACTATAAAATTAAATAAGACTCTATTTAAAAAATAACTGAAAAAATAACAAATAATAAGATTGTTATAAAAAGTACAATTTAAAATAGCAAATGTGAAGATCACTGCATAGATAGAATAATAATATTAGTCACCCTATATTCTTTTATCCATTATTCAAGCAGCAAGTTTTAGGTCTCATACACCCTGGCATTAACTACATGTGTTTTGCTAGCATTTCGTACAACGGGTGAAAATGGATCTAAAGATAAAAACCATTGTTTTTAATGACCCCATACCCACTGATGTTTTTACGAGCATCTTGATGCGTTGTGTGCACTTTTACATAGACACTTTGTTCCATTCACTTGTGCTTACTGCAAGTAAACACATTGGGGAAAGCCTAAAAATGCTAGTAACAAACACATGCAAACTGAACATTTGGAGTTTTTATCTTGGACATGGATTCTTACACCAGTAACATTCGGACCAAAGAGTATAATAAGATAATGTAGGAATTTTACAGGATAGCTAACGTAAAAAAGGGTTACCATGTTCTGAAAGAATCACACATGCCTCTGCCTGTTATCTGGAAAGATCTTTTCCTTTTTCTACAAGCCTTTAAATGCATTAAAAACTCTTGAAGCAGGATGTTCATTTTCATAATAACAAGCCACTATTTTCATCATGGCCATTCTAGTTATCAACATACCTGCCAATTCACATGGCCCAACCATGTGACACAAATTTCAGGACCTTGGAGTTATATGGTGATCGGAGTTCATCACATTGCAAACACTGATTATACAGTTATAGTGACAGGCCCTGGACTAAGCAGGAAATAACTTTTAATACTTTGCTCAGCGCTAAGGTTGTACTTCCTGCTGAACTCCAGGCAATCAGAGCTCATTAGAAAATACAACTTTATAAATGTGAAATTTATCACAGCTTTAGTTGTTACTGTTGGGATAGATTGGCGCAGTGTGCTGTCTCCAATGACTAAGTGCCAGATCCACTTTGTCTTTCAGCCTGTCTAAGTGTCTACTGGTCTACTGCGCATGCACAATGTGGTCTGCCTGAAATGTCTACTGCGCGTGCGCGATACTGGTTCTTCACTGCATATAAGTGTCGTAGTGCTGTACTTAGCTGTTTGTGTATCTATACCGATTCCACAAGATTGTATATTACACCTAAAACATGTATCCTGTATTCAATAAACCAAAGTTCTGGTCAAGTGACAACTTTTGGATTAACCTCCTTACTCACATCTGTTGACATCTCTTATAATCTAATAGACATCTGCCAATAGTTACTTCCTCCTTAGTACAGTTGCCTGTATTGTAGAGGGGAGGTGTATTGTGGGGACTGAAAATAAAGTACCCTGGACAAGGGCTATGTCATGGTAAATGAGGCTGTATTAAGAACACACAATTGGAGGCATGGAGCACTACAATGTAATATGAGACTATGTGGGGCATATGATGCTATAATGGGACTATATATTAAGCATAAACAGAGATACAGCACAATCTACACCAACATTAAAAGAGGTGAACTTCTGGACCAATGTGTAAACAGTTCAATGCATATAACCCATGTTGCACAAAAACATGCTCTACCTCCCTCAAGAGCAAGAAGGAAGGTTCTGGCCTGTCGAGCATATTTTTGTGCAGACATAGTGAGTTATAGGCTATATATTGGGGCTATGTGGGCATATAAGGCTGTATTGGTGAAATATGAGTCTATTCAATGGCATAAGGGACTTTTATAAAGATGAGTGACATTCTCAAGTCTGCTCCAATAAATTTTCGCCTCATTCCACATTTGGCAGCAACATTTCTAGATTTAGCATTGTGAATTTGGCCTTAAGAAACCTCAGCCTTACTCCACCCACACCAGACAGAATAAATTGAAAATTGTCATCCCAGCTCTATTTATAGACTTTGAAATCCAGAAAATGCAACTAAAAATATACACTGTATACAAATACAGAAAAGAATGGCATTCAGCTGAATGGTAAAGTAAAAATAGAACTCAAAGATTGTATCTCTAGCACTTTGCACCTCTGCAAAATGGCCTGTTCTACTGCCAAACTTGATTTGTGTCAAAATGTACATTTTACTCATCTCTAGGTTATATGATACATTAGAGTGACTTTTGGGGCAGTATGGTAGCATATCAGGATCTATGGTGCATAGGAGGCTATCTGGTGGCATTATGTGGCTATATGATGTACATGAAGTTATATGGTGGTTGCATTATGAGGCTATATATATGAACATATTTGGGCAGCACGGTGGCTAAGTGGTTAGCACTTCTGCCTCGCAGCACTGGGATCATGAGTTCAATTCCCGACCATGGCCTTATCTGTGTGGAGTTTGTATGTTCTCCTCATGTTTGCTTGGGTTTTCTCCGGGTGCTCCGGTTTCCTCCCACATTCCAAAAACATCCTAGTAGGTTAATTGGCTGCTATCAAAATTGACCCTAGTGTCTGTCTGTGTCTGTCTGTGTGTATGTTAGGGAATTTAGACTGTAAGCTCCAATGGGGCAGGGACTGATATGAGTGAGTTCTCTGTACAGCGCTGCGGAGTCAGTGGCGCTATATAAATAAATGATGATGATGACATATACTGTATTTGTTGGACATTCGGCTGTCTATGATGACTCTTACTTATTTGTTTGTTATACCATGTATATTTGATATTTACATTTTCCACTGAATTTTTTTTTCCTTATATGTAGTATGCAGGTTATGTAGTCACTTTCATGCCTCCGTGAGTATGTCCTTTCACGACATCATGCATGGCAGCTATATATTTTAAATTAATACTGTGCTCTACATACTGTATGTTAAGTATATCGTTTTTGCTGTAGCAGTGCACTAATGTAAATGTTCTATGCCCCAATTAGCATGCTGTGCTAAATAACCGTGTTGTCAAAATGTTCTTCGCTTAAATGTGCCTAGCACAAGGGAATGTATATCGTAGACATATTTTTATACTGTCCGTCTGTAAAGGCTATGAGCAAACTTAAGTTGAGTTGTGACTGCTACCCTTTTATCTGCTCAGTGTCAATATTATTTTATTATTTCAAAATGGACCTGATTTAAAGTAGGACATGACTTCAATTACAGGCTGCAAATACCAGCTTTGCATGCGCAGTAAAATGTGGTCAGAATTAAAGTTAAACATAACTTGTATTTGTGCTGCCTTGCACCTTTAGAGGCAGATCGGTGGTGTTCAAGTTATGTACAGTAGAGACGTACACACATAAGTGTTGCGTGCCTCCTGAAACTGTGGCCTAAATGGACTGCACAGCATCTCATACGCCTCTTCGGTGGTGAAGGTATCTGATGCGGCTCTGAGGGCCAGGTGTAAAAATGATGATGACCATCAGCACTTATCTTTACTTTTCTAAGATAATTAAATAAATAATAGAATGCCAAGAATGGGTCCCCACAATGAACGTTTTCCCCCCATGCAAAAGCAGCAACCAGCACCAGACTATGCCAGGCTGAGCTGGTAACTCTATACAAGGGACACAAGCGACAGCATGGGGCAGAATATCATAGAGAAACTGCACTCACAAAAAACATGCAAGCATTCCCCAGGGCAAGCCATGTTGTGGCTCCTCAAAAAGTAAGTCTCATTATTGTACCACACCAGCATGTCCAGGCAGTCAATGGGCGCATGAAGATACGCTCAGGGCCTTAGTCATTAGGGAGAGCAAGGCAAAAAAAGGAGTAAATTTTATCCTGGACAAAACCATGTTACAATGCAAGGGGTGCAAATTAGTTTATTATTTTGCATGTAAGGAAAATGATGGCTGTTTTTTTTATGTAGCACACATACTTGATGGCCTTATTTTTATACTGACATTTAAAATTGATATAGGACATTCCCTAAACCAACTATAAATCTGCCGTCACATTTTACATTTACCTCCCCATCCAAAATTTGCTTTCCTCTTCTTAATAAATCAGGCCCTCGGTGCCTATCTCAATGCTGCCACATATTTACACTGTATTTTGAGTTTCACGGATCTTAAGTGATACTGAAAATAATCAGATAAATCCACAGTTTTGCAGCCGAAGATTCATACCTATATCCAGGCTGCAAAATTGTAGTCTAGCAAAATGAGACTCAATATGACAACTCTGGAAGCAGATAAAGGGGTAATGGGGCAGATAAGAAGAAATAAGTACTAAATAATTTGACTAACATCATATAAACTAGTTTAGTCCCTATAGAGTAGCAAGAATATTTTTATATACCCAGCTCTTAATCTTTACATTATAAGAGTGTAATGGGAACATAAAAATTATATGATTAGTGTCCTTTAATCTATTAATTTCATGGTGCATGTTCTGCTTTTTGCTAATCACAGTGTAAAACAAACATGACTGATCTGTATCTTACTATTCAGGTTTTCTAAAATACAGTACTGTACAGCACATGCTGGAAGAACTTTGGGCAGTATAACAGAATGGATACTGCAAAACTTATTAGCAGCTCTCTGACAACTGTCTCATCCTTTAACTGCAGCAGACACATGAGAGTATGAATTAGCATGTGGCACCTGTGAATTACATCTTATCAATAAATAAATAGGGGTCTATTTATGACCCTAGTGTCTTAGCCCTCAATATGTATGGCAGCAAATCACAGCTTCGCCGGAGCTGCTCTGGGAGCACCGGTATAGACCTCCCTATTCAGCAAAGTAGTTTCCCTAGTTATAATAGTCATTTTGCCATGCAAGATAGAGATACTTTGCAAATCAATTCACACTATCCTCTAGAACTAGATTTCACTACATGCAACTCTGAGTCAGTGAAATGAAAAGGAGAGAACTCATCAAAGTATTTGATATAGAACATTCAAAATAATCTTTGTTATACTTAGAGAATATCACGACTTCTGTAACCTGCAAAACACTGGAGTTTTCCCAGAAGTCAATGTATTTGTGTAGATAAAATGTAGTCCTCAGCACTCATTAAAAAGAAATTGTCATGCTGGTATTCTTATGGATTCTTGTGGGAAGTGGTGCGCCGCTGTGAGGAGGAACTTACATGGATGTCAGGATGCAGTTATAGTTTCCTCATTATCTCCTGGCCCTGGACCATGTGGATCTGTGAAGATTCATTTTGGTCTAATCAGCGGTCGCCATTGTGAGCCAGTCAGATCTTGCCTCGGTCAGTTTGATTGTAGTTGTTGCGATAAGCCAATCGGAACTCATTGTCCCTCCTCGGAGACAGGACTTCGAGATCAAGAGAGAAGACAGCAGCAGACAGAGGAAAGTCATCAATGCTAAACTCAAGCAAGAACACAGTGCCAAATCTAAGAAGACATAAGGGGGGACAAAGAGCTGGTAATCATGGTTCCCCCTGCTGATGCCAAAAGCTTCCAGAAACAGTCAGGTCACCATTAAAGGTAGGCTGCTTGTGTGCACTCGGTTCCCTAGTAACTATAGTCAGATCCCAATTAAAGGTAAGCTGAGGCGAGTAACCCTTGATTGTTTAGTGCTTTCACTGTTTTCCTTCACTGTGTAAAATATTGTATTGTCTGCATTGTAATTTGCATTGTGTTACCTGTTGTTCTGTGAGGTGTCAAATTTAGTCAGGGTAGTGCACTATACCTAGTCTAGTAATTAGTTGTGCTGCAGTGACCACAATGTTGTTGTTAGGATCATTAAACATGTTTGACTAGTGTGGGTGCCGCACTCTACTGGGGTTATTAGTTAACAGACTGTGGGTGGGTGTGCATATGAATCATTTCCAGGTGCAATGGGGCAGATTGAGGGGAGCCAATATGATCCGCAGGGACTAGGATCTGTGTTGTAATACTACATGGATCCGGTTAGCCCACGTGCCCATATGAATAAGGATATTGTGTAAAATGTTTCCTTGGTAAACATCTGTAGTCTCCTGTGCCCATGATAGCGTAACCTGGACAGTAGCAACGGGGTCTGGCAACGGTGCCTTACCCCAGCTATACGTCCCAAACACACCCAGTCTGGCCCATCCCAGGTTTTTCACCCATGGTTTTTGTTGTAGAATGAGGAGATCTTGCATCTGCTATCTGGTGACAGGATGGTAGTTTTACTTGGGGGGAGCAGGGTGGTTAGTGGTTAGCACCTCTGCCTCACATCACTGAGTTCAATTCCCTTCCACACTCCTAAAACATACTGGTAGATAAATTGGCTGCTGACAAAATTAACACTAGTGTTTGTGTGTGTGTTAGAGAATTTACTGTAGCTCCAATGGGGCAGAGACTGATGGGAATGACGAATATTCTCTGCATAGTGCTGCAAATTGGTGGCACTATATAAATAAATGGCAATGATGATACCGGCTATATGTGTGCTAACTCGTGGCAGAATTTTATTTAAGGAATGTCCTGGTGCAGTAGAGTTTTTGAAAGACATTGACTACCTGCTTATTGTCTTACAATTTTGCAACTTGACTCACTAAATTATTTTAATTTGACCACTCTCTGCTTCTTTTTCACCTCCGCTCTCTTGCAAATTTAATTTAGTGGAGTTAGGGTCAGACAGAACTGGTATTGATTTCACCACCTCTCTAGCTAAGGGCAACATACTGTATTACTGTATTCCTAATAGACACATATAGGAGAGATGATGCAAGTCAGTAAATATTATCTGTCTGTCACATCCAGGCTAAGAACATGTATATCTAGCTCACAAGCCTCAGTCACCTGTCCGGTAGGCACATCACAACAAAGGAACTCCCATGGTTCTGCCAATCATCAGTGATATCTAGGGGTGTTATTCCGCTCACTAGCATATCTACAATAGGTGTCAAGTGCCCATAAATCAAAAGGGCACCGCACCATCCGCTTGACTTGTTGCCACTCTGCACCAATAGTCATTATTCTGATGACTTTGGGAGACTTTTGTTTCAGAGTTGCAGATTGCAGGAGACTCAAAGTAATTTTAACCACATCTGCGGGTCTTTGCCAGCCCTGTCCTCATCCCTATTTACAGGCATTAGACCTGTTTTATAATTCAGAGTCAAAGTAGATCTATCTTCTTTTCAGACAGTCTGCGAGGATTCACAACACTAGCTTAATATGACAGCTGTCTCTATTCACAATGAAAGCTACAAACACCTTTTCTCATATTCTGTAATCAGCACTCTGCTAAGAGCAGCAATCTAGCTACTCACTACACCTGGACTACTGAACTGCTTTCTCTACTCTGCAATCAGCCCTCAGTTCCACCAAACCTTTGCAGGAGCAAAGTTTTCTTTTGGATCTCTCTGCTTGTGCTTTGAAGAAGACTTCTTTTGTTGCACTGTACATCATAATTCTACTTTCTCCAATATTTCAACCCCAGCTTCGTCCCCCACTATTCTACTTCCTCCAGTTCCTTGACTCTGGCTTCGTCCATCACTATTCTACCTTTTACAATCCATTTACTTCAGCTTGTAACTCCCTAGCACACCTCTCAGGACTAAGCGGCTTGGCCGGATGTGGTATGTCTCAGATAGCTACCCCAGCCAAGCGGTTCTTTCCTGGGAGCTGCCAGCACCATAGCACAGACTCTGTCTGAAATGTGCTATATCGATGGATAGACTTTCTGCATATGGTCAATTTATAGAACTGATTATATTATCCTCTCTATCATTTTCCCCAATTTTTACAGCATCATAAAATATATGGTGATTTGTCTAGGAACAAATGCTCTTATTCTCAAATAATGTAAATAAAAAAAAATACTTTTTTGGAGGGATGGGAGTTAAGTGTTACTTTTTCATACAGACCCACTGTATTTATGAAAGCCCCTGATTCCACTACATTGTAAATGATGTATTTATTTGCACTTAGGTTCACTTTCTATAAATATTTCCATTTAACATAGGGGAGAACAGAATATTCCCTTGGTCTGCCATAATTTTTAAATGAGAACCTTGTATACTCATGTGATCTGACGTTTGCTAATATCAGAAATTCATCACCATAGTTTCAATTAGGTCCCAAATAGTCATTGGAAGTTATTCCCACTTTCTCTGTTAATTTTATTACATCACAAATATGAAGACTAGGACAATAAGAAGTGTGACATAAATATTTGGGGTGAAGAAAGGGAGGATTGTTCTGGAAAACATGGAACATGAGAGCCATAGTCATGGTTAAGGTGAAACATCCCTTTCCAATGGGCTGTCGTCTTTATATATGAATTTACTGTAGTTCAACCCAGGTAGGGTGAGGAGTACAACATCACCTCATGCACAAGTTATATGAAAAGCTCCTCTAAACCATAAATATTCAGGTGATGGTAGGTTTTATTATTTTTCTGCCTGCGTCATAAAGCAAAATCAGCGATAGAAACCCAACTCTACTCTGGGTCCAAGTTGTCAAAATCTGATCCAATCCTAAGCATAAAGCATTGCATTTATTATTATACTCAACTGACAGCTCAGCTTTTTTGTGCTCTACAGCAACTCTAGACAGTGTACTATGTTGCCTAATCCAGAGTGGTGGTGAAATTTATAGTAGATCTGTCTGACCCTACCCCTCTAAATTAAATTTGCAAGAGAGAGGAGAGGCAAGAAAGAAGCAGAAAGTTGAATTCAAATCTTGCTAGTAATCATATGCCTTCTTCATTGATATTGCTTTAATCTTTTCGTCGTCATCTATTTTTACATGCATTTTCTGCAACTCAACATAAAAGCCTAAAATCTAGTATTGGATGGCGTTTTGCCGTTTACTATGTTAACATTAAATTCTGTGTTTTACTTGCCTATCTTATCTAATACATTTGCAGTATAACAGCAGTTTTTACACACTTCTATGTATGGCTCCAATAACTCCCTCTACAAAAGACCTAGACATTGCAGAGATTAACAGAAGTGGTCAAATTACTTTTGACAAGGTGAAAAGACATGAAGATTGATCATCCTCATTCAGCCGGCAGATGGAGACAGTAGATTTTGAATACATTCCTCTGATTCCAGCTGTACTACAGTACTAACATGGCGGAAATTCTGCAGAAGAAAATATCCCTTCACAGCTGGGAACTTTCCACACAGACTAAGACTGAGATTATATAATATAAACTGAAAATATCATATAAATGTTAAAGGACCAGTAAATTTGAGGCGTACGTTCCCTAACATGAAAGAGCTTCTTGTAAAATACAGTATGTAAAGGTTTGAGGAGACTGTCAATAATAAAGATATTGGTGAAAAAATGGGACAGTTTTGACATTTTTGATCCTAATGCACAGCATGGGATGCACCTATAAATAAATCTCAACTTGCTGTGGGTAATGGTGTGGTGATATGTATGAATGGGCATCAGCCAATATTATGAGTTTCTTCAGTGCTGTATTGAACATTTAATTTAAACATTCCTGATTACTAATGCAGAGGCAGCATGGATGTAGCTGATGATTGATTCAGGCAGGTCTCTCTGTCTCTCTCTACCTCTGTCTCTATCTATATCTCATGCATTCTCTCTCTGTATCTCTCCTCCCTTTGTTTCCTCTGTCTCCTGGAAATAGTTGGATTCAGAGCTGTCACCTTCTATTTCATCTAACAGCCTTCGCCTTTGCTTTCTATGAGTACATCTGTGTATTGTCATTTTTCATCTTGTGCAATTCAGCATGGAGATGCAGTGTAGCAAACATGGATGTGGTCAAAAGTAGTGACCATGATTTTCTTATGTTGGTGTTGTTTTACATAGCCATTATGTCATACTTGCCTACTCTCCTGAAATTCCCGGGAGGCTCCCGAATTTCGGGGAAGGCCTCCCAGGCTCCAGGAAGAAAAAGCTAATCTCCAGGACCCTGTAAAATGCCGAAATTCACAGCATTGAATAGCGGGGGTGGGGCTTAATTACATCATTAAGCCCCACCCCCGCTATTCAGTACCTTGAATTTCTGTATTTTATGGTGACGTAATTACGTTGCCACGCCCCCTCCTACCCTCTGTCATATGATCTGTACTCCGATCTCCCAGAGTACAGATTTAAAAAGTAGGAAAGTGTGCATTATGTATGGAAAATTGCTTCTCAGCATGTCAAGCTCTCACTAATGAGAGGCCTGACACCCTGTGTGGCTGCATTACAAAAAACTTAGGGGTTTATCTAACAAAGGGAGAAAGGCCCTTTCTCTGGAAAAAGCTGGCATTTTTCAGACTTAGGACTTCTCCCTATTTGGCCAAGCCTTCGGCCGGTGGTAGCTATGGCCATGGTTCTCTGCAGGCTTCTGCATGCAAAGCAAGTTCCACCACTGTCCTCCTATCTTGTCCTCTCAGGATGGCCATAACAGTGGCTCTGGAAAATAAAAAATATTACATGATTGTAATAAAGCATTTTTTCATAAATTTAATATATAGATAAAAATATCTGAATTTTAGTTTTCTTTTTACATCTCTTTTTATTGTTTTTTTTTTATTGAAGGTAGAAATGGAAGCCAAAGTTCAGGCTTCCAGGTCCACTGTGCATATGTGAACTGGCAAGCTGGTTTATGCATGCACACAGGCCAGTGGCGGATCCAGGGGGGGGGGCGATCGGGGCGATCGCCCCCCCTAGCAGACACTTGCTGCCGACGGCTGCACAGTATGTGCAGGTCCGTTCAGCCGTGACAGGCAGGGACAGTGTGCTGCCCGGCTGCTCTGACTGTGTTTAAAACACAATCAGAGCAGCCGGGCAGCACACTGTCCCTGCCTGTCACGGCTGGACGGACCTGCACATAGTGTGCAGCATAAGATGCTAGAAAGGGGCGGGGCCTAAATCCCCCCCCCCCCTAAATCGCCCCGGGTACAGTATTTTTCTAGATCCGCCCCTGACACAGGCTCCCACAATGGCCTGGTGAAGCGGTAAAATCAGAATTACCACTGCTGTCCAGTGTCACCCATCTAATGGTAATTTTGTTAAATAAGGTATTTGTGATTGCTGTTAATAGCTGTTTTATATCATTCAATTTGTATTTTAAGAGACGAAAAAATATTTTACAAAGCATGTGGTTCTAAAATCTAAATGTATAGTATTTGAATGAGACATATAAGATATGTCAGAAAGGTGAAATAGGAATTTCCTTGACCTTCAAGTATGAATGCACCCCAATTGGAAGTCCAAACACCTGTGAAGGATTATCAATCATATAGTAATACCACTTTCATACTGCCGCCCCTGCAATATCCCGGGTTTTTGAAGCCGGGTTTTTGCAGGGGCTCGGAGCGTCCCAGCTCAGAAACACCATTCATACTGCACCTTGGACCCGGGAATTTCCTGGGTTGACCCCATTCATACTGCACAAGTCTGTGCCCTGGCAATTTGTGGGAGTCATCACCAGTGCACTTTTCATTGGCTGAAAGCTGGAATATGGAAGAAAAGAAAAAAAAAAAAATCTCAATCTCTCTCTCTGTGTCTCTGTGTGTCTCTGTGTCTCTGTGTCTGTGTGTCTGTGTGTCTCTCTCTGTCTCTCTCTCTGTCTCTCTCTCTCTGTCTCTGTCTCTCTCTCTCTCTGTCTCTCTCTCTCTCTCTGTCTCTCTCTCTGTCTCTGTCTCTCTCTGTCTCTCTCTCCCCCCCCCTCCCCTATGCAAAAACCCTCTATCCCCTATGCAACTATGCAAAAACCCGGGTTTTTCCATTCATAGTGCAGGCAACCTGGGTCCGACCCGGGAATTACCCCTCGATAAATCCCGGGTTGAAGACCCGGGTTTTTAGACCCGGGATTTTTCACATGTACCATTCATACTGCACCAAGACCCGGGTCGTTTGAGCTCGACCCAGGAAAAACCCGGGATTTTGGTGCAGTATGAATGGAGTATAAGTGACATTATAAGCAGAAAGTCAATGACAACCTTGGAGTAAGAGTCTTTGGGCTGCTTGAGATTTTGCCCATAATTCCAAACACCCTGAAATAAGGTAAATGTTAATATTAACATAGATTGTTGGAATAAATGAGTAATTTCATTAAATTTAGGTTGTGGAGCTTTTCATCATCCAACTCCCCCTCGGCCCAGTCAAAATTTCAAACAAACTATTAGTGGAAGAGTTGGATCCACCACTTAGAGGGAGTTCACTGTTTCAAATGTAATGCCCCCTAGTGGCGTTCTAGTAAACCACACACCCCAGTGACTTACACTGGTTGATATACTGACAACACACACCAGCCTGCTAGAGTGAGAAGAAGGAGGGGCTGTCAGCTGATGCAGGAGAAGGAGAAGAAAAAAGCAACAAGAGCTGGAGAAAGGGGGGGGCATCTTGCACAGAGAGGGTTAAGACAGAGGAAAAGTGCAGGGGAAAAGAGGAGCTAGAGAGAGAAAGAGAGAGAGACAGAAGAGAAATGTGATTTGACAGCCGGGGACCTGAGACAGATTGGGGATAATGTACCAGGCATGACCACATTGGCTGCAGCAAAGGGCAAGTAATATGTGCCTTAATAGGGGAAGAGCCCCCAGAGCAGAGACCCCTGGAGAGAAGGGAGGGTTGTTGCAAGTTGCAACGTGCATACGCTGCAGACAGTGTCAAAGCCTAAGCTGAGAGTCCACTGTAGAGAAAGTGTCAGAGACCAGTGGCTGAGAGTTACACAGAGAAAGTGTCAGAGACCAGTGGCTGAGAGTTACACAGAGAAAGTGTCAGAGCCCAGTGGCTGAGAGTTACACATAGAAAGTGTTAAAGTTGCCTGTATGTGTTGGAGATCAACTACACTGCGATTTCTGCATTTGTATACTGGGAAACAGAGTCTAAACTGTGAGTAGCTGTGAAAATACTGTGACCAGAAGAACCTGGTATGTACTTTGACAACACCATCAGTGTAAGATGTGGGATGCAGGAGGAGTAAGGAGATTTACTTTCAACCATATTTGTTTTGCTTTTTAAGAACTTTCCTGGAGGGAGTAAGGAGATGTATATATTTCTGTTTTGCTGCAACCATTATGATTATAATGCTGGAGGATGAGGAGTGTAAATAAATAAATAGTTCAGTTTGTGATAGAGATGGTCTGGCGCCAAAATCATTCTGACTTTTACTGCACTGCACCATAAGGTGACCTCACCTGTGTGTCTGACCAGCACATTGGTATCTCCTGACAAATTACAGTTCCTCTGCTGTCTGGTCAGTAATTGCCTGATCCTGTGAACACTGACAAACTATGAAATGGCAGCACCATTGTCCATGCATGTGGCATACCGACATATAGGGACAAAGAATATTGCATATATACAATATACAATGAGTAAAATTGTTACTATACATGTATAGAATAACCATAGGTATGGATTATGTGTTTGTACTGTATATACAGGCAGGGTCTGACAGGCAGAACAATATTTACGGCTTCCTTATGCTATCGCCAAAAGATAAAACAGGGAGGACAATTCTTCACTAGGACAGCCAGGTTTCGGTATCGATGTCCCAGCTACCACAAAATGGTAAATAGCTCTGAGAAGTAAGTGCAAAGACCATGTTGTGAAACAAGGTATTAATATCACCTCAACCAGTATGTACCTCGTTCCTCACAAACTGTTGTCGGGGCGACCTTCTGTATTTCTATACATCTGTATAGAAATAAAGAAGGTCGCCCCGACATTGAAAAGTAGTCACCAACAAAGTTGCCCTAGCCTTTTTGCTTGATTCCTGTTAGGAAGGGAGTTAAAGCCCTAATTAATATGATAAAGAGAAGGGACTGTGGGGTCTAGGGTCATATGAAGTAAAAAAAAATGTTGCTAAAGTTATCCTATTACTTAGGGCCTTAAGCTATATTCAGAAATAGTGTTTTGCATTCTTGTATATGTTATATCTTTCTCAAATCTATTAGGATGTTGTATTTCCTTAAATCAAATCAGATATTATGTGTTAATGTTTGTCTGGAATCAAGAAGCTAACCACAAAGGAAATTACCTGAGCGCCTGCTAATGTGAAACTTTGCAGAATCAAGAAGTAATGCCAGCCTCAAGGACTCCTGATTGGATAAGCAATAAGGAACTTGATGACATTTAGCAATTTTGAAATTACTAAGCTTGAACGCTACCTTGTTTTGTACCCGTTTTATTAATATAGAAAGTTTCCATAATATTACAGGTACTTTCCATTGACGTGATTGTTGTGGCGTGATTAATGTGTATAAAATATCAGCTATTTCAATTAGTAAAGACAGTTCAATTTGGACACCAGACACTATGTGTGGTCTCTTTTTTCTGGGCTTCGATCGATACTGCTGCTGCCACACCCAAAAATGCTACCGTTGACTCTTCAATTAAAGGTAGATCTGTATAAAAATACAGAAGGTCGCCTGACACTTTGGACTATGAAAACATACTTTTTCTAGCCCTCTGGTTCCCCATATTTGTCAGTCATATTTAAACTTGTATATATTCTATTTGAAAGTAGTGTCTGGATTGTGATCTCTCCTGTTTGAACAAACCGTGCTGTATAGTCACAGAAAAAAACCTATTCTTAATTATATCAAGAGTGGCTCATCTGCTATCCCTTTGTCTATATGTTTACCTGTAAAAAGGTAAACACAGAAAAGAGCCAATTAGAAAAGAGGCAAGTCCTGAAATTGCTGAGGAGGTCATTTTTGGGCTTAAGAGAGCTCTAGAGGACAGCAAATTGGCATTCACTACCGAGTGATAGCTGAAGTCTGGCTGGCATTCAGATCTAGATCTCTGTCCCTGACAGGAAAGGGACAATCAGTCCCTGGAGTACTGACTTTGCCTTGATCTACCTCTCCTCTTGGGGAGCTGTGTGTCCGCTAAAAGCGGAGTGATAGTGACTCAGGACCACTGCCTTACTGGTAGTCTCAAAGGAGAGAGGGGGAGAATCTTGAATGGATAGACAGCAGTCCTTGAGAGTGGCTAGGATACTGGTGAGGTGTTTTCTTTATACCCTGTATGTTGTATGTGCCAGACTGTAGTGTTATTTGTTGCAAGTTATTATTTAAATATGCTTGTTGCTGTTTAGTGCTACCATTTTGTTAAATAAACTTATTTAATTTATTTTGTATATTTGCCTAGGTGATTTTGAAACTTGAATAGGTACCAGGCAGGCCAGCTGTGCAGTGCAGAAGGTTACATTAAACTATATATCTGGGAAAACCATGATAATTGATAAATATGCCCCATAATGTCTTATTCTCTTTTTGGGGACAAGGCAGCATTCGTGTACACCTACAAAATTAGAAAATAATGATCTGATTCCGAATAACAATAGTGTCGATGTGAAGAGTCTGAATGAGCGATCCAATACAATAGAACTAAGACATTGTGCAATATATTATGTTAGAGGGGTTCAGAATTACTGCATAAAATTATAATTTTACTGTAATATTAAGCATATGATCATATATTAAGCAAAAACATGATAACAAACCACGTTCATGTATTTTCTAGTGTTTTACAACTCCACAGCTGTGATTTGAAGTCTAGCTTTTATTTTTTTCTCTTGAATTTGAAAGCAGGTTCCTCTTTTTGAACAAAGGCAACAGAATAGGAAAAAAATCAGCCACTATAGAAGATGTATCATAGGCAGAACATTGTGTTTATGTTTAGAGATGTTAGATTAATATAGATTAATGAATTTTATTTTCATAGTCCATATCTGAAATTTAAATTGTTTAATGACAATTGAAAAAAAAAGAAAAGCTTACAGGTCTCTTCATTTGTAAAATGTACATGTTCTTCCTTGTTAAAAGGATAAACTAAAAAATTCATGTGAAAGATATTGTCAACCTATAATGTGCACATTGTTTTACAATGAATATAAATAAGCTTACTATTTCTAGGCTGTTTTATTGCCCAATATAATAAGCAATAAAGACAATGAGATTCATATATATTTAAGGTTTGACCGTAGTTGGTCAGGCATTGCTCAGGGTAGGGTAGCAAGTAGGGAAATTACCCCTTGGGACATTCTTTGCTTTTTTTTCTTTGTTTTTCAGATCAGCCTTGGTCCTAAAAAGTTGACATGGTTTCCTTCAGCAATGCATAACCACTGTATATAGCACATGTGTAGTTGTTTAATTATATCATCTGCGCAGCGGAGCACTTTGGTGCCTTACAAATCTACGATAATAATAATAATAATAATAATATCACTGACCGATATGAATATCATCATGTAGCATGATAAGAAATAGCCACAACCATAAATGGTGTTGGGACACTCATTTCGCCCCATAAACTAAAGCTGGTAGCCCTTCACTTGCATATCTACAGGTGATTTTTTTATAATTCATCTTTTACACTATAGCCTTCATATGGCTAAACATTAGCCAGATGTAATAAGATAATAAGGTGGTTGGCAACAGCTTCTCTTTAGCAAGGTCAATAGTTAAATAATTGTTCAAAAATTTTGGTTCATGGATTTTTTAAAATGCATAATTCTTCAAAGAGATAAAACATAATAGGTCTTTTAAAAAAAAAAGACACCATCCTTGAGCCAGTGTTTCTTATCACTATTCAAGTGATCAGTATTGTGCAGCAGAACTTACTTAGCATGAGAAACAGGAGCTCTGAACAAATGATCCTTCAATGCCTGACATGTTTACTTAACGTCTAGCACAGAGCCACTTAATGGTCACACCAGCCAAGCTAATTAGAAATTGCTTTGGGTCAAAGAATTACAGTGTCAGGTGAGCGATGAGATGAGCATGAATCAGGGGTAAGGGAAATTAGCTTGTCGCTTGTCATAATAATAATAATGATTGTATAAGAACACATTGCCAGAAAGTCTAGCCTAGGTGGAAATCGTGGTGCATGGCAAAGTTTATGCTGCATTTAATAATTCTACTTCAGATCTCCAAGAAAAATTTGAACTGCCTTATTCCTAAGGATTATACTACCATACAGTAAGTGCAATTAGTGGAAAGGTTACTACATCATTATTGGGCACAGGTTCCCTATGTCTGACCTCAACTGTACAGGGCTTGCTGAAAGCAAAAAGTTAATATTTCCTGAAGCAGGATTTACATACAGGGTTATTCTCCTGGATGTCTGCTACATTTCTGCTTTTCAGTTTACTGTTCCCCAAAGGTGAGCTATTTTCTCTGCATGCACAGCCTGATTCTTCGATCACTTCTTTTTTGACTGGCTGTTCATCTGCATATTCATAATTTGTGCCTATTCTTAGGCTGCCGTTTTGATAACTAACTTGCAGAACTGATGACAGAGGTCTTCACCTTTAGCACCCGCCTTTCCCTTAGAGCTTTATGTGCTCACAGGTACTCGGATTCCCCCAGGACTTAACTCTTAGCGTAGTGCAAGTTCGTTATACAACACCGCAGCAGCAGGCCAGAGAAGGCTGAGTAGATGGTAGCGGATGGTCAGATGTTAGCCGAGGTCAAGGGTTGCAAGCACGGAAGAATGGTCAGAAAACATGCCAAGGGTCAGGGTCACAGGCAAGCAGGCAATGTCCAAGGTACAGGCAGAGGGTCACAACAGTAATTCAGCAATACAGCAATCCAGAGCAGGTCAGCAACAGTACGGACTGGACGCTATAACCGGCAGGGAGATTAAGCCCTCCCTGCCTTAAATACTGACAGCAGCCAATGAGGAGGCAAACTGCATAATCAGATAATGGTACCCAGATGTTAAACTGATATTACTGCGCCTGCACCCGGGCAACAGCTTGCCGGGTCGCAGCGCTAATTGGATTAGGTCACGCGCCCGGCAGTGTTTTGCCTGCAGGGACACGTACAGTGACTGAAGGAGCGTCTCGACTATTGCCCTGGCAATGGCCAGGTAGCGTTGGAAGTGACATACCAGTCATCATGACGATGGCCGAGACGAGGGGCATTGAGGGGAAGCGAGCTCCGGCGGCTGGAGGTAAAGCCGCGGCTCGTGACACCTGCAACTGCAAAATTAATTTCATCCTCACCTACAATGCCCTCAGCTAATCCTCCGCCCTCCCTATATCCCCAACCTCATCTGTACCAACACTCTTTATCGCTTCTTTCGATCTGCCAACGACTGCTGCCTCATTACCACACTGATTACCTCTTACCACTCCACTTCCAGGATTTTTCCCTAGCGGCTCCTCTCCTGTGGAATGCTTTCCCACATTCTATCAATTTAGCCTTTTCTCTCCAATGCTTCAAGCGTGCTCTTAAAACTCATTTCTTTATTCAAGCCTATCAGCCCTCCTCCTAAGACATTTACCTCTGCTATGTTCAGTACTTTTCCACATAAGGCTATCCTTTTTGTGTCTTCCCCTTCCTTTTAGGATGTAAGCTCTTATGAGCAGCGTCCTCTTTTCTCATGTTCTCCTTCTACTATTGAATCACCCCCTGTACCTCTAGACCTACTTTCCTAGCCCTGTTCTCTTGAGCCCAGGCCTACTACACGAGGAACATTACCTTCACTCTTGTTCACTGTCATGTGAATAACTTGATCTACATTACTAAATTATCTGTGTAATCTGGTCTGGTATCTTTGTATTGTTATGTTTAGTCTAGTAATGGATTATGCATTGTATTATACTATGTATCGTCAGTTGACAATGGGAACAGATAAAAATGTGTTACATTGGAATAGTCCAACATAATACACCGTCAATATATTGTCATTGCAGGGATGGAAATTTGACACAAATGTTAATGCATTTTACAGTTGTATTTAATTTAGTTTTCATTAATTCAAATGCCTGGAAACTAGATGACATTGCATTCAGGCTTATGAGTAGGCTAAGGACACTTCTCATTGGGGCACTTAGTTGCCCTTGCCTTCCTTCCAAATTTTTCCAGCCCACCAATGGCCCAGAGATTGAAAAGCTGAAATGCTTGAAGCCATGCAGAGGTGTTCTAATGTGTATTGTGCTCCTGGAGTGTAGTACTGAATGTAATTTTAAAATTGTAATTATTGTAAAATTAAGCATACCGCCCAGCATTTAGAACCCAAAACTGGGACAAAATAAGCATTGCCCCCATTCCTCCAATTTCCACCCACAAATGGAAATATTTGGGCAAACCCCCACCCATTTTCCTAGTAAGCCCTCACCCCTTTTGTGGACTGCGAATTGGCATGTCCCACCAAAATTGCAACTGTTGGGAGGTATGTTTTAAGTGATTTCTAAATGTATCTTGATGTTGGCCTTTGCGTTATATTGTATATGTTGTCAACACATGTTGAAACAACTCCTTGTATTATCATTGCAGACACATTAATGCCAGTCGTACTTTAACAATACAATCCAGTAGGATTTGATGTACATAATAAAATAAGTATAATACAGCAAATATTTCAGCACTTGTACATTTTTTTAAACATGTTTTATTTTTGTAATGCCAGTTTGATTAAATTCACACAGTACTTTAAATAAATTGATCATCCTTTTCTGTTTCAGAGTTGAGTTAGCAATAAATGACTCATCTGATCCACCTGGTACAGACAGAAGCAATGAGAGTATCAAATCCAATATAAAACCTGCAACAGTCAAATGGAGACACAATCAAACACTTTCACTGAAGATCAGGTATGAAATATTGGTTATTGTACAGGAAGTTACCTGCAATTCCCAATGCCCTTGACTACTATATAACTAACTTCATTTTCTTTAGAGGTAAGAGTTACTTGGAGTTTGCTGCAATGATGCAAAGTATAATTCAAATGTCACAATAAATCTGATCAGCTTGGCAACTAAACTTCTCCATTCTTAATGGATGTTCTCTAGACCAACTGTATTAAGCAGAAAAGCTGTGTATTTTCTGGGCAAGGGTCATTTAAGGGGAGTTTCCTCAATTTACCAAAGGCATTATGAAATTCTGGGCTATGAGTATGTGACTGCTATACGGTTAGGATTGTAAAACTTTTTCTTGGAGAAAACCAAACACCTATGTCTGTACAGTGTGTATAATTTTTTACTTGATTTTTCCATCCTTTAACCTAAATAGTTTAAACCTTTTAAGACCAGGGTTAACAAATACATTTTTGTTTTAAATTAAAATTGCCAATACTTTTACATGATTTAGCCCAATGGTAGCTTTACTTTACTAGTTAGTACCATCTACTACACAAAATTCACATAGGTAAGGTGCTTGAGAATATTAACTTTAAAAAGAAAAGAATTAAAACGCCTATGGCTTCAGTACCACACATGGCCAACAGGGGGCACCATATAGCTAAACCATTTTTCCAGTGCTTTTTTATTTGTTGCAGTTAATCGTAGCCTACTCTATAACAATATGATCATTGTTTTCATTATTCATTTGTTTGTGTTATATGTAAATGTGACAGTATTCCCTTAGAGATTGTTAAGGAGGAATCCTCCTATGAAAAATCCTGCACTTTCTCCATGATTTTCTCATAAATATGAAAGGAAAGGAACTTTGTAATAAAGGTCACCTTGTATAGAACTATGAAACTGAGAGCATTGCTGCAGAAACCTGAGTTTCTCATTTACACAATAATATCCTTTTTAGAGAAAACCTGAATATTCCTAATTAAGTTTAGTTGTTTTGCAATTTTTTTTTTACTATCTTGCATCACATACTGATTAGTGTAAAAGTAAAAATAAAATAATTAATTTAAAGAATTAAATATTGTTTAATCAATTGCTTAGTGATATTATCTGATGTTACTTTTAATGAGGAAAACAATATCCTGATCCAAAATACATATTTTTTCGACAGATTTGCTTTGCATAGTGTGTCATAGTTTCACTTACTTAGATGTAAAACTTTAGGTGGATGTAGAAATGGGAGAACTTGCTGCAGAATTTCATGCAAATCAAATTTTGCAATGTAATTGGCTGTTTTCTCAGAGGTGCAAAGTGATACAATCTTTGTGTTCCGCATTTTCTTTGCCATTCCACTGAATGACATTCTGGACTATATCTATAGATTCCCACATTCACACCACTATCCCATACCACTATCTAACAATTAACAAGGTGCAAAGCTTAGCAGACATCCATCTAAGAAAATATCAAAAGAAACAAGTACATTTTTAAAACAGTATAAATGTATTGGAATCATGAAATGAAGATTTTCAAAACTCGTTATGACACTAAAAAAGATATAATACTCTTCGGATGTATTCTAAGGGGCACAATTACATCCACTTCAGTGAGCACACATAGATTCTGACATTGACGGGCTCTTGGCAGTAGCAACACTCAAAACTTCATCAATAAAAATCAGCACGCGTCAGTAAGGCACTGGAGAAAGATGGATGAGATCAAAGTACTGAGGAATATCTGCTTGTTTTCCTCCAGCTGAAAGCTTCTTTCATACTTATGGGTAATCATGTGCTTTCTGACTTTTCAGGAAACAAATATTGCATTTCCTGGATGCTGAAAGAGACATCTCTGTTCTGAAGGGAACTTTGAAGCCGGGCGATATCATTCATTACATATTTGACCGAGACAGCACCATGAATATATCCAAGAACTTGTATGAACTTTTACCTAGAACATCTCCTATGAAAAACAAGCACTTCAAGACATGCGCCATAGTCGGAAATTCTGGAATTTTACTCAACAGTGGCTGTGGAAAAGAGATTGACTCGCATGATTTTGTCATTAGGTAATGCTGTGAATAATTTACAAATATTCTGGTTCGCTATCAAATGTTTTAAGCAATGCCAGTTATCTTTACAGTTACATACTTGTCATTTTCACGTGGATTGTCCTGTCTGCGTGGGCAAAACAACACGACTGTGGGCGGCCTTTTCCGATGCAATCATTTCCATATAAATGGCTGTGGATAACAATATTTTTTGTTCACAGTGTCAAGAAATAGAAATGATTGGTGTAAATAAGCCCAAATGTAACATTAGGCACAACAGGAATGAAATATGGAAAATGATGGAAATGTGGGCTTACCAGTAGTGGTAATAGGTTACAATAGTTGGATAGGAGAAATATTAGGCCTATTCATATTAGGAGAGGATGCATTATGCTGTGGTGGTACTATATTCTGCTCCATGACAGGAGCTTCTGGGCTGTGGAACGTCCTGTGTTAATGGGGTGTAGATAGGGGTGCGGATTGTAGAGAGCTGAAAGTTTTGGGTCTACATGCTCCTGTGGTAAAAACATGGTCCTGGTTGTAAGGGTTGTGTACAGATGGATGATCAGTGTACACAGTGTAGATGACAGAAAATGCACTACCCTGTCCATGTTATAGCATAGGTATAGCATAGTATAGCATCTCACATTTTCTCCCAACCATCTACCATTATTTGTTTTGTTTTATCAAGAGGCCCCTGCACACTTGCAGTTCATGTCTATATAGAGATCATTGTTCTCCATTCACTTGTCAAAACACAGATTGGAGGGAAGAAGGACACAAACATGCCCATCTAGAGAGGCCCAGAGGCTAGTTATGTGTACTTAGCATCAACATGCTTCAACAGCAAATATTATTTCTGTAATACCTCTAGGGCTGGTTTTAGGGCATGACAGAGAGATCAATTACCCTCAGCTCTAAAATTCAGACCTTTTTTTTGTTTTTTTTAAAAAACAAAAAAACAAAATTAATAGCAGAATTAGCACTAACCTGGCCCAAACTTTTTTTTTAGCTGTCATGCCACCTCTCTTCTTCAGAGCGAACTTTACAGTTTAATTACCAGCTGCTTTTAAAAAAAAATATTAAATAAAGATTTCCCTTCAGAATGTCATACCTGCAGGTTTCATTGTTGCATTGTTGTCAGAGACCCCCATAGACTGTAATAGACAAAATTACATAGGCAGGCTAAGAGGTGGCTGTGCATTCCATTCCATAAAGCGTTCATCGAACATGTGGAGGCTCATTAAATGGTCTATTTTGGATTCTCCATTTATTAAACTAATTTACTTCTGAAACATCCACATCTTTAGCTGTTCTTATAAATTTGTAATTTATAAATATATTTATTACAGCCAATAGCCTTTTTCTTCCCAAGGACCCAGTATCAAATAAAATGCTAATTAATATTAATATTTCATACATACCCCTGTCTGATATTTTCAAATAATGAGCAGTATGTGAACCTGGTCTCGCTATCAATATTAAAATGTGGACACAACAGGAAAACAATTATATAGGAGCTAAATATGGCACTCCCTACTGTAAATTATATCGATGTTAGAAATCAGCGAGGAATTCTATGGCCATATAAAAGAGCAAGGCTATAGACTGAGTTACAGATCACAAAAATCTGGAGATTTCTAATGTCTGTATATATTTACAGCAGGGGGTGTATTATTCCTTATTCTACACATTTCCCAATGAGAACTGACGTATTGACATCAGAACTCACTGTTTATACTGATATTAGTAGCAGGAGTTTATAATATTGATTGCGTATTATATAGCTGTTTGTCTTCTGGGAGCACCAATCAACTTAATGCTAGTTAAGTAATATTTTTTTTTAAAAAAAAATCTGCTACCTTGGCACAAGCATTTCCTTTTTGCTTATCTTGGACCTAGAATTATTTTTGTTGTAAAGAAGCTTATTTATTGGAAATGTGTACTATTATTTGGCATGAATACCACGGGTCTCTGATTCACAAGTTGCCCATTAATGGCATTAAATAAAAACTGTATCCGTGCCAATGTAGTCTTCACACTGTGCTTTATATCATCTTAAAGGAAATTGTCTGGGATGAAAACTATTGTATTGCTACAGAGATAGAATTACGGGGAACATATCATTAATTCATACCACCATGAGATTAGTATAAACAAACACTTTTTTTGTTTGTGTTTCTATGCGCAAACTTGTTTTACATTGCAAACCAACCTAAAACCATTTACTATACAAAACCATAACCACTGCATAAAAAAATCACAGGGTTGTTGCAAAGTTGACAACAAGAATATTGATTTAGGAGTTGGGGAAGGTTCCACAATTAAAAATCAACATGAACTTTAAAGAGGTGCAACAGACAAGAAAAAGGGCACTGGAGGAATGATATTAAAAGAAGTGACCTTCATTGAATAGACAATATTGCAATGCTTAATTTAAGCATTTATTTGGCATCATGTAACTTTTTGCAGAAGTTATAACATTCTATTTGCAATGTTTTTAAAATGCAGTACTTCTTGGAAATCAACAGGTTGTACTCATATAAACTATATTTTGTATGCATCCAACATTCTCTATAGGAAGCCGCAATAGCAAATAAACAAAGCTTGGTTATATAACTTAGGTCAGTGTTTCCAAAATTCAGTCCTCGCATGTTTTCCAGAATACACGTGCCATATTTAGCATTGCCTGTGGATCTATTATAATCATCAGCATCATCAATTTATATAGCACTACTAATTCCGCAGCGCTGTATAGAGAACTCATTCACATCAGTCCCTGCCCCATTGGAGATTACAGTCTAAATTCCCTAACATACACACACACACAGACTGAGATAGACTAAGGGCAATTTAATAGAAGCCAATTAATCTACTAGTATTTTTTTGGAGTGTGGGAGGAAATCGGAGCACCCGGAGGAAACCCACGCAAACACGGGGATAACATGCAAACTCCACACAGATAAGGCCATGGGCGGTTATTGAACTCATGACCCCAGTGCTGTGAGGCAGAAGTGCTAACTACTGGACCAATCGGTACTTAATACACCTGTGCTCCAGCAAGCTGATATGGTAAGCATGCACTGTTAGTGCTCACTGAGGACTAGATTTGGGAAACACTGACCTAGGTTATAATTCCTCTTAATCAAGAGGATAAACATAATAAAAGCAAAAAGTTGTCTTCTTATTAAATAGTCGTAACAGCAGGGAGACGTACTGCATCACTGCCCCCCCACCACCACAATATTGTTATGGGGCCTGGCGATGTAGTGTTCTGCCCCTACCCGTGGCAATAGTGCAATTTAAGAAAAGGATGTTCTGCATGTTTAACCCCTAGTGCATGCTGTCCCAGTGAATTATGATGCTGCGCTATCCACAATGGGGTTGGCTTCTGTTAAGAATAAACTATGGAATATATATGACGTCAGTGGTGGCATTAATTGCTTGCACAACTACACCTGGGCCTCCTGGAACACTTATTGCCACTATTTACATTTAGACACACCTAAATGTACTGTAAAAGAAACAACAGTCTACTAATAAAATAAACCATTTATTATTTTTTATTTTTCTCAACATATTAAAAAAGACACATTTTTATAACACTTGGTTTGCTGTTTCTGCTGCTAAGAAAGAGTTTTAGATTTTAAGGAATGGCAGTAGTGCTCATGCTGATTAATACAATGCCCTCTCACACATCAGCTGATACCAGTCTCGCTGTGTCTCTGAACTCAACAGGTGTACAGAGCAGAATGTTAGATTACAGACTACAAAGCCCATTGAATCATGGAAGCTCGAAGAGACTGTCTTGAAAATCTGGAAGCTTTAGTAATATGATTTCAAAGATCCTATTAAAGGAAATCTGAATTCAAATGACATTCTATTTGCATATATGGAAAGAGAGAACAGCTGATTTGATGCAACCCTGGTTAGATCCCTGTATCACCTCCTAGTGACCCTAAAGCCTTTTTATACCTTAGTGCCTTCGGCATCAAAAAATTACAACATAAGCAGTAAAAAGCAGTGATTTAATGGAGTTGAAAAATATGTACTCTGCATCAAGCATGATTTCTGAGTTATTACAAAGATGTCATCTAATCCTTTGTTTCCAGTTAATTTTGACTCAGGCCATACCAGTACCGGAGAAGAATTAGAATGCTCAGATTTAAAGTCAATTTTCCTAGGGTCAGAAAACCTTTTGTATTCATTCTTTAAAACTAGTCACACACGGATGTGCTGTAGGGAACGGCTATAACATCCTGTAGCTAATCAGAGCTTTAAAACGTTAACTGCAGTACAAATTATTTCGGCTCAGGCAGCTATTGGGGAGTGTCCATATGTCTGTAACTTTGAAGCCAACATGTAGACAATACTAGTGTCTAAATGTAAATAATAGCACAGCATGGTGATGTGATATGCTGCTGTCAAACATATTTTATACATCTAACGTTTTCCATTTCTCAAAATGTTATGAAATTTGCTTCTTTATGAATAAGAACTCCCAGAGCTAGCAGCTCAACAACACCTAGAACGTTGGCTTTTTACATTTTCACCCACTACAAAAGTTATCATCCATATTGCTAGTGTCTACAGAACCCAGTCATTTTTTCTATGTGACTATAATTATCATTTTGATATATTGAAAAACTGCACCATATCTTTTGTAGATGTAATTTGGCACCTGTAGAGGAGTATGCCAGAGATGTTGGCATGAAGACACACCTGGTGACCATGAACCCTTCCGTTGTCCAACGTGCCTTTGAGGACCTAGTGAATGACACCTGGAAAGATAAATTTATGCAGCGTCTGAAAAGTTTGAATGAAAGTATCCTGTGGATTCCAGCATTCATGGCTAAAGGAGGAGAGGAGCGTGTGGAGTGGGTCAATGACCTTATTATCAAACACCATATCAATGTGCACACAGCCTACCCCTCTCTGCGTCTCCTCCATGCGGTCAGAGGGTAAGAATTCTCCTTAAACTCACAGCTTGAGAAATTAAATAATGGTGATGCTGTACTGAATTATTTTTTTGTAAACCAATTCATAGACCATATAAACACCTGTGAAATAAGCCGTATTAAAATATTTCCCAACATACTAATAATGTACATGTTGCAAGTTTAACAAAATGGGAAAGTTAATTTTCAACTTGATGTAAGTTATTATTTTAGCTTCTAGTTTGCTAGTCTGCTATGTTTTTGCTGCTGAGAGTATTTTCTTCAACAAATTATCATTGGCAGGTTGTACTTTCCGTGGTGTTATCGTTTCCTAGTGATAAAGCAGTCAATTTTCCAGCTATCAATTAAGTATTATCTATTCATTGCAATAAGGTATGCACACAATAGTGGTTGCACAATTGACCACACAGAGCCAGTGCAAAAGAAATAATTTTATATATACCGTATATATATATATATATATATATATATATATATATATATATATATATATATATATATACTGTATATATATTCCTATCCAGACCAGACAAGACTGAAAACCAGCACCCCATGTTAAAATAAACTTTATTATTAAAGTCCAAATTGAAGCTGTTCCTTTATACCAGTGATGGCTAACCTGTGACACTCCAGGTGTTGTGAAACTACAAGTCCCAGCATGCTCTGACAACTATCAGCTAGTTATCTACTAGCAAAGCATGCTGGGGCTTGTAGTTTCACAACACCTGGAGTGTCACAGGTTAGCCATCACTGCTTTATACCATCCATAGCCATCCATAGCAGCTAGTCAAAAAAGACAGATAAGCAACATGATTGTTTTATTATATATAAATAAACTGCTTATCCACAACCAAGTGACCATTTAGGGGACAACGAATGTAATCTCAAAATCCTTGGAGGGTTATGCATACTTGCCTATTTCCTTGAAATACCCTGGAAACTCCTAAATTTCCGGTAGAGCAGGGCTTTTTCCTGAATCCTGTCCATTTCCTAGTGAAGTGGGCAGGACATCGGCCTCAATGACACATTTCACCATGAATTGCGCATTTTGGACCACCCCCACAGAGCAATCACAGGATACTGTATAGATGTGATGGGTTATTTAAATTTAAAAAAAGTTGAAAGAAATTACATACCCTACAGTTAACAAGATTAACTCTATTAACAATAATTACTATTTTTTTAATCTTATTTTAAAAAATTGTTTTATGACTGATTTTTTGGTGAGCTTTAAACTGTCCTTTTGAGATGAGGGCGGAATACACAGACAACACATATAGTAACTGTTCTGCACAGATTGCTTGGTAAATGAGCATAGTCATCCGATACACAGTGCCAAAACATTACAGGATGTAGATGTGTTTATATGTCTTTGTACATACATCCAATGTGTCTCTTGGGCCTACAAAGAAAGATACTGCTATTCAAAGTAACTACAACATTTCCCTTCTGGAGCATAAAGAATAATAGAACTGAATCAGTAGGAATGTAAGTAAGCTGAAGTATAAGGTTGCATAGAAGAAATGCTGTTACATTGAATGGTTATTATGACTACACAAAGAATTCTAAGTATAGAGTTTGCAAAATAAAGGCCGTGGGTCGGTAGATTGTGGAATTAAACGGATTTAGTGCAAGCACTGCAGGCTAGCAATTGTTTGATTTTTGTGCTTTTCTTTGTAAAGTAACTAAATGCATGCATCAACAGGGAACCACACAAGGCTTGGAGACCATTAGCTTGGGTATTAGCTGTGTACAGAGGTGAAGCTATTTATTCCAGTAGCATTAAAAAAAAAAAAAAAGATTCTTCTGACTGTAACTGACATCCCTTCATCTGTGAAGCTTTTCTGCAGTAATAAGCTCCTTTAAACAAGCACATTTATAATCCCAGCACTGTGGTCCTGCACTACCCCCTGTAGATAATGGTATTCACACTAGCCTTCATCCAGAAGAGCACTGTACTGTTTGTAGTGCTATGCAGTGCTGAAAGTTGGTTGTTTTTTATAATTGGGTCACTGAATCTCACAGACTTATCTCCAGGAAGCTGAACAGGGCATAAAAAGAGCCACATATAAGACTTTACTGTCAAGACTAAAAATACTGATCAGAGTTTCCATCTGCTATATCTCAGCATGGTAGAGAGAAATATGTCAAAGAAAGAATCTCACACAGCAGACTTGTAGGGATGCAATATTTTAATGCCAAAGAAGATATAAGAACATGTTTGTTAAGATGTTCTAATCCATGGTGTCAGGGATAGCCGCCTCTGTCACTTCTTGATTTAATATCCTATCATATATTCAAACAGTCAAACAATATATCACCTCTGTTTTGTCAGGAAACTTCTCCTAACTACGTTTACCAGTCACAAACTGCTCCCTGCGCACTTGTGACTTAGAAGTGTTTACTGTATGGGGTTACACACGGTTCCAGCACTCAATCTTCCTCTCACCTATTGCACAGGTTACTGGTTTGCTGAATCGCCCCCAAACAGCGCTCACACAACCACACCCACTTCGTTTTGCCACCATCTATTGAATAAGGGCAATAGGACCCAAATATACTGTCCCACACTTGTACACAATGATCACTCCTTGTGACACACAGGTTAGCAATGCACACACCAGTAATCAAAGGGTTAACACTTAACACCTCACGGCTCTGTGACATAATTGTACATGCGGGCACACACTAGGCTTGGTATACAAATGTTTTAACAATTCACACCTCAGCATTCAAAGGGTTAGCATGGTCAAGTTATATTCTTCATAAAAGGCAAATGGATTTGTTAGGAGCAATAAGGACAGCACTTTTTAAATTTTAGATTTCATATGTAAAAAGTACAATGCTTACAGATTATAGAAACAATTAATAAAGAATGACGTAACACACGTAGCAAAACATGCAAAATAATAGGATAAATTTCAGAGTATAAACTTACATACAAGTTGTAGAATCTGCACCAAAGGAAATTGGCTTGGAAGATGGACAGTTTATCAATGTTGATTGATTTCTCAAAAGTCTGACCATTTCTTGTAAGTGTTCTCATATTTTTAAAGACACTATTTTACCTTCCCCCTCCTACTGGGATGTGGTCTCCATGTGGGGGGGGGGGGGGGAGGCTGAAACACAGCATTACAACCACAATATACCTCTGTTCCAATGTTAAATGTAACATTTCTTTCCCATGGAGTGTCACACACACTCAATTTTGTTATTGATAAATCCAATACAAATTTATGAATTTATAGATACCAAACAGCATAGGTCCAGTGTAATAGCTGAGCTGATACTGATTTCCTCACCTTCTCTGCATGACAGACAGCTTTATTTGACGTATGGGCTGCCCTTCATCATGCTATTTATAAATATGTGTTTGATCACTAATTATATTGCTTGTAAGTTGCATTTTGGAAACTGAATTATATTTGTCTATATAAAATATAGCAAGCCATCATGTGGCCTCCTTGTGTAAGATCTCCTGCTAGGACTGGCTCCCTAGTATCTCTCTCTCTGGTTGTCAAAAAACTCTCCTATGCCAGGATGTAGTTCAACCCAGGGAGCCTTTGACGCTGACAAAGGTGTCAATGTTATCTTGTAAAACAGGGGTGTGCAGAGCCACAGAATAAATACATGCCTGTACTTCTGTCTTTACATTTTACACCTTAGCTTACAGAGAAGCTCAAGTTATTAATGGATTCATTTGATATATAATATGTACATTGCAGTCGCTTATGCTTCATTCCTCCAGTTATGTTATTGGTTAATCCTTATAACTGTACTTCCCATATGTTCACTACACATGGTCTCATAATAGAAAATACCATACTTGCTAATATTTGAACAGAATTCCCAAGAGTACCTTATTAAATGGCAGGTGTAGGCTGGACAAAATGTGGTGTTTTTTGTCACTTCTGTTTTATTTTTAAATCATTCTAATCAGGACAAACTGAAAACATGTCTTAGGGATTTAAATTAAACACCACCATCTTCCCCATTGGCTAGCATTGGGGAAGAGGAGTGTGTTTAAATATTTACATTTTCACTCACATTTTCCTTCTCCACCCCTGCCCCTTCCTACCTTGTATAGATTAGGATTAGAGTTTATGCCGACTACATGCCAATGATTGACTAGGAATTTATCAACACAACACAGCGCCATACTTCCAGATGCTGGCACGGAGGCACAGCATCTAGCAGCATTATGTGTGTGGTTATCACAGCACTGAGACTGACATCCCCCTCCTCTGCCCCCTGCTCCCCTGCTTTCTCTACACAAGGTAATAAGTTGAAGGGAGGGAAACAATTCATTATAGCGGTGGAGTAAGAGGGGGAAGGAAGTACAGTGAGTGGAAGAGTGAGGAAAGAAACACAGGGTGGGGGCAACAAAGGTGGGGAATGAATTACAGGGTAGGGAAGAGATGAGGGTTGAATTAGAATATGGAAGAAGAGGATGGGAGGAAGGAATTACAGGGTGGAGGTGAGGGAAGGGGAATAAATAGCAGGATTTTGTGTCTTGTCATGGTGTGTGGGGTAGAAGGAGCCTTGAGGCAGTATATGGGCTAAAAGGGGCCAGGAATATAGTGAGTGGAAGCTAAAGGGGGGACTAACAGGTCCAAGCTACTGGGTTGGGATAAAAAGGAGCCCGGCTGTTACTATGATGGAGAATACTTAAATGAAACATTTTTTTTTATAATGGTAACAATCCTCCTGGAATAGGGCATTACCAGCCATTGACGATGTGATCGAAAGTCCCAGCATTGGCATAGTGTAAGTGGCTAGTATTTGTCCTATTCTTTTGGCATTATTATTTATGGAATTTTCAGTTATCAGCGAGGCTAGCCGGTTCACGCAGGTGCTATGGAACTGAAAGCCAAGACTTGGGTTTTGAGTCCCATTTAGTAAAATAAATAAAATAGTATAAAATGGATTAAAATTATAATATATAAATAGAAAACCTATTGTTGAATGAAAAAAAAAAATGCTCTTTTAAAATAATAAAGCATTTTTCATTAATTTTCTTCTGTTATCACCATAACTGTTAAATAGGCTTCCCCATGAAGGCTGGAATGGCAATAGCTGTATAGAGAGAATCCCATTGTTTCCCAAGTAGACTTTACACATCAGTAAGTGGACTAGTTATTTATTCTAATGCATGTAAAGCAATGCATAAGGCATGCCTGAGATCCAATCAACTCTGCAAAGTTGTCTTTACATGAATAATTTTTAAAAAGGGGTATACAATATGGAATTGAAAATATTCACTGTATGGATTGTAATTCATGAACACAAGGGGCTTATTTTCTAACAGCAATACCACTTAAAGTGAACATTTCTCTTCACCACTTTTTGTCTACAAAAGGGGGATGTGAGCGGGAGGATCAATCAGAAGCCACAATGTCCATGATTGTAGCTGATCACTGGTCCTCTGTAAAAGGATCCATATTTAGACCTTATTTGCATACGTTATCTTCGTATTCCTCTCCTGGATACACTCGTTACTTAACCATAAGCTTTTCAACTTTCCCTCTTATGACACGCCTACTACAGTCCTTTAATCCTACTTTTCTGTATCACAGAGTTCTATATATAATATCTCCTCTATCAAGACATTATAAACTCATTCATATTCACAACACAGATATGTATGTATGAAATCGGATCTTTACAAAGACATAATAATATTATTTCAGAAACATAATCTTGCACATGGTACATATAATAATAGACACTCTTTGTGTAGGTACAATATCTTATTAATTCCTGGTTAATTATGTATGTGTACCTGCATGTATGTGTTTATGTATCTTAAAATTTATTACAATACCCATGTCGGCTGCATTGTCTCAACCTTATTCTTAATTGTGTATATGTATATATATATATATATATATATATATATATATATATATATATATATTATGTACAAAGATTTGATTTGCCTTCCCCCTCACACACACACGCAAACAAAAACAAAAAAATGCAGTTTCTTGGCGCTCCCATTTCATATTATATTGCACAGAAATGCCCCTCAATTCAATTTATGCAACACAGTACTGCCCCCAATTCAAATTATGTCACACAGTAGTACCTACCAATTCAAATTATGCCACAAAGTAGTGCCACCCCCCATGCCCTACCAGTTTATTTGATATTAAGGAAAGTAAAGCAAAAAAAATACACATTAAGGAGAGCAAAGCATAAAAAATGAGTAACTTTGCACCTGGGCCAAACCATGTAGCATGGAGGGGGAGGTAAATTTAAAATGTGGAGACAGATTTATAGTTGGGATAGGGCATGTCATAGATCAACTTTAAATTTCAGTGTAAAAATAATGCTATCAAGTATTTGTGTGCTACATGGAAAACAGCCAGTTTTTTCCATATATGCAAAATAATAAAATAATATGCACCCCTTGCACTGTAACATGGCTTTGTCCAGGAGAAAACTCCCTTATTGTTTTGCCTTACTTTCCTTTATGAATCAGGCCCTATATATTCCATAGAAAGAGGGGAAAAAAAACTGAGTGTATATTTCTGAGACAGAAACAAGCCTGTCTAGCAAGAATTTCCAGATTATCACTTTTTAAGCAAGCATAGCCCATGTCCTATAGTTTTTTAGCAGAAAGCAATTGAAGTAAAGTTAGAAATGGTATTTGTCATTGTAAGAAAACATCTTCTTCTGGGTTGGATAAACCAACTTTATTAATTTTACTTTTGTATTAAGTGCCCAGATCTCCACAAAGTTCATCTTTATCCATTCAGCTTTATACAAGAGATCCTAAAGTCATCCATTAACCTCTACATTTCATCATCATCATCATCATCACCATTTATTTATATAGCGCCACTGATTCCGCAGGGCTGTACAGAGAACTCATTCACATCAGTTCCTGCCCCATTGGAGCTTACAGTCTAAATCCCCTAAAATACACACACAGAGACCAAGAGAGACTAGGGTCAATATTGATAGCAGCCAATTAACCAATTGATAGCAGCCAATTAACCTACAAGTATGTTTTTGGAGTGTGGGAGGAATCCGGAGCACCCGGAGGAAACCCACACAAACACGGGGAGAACATACAAACTCCACACAGATAAGGCCTAGGTTGGGAATTGAACTCATGACCCCAGCGCTGTGAGGCAGCAGTGCTAACCACTTAGCCACTGTGCTGCTGATTTGCCCTTAACCACAGCAACCGTTTAGGATATTGGGGCTTTGTGTTGGTGACAATGTCTTCTTTAAACTCTCTCAGAAATTGTATTACCCATAGGAACCTAGGTAAACACTGCAGTGTACCAACCCTCAGTAACTTGACCATTACTTCAATCCAGGCAGCTATAGTACTTTGTTGTCTTATGAGAAATCTTGTACCCTAGGAATGCTTCCTCAGAACTAGCCAGGTTTGCCTTCTGAGAAAATGATTTCTCTACACAATAGGCAGGGCTGCCAAGAGGAATTCAGGGCCCCGGTACAACAAATTCATGGGCCCCCCCTTATAGTTGAGTAAGCAAAAAAAAAATTCATGGGTATGGTCACACATTTGGAGGCGTGGCAATGCGCCGTTGGGGCGTGGTTAGCACAATAAAATCACTAGGTCCTGAATTCCGCGGAGCGTGACATTTGTACAAGCACTCCTGACCTTAAGGACATCTAGCACCCTTGTGTAGTATAGGAAGAATGCAGTGTGTACAGAAAGAGTTCAGTCTTGGCCTGCGCCCACTGGGCTCACCAAACATTGACACTGTCCCTACTAGAATCACAACATTTCACACACTATGCTGCTCTGTCCTACCTGTTCTTCTCACTTTTACCACATGTGGCTGCTGGTTTCTTTAGTTGCGGCTTGTCTGGATCATGGAATGTTGGAGGACCTATTTGGAAAAAAAAATGGCTACATTTAGAAAATTACAGCCAGCCCCACCGTTAAATCAATAACATCCATGATTAATAATTAAGCCTTCCTCCAGCCCCAACATTAAAATAGTATTCCCATTACCCCGCAAACAAAATAGCAGCCATTAATTAGCCACCATCTACCTCACACACACTACATTGCCAAAAGCTCCGTGCCATCACACACACATTACTGTGCCCCTTTATCATCACCACGCTATGCCCCCTTATGATCACACTGCGCCCTTCATGCTGCCTTTGCCCCTTTCTTTAACCCCCTGTGCCATGCTGCTAGTCCCTCTTTTCTTTAACCCCCTGTGCCATGCTGCTTGTCCCTCTTTTCTTTAACCCCCTGTGCCTCTCTGAGTTTCTCCTTCCTTTTTTTAACCCCGTGCCATGCTGCTTGTCCCTCTTTTTTTAACCCCTCTGTGTCATGCTGCTATTGTCCCTCCTTTCTTTAACCCCTCTGTCATGCTGCTATTGTCCCTCCTTTCTTTAACCCCTCTGTGCCATGCTGCTATTGTCCCTCCTTTCTTTAACCCCTCTGTGTCATGCTGCTTGTCCCTCTTTTTTTAACCCCTCTGTGTCATGCTGCTTGTCCCTCTTTTCTTTAACCCCCTGTGCCTCTCTGAGTTTCTCCTTTTTTTTTAACCCCGTGCCATGCTGCTTGTCCCTCTTTTTTTAACCCCTCTGTGTCATGCTGCTATTGTCCCTCCTTTCTTTAACCCCTCTGTGTCATGCTGCTATTGTCCCTCCTTTCTTTAACCCCTCTGTGCCATGCTGCTATTGTCCCTCCTTTCTTAAACCCCTCTGCGTCATGCTGCTTGTCCCTCTTTTTTTAACCCCTCTGTGTCATGCTGCTATTGTCCCTTCTTTCTTTAACCCCTCTGTGTCATGCTGCCCCCCCCGTTTTCCTCCCTTCACTTACTTTTACTTCTCTCTTCCTAATTGTCTTCTCTGCTGCTCTGTGCTCCATTGCTCTAGACTGACTGAATGCTGGGCGTGACATGATGATGTCACACCCGGCATTCAGTCAGCCTGGAGCAATGGAGCACAGAGCAGCAGAGAGGAGGGACGAATGCGCAGCAATCATGTGAGTATGGTTTTGGTTTGTTTTTTTTACTACCCTGCTCCCCCCACCAACGGCCCAGCCCATCCCCCCGCCGCCGGAAAAAAAAGAAAAAAAATTAGTTTTGAAAAAATAAAATAAACAAATTGTCGGCGCGAGGGCCCGGGCCGGGCCCCCTGACATGCCCGGATAATTAGTACCTGCTCCCCCCCCTCTCGGCAGCCCTGACAATAGGTTACAGGTTTACTTGATGTAAAACCTCTGATTTATATATATATATATATATATATATATATATATATATATATATATATATATATATATATATGTTAACCCATGCATGATACTCATTCATTCTAGAAAATGTTTGTTCCCCGGGGGGATGTTAGGGCGGGGCGATTTAGGCCCCGCCCCCTTTCCGACTTCTGAGGCTGCCGGGGGCTGCACAGTATGTGCAGGTCCGCTCGGCAGTGACAGGCAGGGACAGTGTGCTGCCCGGCCACTCTGATTGTGTTTAAAACACAATCAGAGCAGCCGGGCAGCACACTGTCACTGCCAAACGGACCTGCACAGCCGTCGGCAGCAAACCCCTGCTGGGGGGGGGGCATTGCCCGATCGCACCCCCTGGATCCGCCACTGTACACATGTGTGTTCATGAGGTAAAATTACCTCACAAAAATGAGTTTGACCCCTCAACTCATCAATACTGTCAGTATACCAAATTTCAGCCCTTTTTGAGGGGTTTTTTTCCACACACACTAAGAATTTAGTAGGTCAGTTAACTCGTGCATGATGCTCATGCATTCTAGTCAAATCAAGCTACTTAAGGTGTTAAAAAGGTTCTTGTCATGCATTTGGGCCATAGCCCAGGCCTCAACCACCAACCACTCCCCACTGTCACCCCCGGCAACCACCAACCACTCCCAACTGTCACTTCTCCTTCAAGAGATATATATATATTTTTTTTAAATCTTTATAAACACTTTTAACAATTAACAAATTAAATTAACAAATTAAAAACATCTTAGTATACCAAATTTCAGCCCTTTCTGAATTTTTTTTTCCACACACACTAAGAATGTAGTAGGTCAGTGTATAACTCTGCCCAGCAGGTGGCGCTGCAGCTTGGTTTTATTTTTTTCACACACAGACAGACTAACACACGCCACTAGACATTTATATATTAGATAAGCATGTTTATATTAACAAAATGTGCATGTGTGGGAGGCCCTAGAAAATGATGTTGAATGGCATACACCTTTAATTTTTTGAACCCCCTTTACACATTGCAGTTTGTCAGATCCAGTATCCACTATTACTTGTAATTACATATTTTCTAATAAAGTTATCACACCCTGGTTAGTACTGCATGTAGTCCCTGTGTCATTGAGTATCTCAGTGTACCTGGAGATAAGGGGGTGATAAATTTCACAGTTAGGTTAGGTTAGTCTCACATCTTCTCAACCACAGTGTCTCCACTAGGTTTACAGATCTTGGCAAGGTCTACCAGTGGTTGACTCTGGGAAACACCCGCCCAACTCACAGTCACTGGTGATGACTCAAACACCATTAAAAGGGGAGAGGCCACTTGGCATTTTTATTAAATGGTCAGGTAACTGAAAGGTCAGTAACTTAATAAATAAATAAAAATAAGTATTTAGTAAATAACAAGTAAGAAAAAGGACTCTGTACTTGACAAGGATTAAGTGGCTGAGATAACTGTAACTATGAAATGTAAATAACATATTGTGTATATAAATAATGTAAATGAATGTAAATAACATATGGTGAGACAACAATACAATTTCAGTGCAAATGATTAATTGAACAATAACACAATGATATAGTATTCAATAATGACGCTGGGTAACAACATGCAATAGAAGAATCAGAAATGGCAATAAGTACAATGGCATTTAATCAAATATGACAGTGATGATTAGTTTAAACAATTCACATCCATAAAACACTTAATTTATGGTGTGGGCTTAATGTAGACAGTGTTCACATTTAGAACTACAGGCATACCCTTAAAGCTAGCTAAGCTCTTTTTAAGGGGACATGATTGAAATGGAAAAATTTAGAACATGAAAAATAGCGCTCTGGGGTAACAGCAGAAAGTGTTGAGAGTCACTACAATGACTTATGAAGACAATATTTAAAATATACACTGACTCCCTTTATCATAAGTGCAATGAAGAATGTGACTCTCTCTCTTTAAGATAAGCATGGGGTTTAGAGTCCCAACAATAATACTTTGGGTAGTACGGTGGTAGTCATTTCACTGACTACCACCAGCCCGATACTACTTAACCTGACATGGATTACCCGACCGCCACTTTTCCTACATCACTGTGAAGCCGAATGTTTATTATACTGATTTGAAAGAACTGCGATCACATAACAAAGCGACAGCTGTAAATGACGCAAGTTTTACAGCCGACAGCATTATTTGTGGGTTTAAAGGGATTATTTAAGGAGGCGTGGGGACGGTGGGGTCCACAATGTATTTTAGTAATGGTTTTCAATTATAGAGGCAGCGCCTCCTTAATCCCTTTAAGCCCACAAATAATGCTGGCGGTTGTAAAATTTACGTCATTTACAGCTGCCGCTTTGTTATGTGATCACAATTCTTTCAAATCAGTATATTAAACATTCGGCTTCACAGTGATGTAGGAAGAGTGCTGGTTGGGTAATCCATGTCGGGGTAAGTACTATCGCGTTTATCAGCCTCGCTTTAACGTACCACACCCAGGTTGTAACCCACTGAACAAGAATAAGCACAGATATAAGTGGAAGATGACGGGAGTAGTAATCAGGCATTGGACAGTTCAATGCTAGGCTTCTAGCTCAGGCTGACTTCATACTGGTAAATAGCCCCATTCATGGTGCTGTGCTTATGTAACGGGTCACTCAAAACTGATGTGAACAATTCTGGAAATCTGATGGGCTCTTGACATATAAATCAAAGGCCTTGATGTGTTCCCAGTGGCTCACTTTAATAGGCTGTAATGTGTACGTAGTAGCACAGGCAGGCACACTGAATAACTGATCAGGATACTCTGCAAACAAATGGAACAATTCTGGACCTCTCCAAACTGGACCAGGATTCCCTCTGTTCATCTGGACATTCTCTGGCCCTCTAGACTGGGCCTGGACTCCCTCTGGACTGTGCCTGGGCTCCCTCTGGTCCTCTTGACTAAACCCAGACTTCCCCATGTCCTCTGGACTGGGCCTGGCCTTTATTTTCAGTGTAATGGCGTTGCCCTCACTGACTTTGCTTCTCTCTGCAACATATTTTTCAACAGTACTCACTCTCTCAGCAACTGTTGTGCTCCCTGGCAGGCTTAGTGTATTTAGTTGAAAATATTTTTCCTCTCCATCAGCTTCGCTTGGAGAGGCCACACTCCCACATATCCTTCTATGGTAAAAAAAAATTTCCTGCAACTGGCGAGCTCTGACATTACCTTCCTCTTCTCCACTCATTTATGCTACGAAGTGTAGTTTCCAGTACCCAAGGAAGCATTGGATTGCCCACAGTCAGCAGCTCCCCTGTTGCTAAACTCACCACAACAGTCTCCCTGAGCAGGTGAGTACTGGGTCAGGGGGCTACATACGTAGGAAAATTTAGTGTGTATACGTTTTTTGTATTTTCACTTCCTTGCTTCCATCATGAGATATCACACCCTCTTGCACCTTTTTGGTGATCAAACCATATCACAACCAGGGCCTGATCAACCACTAGGCTGACCAGGCTGCAGCCTGGGGCGCTGGGTCCCGGGGGGCGCTGCACTGTGGGTATTTTTTTTTTTAAAAAAAAAAAAATATTTTTCATTTTTTTTTGGGGGTGGGGGAGGGGGGGGGGGGTCGCCGCGGGGGGGTGGAGGGCTCGATGATCAAAAGCATTGGTGGTCAGTGGTTAGCAACACACAGCCAATCGCCAGGCTGCCTGTTGCTGTGCAGCAGACAGGAAGCAGGACGTCTTCACTTCCTATCTGCTGATCTGAGGAGAGGAGCGACGCTGGCACAACTACAGGTAAGTGAAGGGGGGAACTGCCCTGCATATCTATAGGGGGGGGGAACTGCCCTACATATCTATAGGGAGGGGGGGGGAACTGCCCTACATATCTATAGGGAGGGGGAGAACTGCCCTGCATATCTATAGGGAGGGGGAACTGCCCTGCATATCTATAGGAAGGGGGGGGGGACTACCCTGCATATCTATAGGGAGTGGGGGAACTACCCTGCATATCTATAGGGAGGGGGGGACTACCCTGCATATCTATAGGGAGGGAGAGGGGGGACTGTCATGCATATGTATAGGGAGGGAGAGGGGGACTGTCATACAAATCTATAGGGTGGGAGGGGGGGCTGCCATGAAAATCTATAGGGAGGTAGAGAGGTTGATATGTATGAAGGAGGGCAGAGGAGTGGGGCTGATATATGTGACTGGGGGAGTTTTGATGTGACGGGGGGGGATAGCTAGCTAGCAGAGTGGAGGTAAGGAAAATAGCTGCAAGGGGGATGGATGCAGGGTGGGAGGTAAAGAAAATGGCTGCAGCAGGGGTTAAGGAAAATGGCTGTGCGGGGGGGTTGTGGTTAAGGAAAATGGCTGCAGGGGCTTTTTAAAAAATAGAGCAGCTTTGGGGGGCAGAATCTCATGATTGTGTGGTGGTCACATGGGTGGTCTCAGCAATCACTAGAATACTAAATATTAGTGAGATGGGGCTGGTAGAGGTTTGTATTTGATTGACAACAAATATTCAGATATTGCTTATATATGCCTGTCCAATGGGGTACTTTTAGCTGGCCATAATGGAGTGCTTTGTTTTAACTAAAGGGCCTAATCATTCAGGGTTTGCATTATAATACATTTTTGCATTTTCAAAAAAGGACGCCAACTTTCCAGAAGCCAACGAGAGGATAACAAAGTTGCAAGAGAGAAGAGCAAGGACAGGTAAGAGACAATGGCACAATCTGTCTAAATTTGAATGCTGGAGAATACACCTGAACATTCATATTCAGGAGTGTTCCTATACACCTATATATTCGGAGGAGGGGGGGGCGCTGCGGCCGTATTAGCCTAGGGCCCTGATCACAACACACTGAGGGCTGCTTGCATCAAAATCATGCTCAGTATCGGTGATTGAAATTTCAGTTCCAAAATTCTTGCATTAATGTGGAGTCTTCCTGAAGTCTGTAATATGAGATTGCATATTGTCGTTAAACCCTTAGGGATTCCTGACCTTCGATCCATTTGCATCATGTTCTCTTACAGACTGCCACCTGATTGCTTTGCAAACCTGCCTCCCGAAAAACAGGAGATTGAAACGCGTCGATATGTTCGAAGTGGAATGCTTCTTTGCGCGTGTCCATGCTGGATGTCGTGTTTTTCACAATTGATTTTGTTTCATAATGAAACTATTTTTATTCCCTGATTTAGGAGGTTCCCGATTTAATTGTGGCCATTTTCATTTAACATGTGCAAAATTGTTGGAAGCACCACACTACTTGTCATTTTACAGGTGGAGCTGTTGGGAAAACAGACCATTGCCATCTTCCATGTTGGGCATGGTGTACATTTAGATTGGTTTCAACAGTCACATCCTGTTCTCTAAATTATGCAACTTTTTTTCAGCAAGTGCTACTCTCTCTAGCGCTGAATTCATAACTGTAGTATCTTTGTTTGCTCCAAAATGAACAGCAGTATCTGAATTTCTCCACAATCATGCAGAACAATTTTTCTGGGGTCCCTGGAGTCTGATCCTTGGTCGCTTTTCTACGCATAGCTTGAAGCCTACTTGTTACGAGACACGGCAGTGCCCCAAGCCACCGCAACTCACTGTGTACACTTGGGCTGCCTCCCGGCCGTCGCCATGATGACCGGGACGTCACTTCTGTTTTTTCCCGGCCGTCACCTAGGCGACGGCCAGGACGCTCTGCTTGATAGTGCAGTGTCCCAGCATGGCGAGACAGCCGAGCGCGCGCACACGTTGATCAATTAAGTACAGCCTACTGAGGCTGATTAAAACTGGTGTGCCTCCTTAGTCTTCATTGGCTTCCCTATGTATTTAAGGCAGGGAGGGCTTAGCCTCCCTGACAACTATAGTGCGTATACTTTGCATTGCTACAAGCTCCTGTGTTCCGTATTACCTTTTGGATCCTTTTTTTTTTCTTGCGATTGACTTCTGTTGTGACTTTTGGCTAGTTTATGGACCTTGCTTATAATTCGATTGCCCTGACCTTTGTCATGTTGGATATCCCTGTTCGCTGCCAGCCCTGACCCTTTGGCCTGTACCAGACTATTCTGATTGCTACGGACCCCTGACCTCAGCCTGCTTCTGACTACCCACTACCATCCTGTCTACTGCCTCCTATTTCCTCACTGTGGTATTATTTCAGACCGGGGGACATCTGAGTACCTATGAGCATGACAAGCTATATGGGAAAGTCGGCTGCTATAGGCAAAGACCTCTATTGCTGGTTCTACAAGCTCATGATAATAGCCGCTGGCCTTAACACTACTACATAGAGACAAAGACAGTTGACAGAATTTCAGGAGTTATGTTTACTATATCCTGTTGCTAACTTCATGAGAATCTCTCCTCATCATGATACTGACCATTTTAAGGAGTGGAGCTCATAATTTGAACATTTACATGTATTGTGGGAGCATACTGAATTTGTTACAGTGTACTTCATATTATATCACATGAAGGTAATCTATCAATTGTGGTGTCACCTACGAAATGTAACCACAATTTTTTAGCAGAAGTATATCTTTGAGGTATCTTAGAGTTGAACATGCTAGCCTTAGCCAGATTTTGAATGGTAATAAATTCTATATCTGCTTGGGTGTGCTGCGCGCCTCCAAGCAATTGCTGAACAATCCTCTTGTTTCTGTTTCTGTGGGATGGAAATGATAGAAATTTATCCCCCAGGGCTGTATATGGATCGAGGCAGACCTGATTCAGATACCTAGAAATGATGCTGTTGACGTTTCAATCCCCTGTCCAACTATGGCATGATTCAAAGCTGTATGTGTACTGTATTTCCTTGTATTTTGTGATATGTAGATCCTTTTCCTCAAAAAGCAAGACTAAAAAAAAGGAGCAGTTAAGCAATGTAATTCTATCTTCAGATTTGCAAAACCCTACAATAACTATTCCTTTACTTTCTATGTACCTTTCCCTTCTCCCAGCCTAAAGGGTGAACATAATCACTACAGAAATCCTCTCAGAATTCTCTTGTGAAAGTATAGAAACAAGGTTAAAGTACTGTAGGCAACTCCTTTGGAAAGACTAAGACAGCGCTGAAACTGATTGAGATCAAACACAATGCTGAATGGATAATAAAGATTTAAGTCACATACCAAATATATACAATATACATGCCATTTAAAAAATAATATAAAATCCTCTGCTGGGGGATTGAATATATCTCGAGCTGAAATGTCCAAAGACAATTAATGTAGAGATTAAACTGCGCAATATAAGTTATATTCATATAATGAAACATTGCCTATGGCTATGAGTATATAGTCAATGGGTGGACAAGGAGAAGTGATTGGCTTACAGTTTTGTAATGGGAGAAATAGACAAAGTCTAAGTAAACATTACCGCTGTACAGATCACAGATGGTAAGTGGTGAGGTGTCTTTAATTATCCGGCTGTAGTAATTAACTCCACATGACCAATCTGTAGGTTGCAGCTACATGCTTAGATGCCGATCAATGTCCCGGAGGAGATGTATGTATGATAAACAGCCCATCCAATGGCGCAAACCTCCACAGATCAAGATGGAAAAGGGAAACAGCAGTGAGTATATAACACAAGTCAAACAGACCTTTATGACCCAAGTCAGCCCTGTCCAAACTCCTGATTTAACATGTGATTTCCATGGTCCTGGGTTGAATCAATAGATTTATAGTATATATCGCAACCAAACGATTTCTGATGCGTTTCTTTGCCCTCCAGGCAATTTCTTCAGAGGAAAAATACATATATGTGTGTAAGTCTCATGCAGCTCGTGGTAATGAAACAGATCTGCTTGTGGGATCCTTATATACTCCTCAGTTTAATGACAACAGGCACAGCTGTGTAGTGGTCATGTGAAAAACAAACCAGTGATAAATTAAAGCTATACTTCAAATCCTTCAGCATTGAGTTTGTTAATAAGTGTGTGTGTGTGTATATATATATATATATATATATATATATATATATATATATATATATATATATTATGTGTGTGCGTGTATAAATGGGTACCCTAATACAATATTATAGGTAATCCTGCTAATATATACGTGTATAAATGGATGTAGTGTGCAGGCTAAAACCTCCCCTGCACTTATCCTAAATCTAATTAGTGACCGATTTTGATCTTATTCTCATCACTGTATGCACACTTCATTATCACAAGTCCAATGTACAATTCTGTTCACATAGAATATCCTACATGACATATGTCGAACCAGATGTAAATATAATATATATATATATATATATATATATATATATATATATATATGTATATATAATTATGCGAGGATGATCTCTGAATTGCTTACATCCATAATTAACATACATACAATAAAAATACATATAGATAAAAAATTCTAATATAAATTATTTCTTATAATAGAACTAATGATGATAAATATTAAAAAACACAAAGAATGCAGATAAGCTAATGATGAAGCTAATGATGAAGACATCAGGCGCAAGCTTTTTAACACCTATGCTCATACATTGTGGTAGATTTGGCATCCACCCTCTTGAGCCACAGAGAGGGCAGTTGGTTTGAGCAGAAAAGAAGACCTTGGGCTAGATTTACTAAGCTGCGGGTTTGAAAAAGTGGGGATGTTGCCTATAGCAACCAATCAGATTCTAGCTGTCATTTTGTAGAAAGTACTAAATAAATGATAGCTAGAATCTGATTGGTTGCTATAGGCAACATCCCCACTTTTTCAAACCCGCAGCTTAGTAAATCTAGCCCCTTGTCTCACAAAGGAAAACTGACTGATTCAACCATATATATAAACAACTATTTCTCAGAAATCTTATAATCAGCCATTAAGCTCTATATTTTCATTCAGTCCACTAGGGCTCACAGTATTTAGATGGTGTATTAAGTAGGTTTCTTGTCTATAAAGTCTGTGAAATCTATCACCACCTCGTATTGTGGGTTTTAGAAACTCAATTCCTAAAATTTCTAAATCCTTAGGATTTGAATCATGCACTTCATCAAAATGTCTTGATACACTGTGCGACATGGACTTATTGAGGACATTACGCCTGTGCTCCAAAAAGTGTGTTTTTAATGTTCCAACTGTCCTACCCACATACATTTTGTTACATTTACATATTAATACATACACCACATATTTAGTGTTGCAATTAATACAGCTGTAGGCAATTCCTAGCTGGTTCACTACATTAATCACATTGGTTTCTCAATATACCAAAGTGTTGGAGCACTACAAGGAGCAAGTCTCTGTCCTTCTCTATTTATTTTATTTATTTTTATTACAATTGAACTACATCAGGACAGAAGAAAGTAGATTCCACATGGATTTAGGAAACTAATAAAGAGGCAAAATAGGGGTTTTGGAGAGTATTAATTTTAGATAAAATAAGACAACATTTACTTTGTACATGTGTTACTGCGTGCCAGAGCATGCTGGAGCTTGTAGTTCTATAATCACCAGCATGCCCAAACAGTCAGTGGTTTAGGATTACTATTATTCTGGCATCCACCCCCCCCCCCCCCCCCCATTCCATGCTGTCCAGTCTGGGGCTGGTTGCCGCTTTTGCAGGGGGCTTCATACTCATCTCACTGCTTTGGTGCTAGTTACGGTACTTATTTTAGGGGAAATACACACATTTGCTTTTTTGTTTTAACTTAATTTTTACATTTTTTATAGGGCAGGCATCATTAACTTGATAACCGTTGTATCTTTACTCTGGCTGTATCGAGATATGGTCATCCTGATTTGGCCACATATTGACAGTGTATTTTGAGTTGCATGTATCTTAAAATACATATAACTCAAAAGACACACATAATGCTACAATTTTGCAGCCATAATTGTACCACCCAGAATTGTGCAGTACTCCAAATCATGTTCTATACACATATGAGTAAACATTATTCTAACAAGTAGCCAACATTCCCAGCTGCTGACTTGAAAATAAAATGTTCCCTTCAGTATCTATAGTGGTGTAAATTGTGTGATATCATTGGACAAGTTGATGACCAAGAGCTTGCCTAGTCTTGCAGTGTACAGACAAGATGATACCAGTTTCTCCTAAGAGCTGTGAATGAAAAAGTAATCAATTAGTTTTGTGTTTTGCTTCTGGTGAACCACAGGCACATCACTCTATAGAAGGCCCTTTCCAGCCTACCTGCCTGGAGGGATAGTCTATTCCAGCCATATGTGTTCTCTACAACCGTAATTGAATTAAATTTATTCCGTAGCAGATGCTTGCTTTCCTGTTTTCATTCTGTGCTGCCACAGTCAATTATTTACTTAACTCATCTCTGGAACACACATCAAGTTCTCCTTGTGATAGAAGATTCCCCTGGCTGAGTTTTATTTCTCCAAATGGTTGTGATTGGCTTATCTACCTGTGCACCTGCTCACAGGAGCCTGGCGGAGTGGCCGGGACTTGGACATTTCTTTGTATTGCATTTAGTAATTGAAGGATGCAGTGAGCCATCCCTCACTTTCTATTAAATTTCTAGGTATAATCTGTTTTTCAATATAAGAGAAAGGGATAAGTGTCAAGCATTATGTGTAAAGGTATTTGGGATATGCAGAGTCTGGTTTAATGAGGTACCTGCTGTTTAATTCTTGGAGGAGCATGTTTTATCTCTTCTGGAAAGACAGGGGTTAATGACGTCTGCTCTCTGTGAATGTCTTTTTGGGATAGATGATAACTATTTACTGGTGATGTGTCATATCCATCCTGTCTTCCATTTTCTGTGTCAGGTGCAATTTGCTTCTGAAACATTTGACATAGGATTCTTACCGCAGGTCAATGCTTTACCTTAGTTTATACCTCATTCGAACCCTTTGTTGCATAAATATGTTTAGAGAGGCCCCAACATTAACCAGCAATGTGCTAAATATATGCTACTGTTCTATTATGGTTACACCTACAGTATGTATTGCTTGTGCAGTTCTTTTTGTTAACGAATTGATGCATTTTGTCTATATATCTTCTTTATATGGCATAATGCAATTCACACACCATCAGATATAGGCTAGTTGATGAACACAGTAAAGAATAACCTAATTCCATAATTCCAAGGCCACTGGAATGACAGGTTGCTGATTACATTACATTGCCCACATAAAGAAGACTGAACGAGTAAGTAGTAATAGGGTATAATTGGCAAGATGTGATATATTAAGTAGTGGTGCCATTATTGGAACATGTTTTCTTATCCTTGTTATACCACAAATCCTGCAGGTGTTCTCATATGCCATATAGGAGTCTGTCCTGTCTGACGCTATGGGTCTGTTTTGTTTGATGAATGCTGGAAAGTGGAAATCCTCCAATAGATCAGTTGAAAAGTTAAACAATAAGATAAATATAATTATAAATTGCACTTACAATTTAGTAGTGATTTAAGGCATAATTTAAACACTATTTTTCATATGAGAGGTTGAAGACTCTTCTATATGCCAAAAAGTTCCTAAAAATAATAAGGAGGTATCCAACAGATCAAATGCAAGTTGGATTTTAATAGATAACAATTTAATTTAAGTTACAATTTCTTAGTAGTTAGACAGTATTTAGACTATCTCTGTTCCCTATTACTTGTTTCAGAGGAACAAATTTACATACTATGTTAGATAGAGGAACACTATAGTATAGAACTACTAAGACTTTATTTTATTGTTTCTACTACTGAAAACTCCAAGGACACTGTTGGGAGATAGATGCTCGGTCCAGGTGATCCTGTATTGGAATAGGATACAAATAACATTACTTTTGTAGATTTTTATACACAGATTTTTATAACACAATTAACATAGAATGGATACTAGTGGTGTGCAGTGTAAGTGTCAAAGTACTGTTGGGCACCAGACCATCACAGACCAGAAAAATAACATGTTTACTTTATTTCAAACACCTTCTCCTCCTGCACATATCGTAAAACGTTTGCAATGGATATAATCTCAAATGAAAAACTCCTCCATAGTGGTTATAAGCACAACTTCTCCCAAAGGCATATAACTTCAGTAGGTGTTATTATTTTATAATGCTCTTTTACTAACCAACAGACCTCTTGATTAAGTCCAATATGAACCATTACACATCTGCATACTTGGTGTTGCTAGGTGCAGTAGTTACTCTCTGAAGATACTTGGCTCTTTCACAGCTGTCAGCACACTGTGGGCACGCTTCAGTGGTTCATGTTCACATTTCAACAAGGAATGACCAACAACCCACTATTCAGGGATTCTCCTTGCCACGGTGCACTCCATTCCACACAGGGGCTCTCTTACTCCAGCCCCACTGCTGCTGCTGGCCACACTACATTTTCAAATGTTATCCCGATTTCCAGGGAATCTTCAATGCTTAGGGATTACATTACAGTAACTAGTTTAATTTCATTGCTACTCAGACAGACCTCTTCCATACATCCCAATAGCCAGGGACTCAGCCTCAATTGTTGCTACAGTTATAAAACCACAGGACTCCGAAAACATCTCAATGTGGGGACTCCTTTCTTCCAGAGCAGTCAGCTGCCTAGTTACAGCAATTCCCCCCCTCACAGTATGAGGTTCTTTTCAAGAGGGCTCTCTTACAGGGGAACCTCCTCCCCTAATTCAGCTCCTGCTAGCAACGCAGTCTTTGCAATGACCTCTCCCTCCCAATACGGGGGCAGTTTACATTAAGATTCATCACAGGGTCCTCTCTCTGATCACATGGGGTTTTCAACCAATCACACTCACCCCTTCCAAGGGAATGTCTCTCCATCCATGCCTCTCTTCTACTCATTGTCATCCAGAGGCTCTGTAATCTTTTTGAGAACTTTGCTGATGATGTCTCCCCCCCTCTTGTCCAAGTACAGCTCTCATGCACTCTTCCATTCCTCCATCCTCTCATCTGCTTGATGCTCCTTCTCGGGTACCCCTGAATGTGAGAACCTCCCTCTGTAGCTACCCTCTCTCCAAGGGGCTCTCATTAGTTTGGGAGCAGTACATTACCCCTTATGGGGTCATTTCTGGTGTCCTCGCAGCATTTGCTATGCGCCCCCCCTCCTCAATAAATTGGGGCTCTTTCTAATCCCATTACTGGGATCTATAGTTTGCACCTCACAGGGACCCAGTATCCTGACTACAATACGGCTACCAACCACCCTAACAGCTGGAAGCCAGAGTATCCAACTCTTAATCTTCCATTTGTGGTTTCCCTCCTGCTGTTTTGGTGCCTAGAAGTCTGGTATAGTCTCAGGAAGAATAATAGCTTCTCAAACTAGTTGTTGATAGACTTAATCCTGGTTGAATAAGAGTTCCTCCTTGTTTTAACCCCTTTCATGATTTGGTGACATGAAAAGGGGTTCTGCATGGTCCAGACTTCCTGTTCTTTTTTGGGGTGAAGGGGGTAACTTGGCCAGGAAATAGTACATCCACTATTTTGGAATCTGATGTGATGATTTAGATGAATATGTGTATCCTTGTTACGACTCTGCCTATACTTTGTATGTGGCAGCAGTACCTCAATTCCACCAAAGGTGCTGCTGTTCTGCCCTTAAACTTTACACCTTGCCTGTAGGAGTTAATCTTCTTACCTGATTAGTACTGCATCTTTCTCACAGCTTCATATACCTGCCTCAATCTGTGCTATGTGCAGTTCATCGTTTATACCTGGCTACTGCTTGTCTCTCATTTATCTCTGTTCCAGTTTTGCTTTACTACTGTCTGATCTCCCGTTGTGACACTCTGCTTGATTACCGGACCCTGCTTGTTTGCCTGTTGCCCTATCCTCTGCCTGATTACTGGATTGCTTGTTTGCTTGTGACCCTGACCTCTGCCTGGCTACTGGATAATGCTTGAACTCCTGTTGCCTTGAACTCTGCCTGGTCACTGGACTCAGATAATCTGTCTGTTACCCTGGACTGCTTCGTGCCTCTGGCAATCTGAAATCCTGTTCCCTGTCTCCTTAGTCTGGAGACTTGTGCATCCTGGCAATTGGGTAACTCAATATCCTTGTTCCTGCATTCAAACTGTATTTGTCATTGCTTGGAACCTGTTGCTCTGTGGACTATTCCTACCATTCATCACAACTGTTCATATTTATGTATTGGAGTTATACCTGTTTATTCTGCTACCTGAAAATCTGCATATTTCACAAACTGAATGCTTGTTCGCATATTTTGCCTAAATAAAGATACTTGGTTTCTATACTTCTGTTGCCGCTTCCTGAATTCGCTAGGAATCATAACAATCCTACCTGGCTTTATTTAAGAATAAAGTGGGCATCATTAAGTCCATCCTAATAGAATTTGTCCTCGGTTTTATTAATCACTACTGTGATTAATGAAATTCAATTAAATTACTTATTCCACTAAACAATCCACACAAGCTTAATACATTGTAAATGTTAAAAATGACAAATGAGAAAGATGGAGCCTGTCTGACTCATCATGTCACACTCCCTATGTGCAGTTTTGTACATTGACTGTACTGTTATTTCAGTAAAACAGGCACATATTACACACGAGACAGAGGAAATATAGGCATTAACTTTGCTTGTTGTATATTGCCTACAAAAAGTGTTGTAGACAGGCCATACACATAGTCCTTTGCTGTATACTGTGTAGTGTATATGGTAGTGGCCTTAATTATCTTTCCTTCAATTAAACGTCTATGTAAATGGTTTTGGTGTATTCCTAGTGAATGCTGTCCTCAGAATGATTCAAAGTTTAGAGAAGTGGTTGGAATGTAAGAATGTTGCTAGTGGTTTAAGGGCCATTGCCGCTTTAAATACAGAAATCTTCATGTCGCTCTGTTTTGTGACGTACAACTTATGTTCCGGCATGCAGTATCTTCGCAGCTTCTAGCATTCTGGATGGAGGGTTGTCGGAAATGTTCTTTGTTTGTTTTAATGTAAGTCTGCATTTAATCAATGTCGCTGTTCTAGTAATCGGAATTTGTTTGTCTATATAGTCAGTAATACACGTGTCATAATAATGAGTACCACTGCAAAAACTAAATGAGTGAACTGTGATTCATTTTGCAAAGTGACTAGGCCCCCCAAACTAGTCAATATCCAACAAATCCAACCATGCTCACTTGTTTTACTCATCTCTCAGGGTCCAAGCCTGAAAAATTCCAAGGTGTAGCCATATTGTTCTTCACATTTCCACAACAGGACAAATTATACCACTTTCACACTTTCACACTGCTGCCCTGGCAATATCCCGGGTTTATGAACCTGGGATATTGCCAGGTACCAGTGCAGGACACCCAAGTTCCCAGGTAGACCGTGTTTACACTGAACACGGGTCTGCTTGGGTCTTCCTGGCAACTTCACAAGAGGAGCTTTGTGTGTCTCCTCTTGTGATGTTTTTGTTTTTGTTTTTTTAAACTGTAAAATAGATTTCGGTGAGACCTGGGTTGAAAAACCTGGGTCTCACCGTATAAACTGGAGGCTACCCATGTCGGACCCGGGAACAACCCTCCAAAAGACCCGGGTCTAATTCCCGGGTCATCTGACCCGGGAATTAACAGAGGACCCGTTCCTACTCAGCCTCGACCCAGGTCATCTGGGCTTGCCCCTGCAATAACTTGGGTTTTTGAGGCAGTGTGAACGGGTTTTTATAGATACTATTTATTAAGCCATAAGCAATGTGGGTTCAGCTTTTCTGCATAGTTTAGACATTTTTAAGTAACATAGCAATTTAACAAATGCCTAACACAGGAGATATCTTGCATTAGGCAAGGTATTGCATAATGCCACAGTCCCCACAATTTTCATTTGGGACTGCGGTCTGGTTATATTTATCAAGCACTGAAAATGTTGGCTCTTTGAAGCTTGGCTGCGATGACTAATGCCATCTTCAGATGGCATTAGCCATTCATTCCTATCTGGATAGAATCGCAGGAGAGGGATTTTCGTATCCCTCTCGAGCAGCCTCCCTGCTCTCCTTTGCATTACTGTGCATGTACAGTAAAGACACCAGGGGGTAAATGAATCAAGGACTGATTTTTATGCTGGCACTTGGAGAACGACAAGTGCCAACATGCCCAGACATCCATGGCTGACTGAGACCTGTAGTACCACAAAACAAAGTGTTAAATAAGCCACAACTCCCTGTTTCAAACTACAACATTTTAATAAAAATAATACAACTCTAATAAATACACTAAACACCCTCGTTCATACCACATATATTTATTAAAAATAAGAAAACCCCAATATACTTACCAATCAGATTTCTTCTTCTTTTGTCAGCAGCTTTTAATCCAAAAATGCTTGTAAGCCATGTCCCAAAATAAATTTGTAATTCCAAATGTCCCTGCTTGTTAATATCTTCTGTTGTTGTTGCTTGCAGTCTTTTGTTCTTTAGGCCAGCAGGGCCCCCTTATTTGTAATCCAACCCGTAACATGCTTGTTTAAAAAATAAAAAAAAATGACAGACGACATAGGAACAGCTTGTAAACTGTACAAGCTCCAATACTCAATGACTATAACAGAGCTGCAAGCCCTGTTTATAGTCTGAGGGATTTTCCCACGCTGTCATGGGGAAATTCCTTAGACTATAAATAGACTTCGTGGCTGTGCTAAACTCATTGCGTATCGGAGTTTGTGCAGTGTACAAACTATTCCTGGATCGTCTGTCATTTTTTAAAAGATTTTAACCAAGCATGTTCCCATAGATTGTAAGCTTGCGAGTAGGGTTCTCTTACCTCTCTGACCTGTATGTATTATCCAGTATTGTTTTATTAATGTTTGTTCCCAATTGTAAAGTGCTACGGAATTTGCTGGCGCTATATAAATAAATGATGATGATGATGTTCTAGTTTGGATTGCAAATGTGGGTGCCATCCTGGCCAAGAAGAACAGAAGGTATTTACAAGCACTAACATTTGGAATTGCAAATGTATTTTGGGACATGGTTTACAAGCATTTTTGGATTAAAAGCTGCTGACAAAAGAAGAAGAAATCTGATTGGTAAGTATATTGGTAACTTATTTTTAATAAATATATGTGATATGAATGAGAGTGTTTAGTGTATTTATTGGGGTTTTATTACTTTTATTAAAATTTTGAGGTTTGAAACAGGGAGTTGTGGCTTATTTAACATTTTGTTTTGTGGTACTACAGGTCTCAGCCAGCCATGGGTGTCAGGTCATGTTGGCACTTATGGTTCTCCAAGTGCCAGCATGCCTTGGCTGCCATGGTTATGCTGGTGCTTGTAGTTATACTGTTAGGACACCCTGGCATGGCTGGTACTTGTAGTTCCACAAGACAAAATGGCGTCTGTTGTTTTTTTAACATAATTTTCGCTGTTATTACCCTACTACCCACAGCCCACGGGGGTAGGAAGAGCCCTAGTTCTTTCAGCACTGGGCTGGTTATTCCTAGAGGGGAGGACCGCTCGTTTTTTTCGGCGGACCCCAATCCCTAGGAAATCCAGCTCAGCGCTGCACAGCCTGGTGTTGGTATGTCATTATGACAGGGGGGCCCCTGCCAGGTGTTCCCCTGCTATAGTGCCATCCACCCCAGGCTGTTTTGCCTTGTGCTGGTTGCATGAAAATCGGGGGGACCCCACGCAAATTTTTTCCACTATTTTCACGCAACCAGCAGTAGGCTGGCAGCACTAGGGTTAATAGTGCTCAGGCGGGGGAACCCCATGCTTTTTTTTTTGACCATTTATCTATTTTTAAACTTTTGACAGCCGTGGGGACCTGCACTGTATAGGCAGACAGTGTACCAGTGATGTGTTTACTATTCTCGCAGCTAGGAAGCAGCGTGCTGTATTTAGCGATTTTTAAAGCAAACTCAGGAGAGTTCGCTTAATCGCAGTTTCATATATTTGAGACTTGTAAAGCTAGAGTGGCAAACAGTCGGGACTTTGATCTCTATCGATTTTGGAAATAGCGATTTTGACAGAAACACATCTCTGGCGATTTTACATCAAATCTCACTTTAATACATCTGCGAGATGAAACACCCGCGAGACAATCGCTGGATTTTCTAAATTGGAGCTTGACACATTTACCCCCAGGTCAGAACAAAGAGTTTTGATTAGAACAGAGTGAATGCTGGGACAGCTTCTATCGGATGCGCTATCCACACGACTTTAATGATAAATTGCTCCGTTAAGTCATCTGTCGTCACTGCGATGACAGATGTTACTTAACAGAGCAAAAATGCAAATAATCATAAATAGGCCCCATAATGTTATAAGAATTTTATAATCAGAATTTATAGAAAAATATACTGTAAGTTATCCTTTTTAAATCTGCAAAAATAAGTATTTAAAAAGAGAGGAAGAAAGCCTGTTTAGTGGAAGGACTTCAATTCTGCCCACATTAAAATAAGCCAAAAATGATTGTACTCTATTATTTTAAATGACAGCTGTGATATAATTCGATCATGTATTTTAGGCAGCTAAACTGTCATGTTCAGAAAGCGTTAGTTCCATCATAAGTAGCAATGTCCTACTTGTTATAAAGTGATTCCAGCAGTTTCCTCAACTTGTTATGTGTAATTGTGTTATCCGTAATTCCTTGCAAAACATAAATGGGTCTTGTTTAATTCCCTGTACGGAGTACACGGTGGACATGACACATTTGATCTCTGACTGATTGCTCATTAAATATTTGTTTTCATAGGTCACTGCTCTGGCATTGTCTTCTGTCACCAGAGCAACCGCATTTTCTGGGCATGTGTCAGCTTGGGACACTAATTCTGGAGATTGTGTATAATTATTTTCTGCCTTGGTAATGAAAGCTTGAGTCCTTCCCATAATCCTTAGTGGCTCAGAACATGGCAGGTGACAATAATTTTGCATAATCAATGTTGGACAGAGCCTTGGGCACATGTAATATAAATTTGTTGCAAAGAGCTGAAAATGCCACATCATACACATCCTTTGTGACAGGTCTTTGATGACTGGAAGTTTACAGAAGATAATATCAGTGTGTGTTAGGGAATTTAGACGGTAAGCTCCAATGGGACAGGAACTAATGTGAATGACAAATATTCTCTGTACATGGCTGCGGAATTAGCTGCGGTATTTAAATAAATGGTGATGATTAATGAGGAGATGGGGCATCGAAGAGTGCTGCGGGGCCTTGCCAGGCCCTCTAGCCTCCAGAACCTGTAGCAGCCACAGCCTCTGCACCCCTGGTAGTTCTGCCTCTGGCTTTGCATTCAATTCAAGGATTATTGGAGATTATTTAATTAATAAGTGCCCATGTGCAGTAATCGATAGAAACCATTCAGTGATTATCTGTGACCGAGCTCCTGCAAGTTACATACCTCCCAAAATTTGGGTATCCAGTATCTGGAGAGGGGGCATGACCATGTCATGATAGGGGCATGTCACGCCACCATGAGTGTGGCCACACTCCCATGGCAGTGCCTGTCACCTTTGAAGGGAGTGTCACTTTTTTTTTAGGCTGACCCTACTCTCCTCCCCTCTAAACACCTCCATTGCTATGCGCACCAGTACATGGGGCATGCGTTCACAACAGTGAAGGAGACATAGCCCCCAAATATACCAAAGCTGTCCCAATCGGGAAGTGCTCACATGGTGACTCTCCAGCTTAAATTGTGATTGTTGGGAGGCATGATTTTAGACAATGGGGTTCATTAACGAAAATGGAAAAACAGAGGCACAATGCAAAAGCTGTTTTTTCCAACTTACCTATCTTTGCTCTTGAATCTATTTTTATGGATCACACACACACACAGATAGTGACAGTCAAAATCTGGTCACTACTTACTAGAGATGCTCATGGACCCCGGTGTTTTGGTTTTGGATCTGGATTACCGTTGTGTTTTGTTTTTGGTTTTGGTTTTGCCAAACCGTCATTGCGTGTTTTGGTTTTGGTTTTGTTTGGTTTTGTTTGGCTATTTTGTTTAAAAATCAATGTTTTTGGGCCTAAAATAACCAAATTTAGTGCTCCACCTGTTTCTTGGATAAGTAATGTAATTGTAAAGCTAAGAAATTATCCAAAAAACAATTTAATTCCTGGTAAGCCTTCATTAATTCGACACACACACACACACCAGATTGCCCTCCATCTATGGATATTGGCAATGCAGTCATCGACTTTGGATGTATATTACACCCTACACTTATACTTAAATATGTAAAGAAATGGACAAAGGCAGTTGGGTTTCTGTTTCTCTAGGCCCCCCTCCAGTTGTATAAAATACCAAAAAATTCAGCTGTTATAGACTGTACAATATTAATTGAAATGCAGAAAGCCAGTTTGGTTTTTGTCTCTCTAGGCCCCCCTCCACTTGCATAAAATACCAAAAAATTCAGTCGTTATAGACTGTACAATATTAAGAGAAATGGACAAAGACAGTTTTTGGTCACTCTGTGTATGACACCCTACCCTTAAGGAGAAATTGCCCAAACAGCAGCCTTTCAAGACGGTACGTGATATGGAAATGCACCAAGTCCCTTTCCTCTTTGGGGGTAGATTGCACCCTACACTTACATAGAAAGTTTTAAAAAGATGTTATCGTCATCATTTGAAGCTTCATCCTCACCCTCATCAGTGTGTACATCATCATCACAGACTATCAATTCATTGCCGCTTGAATCCGCCATTAGAGAACAGTCGGTGCTTGGATGTCTTGGATGGTGAGGGCCTTCCTCGTGGAAGATGTATTTCATTTTTATAAACATCAATTTCTCCACATTTTTGTGAAGTAACCTTCTACGGCGATCACTGACTAAGTTCCCTGCTGTGCTGAACACTCGTTCAGAGTACACACTGGAGGGTGGGCAGCTTAAGTATTGCAAAGCAAGTTTGTACATGGGTTTCCAAATGGCCTGCTTTTCTTCCCAGTAAGGAAAGGGACTGTCTGACATTTCCATATCAATTACCTCCTGGGCAAGGTCAAACCTTTTTTAGAAAAATCCTTCAAACCAGCCCAGATGTTAAACTGTTCTGGTCTGCCCTCTGCGTCTTCCCTGCTTCTTTTTAGAAAATTCAATTTTTTACGAGCAGCAGCTGCTTGAGAAACTGAAGGAGGGCGCGTCGTCAAGCCAAGGCCCAGTTCAGCGGACAACTTGCTGAGCAATAGCTCCTTGTAAAAGTTCACATCTCGTTCATTTTGAACCAAAGACTCAATGTAGGTCTTAAACCTTGGATCAAGCACTGTGGCCAAAACGTACTGATCCGAGTTCAAGATCTTAATAACTCGAGGATCATTGTGAAGCGAATAAAGTACTTGATCGACAAGGCCAACATACTTTGCGGAATTGCTTGCCTTCATCTCCTCCTTCAGTTTCTCAAGCTGCTTTTCAATAGTCTAATTAAAGGAATGACTTGGCTCAAACTAGCACAATCTGCACTCACTTCACACGTCACAACTTCAAATGGTTTCAGCACCTTGCAAAGCACTGAAAGGATTCCCCACTGTGCAAGAGTGAAACACATGCCCCCTCCTTTCCCAATGTCATGGCTTGTGTAATACGCTTGGATGGCTTTGCGCTGTTCCTCCATCCTCTGCAGCACGTACAGGGTGGAATTCCACCTTGTTACCACTTCTAGCTTAAGTTCGTGGCAGGGCAAGTTAAACTGCTCTTGGAGCTGCTGCAATCTCCTACATGTTGTGGCAGAATGCCTGAAATTGCCTGAAATCTTACGGGCCACCGATACAATCTCCTGCACCTCACGGTTATTTCTTAGGAAGCTCTGCACCACCAAGTTGATGGTGTGAGCAGAACAGGGTATGTGCTGGAAATCACCCAGCTGTAATGCTCGCACTATATTGTTGGCGTTATCAGAAATGATATATCCTGGGGAGAGTCCAAGTGGTATAAGCCATGTATCAATCACATCTCCTAGTTTGCGTAACAAATTGGCAGCTGTATGACTGTTAGTGAAGCCGGTGATGCAAAGAGTGGCCTGCCTGTGACAAATGTTACGTAGTGGTGTACATGCTGCTGCTGTTCCTGCTGGTGAAGGTGAATGACCAACCAAGTGGGCTGTCACAGTTATATAGTCTTTGGTTTGACCACTTCCACTTGTCCACATATCTGTGGTTAAGTGGGCAGAATGGCATTTTTCAGCGCAATCTCTACATTTGTACACACTTTTTGGTAGAGTTGTGGAATAGCTTTACAGGAAAAATGGTGTCGCGATGGAATTCTGTAAGGCGGACACAAAACCTCAATTAACTGTGAAAAACCAGCTGCGTTTATTGTGGATATTGGACGCAGATCTACACTAACATGGCAGCCATGGCGTCTGTGATTCGCTTTGCGACTGGGTGACTGCTGTCATATTTGCTTCCCCTAGCAAATGATTGTTTCACAGTTAATTGTTGGTGTGTCTTTTTTTGACTGATTTAAAAAAACTGTGTAGTTTGACATCGCCTTTCCCAGATGACGTACTGGGAACACTACATCAGGACTGGTGACAGAACCTGGTTGCTGATTCTGCTCATATGTGGACTGCTTTGAATCCATTATGAGCCCAAAGCACTTGTAGTGCTACAAATTGTTTTAGATACTGCTGACAAATATGACTTTTGACAGCCAGAAATATTAATGCAAAAGAATGGGGGACACCCCAAAAGCACTTAGGAGTGCTAAATATTATTTTTTTAGACTGCTATCAAACAGGACTTTTGACAGCCAGAAATATTAATGCAAAGGAATGGGGCACAGCCCAAAAGCACTTGGAGTGCTAAATATTATTTTTTTGGCACTGCTGCAAAATAGGACTTTTTTGACAGCCAGATAAATTTCTGCAAAAGAATGGGGGACACCCCAAGAACAAATTTGAGTGCTAAATATATTTTTTTGGCACTGCTGCAAAATTAGACTTTTTTGACAACAATGGGGGATATCCCAACAGCACTTGGAGTGCCAGAAACTGAACAAAAACCCTCCTCTCTTCTCCTCTTACTGCTTTAACAACTGATTACAATGGTATTGAATACAATCAATCACTATCCCTGCACTGATATAGCCAGTGTGACCTAACCCTGCTTTCTCCCTCTGTCAAATGGCGATGGATTGCTGTGGAAGCTGGTATTTATGCTTTTCAAATCTCGCGAGAACCAAGCTCAGAAAAACTCGAATCCGAGATTTTGAATCTGAATGGGCGGGAGAGTACCGAGCGTGCTCGGCTCGGTACTCGGATACCCTAAATTCGGTAGGATTCGGATCTCGGGGAACCAAGCCCGCCCATCTCTACTACTTACAGAGATGCCGTTGTACTGACTAGGTGCATTTCATAGTGCAAACACATTAATATGTGCGCATAAACCAATACAAGTAGCCAAAAAGTCAAATTGTGACACAAAATGGTAGTATGTCTCTTTATTATTATTATTATTATTATTATCGTAGATTTGTAAGGCACCACAGAACTTCGCAGCACCATACAGTAGGGAAAACAGTATATACATAAAACGGGAATATACAAGGTAGACAAAATGAATGCAGACATGAAAACAAAGGGTATGGAGGACCCTGCTCATTAGAGAGCTTACATTCTAAATGAAAGAGGGCACAGCTGAAACAAAAAGAGCTAGTGTAGCTTAGAGTGGAGATTGGGAAAGTTGTGAGGCTGCATTAGTTGTGGATAGTGTTATCAAGGATAAGGTCACCTCTAAAAAAAAGAGATGTGTTTTGAAAGAGCTTCTAAAGATTTGAAGGCTGTGGGAAAGTCTGATTGAGCGTGGTAGGGAATTCCATAAGTGGGGAGCAGCATGGGAGAAGTCTTGTAGGCGGGAGTTAGAGGTGGTTATCAGAGACAAGGCGAAGGTCAGAGGTAGATCTAAGAGGGTGGCAGGGAGAGTATTTTGATAAGAGATTTGAGATGTATGCAGGGGTAGTGTTGTTGAGGGCTTTGTAATTTTAATTTGATTTTGGAGGACACAGGAAACCAGTGTAGAGATTTGCAAAGTGGTGCAGCTGATCTGGAGCAGTGAGAAAGGAAGATCAGTCTTGCAGTAACATTTAGGATGGATTAAGGTGGGAATATATGGGTGTCAGGAATGCTAGATAGCAGGAGGTTGCAATAGTGAAGACGGGAGATGATGAGAGAATGGGAAAGAGTTTTGGTAGCATGTTGAGTAAGAAAAGGGCGTATTTTGACAATGCTTTTAAGGTGGAGTTGACAGAACTGGGAGAGAGTCTGGATGTTAGGAATAAAACAGAGGGCGGGGTCAAGTGTGACACCAAGGCAGCAGGCTTAGGAGACTGATGAAATTGTGGTGTTATTGACAGGGAGGGAGATCTGAGGGCAGGTGGTGACTCTGGCAGGAGGGAAGATAATAAGCTCAGTTTTGGACATGGTGAGCTTTAGGTAGCGTTGAGACATCCATGTGGAGATAGCAGAAGGACAGTTGGTTACAGAAGATAATACAGAAGGAGAGAGGTCAGGGGAAGAGATATAAATTTGGATGTCATCAGTGTAGAGGTTTTATTAGAGGCAGAATGATCGAATTAGTGCTTTAAGGAAGCGTTGTAAAATCAAAAACTAAAGGGCCAAGAACAGAGCCTTGTGGGACCCCAACAGATAGTGTGAGTGGAGGGGAGCATGTGCCACAGGTAGAAACACTAAAGGAGCGGTTTGATAGGTAGGCAGTGAACCAGGAAATAACTGTGTCATGAAGGCCAATGGAGTGAAGGGTGTGTAATAGAAGAGGGTGATCAACAGTATCAAAAGCAGCAAAGAGGTCCAGGAAAATTACCCTTAGATTTTGCAGTAAGTAAATCATTGGTCACTTTTTTGAGAGCAGTTTCATTGGAATGTTGTGGGCGGAAGCCCGATTTCAGAAAGACCAAGAGGAGAGAAAGTGAGACAGGCATTTGTACACTAATTGCTCAAGTAATTTGGAGGCAAAGGGGAGAAAAGAAAAAAGGCTGTAGATGGACTGAGAGGCTGGATCGTTTAGAATAGGTGAGATGAGCACGTTTAAAGGAGGATGGAAGTGTGCCAGTGGAGAGAGACAGGTTGAAGAGGTGCGTTATATGTAGGCATGCAGTGGATGAGAGGGAGCGGACAAGGGAGGGGGATAGAGTCTAGTGGACCGGTTGTAGGGTAAGATGGTAAAATGAGAGCATAGACTTTGTCTTTAGTTACTGGAGAGAATGAATTAAGGGTAACCCAACCATCCGCATAAGCCCTTCATCTCCTCCACTCGCTCTCTCCCCTTGCCTCATCTGGCTCCCTTTGTGCCTGTTCTGTTTTCCCTCCCTTAGGATGTAAGCTCACACGAGCAGGGCCCTCTTCCCTCCTGTCTCCCTACCTGTTCTACTGCTCCGTGTTTATAGCTGTCACGGGCACTAGGAGGCTTTACCCAGTATCACCCGCTGATGGTCTTATCAGAGCAGTAGAGTTGGTATATGATACTCTGATGGCAGGGTGATAATGGAACTGGAAACAGCAGATGGTTAGAGAATGCTCAGAAAGTCTATGACTAGCAGCACTGGTAAACTATAGGTAACTGAACACGAGGATCTGGATGGACAAGGACACGTGAGGGTAGTCAGTGGTCTGCGCACGGCAAGTTGTACCACTGCTATAGTGAGAAGAATGTCCAGGAGTAATAAGGAGGTGGAAGTCAGCGGTCTGCGTATAGCAAGTTGTACCGCTGTCTGTAGTGAAGGAATGGAATCCAGGTGAAGGTAACGGGGAAGTCAGTGGTCTGCGAGTAGCAAGTTGTACCACTGCTTATGTGAGAGGATATATGCAACTGGTGACACAGGGAAACAGGAATCAGTGGTCTGCCTCTAGCAAGTTGTACCACTGAATATATATGTGAGGAAGGACACGAGGAGATAAATGCTATGCAGAGTCTACACGGGTACACTGAACTTGATCCCACGTTGAACTGCACACAATGATAATAATGAATGAACAGCACTGCACAGATAAACAAAGTCACTCAAAGAGTCCAGCAAAAGGAAACACAGTCAATAATAGCAATAGTCTCAGAGGATGGAAACTCCGGAGGAGAACAACTCAGTCCAGATGGATATGCAATACACCAGCACAGTCAATGAGAAGTATGCATACCGTGGTTCAGATGAGCAGGCTGTTAGAGATAGCTGCAGGGATACCTGAGCGGCCGGGAACAGACGAGATGAGAAGTCCTTGCAGAATGGAAGCGGCAGGTAGGTGCAGCGCACTGTAGGTAGGCCAGCAAGGATGACAAATACTCAGGAAGCAGTAGTATATTGAATAGAACAGCAGGAGACCACGGGAGAGTTGAAGCGATGTAGCAAAGCTGGAAGCCGAGGAGCGTAGACTCGATGCAACAGGCGAGTTGACACAAATGGACACACTGTAGAAGCAGTAGGCAGCGGGTCAGCTGACGGCAGGTAGAATGCAGACTGGAGCGCTGAGACGAGCAGACTCTGTAGACACGCTGAAGTAGCGAACAGGAATCAGCTGGAACAGTAGCGATGTAACTCAGGAGAGTTTGCAGTAATCTGTAGCTGTAGATACACGGAGGCAGCGGATAGGAAACAGCTGCTGGAGTCACGATGAAACACAGGAGAGTTAGCAGTAATCTGTAGCTGTAGATACACGGAGGCAGCGGATAGGAATCAGCTGCTGGAGTCACGATGAAACACAGGAGAGTTTGCAGTAATCTGTAGCTGTAGATACACGGAGGCAGCGGATAGGAATCAGCTGCTGGAGTCACGAAGAAACACAGGAGAGTTTGCGGTAATCTGTAGCTGTAGATACACGGAGGCAGCGGATAGGAATCAGCTGCTGGAGACACTAGGAACACGAGGAATAGAAGTGGTCTGGAAACCACAAACGGCAAACAGGAATCAGCATCAGCTGAACACACGAGCAGGCACTGGAACACCTTCAGAGACTCATGAGGAATGAGACTCCAAGATCAGGCAACGTATTGACCACAGGTGCTTAATATAGGGAGTGTTGCCTGATCAGCCAATTAAGTTAAAGGAACAGAACTGAAGGTTAAAAGGGACTGCACATGCGCAGTACCTCATACTAATGGACGGACACGGTTCCTAGCTACCTTAGAAGTAGCACTCAAAGTCCGGTGAGTGACAATAGCATTAACCAGTCTGGAGTTTCTGATATAGTGGTAATTTTGTTTATTGTTTTGTACTGTTTCACCCTGTATAGTCTACTGTTTGTACGGTGTACGGCGCTGCGGAAACCTTGTGGCGCCTAACAAAAGATAATAATAATAATAATAATAATTGGGGAGTGTAGGTAAAGGTGGGTAGAGTGAGTGAACTGATTGGAATTTGGAATGAGGGAGTATCTGTCTTTGAAATAGGTGGCAAAATCATGGACAGTGAGGGAGGAAGGAGGAGGAGGTGCAGGTGGGCAGAAAATTGAGTTGAAGGTGGCAAAGAGGAGAATTGGGATAGAAGACTGTGTGGATATTAGAGATTTGAAGAATGCTTATTTGGCAATTGAAAGGGCAGTACTGTAAGATGAAAGGATGAATTTATAGTGGAGGAAATTGGGATAGGAATGAGATTTCCTCAAGTGGTGTTCTGAAGTGCAGGAGCACTTTTGCAAGTAGCGGTTCTGTTTGTTGTGCCATGGCTGGGGTTTGGATCGTCTGAGACTATACGTAGTAGCTGGAGCTGCATTACCTAGTGCTGAAGTAAGTGTTTTGTTTTAGAAAGAGGCAGCCTGATTAGGACAGTACAATGCAGTCATTAGAGAAAATAGTTGTTTTAGTGAAAATGAGAAGTGGATTGGGTTAAGAGTACTTGGGTTTCGCTGTGTACGTGTGTGTTTGGCTGCACATGTACACAACAAGCAAATGCATGAGGTAAGGTGAGGCTGAAGGAAAGGAGGTTGTGGTCGGAGAGTAGGAAGGCTATGGGAGAAACAAGAGATGGAGCTGTAGCGGGAGAAGACAAGGTCAAGGGAGTGCCCATCACAGTGGGTGGGAGATGAGGTCCACTGGGAGAGACCAAAGGAGGAAGTAAGTAAAAGAAGTTTAGTGGCAGAAGAGACAGTGGGATTATCAATGTTGAATTTGCCTAGTGTGGGTGTAGGCAGGTCAAAGCATAGGAAATAAGTGAGCCAGGCCGCAAAGTTGTCAAGAATTTGGGAACCGGACCTATGGGGCAATAAATGACAGCAACACAAAGGTGGAGAGAATAAAATAGATGGATAGTGTGGACTTCAAAGGAAAGGAATGAGAGGGAGGGTTCAGAGGGTATGACTTGGCAGGTGCAGCTTTAGGAGTGTTGAATGCCTACTCCACCACCTTGTCTGTTTCCAGGTCTGGGTGTGTGGCTGAGAGAGAGTCCCCCATAGGAGAGAGCTGCAGGGGATGTAGTGTCAGAGGAGGTGAGACAAGTTTCTGTAATGGCAAGGAGGTTGAGAGATTTAGAAATGAATAGATCATGGATGGATGTAAGTTTGTTACAAACAGATCTGGCGTTCATAGTGCACAGGAGAAGGGAAGAGAGGGTAGTGGAGATATGTGGATAAGGTTGGCGGGATTGTAAATACAGAATGAATGGAAAATTTTGGGGAGGAGCGTGAGCAGATAATGCGGATTGTATAGGGCCCAGGGTTAGGCGAGATATCACTAGCAGCCATGAGAACTAGCAGGGTTTAAAAGAGGACATGCAAGGTGGATTTGTGGGTGTAAGGTTTATGTCTGTTTATGTAAGCTGGTGAGTGTGGTTGCTGCAGGAAACAAAACAGTTCATGTGTACAGACTAGTGGGGAGGGAAGTAGTGAAGTGGAAATTATAATCGGGGAGGGAGGAATAGGATGATGGAGAAAGAAGAAGAGTTTGGAGAGAAGTATGTTGACAGTAAATAGGAGAGACCGTAAATTGAGTAGGTGCATGATGGAGAGATGTGACTGAATGTGTATTAACTGGGGTAGGTAATGAGACAGTATAAAGAAACAATTGATCCACATTGTGTGAGGCAATGGAAGAGATGAAAGATACTTTACCTCCCCCTGGATGCGGTTAATGAAGTAGGCAGTTTCTGCCGCTCTGACGCGACGATGTCCAGGAGGATGCTGACAGTTGGGTGCGGAGGGTTCAGCAACCAAACATAAATGGTAATAGCGATCACAACTGAGCTCAGTGAGTAGCTGAACAGATGGTGAAACAGCAATGAGAGTTGAGCTTGGTGGGCACCACAGCTGACCATGGTAGATGTAGTTCTGTATATCCTACAACAGCCTTGTTTTTCGGTAAGAAGTTGATCCTCAGCCCTGCTGTGACGTATGCCAACACTGTTCAGAAATATCCAAAACGTTATATTTGTGAGAATAAGGAAAAGTGGACGCTTGGGCTAAGAGCTGAGCCAGGGTACAGCTTACTCCAAAAGCCGTCCGCATGCCACATGTTTTTACTGTCATGAATTAACTTAAACTTAAATCAGGTTCAAATAGGGCGTATTTTTGGTTAAAAACTAAAAAATATTTAATTAATTGAGGCAAAAGGGTCCCAAATGTGATAGTAAACAGTACTATGAGGAGGGAGTTCTAACTTTTGCCATCATCTGCATTAAGGAGATGACTCAGTTTGGCACAATAAGTAGAGTTTACGTGGTACACAAAAGTTGCACTCACTTTCACACTCAAAATTTCACTTGTTGCACCCAAACAGGGTTTGGAAAGCAGGAAAGATTGAAGTGAAGCTAAACTTTAGATGATCAAAAAACGAATTTCCAGCCAATTACAAGCAGTCAGTGAGGGAAAACACTTGTGATTGGCTGTCAGCATAGGTATCAGGGATTCCTTGATTTCATAATTTCATGGGGACTAAATTATTTAAAAAATTCAATCCCTGCCACCAATTGATTACATTGAATAGCCTGGGTGATGAAACATACATAACAGCCCAGGTAGGTGCCAGCCTGCCAATCAATTCAATTTATTAGTGGCAGCATCCCTTCCCTGCTCTGCATATGAGAACATCAGAGCAAGGCTGCAGAAAACTCAGTAGATTGGTAATAAGCCACTGGCACTCCGCTGCAGAATTTGTATATTTAAATCCAACTTTTTTTCTACATGAGCATGAAATAATATCATGTGCTAGAATGGGAGTTGAATAGTAATTGATTAAGAATCTGCAAAATGCCATACAAAGCTTCTTTGAGAATGAACATCGAAAATCGGAAAAATTGTGCAAATTAAAATGTGCTGCACATCCTCTGTTTTTTTCTTGTTTATTTGACCGGATGACTATAGGCCACAGCACTTTGTTAGTAAATAGCCATCATTGTCATAGTTGTTGATAATTAATTCCGTAAACGAACACATCTGTACACAAATATGGAAATTAAGTTGCTCTATTGGGAAATGTTATGATAAGTGAAGGATCCTGTTTGTACGTTTGTATTCATAGCCTCTAACCACTCATTACACTATGTTCTTCTGCCACAATACTTTTCTCTAATGCAGCAAAAGAATGAATTTTACAGTCATGTTGTGTCCTAAATGAAGAAAGCAGAAGTTTTGTGCATATAGATTTTAATACCCTCATTTAAATATGCTAAATTAATTTCTTGTTCTAGTCTGCAACGGGTCTCCTTAAGCAGATGAAAGCCTCACTTTGTGTCTCTATGGTGACCAGGAGAGAGAATCTGAGACAAGCGAGATGGATGAAAGAGTTTTTATTAAACATTTGTGAGGTAGCGCACTATGACCTTAACCCATTGAGCGCCTGAGGCGCAAGTTGCAAGATACATCATTACTAGTACTACATTTATACTAATCAAAAATGTGTAATAAATGGAAAGTATATACTCTTTTTAATTGCTTTTTTTTATTATTTCTTTTTTACATCAAATGTTGTTTCTCTTCAGATAATTGCATTTTTATACATATTTGCACTTGTTACCATTGTTGACAGTGGCAGCTGCCATAGATTCCATTGGAACATCTCCAGTCGCCGGTCAGCTTATCCAGGACATTTTCAAGCAATAACTTCTGAACAAAATATGGAAATGCTGTTTATTTCAGCATAAAGACATTTTCAGGCACATTTGGTTTTAAAGTAAAGTTCTGAGTACTGTTTCATTAGTTTTAGATTTATATTAACCTACTCAAGTGAGGAGGTGGGTTACACCTCTATGACTAAACTCATTTTTGGTTGGGAATAACATTTTCATTCAATAAAGGGGATGGAGATCTGACCGTCTCACATCCAATCATGAGATCTATTTATGGAAATTGCTATTGGCAGGAAAAACAAGGGGTCTGATTCATTAAGGATCTTAACTTGAGAAACTTCTTATTTCAGTCTCCTGGACAAAACCATGTTACAATGCAGGGGGTTCAAATTAGCATTCTGTTTGGCACATAAGTTAAATACTGACTGTTTTTTCATGTAGCACACAAATACTTGATAGCTTATTTGTACACTGAAATTTAAAGATTTGCCTTAAAGTAATAGCTTATATGGCTTCATTACAAATGTATCCAAGTAGTTAAAGGATTTGGAAAATAATCACAATAAAAGCACTGTATGTAAATGTGCCAGATTGTTACTAATGCAATTAGGACCCTTCCATATTGTTTACTGACTGGGGATGGAGCAGACATCGTGGTGGTTATGACTTTACGATGGTGGGTAATTTAGCTATATATTTTGATTGCAGGAATGAAAGGGGCCTTTTGATAAAGAGGCCTCTTAGTTTTTTGCCATGGCCAACAAGTATTGAGGTCATGCAAGAGCACAATTTTCCACTTCCATTATGATTTGTAAGTTATACATCTTCGGTATTTCTGCCAGATATGATATTTCAAAATGTCATTCTGTATTAGGCCTGTAGTACCTCTGTGCTACCAGAGGTGCTGCTGTTGTACCTGGACAGTTCTCTTTGCCCTCATCATCTGAGCTGAATCTTGCTTACCTGAGTTTGGCCTTTAAGAGACTGCTTTTCCCTGCAACCTGTGCAGTTCATTGATTGTTCTTGCTGCTGCTGTTTATCTGTAACAGTGTGAAACTTCTGCTCCAGTCGGATACTTGGGTTTGACCTCTGCCTGTGACCTGATCACCTGATAGCTGCCTGGATTGACCTTCTTTCTTTGATATCCCAAAAACGTATATCGCTGCCTGGACCGACCCTTTTGCCTAGTGTTTGCTTATCATCTGTTACCACTTTCCATCTGTGTTTCACCATCCAGATTTACAGCTCAATCTTGTTTCTGCACTTTCCCTTGCACTGTGTTGCTCTCCAGTGCTATCTCTACACAGACCACAACTGGCATTATGTCCATCCTCAACTCTACACTGCCAAGCTTCCCAGCTTACCTGGACCTCTGTGCTATCACCTCAGATCACCTCATCTGCCTGGTAACTAGAGTCCTTGGCTCCACTGCTTTATCTGGCAATCCTGCCATCCTGTACCAGCACTTAACCTGTTACCTTGTGCTGCAGTTTACCCTTTATACCTTGAAACCAACTGCTTCTCTGGACGAAGTTTTGCCATTCACTGCATCTGTGCCTCATTGTATTATCAGAGTATACCTGATATTTCTCCTGTTTAACCCTGTAATTCCTATGCACTGAGTTGCTGATTACTTCTGCTGGTACCAATTGGCTTTCCGGGTACCTCTGCCTTAATGAAGACATTTTGTTTTTTCAAACAACATTACCGCACCCCGAGATCATACTAGGAATCCTAACAGGATGAACTGCCATAAAATTTGAACCTGCTGTTTGCATGCCTTCTGCCTTTATTTAAGGGATTCCTAGTATCTTTGTTTTCAGCTCCGTGTTTGACGTCCTGGAGACCATGTCAGAAATCCCACAATTTCAAATGCTGCAAATTGACATTTTACAGCTCCGCTATCAAATAACACAGGTGTTTACATTACTACAAGAGCTGCTTAAACAGCTACCTGTTTCTGTCTAGCGTGGTTACTACCCAAATGTCACGAGCCGCGGCGGTACTCACAGCCGCCGCGGCTCGCTTCTCATGCGCCCCAGCGTCCCGGCCGTTACCTTGACGACCGGGACGTCATTTCCTCTTCCTGTCCGGCCGTTACCAGGGCAACGGCCAGACGCTAGTACACTAGCGCTGCGTCCCGGCGGTGCTGGTAACCGGGCGCATGCGCATAGCAGGCAGCCTGTGGGTTGATTAGGCTTATTAACAGGCATTAGCCTGCAACTGTGTAGGTCAGGGGCAAACCCTGAGTGGCCCTGCTGGATACTAGTAAATTAGCCTGCAGGAGTGTGTTCAACTGCTGATTGGTCTGTGTCTGTATTTAAGGCAATGAGGTCTGCTGCCTCATTGCCGGTTATAGCTTCTGTGCTCCAGTCTGCTGACCTGCTTGTTCCAGTTCCTGTATCCTGTTACCTATGTTTTGACTACCCGTGTTTGACCCTTGGCTTGTATTGGACTTCGCTTGTGTTTCCTGTGACCCTGATCCTTGGCTCGTTTACCCGTTCCGCTTCTCTGCCTGTGACCTCTGACCTCAGCTTGTTCATCGATACTGATACCTGCTGCCGGCCTTTTGACCTCTGCGTGGACCTGACTCTTCTTGCCTGGGTTCTCCCCAGCCGGTACACACTTCACGACCCTCTGTCAGTCTGCAGCCCAGTCTGTCCCCACCATCAGGGGCTCCAGTGAACACCTGACTGACAGAGTAGACTCCGGGTTGTGTTGTGCCGGCTGGAAGAGTTCCTAACACCAAATACCAGTTCTGGAGCAACACATTATTTTAAAACATGCAGACCGCAATATATTCTCCAGAGACTTTTTCTGATCATAAAGACTCTAATGGTGCTGCACCTTTGTTAGTGCCCATAGCCTCTACTATTGAGGATTACAAACTGGCAGACCACCTGCGTTCCTCATTGTCTGAGGGGGGAACGTACGCACAGAAGGGTCATCCACCTCTGCTTCTACTGTGCCAGCCCAGAACACTTTCTGATGCAATACTCGCTGCAAACAAATACAGAAAAATATCCCCCAGCACACTGCTATAATCAGCAAAGGAGTTGCTATTTCTATTTGTACATAAAAATGTAGAACTCTCAGTTGCACACATTTGGAAATGAATTGAAAGTCACAGGTCCCATCAATGCTCACTGCGCAGACCCAAGTCACCTCCCAGTTATCCAAAGGGTTCTCTGGACTCTGAAGATAAGTTTAGCTAATAGTTACTTTCAAAACCTGCCCCAGAGAGGCCCTGTCCCTCCAACCTGCTCCAGAGAGGGCCCTGTCCCTACAGTCAGCTCCCGTGCTGTTCTTTCAGCCGGCTCCAATGTCTGTAGTGTTCTTTCAGCCAGAGCGGCCACATAGCCCTGTCCCTCCAGCTGGCTCCAGTGACTGTGCTGTTCTTTCAGCCAGATGTATGTGTGTGAATATATATATATATATATATATATATATATATATATATATATATATAGTGCTGGGAGTGTTTGTGTACAAAGACACACATGCCTGTCTGCATAAAAATTTCATTATGGTTTTTATTTTAGACAGAGGACATGTGGTGCCTGTTTGGGTCATGCTGCTCTGTGATAATTGAGAAAAGAAGCGGTACAATAAGTGAGGCCTACTGGCACAAAAGGTAAATATATCTGCCAACATTTCAATATTTAAGTCAGGACATAGACATTCCACCTCTGAAAGGGAGTGTTGCCTCATCAAGTTAGGGCATAGTTACCCCGGAAACGTGCCCAGTGCTTACAAAAGAGCTAGGTCACCACTAATACCCTTCTACTCCCCTAAAATCACCCTTCAGTTGACACAGGCACCAAAGACACTTGCCTGAGCTTTCCGTGATTTTGGACAGACATGTGGACCTGTGGGACTTCGGGACATTCCCCCTAAATTTGGGACTGTCCCTCCGAAATTGGGACAGTTGAGAGGTATGTGCAAAACTTGATTGGACTATGTTGTAATGGGTGTACATACAGTAATTAATGAAAATAAATAAAATGATTATCTCATCTAAACAGCTTGTTTAAATACATTTATTATAATTGCTCTTAAACTGAATATCCAGGTTCTCAAATTGTTTTCTGTTATACTATTTTGTACCTTCTTTGTCCTCTGAAACACAAATTTAAAGAGTTTTATATATTGTGTTTAGAAATTTGAGATATAGATGTGATCATGGCAGGAACCATTCTTTCCTTTACACACCAAACCATCTGGTTTAAGCCTCATAACCACTGGCTTTGGAATACATTCAGTTGGTAGCGCATTTCAGCCCCGTGCTGACCGTAAAACACAACAACCCCTTGTAAGAAATTCAGCCTACTCTAACTAGACCACAACCCCAGATACTGATACTACATTTACATGCCCAGCCATAGGGGCCATAAGTACAAGTTAAAGTTTTCCTCTTTTGTGACATCATGTGTGTCTTGTTCCTGTATCTGCAATTAATAAGCTATGAGGGTCAGGGGAGGACTGGCAAACTGTAACCTGGGGGGAGAGACTCGGCTCAGCAGCCTATTAGGAACATATTAAAGAAATGTAAAGGCATGTAGCCCAGTGACCCAGCCCAAGGTAACCCACTATGGGACCGGACCGGGGGCATTTGCCCCCCAGCCCAGCCAGGCCCTCATTAGGGTGAAGATACAGCACATATAAAGGTGCTCCTTACTTTGCAAGGTGATGCAAAACTTTTACATCATTCAAAGGACATGTTTTTAATGCTAGCACTGAAATGTTGTTAACCCCTGTGGCAAACCCCAGACATACAAAATGCACTTGACTGGACTTACAGTGCAAATGAAACCAATGTATAAAAATATTACAAACTCAATAAATCTACTCCTCCCCTTTCTTTCCCAAGTCAATTACCTGCTTAATTAGGGTCAAGCAGGCAGCTCATGGAAAGCAATCTGCCAAATGTTGTATTTAATGAAGGGGTATTCTAATGGGAAATTAGTGCTAAATTGTTTTAGGACTTTTTTGTCCACGTGCCTAAAGATGAGTAAGCCTTACTGTAAATTTAAATCTGTACTGGCAGGGACAGAGTTACACCTTACTAAAAAAACATTCTATAAATGTTGTTGAAAATAATACATACTATTGTCTCACAGGGGGGCAGATGAACCTGCACTGATATATTATTTGATGGTAACACTTGTACATAATGGGCATTTGGGCAGCACGGTGGCTTAGAGCTTAGCACTTCTGCCTTACAGCACTGGGGTCATGAGTTCAATTCCCGACCACGGCCTTATCTGTGAGGAGTTTGTATGTTCTCCCCGTGTTTGCATGGGTTTCCTCCGGGTGCTCCGGTTTCCTCCCACACTCCAAAAACATACTGGTAGGTTAATTGGCTGCTAACAAATTGACCCTAGTTTGTGTGTTTGTCTGTCTCTGTGTGTGTGTTAGGGAATTTAGACTGTAAACCCCAATGGGGCAGGGACTGATGTGAGTGAGTTCTCTGTACAGCACTGCGGAATTAGTGGCGCTATATAAGTAAATGATGATGATAATGCATTTGTTCAGCCTACCTGCCATTGATAATCTTGTGACCACGTTTGTAATGTTAAAACTTAACCAAAAATACTTTTATAAGTATTAGGATAGCATAGACGTCATAGATCTAAATACCACTTAATCCTTTTTCAGTGTTAGTCATTATAGATTAATACTTACAGGGACATGCTAAACGCGAAGACTCTCATTGTTGAATTACTGCAAATACAGACTTGTTAAAAAACTAACAGGCAACAATTGTGAGAGATAAACATCCCAGCACCCAGATGTACGTCACTTTGAAGGGCGACACATACATTCCTGCTGCTAATAGGACAATTGAAGGAGCCGCCGGCTGTAGAATGTTTTTTAGAAAGACATGTACATTCTACAGCCGGTGGCTCCTTGCATTGCCCCCTTAACAGCAGGAATGTCAGTGTGGAAGTAGTTACAAAGAGTGAACAGCCAAGGCACCATCTGAATCGTCCACCCTGAATTCCAATCTCTATAACCCATTGCTACCTGGCACTTAAGGTAAAGTCTACTACTCAGGCTCAAGTCCTGGGGTTATCCGAGTACCTGTGAGAATATACCTCTCTACAGGAAAGGTGACTTGCTATAGGTGACGTCTTGTACGTACCATTGTTTCTAGGAATTTATCTGGTATCCAGCAGGAACCCTTACACAAATGTTGTCATGCACTGGAAAGTTCAGCTGCACCACCATCGTAATCTAGCGATCCTAGAGCTCCAATACTGGTGAAAGAGGTTTAGTAGATAAAAAGGAAGTACATTGGATAGGAAACAAAAAAGTCAAACTGATGGAAAAGATCCTGTGTCCTCTGTAACAAATTTGCAACTTCTATGTTTAATGGACCTCTTTTATGGCTACGTTTAATGGACCTCTTGACACCACATTTTTTTTATACGGTATTGCAGGTAAAGAAAGTGCCAGTTTATTTTTTATATTTTTTGCCTAACTTGATTTTCTTTATCATCAAGAGCTTCACTTGTTCCATTGGAAGTCTTCTGTCTTCCTTATTCAGTGCATGCCTACTGGTTGGTGAGATTAACAAGCTGTGTTCATAATGGACTGAAGTAGGGACAATCTTTAGAGTGAAAGCCAATTAAGAAAGAATAGCAGTACTCAGCCAAAATATAATGAGTGCTGGAACAGAAACCTTGGTAGCATCATGTGTCAGAAATGCATATTTTACAGATATTGTAGAAGGAACCTGGCAGGATTTAGAGGTAATAAAAAGTCACCAAATGTTAAATATGCCAGGTAAATTTTTTACATTTTACACTCATGGCTTTAAAAATGGTATTAAAATAATTTTGCTGCATTTTGTCATGCTCTTTTCACCCAATCTTAATGAATCCAAAATACATGAAAACCAGACGGATCATTGCACAGACAATTGCACATGCACCAACTATTCTATGAACCTGCATACTTGGCAACACTTAAGTACAATTGCCATGGATACTTTATAGGTTGGTAACTGCATTTAACAAAAGAGCCTTCGTAGCCGGGGGCGGATTATTCATAGGCCTTACTGGGAATTTTCCCTGTAGGCCGGTGGCCTAATGAGGCCATCCATGGGCCGTCTGATAAATATAATTTTTTTTTTCGTTACATTTTTTTTTTTGTCTTTCTATTTTTACCACTGGCACCAGCGGTATTGGGATAATTAGGACCAACCCAACACAGAGACGGATTAGGGTGGCAAAGAGGGCACATGCACTTTGAGGGGGCCCCACGAACCAAGAGTGCCATGAGAAAAGCGTGACAGTTGGTGGCTGGCTCCTTCCCTGGGACCAGCCACATTCCTTCTAGTGGACACGGATCTTATCCCCCCTCATCCTATCCCATAAGATACAGACGTCACGTGAGACACCCACCATGTGTCAAGTGCTGTCCCATGTGTGCAGTGCAGGAAGCACGGCTGGAACAAGGTAAGTGTGAGGATGGGTGGGCTTTATGTCAATGTAATGTGTGTGAGGGCAGGGGGGTTTATGGTAATAAAATGGGGGTGAGGGCAGGGGCGCTTATGTCAGTGTAATGTGTGTGAGGGCAGGGGGGCTTATGGTAATAAAATGGAGGTGAGAGCAGGGGTGCTTATGGTAATGTAATGTGTGTGAGGGCAGGGGGGCTTATGGTAATGTAATGTGTGTCTGTGTGAGGACAGTATGGCAATGTAATGTGTGTGTGTGTGTGTGTGTGTGTGTGAGGACGATTGCTTATGACAAAGTAATGTGTATGTGTGAGGACAGGGGGCTTATGGCAATGTAATGTGTGTGTATGTGAGAGGACAGTATGGCAATGTAGTGTGTGTGTGTGTGTGTGTGGGGACGGGGGCTTATGGCAAGGTAATGTGTGTGTGTGTGTGTGTGTGTGTGTGTGTGTGTGTGTGTGTGTGTAAAGTATGGCAATGTAGTGTGTGTGAGGACAGGGGAGCTTATGGCAATGTAATGTGTGTGTATGTGAGAGGACAGTATGGCAATGTAGTGTGTGTGTGTGTATGTGTGTGTGTGTAAGGACAGTATGGCAATGTAATGTGTGTGTGTGTGAGGACGAGTGCTTATGGCAAAGTAATGTGTATGTGTGAGGACAGGGGGCTTATGGCAATGTAATGTGTGTGTATGTGAGAGGACAGTATGGCAATGTAGTGTGTGTGTGTGTGTGTGGACGGGGGCTTATGGCAAGGTAATGTGTGTGTGTGTGTGTGTGTGAGGACAGTATTGCAATGTAATGTGTGAGGACGGGGGCTTATAGCAATGTAATGTGTGTGTGTGTGTGTGTGTGTGTGTGTGTGTGAGGACAGTATTGCAATGTAATGTGTATGTATGTGAGGGCTGTAATGTGTGTGTATGAGGGTAGGGTGGCTTATGTAAATCAATTGGAGGTGAGGGCAGAAGAAATTATGGTAATAAAATGGGGGTGGAGGCATGAGGGCTTATGGTAATATAATGTGGGTGTGAAGTAGGTAGTGACTAATGGGTGTTATTTTATTTGTGGGGTGATGGTGGGGAAATTTAATTTAATAGTGGGGCCTATTAATTTAAGACGGGGTGGTTTGGGTGTTATTAATTGAATGTGGTTATGAGTTTGGCGAGAATTGGATCTATTTATTAAATATGAATATGAAATATTGAATGGCAGTAATGGTTGCGATAAATGGATATATTTATTAAATGTAAATGCTATTTATGCCATGGGGTCTCTACTGTCATTTGAGTGGGAAGTAGGCTTTTACTTTAATGATGTACTGTGGATCAGAGCTAATTATTTAATGTTGGGTGCCATTAATTTATTTGTGGGGTGATGGTGGGGCTATTTAATTTAATAGTAGATCCTATTGATTTAAGATGAGGTTGCAGGACCTTTAATTTAATGCTGAGGTGATTTGGGGCTATTAATTGAATGTGCGGCTGAGTTTGGGGAGGAGGGCTATTTATTAAATGTGACTATGAATTATTTAATGTCAGGGATGATTGTGGGAAATGGTTATATTTATTAAACTTGAATGGTTTTCCTTTCTGGGCCTGTTTAGAGGTAGTGAAATAGGTTTATTTATTAAATGTTAAAACTATTGATTCAATATGAAGGCAGCTTGGAGGCAAAAGGATTTATTTATCAATTGTGAATACTACTATTTTAATGTTGGGGCTGGAGGGAAACCTAATTATTAAACATGGTTGCTATTGATTTAACATTAGGGCTGGTTGTAGTTTTCTAAGTTCCATGTACCCATTTTGTTTTCAAATAAGTCTCCCAACATTCCAGGATCCAGACAAGCAGCAACTGAGCTAAAGACACCAGCAGCCACAGGTAGGGAAGGCGAAAAGAACAAGACACACATATACAGGCACACATACTCCATTAGAGACTCTGGGCACACATATACTGGACATACATTAGTAGGCACACATACGTGGGGTACACATACACTGATACAGACATTGGACACGTGAATACTGGGCACACAAATACTAGTATAGAAACTGGGCACAGATATACTGGTACAGACACTGGGCACGCATATACTAATACAGACACTGAGCGCACACACATACAGGAACAGACACAATGGGCACACACACATACAGGGACACCCACTGGCCCCACCTACCATTTATTTGGCCCCCACCTACATGAGGCCACTTTAAATTCCCAATCCACCCTGTTCATAGCTAACAAATAGAAACAGCAATATCCATGCACTGATTAAGAACATCTTTGTTATAAAATCTACAATCACAGTATGAGGCATTCACTGAGGTCTGAGGTTAGTACCTCAGTCCAACGAGTGCTATGTGTGCTGTTCATAGGACTTAAACAGTGCAGTCTTTGCTAATCTTGGTGTGCTAAAACTCAAACACCATAAATTAGCTAAACATTGTTCTGTTGGTGTTTCTTATTTTAAATCAGTAATCCCATGAAAAATTAGGTTTAAGTTAAAATTAAGCTTTTTCTTCACATAAATCACTGTTGCAGAGAGGCTTTGGAACGCCAGTCTAAACTCTGTCTGCTCTGTGCACTGTAAAATCCTCCCCTTCTTCCCCCTCCTCTGCCATGACATGACATGCTGAGAACTCCCCAGAGAGATTTTGGAAAGGAAATAGTGATCTGTAGCAGGACAGCAACAAAAATTGACAGACAAACACTATGTGGGATTGCTGCTTTAAAAACACATCTTTGTATGTACAGCTTATATATAAGAGACTGTGTAAAACAAAAAGATACATAGAGAGCAATCACAGTGCACAGTTGATCAATATTGAAAAATGGGGATAAGTCCAGGACATTTAAAACCTGGGACTGAACTGAAGTTAGGGACAGCAGGCAACCAAGTGCCTGAAGGAGGGGAAAGTTGAGAAGACATAAAGGGGGATATTCAATTGACGGCGGGATCGCCGAAAATCCCGCGCTCGAAAAATATTACCGTTATTACGGTAATCCTGCGCGGGAAAACCATTAATACGGTAATTTACTCGCTGGATTTCAGCTCGCAGCTCAGGGAGCTGCGAGCTGAAATCCAGCGAGATATTACCGTATTAAAGGTAATATTTTTAGAGCGCGGGATTTTCAGCGTTCCCGCCGTCAATTGAATATGCCCCAAAGGGGCTAATAAGAAACATGTATGCAATGGTGCAATGGTACAGCAGCTGGGGGCTTAAATGGCTTTATCTAACTTTAGCATGTTGTTTAGTTGCATGTATTGTAGGAGCTTGATCTTCATATTGGTGGTAGATTGAAGCCATCATCAGTGGGCAAGGCATATCTCCCCCCCTTCCACATAATTCCTTTTTGACTGATCACTCCAAATTAACATTTGTATTTCTTTAATGTCCACTCCAGACCATTTTAGAGTATCCATTTTCTTTAGAATATTAAGCAAACCTCTAGGCAAAAGTGTACTAATATACACAGTAGTCAACACACGTCAAATATTTCAAACAGGCATCCACTGAAGTCTAATGGATTATACTGTGTGGGAAGACACCGGGTTTTGTGGCCCAATTCTACCCACTTCACAATGACTGACCACCCATGGGTACCTTGCTATGCCATGGAAGTCTACCCAGTACCTACAAGGGATCTTAGTCACTCAGGCAATGCAGTTAGAAAGTAAAACAATACATTTCTTGTAACAAAAACAATCACTAGATTATTATATACACACAGTAAATAAATGCCAGGCAGGTTACCACATTATCTGTCCCTTACCCCACTAGCATAAGGAGTGACAGTCACCTGGCTGTCCGGACTTGACGACCTGTGAATCTGCCGATATAATTCACTGGTAGAGAACAGCAACTCTAAAACCAGCCACCCTGCAGCTTCCATTCCCAGAATGAATATCCCCCCCCCTCTGGAGTGGCTCCGTATATCTAGGGTCTAATTTCCCCAGTGCTTTCCTCTCCCTGGGCAAACCCCTGGGTATATCCTTCTTAACCATTGGTGGGTGCTGTATCAGGGGGTTGGAGGAAGAGTGGAGATGAGCTGTACTTCCACAGAAGGTCCCATTCTGGGCACTAGACAAATTGTCTGAACTAGTCATGTTGAGACCAGTGGATACTAATTGGCCTTCCCACTTACCTGTATCCTGCAAACTGATCCTTACCCATAACCCACCTGGCTTCACTTTAAGGACAATGACTAATAGTTTCATGCAATATCAACAAGATACAATACAATAAACAATATACATATTTACAATGAGATACAATGTCCCCTTATCCACATGTATTTAGACACTGCAGTGGTATTCTGTTGAGCTGGGGGAAAAAAAACAAGGGCTATAAAAAGTACATGCTATAATCCACATTTTGTAAGAAACGAGGGACAGGCTAGTTACGGTGTTATCAAACTCGTTTCGTCACAATATGCATCACCCAAATACTACAATATCTTATGTTAAATTACATATTACACTACTGGGCTTGAATGATGAAAGTTATGAGTTTCTTACTACAAATACTCTCTTAATCTGTCACTGTATTATACAAAGCTTTCCAGATGTATAACAGATGGGTATATGCTGTGGGTCAAACCAGATTTATCTATGGTTTAGATACAGTAGATTAAAAACTATTACAAATCAGTATTACTAATAAGATCTAAATTATTATCTTAGACATAAAATGATGGGTCTGTATCTCCACTTTTATATTCTACAGTATGACCATACTGTGTAATCAGTCTGTGTAAAATGATTAAAGCGAAAGGTGAAAAGTAATCCTTTGCATGCCCTTATCCACAATTCCTGTACTTTGATAGCATAGTTTAGCTGTTTTACAGGAGAATACATTAAATGTCCAAGGGGTAAATTTACTGAAGTGTGTCTTTCTCAAACCACAGGTTTTCATATGCTTTAATGCACATCAAAAAGTATGATTTAAATCCAACTGATTTGAAACTGCAATCCCGATTTATTATTTTTTTATTTATTTTTTTCCTGAGTGGAAATTATACAGATTGATCAATGTACAGTATTAAGCATTGGTTTGCCACACAGCATCGTAAACCACAACTTATTAGCCAAAGATAAAAGATGTGGTTCTGACAGACGTGATAGCTCAGGAGCTTTCTCCTACACAGCTTAGCCAATCACAGATAAGAGAATGCTACTGATTGGGTGCCCCTAATAACTAGCCTGGCTCACTGGAGCTTCATTCAGTTTGTACTTGGTGCTCCTTCAGCACGGTTTAACCATTCCATGTGTTTTATATTTCTTTCATTAATGGATTATCCATCTTCCCACTGAATTATATCAGAGAGTAACAGAATGAAGATGTTATCTATTTATCAGTGCAACATTTCTTCTAGGATGGCAAAATAATAATTATTAGATATATAGCCATTAATTATTCCTTTCCTAACAGGGGAATTATTTATTTACTTCATTTTGGGCACATTATGTTTTTTTATTTTCTAACAGGGCCATTATTTATTTACTGTACATCTGGAACACTGGCCAATATTTTTTTATTCTTATTGGGACAACACTTGTAGTGCATACTTGTGGTACTACAAGTGCAAGTATGCTCTTGCGCCCAGTTCCAGATTAATGGCCACATGGACCTGGAGATGGTCACATCTCCATCGGAAGAAGTGCATACATTTGCAAATGAATGATAAGCCACCAACCACGTCACGGTGTTTCTGCTAGTAGGGTGGTTCATATGTTTTAAATTGTTTAACTGAGAATTCTGTGTTTCTATGTACAAGTAGAAAAACAGCTCTTTTATTGGTTGACAGCTTTGTTGCTGGGGGATATTTTTCTGTATGTCTTCCATTCTGAATAATCCCACACTTTCAAGCACCTGCTGTGAACCTATAAATTGATTGAGCAACTTAAATTTTTGTAGGGTTGTTTGAGCACCTCGCAAACTTTTGATCTCCTGGGATTTTTACACACAGCAGTCTCTGGAGTTTACAGAGAACAGTGTTCAAAACAAAAAACATCCAGTGAGCGGCAGTTCTGTGGTGTAAACGCAATGTTAATGAGAATTGGTTCCAATTGACAGTACCTCAAATATCGATGGGTGATATGCAGACGATCATCTCTGAATGCACAGCACATTTATCCTTAAAGTGGATGTGCTACAGCAGCAGAAGACCACACAACACTCTTCTTAGGACCATACAATAAGCAACATCCTTGTAACTGCCCCACAATACAGAGCACCCTTGTGACTGCCACACAATACAGAGATAAAACTGACACCCAATACAAAGAGCAAAATATGATTTTTATTGATAAAAAACTGTACAGACAATGTGTGAGAATGTGATTAACAGCTGGATTGTTGGTGATTTTCATTTTTCCTTACACTTCAAATGGCCAAAGGGAAATCTTTCTTCAAGTATTCATAGATATGAGCAGACTCCAAAATACAAGTAGTCAAACACAGTTGACTGTCAGTGGCACCTGGGTATAATCTCTATGGGGAGTTTTGTTGTAAGAAAAGGAACTGATACCTATGCTAATGCTAATACACATGGCCATTCACATATGCATTTTAGCAAAACAAACTAAAATGTATTCATGTTATTTGCTGTCTGTTTTGCTATTATGTATGTTTGAACATCATATACATATATTATGGTAAGAACAGTGATCCTTATTACTTCTCTGCGTTTTTGCAATTATTTACATGCTTCACTGAGATAAAATGAAACATCATCCAGGATCATATATCATGCGAATACATCATAGATTTCACTTAAGAAAACTATAGTGTTTAAACAAACAATCTCTCAGGTGGGAATAAAATTGTGTATAGTATACATTATTTTCAAAATGGCAAAAAAGTTATTTATATATAATACTTTGTAGTCGAAGTGGAAATTTAGAAGTGGTGGTATGAAAAATTTAATGGGAATTTAAGTGAATTACATTTTATGATTTTACAATGAATTTAGTAGGAGAAGTAGCAGTATAGCATACCACTGTATACACCTACACTTCCGCCACTGACAATATATATGTCGTTCTCCTAATATATGTGTACACTATTTATCATTAATAATCATGGAGATGGTATCCCCCCATACTGGGGGAAAACACAAGATTTCTAGAGCAGGGTTTCCATTAATTTGGCTCCAAAGAAAACGTAACATTTAACACTACGGGGGTGAATCAACTGGCCACACTGTACCGACGGACATCACTGCAATATCCGTCTGTGCACATTGCTGTCCATTTCGGTAAGGAATCTCTGCTCATTTTTCCTTTTACCTCTAAGGGGTAATAATAAGCAGAGATTACAGCCTCAACATCACCGTGATGTGTCTCCATGGACTGTTCCGGAGACACATTGCACTGAATTGAATCTCCCCTATATCTAACATTTTAATATTTAGCCACCCTTACTGCCACCTCTCATATTTCCATTGCCACTCTCAGGGCCCCCTCTTATATCGCTCATTGCCATCACTCACTGCCCCTTCTCATGTGTCATTACAATCACATTGCTCCCTGTTAGGCTTCATCAAACCCTTCATATATTGATCCCTCTTCTGGGTCACTGCCCCTCCTTTCCTTTTACCTCTTGCTAGGCTGTTGTGCTGCTAATCCACTGTGCACTCTACATCTAATCCGTTTAAAGATAAGGGGTCCCTTGCAGGATTTGATGCCTGTGTGCCCTAAATGTTAGTTGGAGGGTACGCGCTAGCAATCTGCTGGTAGGAGGACTGTAGCTTTGCCTTGTGAGTGCACCTAATTATGCACCCGTGTGGGGGAATTGTAGAGTATTGTTCTCTAAGCAAAAAGATTTAATTTTGACATGCCCATGGAGATGGTGGAAACCTTTACTTTCAATGGCATGCCTTTTGCAAATTCCAGGCACATTGTTGGAAATTATTTCTAGGTGCACCAATGTAATAAAAACATTCATACATACAAAAGTGACACATTTAATAAAGACAGTCCTGATGTCCCCCCTCTAAGGGTCCTATACCTTTCTGATTTGGCATCAGAAAAGAATAGGTATAAGGTATTGGACAAAATGGTAAAAATTAGTGAGACTTGAACACAATGGGTATGGTAGCTTTATTACCCTTTATCACCATGTAAACGTCTCTTGTTCAAACTCCTGTTCATTACACCATACCTGTCAACATTATCGAATTGAAACTTGAGACATATTAGGTAAACCCAAATCCACCCAGTTGGCTATGCCATATCCATTTTGTTCAAGTCTCACTAATTTTTAGCATTGTGTCCAATACCTTATACCTATACCTTTCTGATGCCGAATGACTGTCCTTCATGAAGCAGGACAAATTGCTGGTATGCCTCTTTTCCTCCAGTGACAGGGTAACCAGCACTATGTGGTTGATTTATTATTATAGCTATCAATAAAAAAGAAACACTTTTTGGCTCAATTTACCAATAAAATATCACCAGCGTGGCTAAATGATATTCAGCTGCCTTGGTGAATCTGGCATGAAGCAGTAAGGGTTAACTTACCGCTTTGTCTGGCTCACACATGCACAGTGAAACTAAAAGCACAGATTTGGGCTTTCAGTTCCATTTAATAAAAAAAATTAATAAAATAAAAAATAGAATAAAATATGTTTTAAAAAATTGCTCATTAAAAAAAAAACTTTATTCACAGATTGAACCATTTATTCCTTTACTTTCTTCTGTTCTGTTATCTTGAAATTTTAGGGGGAAAATTACATTTTGTGATAGAGACTTGTATTCACCGTAATAGTTACTCATGGATACACAAATACTTGCACAAAACACAGCAAAACATGTTTGTGTCCTTGCACTCATATACACTATTATATATGTAAAAACAAAACCTGAAACACATGGCCACTTATACCAGGAATCACAGACACACAGGGGCAGATTCAATTTGCGCCAGAGTTTACAGAAATGCCTGCTTATTTTCCCTTTCATTCCATAGAGATGTGCATGAAAAATGTGTTTGGAGATTATGAGCATCTGAACATCGCTGCATCTCGTGCTTAGTTTACTCTGCCCCATAAAATGTAGAAACTATAGGTAGGATACGCATGTACACAAATACACAGGACAGAGCAGACAACATCCTTTATGGCAGCACGGTGGCTAAGTGGTTAGCACTTCTGCCTTACAGCACTGGGGTCATGAGTTCAATTCTCGACCATGGTCTTATCTGTGAGGAGTTTGTATGTTCTCCCCGTGTTTGTGTGGGTTTCCTCCCACACTCCAAAAACATACTAGTAGGTTAATTGGGTGCTAACAAATTGACCCTAGTCTGTGTGTGTGTGTGTGTGTGTGTATGTGTGTATGTATGTGTGTTAGGGAATTTAGACTGCAAGCCCCAATGGGGCAGGGACTGATGTGAGTGAGTACTCTGTACAGCGCTGCGGAATTAGTGTCGCTATATAAATAAATGGTAATAATAATAATTATCGCACCAAAGACTGGGACACTTTTGACTGGGATACCAATGACTGAGACACTTTCTTTAAAATGCTTATGGTTGGCAACATAGCCAATAGACCTTAGTCTTAACCTTAAATCTTAAGTAATATAATTAAAGACACCACACCGACTTGTTGGCAAATAACTCTTATCTATTTAACTAAAGCTGTAGCTGCTACAGTGGCAGGAGAACAGTGTATTCGACCTTGTCCATCCAAAAAGCACACTGGTTGTTAAACTTAATGGAACAGACGTCCTCAGGCAATCCGGAACCCACACCCCTCTGGGCTAATCGTACTGCACCGCAAGTCAGCCCACATGAGCGGCTGTACTTGCACCAAACGTAAGCCAATTTTTCGAAGGACACGGGTTTTAAACACCTGACTACCATAAATGTGTTTTCCTTACTCTGGTTATACCATACAGTGTTCACCTGCCACATTAAAGGCTGCACCAGCCGCAGGACGGCAGACCATGCTGTTTTCACACACCAAGCACCTCGTGTTACCTCCGGGGTTGAACTACAACACCCATACCATACCAAGGCCCATTAACATGTGGTGCCAGGTACCTCCAGTGCTGAACCACAGCCCGTACCTACCACAGCCTTCATCCATGAGTCCCTGCACCACACTCCAATGACAGAACTGGCCCGTGCATCCTGCGGCCATTTGTACTGTACTTCGATCAGGTAGCGAACACTTGCACCAGGATTCGGGAATGGGAGGGAGGAATTGCTGTCCTGGGCTAAGAGAGTGAGCTAACTCCACCCTACTCCTTTTAAACTGATCCCTTCGTCTCTGCCCCTTCATGACACTTGTTTGTACATTACCACACCTACTCCTTTTGTTTACCCTTAGTAATCCAAAATGGATATGTACCCACACCACAGCTTTTAGTTTCCCTCGGGTTTAATTCATCCCTCAGTTCTAATTAAGTTTATGTAACGCCCCCTAGTGGCATTTTTGGTAAACCCTGCACCCCAGTGAATACAGGATGGTTCACCTAGAAGGCAAGATAGGTGTTTCTGAAAAGTGACACAAACTGGTTGCTATGGTGACTACCCAACCCAGTCTGATAATGACTAAGAAGGAGGAGGGGCAGTAGAAAGGAGGGAAAGAGAGATATACAGAGGAGACAGGGAGAGAAGAGATGTGATTTAGTAGCTGGGGACCTGGAAGAGTGGGGAGGAAGCTCCCAGGCTCCTCTGGCATTGCCTGGGAGTGTGAGCATGGTGACTGCACAAGGGCAAGTACTGTGTGCCTGAATAGGGGGAGAATCCCCAGAGCAGAGACCCCTGGAGAAGAAGGGGGGGGGGTTGCTGCAAGTGGCAGAATGCATACACTAAGGAATGTAAGAGCTGCATATGTGTTGGAGATAAGCTACACTGTGATTCTGGCTGAATTGTGAGTAGCTGTGGAACCTGGTATGTACTGTGATAAAACCAGCAGTGTGGCTGCATATACAGAGGGGAGGAGTCACTAATCCCAGAGAGGGGGAGAACCCCATATCACTAAAGAGAACTCCAAGGGAGAGGGGGGGGACATTTTGAATGGAAGAGACCCTGGAGTGGGGGTTGTTGCATTAGGCATGGTAGCTGTAGTAATGATCCAGGGGCTGTGCGTACATAGAGAGAAGTGTCAGAGCCCAAAGGAGGAATCATCCCCGCAGAGGAGGGGTGAGCTGCAGTTGAGAGTTACACAGAGTGTGTCAGAACTGCATTGAGGAGAAGCTGCCTGCCTGTTAGCATCCATGTGAATGCCCCTGCAGAGGAGGGTGAACTGCAGTGAAGTATGGAGTACTGGACTGTAAGAGACATGGGAAGTATGTTATATAACATCTAGATAACATTGAGGTGTATACAGGAGCAGTAAGGAGATACTTGCAACCATATTCATATTGCTCATTAAGACCTGTGCTGGAGAGAGTAAGGAGCTGTATATATTTCTTTATTGCTGCAACCATTATGAGTATGGTGCTGGAGCAAGAGGAGTGTAAATAAAGAGTTCAGTGTGTCATAGCGATGGTCTGGCGCCCGAATTATTGTGACTTTTATTGCACTGCACCACATAGTGACATCACCTGTGTCCCACTACTTACAAAGAAACGCCCTGCATGTGCAGGAACTCCCTGGTCATTTACACCCATGCCCATCAGCTAGCCAGGGCTTGAGAAGGAGGTGCACTGTGTAACCTTTGCACCCCACATCACACACAGTGACAGGGGGTTATATTTATGTCTGGAATATACCAAAACACAGCTCTTCTTGTGCCTTTCATTTGTGTAATCTATACCCCAAACAACAATCCTGTGGAATTTCATAGCACTTAAGGAATAGATTAAAATTTTAATCCCATGACCCACCTTTTTATTGTGCTTGCTTTACAATATAGCCAACAGAAATGTATTACCGGCATAATCTTACCTTCCGTCACACTTTAAAATAAAACTACATTTTTCCTGTCTGCTTTCTATTGTATCTACTTGCTGTAGAGACACTTTCTTATGTTTATTGTGTTATACAATTCTGATAATTTTTGCAGCCTGTTAATAGATACCTAGTGGTACTATATAAGTCAGGGGTGGGCAAACCTGTCCTCAAGGGCCATATCCAGTTCATGTTTTTAGGATTTCTTTAATCATGTACAGCTGAGTTAATCTATTTGGCTGGGTCAGTAATTATCCCACCTGTTTCTACAGACAGAAATCCTAAAAACATGAACTGGATATGGCCCTTGAGGACAGGTTTGCCCACCCCTGATATAAGTCATACTTGCCAACCTTTTAACATTGAATTCCGGGAGATCCCGGGCAGGGGACGTGGTTGGAGGGCGGAAGGGGGCAGGGCGCCGTCAATCTCGTCATTTTGGCCCCACCCCGCAAAAAAACGGCATTTTGTCGCAGGGGGCGGGGCCAAAATGCCACGATTCACCGCGAATCGCATCATTTTGGCCATCAAATAACAGTATGTGGAATACCTGCCTGCTCTCCCGGGAATCTGGGAGACCTACCTGGATTTCGGAAATCTCCCTGACATTCCGGGAGAGTTGGCAAGTATGATATAAATAGTAAACACACAGGAGCAATAAATGTAGCATGAACAAATCCAAGATTACAATTCCTTTTTTTCTGGTAAGATGCTCAATGCACTGTGACATGGACAGGGAAGTATAAGTTGTTTCCAGTCCCATCATTTTGTAAAGACACCCATGTTACCTGAATTATTTTTAGGCCATAAAATACACAGCATGCTGCCTTTAAAGTCTTTAATAAGGTTATGTTATGGGGTTCCTGTTAATTCAGCTGCCTTGGAAATATGAAGTATGGTAAAATAAACATCGTCAATGTACATTGTTGGCTGGATAACATGAGACTATTCCGGGAAAACTGGGACACATGGAGGCACTAGCATTAATAGTGAGCAATGAATTGGACACTTCATATTGTATGTCATGTCCATGGGGCGAGTTTAAGAAGAGTATAACTATACAGGACAATTCAATTATCCAGAAGAAAAGAGAAAATAATCTGGACCCTTATTTAATATTTAATAAAGATTTACTGAATTAATTCAATGCCATGTGCCTCTGGAACTGTCCTGGGAGACACTTTGAAGCAATGTTCTGCCTGAAAAATTATTCATTATTCCTCACACCCCAAAGAGGTGTCCAGAAAAATCAACGGAGATTACTTACCGTAATAGGTGTCACAGCCAGACATTGTTGTGACGTCCGGTGGCACATCGCTTTGCATTGAAACTCTCCCTAAGAAGAATGTTACAAAGTAATTTTTGTTTCTTTCTCTTCTAGGTATTGGCTGACCAATAAGGTGCACATAAAAAGACCTACAACTGGGATCCTCATGTACACATTGGCTACACGTTTCTGTAACAGAATTTACCTCTACGGCTTTTGGCCTTTCTCCCGAGATCTCTACCAGAATCCTGTAAAATATCACTATTACGACAGCCTAAAGTACGGATACACGTCACAAGCGGGCCCTCACGCAATGCCTCTGGAATTTAAAGCTTTGAAAAATCTGCATCTGCAGGGGGCATTGAAACTTACAGTGGGCAAATGTGAATCAGCAACATAGCATCTTATTCAGTGCTCGCTTTCTTACTACAATAATCAGTGGGACAACGTTAGGAGGATGTCAGTGACAATTGTCCAGATATAATTGAGTTTTAAAAGTATTGTTGGCCTCAAGTGTGGACCCAGGCTAAGATATCAAGACACTAAAAGGCGGTGATGCTTTGGAGAGCCTGGGTGTACAGGATACATAGAAGCTTATGGCTGTGGGTCTATGTGTCACCCGAAAGCCACGCACATACTACTGTGCTGGCATTTTCCTTCTTGCTGTGAATGAGTAGTACTAGCAACTCAACAACACAAACCATGGCGTGTATGGGAGCGAATCTGGTGCTATACATCAACAATGTAAATTATATGATTGTCTGTATTCGTGGTGGCTTACAACTTCCTTCTATAGTCTAAGAAATCCCTACATAGTCTATAATGATCAATCTTTATTTATTTATTTTTTCATTGAAAATAGGCAATCGTTTTACAGAAAATTTAAATAAAACCACATATGGGTTCCCATAGACAAATTAATACTAACCAAGTTGCAGCAACAAATAGGTATCCTAATTTACTAGTGGGTAAGCCACATGACAGGCTAGTTTAGGGCAATTGTTCAAAGATAATTATACAAGTTACTGTCAATTACAAGTAAGCATCAGATGTTTCTAGTACTACTGGTTTGTGCCTATAATTACATTTTAACTGTTCATTTCTAACACAGAAGATAATCAGATGCATTTCCATTCGGGATAGGAATTATACTGCCTCTATGTGATGTGTAAGTTATATTGGTTTGTAAAGAAAGGGTAATGTTTACCAGACAGGAAATAGCTCCTTATACAATAATAAAATGTCACATTGTAGATGATATAATTCATTTTTTCCTAGAAAACATTACTTTGCTAGCAGAAATTTATGGTCATTTATGAAGAACTGATTATAAAAGTGTGACTGATAACCGTGCCAGTCCAAGTGTCCTGTTTGTGGGTCAAGTGTAGCCAAGTAAAGTAAATTCTATCTAATGTCATATCACTGAAATTGTAAAGATCTCTTACCGTTTCTGTTTCTGTCTCGATGGTCTGGGTGACTCTCTTCTTTTATTGTGAAGATGGGTAGCAAGAGGTGTTTTGCAATATGTGTGGTTCAAGGTTCTTTGTGGTCAATACTGTTCATATTTCTAGAACTATAAAGCAGACTGAGGCGCTGACGTCATATCTTCTTCACAACCTGTTGGGCCGAGAGGCAGCTCCTGCAACGGATGAGAAGCTTTGAAATGCGTTTGCTAATAGAACTCTCCCCACTATACAATGAATCAGCAACATAACACTTGTGTTCTCTCAGGATTCCATCTGATATTAACGCCATTCTTACATTACCTGAGCTCTAGTGAAATAAGTCTTAATTGCCTAAGAAATATCAAGAAGTGGATAAGTGGAATTGGATCTTCATGTTTGGACAGAAAATTCAAACTCCTTACTCCATTACACTATTAAAAGTGCCAGGAAAAGTACTCTTGTGTTAATAAAAAGTATTATATGTATTACCAGAAGGCCAAGGACTGCAGAGTAATGATGGAAGTGAGATTTATCATGGACCTTGTGTTGATTTTGCGTGATTGAAAATGACATATATTGTCAAACTTGGACAGTTTCATGAGTAAATAAATTTAAAGATGGAAAACAAGTTATATAAATCAATTTTTCTTTGTGTTATTGTACTGCCTTCATTGTATGCATTTACACAATATGCTATGTATATTTGGCTACGCTTAGAGCCCTTTTTCTTATCAGTCCTCATCTCCTGCTCATCATCATGCTGTTCACAACATTGTAGAGTGTTTAAGTAGTGAATGTGCCAATTTTGAGAAAGGCATTGCCCTACCCACTTGTGTGATTAAGTAAGTGTGGATAATGCTGCTTCATTACCACCATCAACTATTTATATAGCGCCACTAACTCTGTAGCGCTGTACACAGAACTCACATCAGTCCCTGCCCCATTGGAGTTTACAGTCTAGATTTCCTAACATACACACACATGGACTGAGAAAGACTAAGGTTAATTATAGTATAAGCAATTAACCTACAAGTATGTTTTTGAAGTGTGGGAGGAAACCCACGCAAACACGGGGAGAACATACAAAATCCACACAGATAAGGCTATGGTCAAGAATTGAACTCATGACACCAGTGCTGTGAGGCAGAAGCACTAACCACTAAGCCACTGTGTGTCCCGTGATGTTAGAAGGAGAACGGAGTCAAGTAGAAGAACACACACTGACAAATTGAAATTGCTAGGAGCAGGTGTTCCTAAAAGCTCAGGTTATTGTATGGCTCATGTCAAACTGAGACAGGTAGCTAGTGGTGTCACAAGTACCCATGTGTGAAAAAAACTTCATGCATAAAACTTAATGTTTGTGCCCCCCTTGTGCTTGGGGAGCTGGGTCATAGGTGTTCAGTACACTAAGATTACAGTACAGTTTAGAAGGGTTATATTTGCATGTTCCATACGCCTGTTACAAGCTTACAAGTGAATGATAATGATGGCTGTATTTTTGCGCCAGACCTATCTTTTAGCTAGTGTATGAACCAATTTGGATGTGCAGAAAGGTCACAATTTTATATTCATTCATTTAGATTAGGCTATTTAATAGATGCAATTAATTCAGGCCCTATATTTGTAATCTATGCATCATTATTAGCAAAGGTTTCTAAACCTGGACATATAGTAACTACATTAAACCACATTGGTAATAAATTAAAACCTGAAATAAGTATTTGACTAGGAATAGATGTTTTTTAAATAAGGCCACTGTAATGTAATTTTTGACCTTTGTCTAAAACACAGGTCCTAGTGTCATCTTTCCTTTCACTCTACCAGATTATTGTATTGTTAAAGTTCTCTCCTGAGTGACATAAACAAATGCTAATGGGCCCTGGAGCACATGTTCCCCTCTAGTGACTAGTACACAATGCTGATCTCAATCTGTTGGTTAACGGGAAAAGCTGACTCCATTCTGGTAGACTGTGGGCAAAGGCAATCCCATTCTGTTGTCCATAAGACAATCAGATAAAAATTTGGAAACTGTACTCATGACCTCGTGTTGGACTAACTGGCTAATGAAGTTCCATTCCTTGTCTCACACTGAGCTCCAATTGGAAACCAGATTTGAGTATAAGGGAAAAAAACAGACCTCATGTAGCTAACAGTAATGCAGGGTAATAGAAGTTCCATCTCCCAGTTGACACCTCTGTCCCCTTCATTTCCCCATTCATATATCCAATATCACAACCACAGACACAAGAAGCCAGCCTCTCCAGTGGACACCCTCATTGCCCTATCACGGCCCCATAATCTCCTCCCTTTGCTTATGGATGTCACTGTTATTAGGCAGACAAAATCTACTAAGAAGACAGAAGAAAACAAATAACATAAAAATTAAGCATTACTCAAACAAGTTATAAGCATAGACCTTTGAATGTCAAGGATTATAGAACAGTCTCAAGTTTGCCTCTGAAAATCTTTAAACCAAACAGCTGATTTTCTTAACCTTTGAAAACCTGTTATATCTTAATTCTGAGAGTTATTAGTAATAGACTGTGTAAAATGTATCCTATTTCAAATTTCTGACAGACCTAAATAATTATGAGATATACTGTTGTTTATTTTTATATAAATTATTCAATCCAGAAGTATTCATTTCTGAAGTCATAAGTGCTTTAAGGTAACTTGTTTAAAACTCTTGATAAATACTTGACTCTCTTTTGTAGAGGTTAATTTAAAATGTTAATTTTTAACAGGTCAATAAACATAAAAAACAACCAGATACAATAACAGAAGTCATATTTTAAATTTACAAGTATATTTTATGTTTATGTAGACTTGTTGTGTGAAGCTTTTATGAGCTATTTTAGGATCTGAGCAGACGTTGTAATTTTTATAATAGACATGAATTTTTGTGTACATAGATAAAAATTATTTCACAGCTATCACAGCCTTTTCTCAAATGTTACAATGTATCAAATTTCAACAAGTTTGTGAAGTATTTCCTTATATAATTGTAAATGCTATGCATAGCCTATTTTTATAAAGGAGCATGTAGTATAGGGCTAGAAAATTGTATTTTTATATTTTTCAATAAAACAGGCTTCCATGTAGAAACATAGAGGTCTGAGAGGAAGCAACCATTAATACAACACTTTTTTACATTTTAGAATTATGTTTGGCATTATGTGCAGCACAGTGGCCTAGTGGTTAGCACCTCTGCCTCACAGCACTGGGGTCATGAGTTTGATTCCCGACCATGGCCTTATCTGTGTGGAGTTTGTATGATCTCCCTGTGTTTGCGTGGGTTTCCTCCGGGTGCTTCGGTTTCCTCCCACACTCCAAAAACATACTGGTAGGTTAATTGGCTGCTATCAAAATTGACCCTAGTCTCTCCCTCTCTGTATGTCTGTGTGTGAGTGTGTGTCTATATTAGGGCATTTAGACTGTAAGCTCCAATGGGGCAGGGACTGATGTGAATGAGTTCTCTGTACAGCGCTGCGGAATTAGTGGCGCTATATAAATAAATGATGATGTTGATGATGATGTGCGATTAATGTGCCTGAGTTTAAGCAATATGCCTTTTTTTACATAATAAAATGGTGGCATCTAAGATGTATCATTATCTGAAGGGTAGAATTTGGTTGATCGGACCATTCCTTGCTCATCGTGGGCTAGATGCATAAGTGCGCTTGGTTTTGCACTCAGTCAAAACATCATTTGGTTTTGTGAGACATGGTTATTGAAATGAGATTCTGAGGGTGGGGAAGACATATTTATGGGGGAGTTTACTGTTTTCTGTGAGAGTTTCGCAAGCATTTTTGTCCCCCAAAAATTACTTGATTCTTTCACTTCACCTGAGATGGCAAAAATACGGCCATGTCCTAAATGTTAGGAATTGCAGTTCAGTGCATATAGTGATGGTCTGAATAGAAGCACACTGAATATTGTAGTAATCAAGAGAAGCTAGGTGAAAATACAGACTCTGAGGTAGTGCAGGTATGAGGCACAGCCAAAAGACAATGCATGAATATCACAAAATCTTTATGGTAATGCTGGTATACAACAGTCTTTGTAGCTCTACAGAAGTATTCACAGTGTCAGGTTTTGAACCTGGGGTTTCTGCCTATGTTGTCTGATGCTCTGCTAGCTGAGCTATTCTGGCTGCTGGACAGCTCCCTGCCTTTACTCTGTGCTCTAGGTCAATTTAACAGTTCTCCTGATGTTCCAGCATGTCAAAACTCCACCCTCTAACATTTTATATAAACCTTGCCTGTCTTTCTTGCCAGATTAATTTGCTCCAGGCAGAGATCTAGTTCCTGCTGCCCTTGTTGCAATCTGCCTTCAGTTATCTGTTATTTGTGTACTGACCTCGGGTTGTCCTCCACTGCGCCTTTTCCCGAACCCTTTGCCTTGTTTGCTTCACCATGTAATGTACCTGACTCCCATTGACAATTCTAATAATAACTAACCATAGTGTCCTGCCTTCCTTGTGCCCATCAGATTCAAATGCTTGTATATAACAGGCTCTGTAGCATTGCAGAACACAGTTTTTTGTGGAAATGCATGTATATAACAGTTTTTACTCTGGATGCCCAGCAGTATGAGAAATGATAATTGCCTGAGGATAGTGTATAGCACTATATCAAAAACATGCACATAAATCCAAATATCAGGAACTAGAAGGCTGTAAATTGCAAATCCAGGTATCAGGATCCAGGAGACAATAGGTTGTACAACCGGATATCAGGAACCAGGAGACTGCTGAGTGAAAACCCAGAAACTGTTTGAATCAAGATCAGATTCACACAGCATAAAGATCCTGGAACCAGGAAGCTAGTGTGTAACACTATCACTGGCAATAGATGCAGAAGTGAGAGCTTATAAAGTGAAGTCTTCCAATCAACAGTCAGAGGTTGACACATCTGAACTGCAAAGCAGATCCAAGTAGCAAGAATAATGCAAAGCAGTTGAAAACCTAACACTATACTTACAATGGAATATCTTTTAGACTTTTTAAAGGCACCATATATATGGGAAAGCACATTTATAGGTGCACTTCAACTACTGCAGCAAAAACATTCAATTTTTTATTAGTGGTAATAAAGTGGTAATAAATGGTAATAAAGTGGTAACAGTCTGGTGGTAGCCAGTTGAAAAGCAGAAAAATTGGCCAATTTGTGCAAAAAATAAAATGCTATCCTGCTTTTCTGGTTCATAAATGACCATTATTTCGTATAAATATTTAAATAGTCCGTTTAAATCCCTCTTATAGAAATTGGTAATCATTGCTCATAAAATTGATTGTTGAATGTAAAACAATTATATGCAGCAATTTTAAGCTGCTTGAAAAGTAACCTGGGGTAAAAATGTAGAAAGAAATTCATTACAAGTAGAAAAGGGTATTGCCTATTAGTGGCTCAGTGAATGACATCCTGCTGCTCCCTGTAATCCATATAGAACTCCAAGCTGATAAAACTCTTTCATCTTAATTATTTATTTAAATACTTCAAGGAATCCATGGGTTACGAAAACAGTCATTAGAGTTCAACAGTATCATTTACGCAGTGGTACCACTTACCAGTTAAGTCAGAGACTGGATAAGAGGCTTTACCTTCCAGCTACTAATCAAACCTTTGCTTCTTTTAATGTCTTGTACTTGAGTGAATTGCTGCCTGAGTTAGAGGGCCACAAAATTCTATGTTGATTCTATATGAAAAGCTTTGTATATTGTAAGAATTACCAGATAATAACCACCTTGGGAGTTGAAGCTGTAAATACAGGACAGTGGTATCAGTCACACACAGTCCTAACATTTTTGTAAATTCAATCGGCAGTTTGCATATAAGGGAATTTCTGAAAACTGATGTATGGAAAACAAATTCTGTAATTGATAGCAACCTATTAAAGTTTTAAAATTAAAATTTTCTCGTATACTTTAGAAAATGAATATGAATATTGCATTGGTTGATATGGGTAACATCTTTATTTCTGGCTGCCCCTTTTCATAAATTTCCAATATTACTTTTTATTTCAGCTGTATTTTGTTGATGGTGGGGTTACATAGACGGAACCCTCTCAATTCTGCTAGCTATTGGAGAGGCAATTTTTGTACAATTATCCATCTATTTGTACCCTATTAACAGCAAACACAAGATTTGTAAGGGAGGGTCTCCATGCCACACCACCAGACTGGGCATGGTTGGCATGCAAGGGGCGTGGTTATCATTTTAGACAGTGCTATGCCATTCTCCAACCCCTTTAAATACATGGGAAATGCTGCTTTGCACACAGCTTCTCCTTCACGAGCATAGCAATGTGAAATGGGATTTCAGACTGACTTTGCACTCAAGACAAAGTCCTTACTGAGCGGGACAGTCACCAAAAATCAGGACTGCCCCAACTAGACTCAGGACAGTTGGCAGTCTGTCCTGCTCTTTCTTACCTGTTATTGCACCTTTCCCTATCAGCTACTGTTTGTGCCTTAAGCTCAGTTCATTTTTTTGGATCCAGGAAAGTTGAGGCTCTGTTTGTAAAAAGGATAGATACATGAAATATGTAAAACGTAGCAATGGGTGAACACTCTAGGCCTCCCTCCCCAAATCAACCCTCAACATTATATCAATAGCACTCACCTTTAATAAATATGCTTATTTATTTAGCATTCACATTTAATAAATAGTCCTATTTACCCCCACAAGCCACAACATTATATTATTAGCATTCACATTTAATAAACAATACTATTTACACCCAACCTGTCCTGACATTAATTTAATAGCATTCACATTTATATAAATCTACTTTCCTCCCAAACAACTCAACATTAAATAATAAGCATTTATATTTATCCCTTTCTATCCATACTGTACCCATATTAAATTAATAGCCCCCAAACCACTTAAGCATTACATTAATAGTCCGATCACCCCACTTTAAATTAATAGGCATCACAATAGCCCCACCATCATGCCTCAAAGAAATGAATAGATCTCACTCACCATTAAATGTTTAGTCCAAACACTCACCCCACCATTATCATCATTCATTTATTTGTATAGCGCCACTAATTCTGCAGCGTGAACGCACTCCCATCAGCCGCTGCCCCAATAGAGCTTACAGTCTAAATTCCCTAACACGCTCACAGACAGACTAGGGTCAATTTGATAGCAGCCAATTAACCTACTAGTATGCTTTTGGAGTGTGGGAGGAAACTGGAGCGCCCGGAGTAAACCCACGCAAACACAGGGAGATCATACAAACTCCACACAGATAAGGCCATGGTCGGGAATCAAACTCATGCCACCAGTGCTGTGAAGCAGAAGTGCTAACCACTAAGCTACTGTTTTGCCCATTAAATTAATAGCCCACATCCCCACCCACATAACATAAAGTTCACCCCTCCCTCCCCATACTTACCCTCTTCCATCCAGCTCTGTGTTGCAGAAGTAAACTTTTCTGTCTTACTTTCCTGCTACCTGCTGAGATGGGGTGGTGCACATCATGTTTTCAGTGGGGTGGAGGGGGAGAGAGGGGAGTAATTGATTCAAACAATCGGCACCGATTGTCTGGGGAGGTTAGAGGTTAAATTAGACAGATTGATTTGTGAAATTATCTACAGAGATCAGACTTTGACATTTCCTGCAATTTTGGGATAATGATAGTCTTTTCTTTCTTCAATTGCAAGTAATCTATAATCACCAAATACAAAGCTGAAATGTAACATATAACAAAATAACAATGTGATATAGGATTTTAAAATGTGCTCCTTCCCGTTATAAAATTTAATATTTTGGCCAAGTCCCAGTTAAAACAATTTGCATATATAAATAGCATGCAAATCAATGCTAAATATTCTGAGTGAGACTTTCTTAGGAGAGCACAAGTAAACTATGAATAAGCAATTGGGTAATATGCAATACAATTTCAGCAATAAGCATTAATAATTACTTGTAAAAGTCAAACGAGAGGAGACTAAAAATAATGTTCACAAAAGTTAATATATTTTAGCAAGTTGAACCCCTATGAATAATGAATGAAACTGCATCATCACCAGTATCTATTTGTTGTAATTTGGGTTTTAAATTCTTCAGTACATGTATCATTTGTTAACAGTCCAGTGTACATTTAATCACTCATCTTTCAATGCCCTTTACCCTGATAAATCATTTAAATAATATTTTCCCTTTGCCTTTATTCTACCACTTACTTTCTACCTTATCCCATCAATTTTTTTCCTTCATTTTACTTTATATCCTCTCATTCCTTCATCTGTAAATGTCAAGAATTTTTTTTTACCAGACATACATCAGCCTCATTCCATAAATTCCATAAATCATAATATTTTTAATTTGGTACAATTAAAATGTACCCGTTGCCTGCACACTTTGTGGCTGAAACTATATTCATAGGTGGGAAATGTGACAGAGAGAATTCATCAGTGGATTACAGTTGCCAAACATGAAAGTAATTAATAGCAGAGTTTATCATGACATGTATTGAGCTATTCCATATATATCACAATTACCCCTGTCCTCATTGGTGCTGTTAATTATGTGTTTGCCTATGACATACTGTGATCACTTATGTGCTGCGATATTACAATGTGTACAGCTACTGTGTTGCCCAAAAATAATCCAACCAAAATCGATTGGATCATTATTGAGCAAGTTGGTAATTGCTGGTTGGATGCTGACCAAACTTGACAGCTGTCAGCCTGTGTGTGCAGTCATATTCCGACAGCACGAATAGGCCCAAGGCATGCTGTAAGTTATCTGGCCTCTGACAATTTAAATGTGAGGTAATATCTAGTCTCCTCTTTATCTTTAATTCAGTTAATATATTTGTAACATACCCTCAATCTGTTATTGGTAAGAAATTTGTGAAACGATAAGGAGGCAGTTGTTACAAACTCGATTGTACACTGTGCACTAAGGTGGCATTTTGGTAAAGCTTACTTGCCTCTAATACAAGTGGAGACAGCTATTTTATTGGTCAAACCATTATTCACCCTGCCACTAAGAATTAGGGACATTTCTAAGGAATGATGAACAAAGATGTAACTAGTTCCTAGTGAGTTAGTATGCAGTAATGGATATTAGATCAGTACACAAAATGGCTGCCTCCACTATTGGTAGACAGCTAGTACACTTTAGTATGAATAATTAGAAATATAATGAACATATTTTTAAATGATACCGTTTTACTAAATTATGTTAGTAAAAGTCCTGTGAAAAATTAAACATATATATGTTCCCTTAAAAAAAAATTGGTTATAATATTATAATAAACTATTCAGTTTTAAAACATGGATCTCATAAAAAAATCTAAATATCAGTATATCTGACTGAAATGGTTGTTGGGTTTCTGTCTGTGTAATGTTCAGTATGTATATTTATAAATGATTTGCATATGTTTTCAGTTTTTTTGTTTGTCAACACTCGTGCTGCTTTTTGTCCTTATTTGGTTTGGACATATGGATGTTTTGCATTATCACTATGAACCTTGCACAGTGGAAATTTTTGTTAATGCTTAGAGATGCTCACTGACCCCCGGGTTTTAGTTTTGGATCTGGATTACCTTCGGGTTTTGGTATTGTTTTTGCCAAAACCGCCCTTGCCTGTTTTGGTTTTGGTTTTGGATCTGGTTTTTTTAAAAAAAATTGAAAAATTGTTAAAATATGCTAAAATCACATAATTTTGCTGTTTTTGTGATCCTACATTTTTATTACCCTCAATAACACTAATTTCAAGTAATTTGCAGTCAGTTTTGACCACCTCACAGGTCAAATTATTATTTTCATACACTTTTTGACCAATTCCCCAGCTACCTGGCTGGATGGTAAGCAACAGAGCAATGACCCAAATACACGGCAGAGTTCCTAGCACATCTAGGACACATTCGCACACAGCAGTGGCAGAAAAGGAATGTTGTGCAAAATGGAATTGTCCTTGGATCATGAAATCAGTTGTGGTTCATTTGATCGCTTCCTTGGATAACTGCGGTAATTCTACAGCTAATACATGGACAGAGTGAAGCAGACGGTCATGTACAAGGAGACCCTCAAAGGTGGGAAAGGGATCCCGGATATCCCCACAATGCTGCGCACCTTCTTTGTCTGCAACTGCATCAGCAGAACTCTTATTGAAAAGAACATTTGCTCTGCTGGGAAGTCCATGTCTCGCTTTTATCTCCTGCCTCTTTGGAGGACCCTTGGTTGGGACAAGTGGGACAGCTCCTTCCCTTACAACTGGACTACTTCTTGGTTTTACCTGTATGTTAGACAATTTGTGAGGGAGCACCACCTGGAGGGACTTAAACCAGACTTGTGGAAGCCAAAAACTGTCCACAAGCTCATCAGAGCTAAAGACATTATGGAGTCTGTTCCAGGGCTCAAACAACACGTGTGGGAGAATGTGGCCTCTAAGAGGCTGACTAATAGACACAAAGACATTGCATGGATGGCTATTCAGGATGTCTGCCTCTCAGAACATTCATGCACTCCCGGAACCTGTGCCGATATGTCCACTGCCCCTTCTGCATCACCAATACACTCCACTGCACAGGCACTGTTGGATGCCTTGGAACATGAACATAAGGACAGTGTGCCCAGAACTTGCCTCTCATACCATTTGGTATTTTATAGATTATTTCCTGGGACCCAAATCATTGGGGCAATCCAGGAGGCCTGGAGCCTAATGAACTGCTTTAAGGATGCTATTTGGCTTGCCAGGAATCTACTTATCTTAAAAAGGGAGAAGATGACCATCCAGAACTGTCGCATGCTGATCCACAGCCTGCTAAGCGACTATAACACCATTGACAGTCCTGAGGAAGATTCATTTTCTATCTCCCTCTTCTCCTTCTCCCCCTATGTGTCTGTTTTTTCAATATAACACTGTTGAATTTGCCGCAAATTCAGAAGACAAGCCTGCTTGTCTTCCTATTCATCAATGACTCTTAGCAATGGAGCACTCGTCATTGGGTGTATATTAGACTCTACACTTATTAGTGCAAATTAAGAAAAAAAGCCTGCAAGGACTTGTAGATTACTATTTCAGCAATGACCAAATTACCAATGCAGCTCTTCTATTTGGGTGTATATTAGACCCTACACTTATTAGTGCAAATTCAGTAAAGAAGACTGCAAGGACTGGTATATTAGGATTTCAGCAATGACCAAATGACCAAAGCAGCTCTTCGATTTTGGTGTATATTAGACCCTACACTTAGTAGTGCAAAGTAAGAAAAAAAGCCTGCAAGGACTTCTATATTTATATTTGTATTTCAGCAATGACAAATATAGCAATGGAGCTTTATCTAACACTGCTACCACCCTCCTCTTTCTCTTCTATAACTTTGCCTGCCAAACTGCTCTATAGTCTGTCCTACCCCTTCTCTGTCCCTCTCTCAAATGGCGCTAATTCGCCGTGGAGGGTGGTATATATTGATTCCAAAACCTCACGAGATCCAACGACGTCACAATGACGTTTTGCCTCGTTTTGGAATCCGAAATAGCGCGAAAGTACCGAGCCTAAGTTCGGGTGGGCTCGGTTTTTGGGAAACCAAGCCCACCCATCTCTATTAATGATATACTGGATCGGGCAGCACAGTGGCTTAGTGGTTAGCACTTCTGCCTCACTGCACTGGGGTCATGATTTCGATTCCCGACCATGACCTTATTTGTGCGGAGCTTGTATGTTCTCCCCGTGTTTGCGTGGGTTTCCTTCTGGTGCTCCGGTTTCCTCCCACACTCCAAAAACATACTGGTAGGTTAATTGGCTGCTATCAAATTGACCCTAGTTTGTCTGTGTGTGAGGGAATTTAGACTGTAAGCTCCATTAGGGGCAGGGACTGATGTGAGTAAGTTCTCTGTACAGCACTGGGGAATTAGTGGCGCTATTTAAATAAATGATGATGATGATTAATGATTAATTGCTCTGGGACTGATATAACTGGTTTCCTCCATTTTTGATTTTTTTTTTCTACCTATGAATATGGGATAGGTACAAATTTGTGACAGGGAAAATACTGACAGAAATAATACTGACATGAAAATCCTGACAGTGTAAATACCTACATGGAGAAAATACCTACAGTCTATATACTTACATGGAGAAAATCCGACAGTGTGATTGCCGACAGTGAAAATGCCGACAGTCACGCTGCCGGCATTATAATGGCAATGTCATCTACAGTAAACAGTGAAACAAATAAATAAATAAATGTTAAAAAGATAAAAAGCCCCCCCCTCCGCACCTAGTGCTGCCAGCCTAATGCTGGTCACAGTGAAATTGGCTGAGACCCCCAACTTCCTCCGACCAACATTATGCTGGCAACACTAACATTTATATGACTAGGTAGAGAGGGTGCGATTTTATCTTTTTAACATTTTTATTTTCCTCACTGTTTACTGCAGGCGGCTCGCATTGCCATTTCAATGCCGGCAATGTGACTGTAGGTATTTTCACTATCGGCAATCACGCAGTAGTTTATAAGTGTCTGTGTTTTCTCCATGTAGGTATTTAGACTGTAGGTATTTTCTCCATGCTGTTATTTAAACTGTAGGTATTTCCTCCATTTACATTGTCAGGATTTTTGTGTCAGTATTATTTTCATAGGTATTTTTACAGTCGGAAATATGACTACCATTAACACATACATTTGGACAGCACGGTGGCTAAGTGGTTAGCCCTTGTGCCTTACACACTGGGGTCATGAGTTCAATTCCCGACCATGGCCTTATCTGTGAGGAGTTTGTATGTTCTCCCTGTGTTTGCGTGGGTTTCCTCCGAGTGCTCCGGTTTCCTCCCATACTCCAAAAACATACTAGTAGGTAATTGGCTGCTAACAAATTGACCCTAGTCTGTGTGTGTGTGTGTGTGTGTGTGTGTGTGTGTGTTTGTGTGTGTGTGTGTTAGTGTGTTTAGACTGTAAGCTCCAATGGGGCAGGGACTGATGTGAGTGAGGTCTCTGTACAGCGCTGCGGAACCAGTGGCGCTATATAAATAAATGATGATGATGATACATGCATTAGATATATTACATGAATTCATTTGTTGAGTTTTGTACCATCTATATATATATATATATATATTGCTTTATAGCTGAGGGTTAAATAACTAAGGATAGAGAACTAAACAATGGCCTTTCATGTTAAATTTCCATGTGAACAATGATAGAATGTCTCGTTTAAATGTTTATGCATTACACATGCAGTAATGATACTTCCTGTGTATATTATACAGTCACCCACATGTGATCAAAGTGTTTAAGACAATTTGTTTGAAAGGCTAAAAGAACATAATTGCCGAAGGGCTATTCCTCCTTTCTGTAATCTCCCTTAATAAAAGCAATTAGTCCTGTAATTGTGGGTGCAACCTACAGTATATAAATTTTAGTTTTATGTTAAAATAAGTAAATATCAAAAGCTTACCAATAAATACAATGCAAAAGACAGTGGTATTTCCATTACCAGTACACAGGGCCAGACTGGGACTAAAAATCAGCCCTGGCATTTAACATGCACAGGCCCACCTCAGTTCAAGCATGAAAGAAATTGTGTGCTGCCGCCGCACAGGGCGTGGCCGCATTGTGTTGTGGGTGTGGCCAACATGGGGCATTGATACATACATAATAAAACATTACATTTATCTCTGCTTCTGGTGCTGCTGACATCCATAAGGGTGGGAACTTCCTGCAGAGTGAGCAGGGAAGCTCTTTGTCTCACGAGATTACAAAACCTTGTGATACTTAGAGCTCCTCGGCTTGCTGCAGGCTGTGTCCTGTCTGGGAACTGAGAGCAGCTATCAGTTCCCTTCCCTTAACCAGAGCTGGATTAAGGCTCAGGTGGCCCGGGGTATTTAAGACAGCAGGGCCCTATTATGTAACATGGTTATCATTTTAGACAAATACACAGGCAATACTGTGTACCCTACTGTTAGAAGCACACAGCTTTGCCTTCACAAGCAGTACGTAGTGAAGTGGGACATACCTCCCAACTGTCCTTGCAGTCAAACCAAATCCTGACTATGTGAGACAGTCACCCAAATTCAGGACTGCCCCACCAGATTCAGGACAGTTGGCAGATTGTCCTGCTCTCTCCTACCTGTCTTGCTCACTTTCACCACTTATAGCAACTGGTTTCTTTAGCTCAGTTCTTTCTTGTCTTGATCCTGGAATATTGGATGCCCTATTTTGAAAAAAATGGGGTTAAAACAATAGCACTCACATTTTATAATTGGGCCTCCCTCCAGTCCCCACAATAATAATAATATTCACATTTAATAAGTAGACCTATTTCCCTCCAACCAGCCCCAACATTAAATTAACAGTATACCCATTTACTCAAAACATATTTCCCTCCCTCCAAACAGTCCCAACAATAAATTAAATAGCATTAAAGTTTAATAAACATAGCCATTTTCCACAACCATCCCCAACAAAAAATTCATATTCACATTTAATAAATAGCTCTCCTCCCCAAAATCAGCCCAATATTCAATTGATAGCCCACCCCAGCATTAAATTAAAGGTTCTTTCACCTCACCTTAAATAATTAGCCCCCACCTACACTCCACAATTAAATAGCCTACCTCCCAACACTATATTAAGATCCTCCCTTCCCTCACATATTATATATAAAATACTGCGCACGCACTCTATATGAACATGGCCAAACACACACGCACACTATAGCAACATGGGGCCCTACAGCCACACTGTTAGCCCCACTATTAGACGCACTGTTTGCTCCACTGTTTGTTTGCTCCAGTTTGCCCCACTGTTTGTTATCCCCACTGTTTGTTTTAACCCCACTGTTTGTTTTAGCCCCAGTTTGTTTGCCCCACTGTTTTTTGCCCCACTGTTTGTTTTAGCCCCAGTTTGCCCCACTGTTTGTTTGCCCCAGTTTGTTAGCCCCATTGTTTGTTTGCCCCAGTTTGTTAGCCCCATTGTTTGTTTGCCCCACTGTTTGTTTGCCCCATTGTTTGTTTGCCCTATTGTTTGTTTGCCCCAGTTTGTTTGCCCCATTGTTTGTTTGCCCCAGTTTGTTTGCCCCATTGTTTGTTTGCCCCAGTTTGTTTGCCCCACTGTTTGTTTGCCCCAGTTTGTTAGCCCCATTGTTTGTTTGCCCCAGTTTGTTTGCCCCAGTTTGTTTGCCCAATTGTTTGTTAGCCCCATTGTTTGTTAGCCCCATTGTTTGTTTGCCCCAGTTTGTTTGCCCCAGTTTGTTTGCCCCAGTTTGTTTGCCCCACTGTATGTTAGCCCCACTATTACTTACACACACACACAGACACTTACCTTTTTACTTCCAGCAGCAGCACTCAGCGCGCTGCCCGGCAGACGGATAATCAGTGACAGCCGCCTATGCGACCAATCACATGGGATGGCACCACGTGACAGGCGCCGTCCCATGTGATTGGTCGCATAGGCGGCTGTCACTGATTATCCGTCTGCCGGGCAGCGCGCTGAGTGCTGCTGCTTGGCGGGCAAGCAGACCGGCCCATTTGGCCATCGGCCCTTCTGGCATTTGCCAGAAGTGCCAGATGGCCAGTCCGGCCACAGCCACACTATTAGCCCCCCTATTAGACGCACTGATTGCTCCACTGTTTGTTTGCTCCAGTTTGCCCCACTGTTTGTTATCCCCACTGTTTGTTAGCCCCACTGTTTGTTTTAGCCCCACTGTTTGTTTAAGCCCCAGTTTGTTTGCCCCACTGTTTTGTGCCCCACTGTTTGTTTTAGCCCCAGTTTGCCCCACTGTTTATTTGCCCCAGTTTGTTAGCCCCATTGTTTGTTTGCCCCAGTTTGTTACCCCCACTGTTTGTTTGCCCCATTGTTTGTTTGCCCCATTGTTTGTTTGCCCCAGTTTGTTTGCCCCACTGTTTGTTTGCCCCAGTTTGTTTGCCCCATTGTTTGCTTGCCCCAGTTTGTTTGCCCCACTGTTTGTTTGCCCCAGTTTGTTTGCCCCATTGTTTGTTTGCCCCAGTTTGTTTTCCCCAGTTTGTTTGCCCCACTGTTTGTTAGCCCCACTATTACTTACACACACACACACACACTTACCTTTTTACTTCCAGCAGCAGCACTCAGCGCGCTGCCCGGCAGACGGATAATCAATGACAGCCGCCTATGCGACCAATCACATGGGATGGCACGACGTGACAGGCGCCGTCCCATGTGATTGGTCACTGATTCTCCGTTCGCCGAGCAGCGCGCAGAGTGCTGCTGCTCGGCAGGCAAGCAGACCGGCCCATTTGGCCATCGGCCCTTCTGGCATTTTCCAGAAGTGCCAGATGGCCAGTCCGGCCCTGCCAGTACACTATTGTATACTACGTTTGCATATTCTGTGATGTGCGGCATATTATACCCTATGTCCTCTTTCTGCTAAATTGCCACAAATAGTCTCCAGAAGGGTAATTTTGCGAAAGTACCCTTACAATCTTTTTTAATGTGTTAGATACACACTCTAGCAGGTTTACCTAACTTTATTTGTATTTTGTTATATTACAATAGCCTGGTAATGCTCCTCTTTTTCAGTACTCACCAAATGGAAAATAAAATCAGGACAGTTGGAAGGTATGGCTAAGCGACCATTTATGGATTTTGGGCCCAGATGAAAATGAGCCTGATGGGAAAATAAAAATGTAATTTTAATCTGCTGCCTAATATCACTTTAGACTCTCCATAATTAACTACAACTTTTCAGATTTTCTGCTAAAATAATGCTTCCTATGTGTGATAAATATTATATAAGAATAGGGGGAAATCTGACCTGTCTTTATTTCATGCTAGTATTTAACAATTGCACATCAGAGATTCTCAAAAAGGCTCATTGCATCTAGTTGATGATTAAATATTTTATGTAAAGTGGTACATAATATGTAGGTGTTATGTGAATAACTGCTAATAAATAAATAGGCGCAAAATGTGCAGTAAACCACAGCAACAAATCAGATACCTGCTTTCATTATCTAACATGTACTAGACAGATAAGAGCTAATTGCTAATTGGTTGCTGTGGTCTAATACAATGCTTACACCTAAATGCAATGTTAGGAAATGAGTACTATAAAATAAGGAAAGAATCACATGGAGATGCAAATGCAAGATAACTATGCTGCATGCAATACATAAAACAAAGCATTGTCATTTAACAAAATATTCCCAGAGCAGTGTACGGGTGCCACAAATGCTGTTTGGAAGGAAGGGGAGGGGAGTACGGGATAGCCTAGCACATCAAAAGTTCTAGGAATTCCCCCGGGATATGGCCATGCCCCCATCGTGGCACAGCCCCTTCCCTCTGCCAAAGAGAGACTGTCACTCACCGGACTGTGAGTGCTACTTCTAAGGTAGCTAGGAACCGTGTCCGTCCATAATAATGAGGTACTGCGCATGTGCAGTCCCTTTTAACCTTTCAGTTCTGTTCCTTTAACTTAATTGGCTGATCAGGCAACACTCCCTATATTAAGCACCTGTGGTCAATACCACGTGGCCTGATCTTGGAGTCTCATTCCTCATGAGTCTCTGAAGGTGTTCCAGTGCCTGCTCGTGTGTTCAGCTGATGCTGATTCCTGTTTGCCGTTTGTGGTTTCCAGACCACTTCTACTCCTCGTGTTCCTAGTGACTTCAGCAGCTGATTCCTATCCGCTGCCTCCGTATATCTACAGTTACAGATTACTGCAAACTCTCCTGTGTTTCATCGTGACTCCAGCAGCTGATTCCTATCCGCTGCCTCCGTATATCTACAGTTACAGATTACTGCAAACTCTCCTGTGTTTCATCGTGACTCCAGCAGCTGATTCCTATCCGCTGCCTCCGTATATCTACAGTTACAGATTACTGCAAACTCTCCTGCTGTTCAATTCGATATACTACTGCTTCCTGAGTATTTGTCGTCCTTGCTGGCCTACCTACAGTGCGCTGCACCTACCTGCCACTTCCATTCTGCAAGGACTTCTCATCTCGTCAGTTCCCTGCCACTCAGGTATCCCTGCACCTATCTCTAACAGCCTGCTCATCTGAACCACGGTATGCATACTTCTCATTGACTGTGCTGGTGTATTGCATATCCATCTGGACTGAGTTGTTCTCCTCCGGAGTTTCCATCCTCTGAGACTATTGCTATTATTGACTGTGTTTCCTTTTGCTGGACTATTCTAGTGACTTTGTTTATCTGGGCAGTGCTGTTCATTCATTATTATTATTGTGTGCAGTTCAACGTGGGATCAAGTTCAGTGTACCCGTGTAGACTCTGCATTGCATTTATCTCCTCGTGTCCTTCCTCACATATATATTCAGTGGTACAACTTGCTAGAGGCAGACCACTGATTCCTGTTTCCCTGTGTCACCAGTTGCATATATCCTCTCACATAAGCAGTGGTACAACTTGCTACACGCAGACCACTGACTTCCCCGTTACCTTCACCTGGATTCCATTCCTTCACTACAGACAGCGGTACAACTTGCTATACGCAGACCGCTGACTTCCACCTCCTTATTACTCCTGGACATTCTTCTCACTATAGCAGTGGTACAACTTGCCGTGCGCAGACCACTGACTACCCTCACGTGTCCTTGTCCATCCAGATCCTCGTGTTCAGTTATCTATTGTTTACCAGTGCTGCTAGTCATAGACTTTCTGAGCATTCTCTAACCATCTGCTGTTTCCAGTTCCATTATCACCCTGCCACCAGAGTATCATATACCAACTCTACTGCTCTGATAAGACCATCAGCGGGTGATACTGGGTAAAGACTCCTAGTGCCCGTGACAGTAAGATCAGGCCATGACAGACCCAGATTCGGAACCCACAGCTAAAGAGATGCTGCAGCATCTGGTCACCCGTGTGGAACAACAGGATGTTCGTCAACAACTATTACTACAATGTTACCAGACGTTAGTCTCCCAAAGAACGTCTGGGCAGAATATTACAGCTTCGGTTGATGCTCCTGTGCTTTCCTCCGTTTCCCCAGTGCCATCCCAGGTGTCTACGGCTTCCACGCTTCACCTGCTTCCGTCAAAGTATGATGGAGATCCCAAAACATGTAGAGGTTTCCTCAACCAATGCTCAGTACATTTTGAGCTCCAACCTCAAAACTTTTCGACTCATCGTTCCAGAGTGGCCTATCTCATCTCATTATTCTCCGGACAAGCTCTCGCATGGGCTTCCCCTCTGTGGGAAAGAAATGATCCGTTGTTACAGGATAGTGCCAAATTTATTTCCATGTTTCGTAATGTATTCGATGAACCAGGTCGTGTTATTTCTGCTGCCTCCAGCATTCTTCGTTTACGACAGGGTTCTCGTACAGTAGGACAGTACGTCATTCAATTTAGGATCTTAGCCTCTAAGCTTCAGTGGAACACTGAAGCGTTAATTGCCGCCTTCTGGCAGGGGCTCTCGGATAAAATTAAAGATGCTCTGACTACTCAAGAACTCCCTACGTCTTTAGAAGATTTGATTTCTCTTTGTCATCGTGTGGATCTCAGATTTCGTGAGAGGGACTCTGAGAGAACTACTTCAGCTAAAACATCTCTTCGTTCCACTTCTCAAATTCGTCCTGCTTCACCTCCGGTAATACCGATGGAGATTGGACGTTCCAAACTAACCTCTGCAGAGAGGAATCGAAGAATTAAGAATAGACTTTGTACCTATTGTGCTGATGCCACACATATGCTCCAGTCATGCCCCAAAAAAATCGGGAAATGCCAGGCCCTAACTAGTTCTGGAGAGGTGAAGTTAGGGTCCCTGGAGTCCTCTCCATCTTCTACGAAATCAAAAATCTGTGCATTTGACGTTACCATTTCATTTGCTACTAAGTCTTTTGAGTCCCAAGCTCTGAATGATTCAGGAGCTGCGGGAAATTTCATTTCTGAATCCCTTGTAAATCATTGGTCCCTACCAGTGATTACCCTGAAGACTCCTGTTACGGTGACTGCTATCGATGGATCACGTATTATCAACGGTCTCATCACCCAAAGTACGTCTTCAGTGACCCTTCAGATTGGTGTTCTACACCGAGAAGAAATTTCGTTTTTAATCCTTCCTGTTACTACAAGTCCGATTGTTTTAGGCCTTCTATGGCTTCAATGTCATTCTCCCCAGATTGACTGGCGCACTCCACAAGTTACGTCTTGGGGACCTGAATGTCACCAACATTGTCTTTCTCGTGTTGTTCGTCGTAAAATACAGCAAACCTCCATTTCACCTTCCTCACCGGGACTTCCTCCTCAGTATGCTTCATTTGCCGACGTCTTTGATAAAGCTCAGTCTGAACGTCTTCCCCCTCATCGTTCATGGGATTGTCCGATTGACCTGTTACCTGGCAAGACTCCACCTAGGGGTCGTGTGTATCCACTTTCATTACCTGAGACTCAGGCTACTGCTGAATACATCCAAGAGAATCTCCATGTTACGGACTTACCTTATCCCCGCCGCTCCGTCCAGCCGCACTTCCGCATTCAGGACCATGTGACCGCACCCGGAGGCGGTCACATGACCACTACCTAGAGGCGGGGATTTTGAATCCCCTTCTGTATAAAAACCTCACTCTGACACTCGCTGAGTGTCAGAGCAACACTTACCTGTTCCTGGCTCCTGCTCTTCGTGGATTGCAGTGTCTTCCTGTTTCCTGTGTCTCCTGTGTGCTGATCTCTGCCTGTTTGACTTCCCTGGCTCTCTATTCCCTGTGTACCGACCCGGCTTGCTGACCATTCTCCTATTCTTGTGACCCGTGTACCGAACCTGGCTTGTTGACTCCGAGTTGCCTTCTGATTCTGCCTGACTCCATTCCTGTGTACCGAACCGGCTTGTTGACTCCGCTACCACCGCTTCACTCCGCTGTACTACATCTTGAGGCGAACCTGGGGACCGCGACCTGCGACTCCTGGCAGCGAAGCCCACCCCGCCTTGCGGCGGTTCTTGGTGAACACCAGGGAGATCGTTAGACTCCGCACCTCAGGTAAGCCAGCGCTAATCAAGATTAGTAATATAGTATCCAGAATCTGTTACAGTTTGCTCTGACCATGGATACCACAGCTAAAGATCTGTTGGAGCATTTAGTAGGAAGGATGGATAAACAAGAAGCTAACCAAGAGCAACTTTTAAAATTCCTCAATAGTCTATCCACTCGCTTGGATGTTGTCCAGAACACCCTAGTGGCTGGTGGATCACCTGGGCCGGCAGTGGCCCCTGTACCTCAGGCCGCAGCAGCAGCTTCTTCCTCGCAGCTACGGTTGCCTAACCCACCTAAGTTCGATGGAGACCCTAAAAATTGCAGAGGTTTTTTAAATCAATGCTCCATACAATTCGAGCTTCTACCTGGGAACTTCCCCTCCGGAAAATCGAAAGTGGCCTATGTGATTTCGTTATTGTCCGGTCAAGCCTTAGCATGGGCTTCCCCCTTGTGGGAGAGGGACGACCCCATTCTACATAACTTCAACCTCTTCTTGTCCACCTTCAAGAAGATATTTGATGAGCCAGGAAGGGTGTCCAATGCCGCTTCCGGCTTACTACGTCTCCGCCAGGGAAACCAGTCTGTGGGGCAGTATGCGGTCCTCTTCAGAACCATGGCCTCTGAACTTCGCTGGAACGATGAGGCTCTAGTAGCTACATTCTGGCAGGGCCTTTCAGACCGAATCAAAGACGAGTTGGTGTCCCAGGAACTCCCTACGTCTTTGGACGACATTATCTCCCTCTGTGTCAAAGTTGATTTGCGTTTCAAGGAACGTAATTCTGAGAAGGAACAGTCGCGGCGTAGCATGATTCGCTTGGCCCCCAACTTCCAAACCCCTGTTCTTCCCCCTGAAGAGCCCATGCAACTTGGGAGGACCCGCTTATCAGCCGAAGAGAGGGAGAGGAGATTTCGGAACAAGCTGTGTTTATATTGTGGAGAGAGTGGTCATCTTCTGAGTTCTTGTCCCAAACGCTCGGGAAACGACAGGGCCTAACGAGTTCTGGAGCTGTGTCGTTGGGCCTCTTTTCTCAGTGTCAGTCAGTTCCCAATAGTAATGATTGCCTGTCTATTCCCATTTCCCTTCAGTTAGGACAAAAGACCTTCCCGCAGTCGGCTCTTCTAGATTCCGGAGCCGCAGGAAATTTCATTTCCGCCACAGTAGTTAAACAATTCGCTATTCCCACACAAGCCTTGGAACAACCCATCTCTCTGATGGCCATTGATGGGGGAAGAATCCCTGAGGGGTCCATCCTGGTACGCACTATTCCTCTTCTACTTCAGATAGGAGCACTTCATCGGGAGAAGATTTCTTTTCTAGTAATACAAAGATCTACCAACCCAGTCATCCTAGGACTTCCTTGGTTTCGTGCCCACTCTCCCACCTTGGACTGGAAATCTGGTCACATATTGTCCTGGGGACAGTCCTGCTTCTCTCGCTGCCTACAGAGAGTGGTTCCCCCGAATAGTCCCAGACGTACCCAAGAATTTCCTGTGACTCTCCTGCCTGAGCCATACCAAACCTTCTCTGATGTTTTCTGTCAACAAGAGGCCACTAGACTTCCCCCTCACAGAATCTGGGACTGTGGCATTGATCTGATACCTGGTAAACCCATTCCCAGGGGCCGTGTTTACCCCCTTTCCCTCCCGGAATCTAAGGCTATGGAGGAGTACATCCAAGAAAATCTAAACAGGGGCTTCATCCGCAAGTCTGCCTCCCCAGCTGGGGCTGGCTTCTTCTTCGTAAAAAAGAAAGATGGGGGCCTCCGCCCTTGCATTGATTACAGAGGCCTGAATGCCATTACCGTTAAAAATCGGTATCCACTGCCACTGATTTCTGAACTATTTGACCGGATCAAGGGTGCCACCATCTTTTCTAAACTTGACCTCAGAGGAGCGTATAACCTTATACGCATTAAGGAGGGGGATGAATGGAAGACGGCGTTTAACACCCGAGATGGCCACTTTGAATATCTGGTCATGCCTTTCGGGCTATGCAATGCCCCAGCCATATTTCAGAGCTTTATGAATGAGCTGTTTCAAGACCTCTTGTACCAATCTGTAGTCATCTACTTGGACGACATTCTCATCTTTTCTCAAGATCTAGCATCTCATCGTACTCATGTATTGGAGGTCCTCTCTCGTATCCGAAGAAATCAGTTATTTTGCAAATTGGAGAAATGCACCTTCGAGCAGAGACAAATTCCCTTCCTGGGATATATTATTTCGGGCACCGGTCTACAGATGGATCCCACAAAATTGAAAGCCATACTTGACTGGCCCCAACCTTCAGGCCTTAAAGCCACTCAACGCTTCCTAGGATTCTCCAACTATTATCGTCAATTTATCAAGGAGTACTCCTCTCTCGTGGCTCCCATCACAGCATTGACCCGCAAATCTGCTGATGCTGGTATTTGGTCCTCTGAGGCTACCCAAGCCTTTATATTATTAAAGTCTCTCTTTTCATCCGCACCCATTCTTCAACAGCCAGATTGTTCTCGTCCCTTTGTCCTGGAGGTAGATGCCTCTTCTGTTGGCACAGGAGCCGTACTATCACAGCGAGGTCCTTCTGGAAAACTTCACCCCTGCGGATTCTTTTCCCGTCGCTTTTTACCTGCTGAGAGGAATTATGGGATTGGCGACAAAGAGCTCCTGGCCATCAAATTGGCTCTCTCCGAATGGAGACATTTACTAGAAGGAGCGCAATTCCCTATCACCATATATACCGACCATAAGAATTTGCTTTACTTACGCACTGCCCGATGTCTAAATCCTCGTCAAGCAAGGTGGTCCTTATTCTTCTCACGCTTTGATTTCAACATCACTTTTCACTCAGGATCTAAGAACACGAAGGCAGACGCCTTATCTCGCTCTTTTGATCCAGCTGACATGGAATCCTCGGAAGATAAGAAATTCATTGTAAATCCATGTCAAGTATTGGCAGCTACACACCTGAAAAAGGGTTGTCCTCCAGGCAAAACATTCATCTTGCCACATCTACGCACCCGGCTCCTTCACTGGGCTCATCACTCACTCTTCTCTGGGCATGCCGGCATTCGCAAGACCTGGGACTTATTGTCCCGAAGCTACTGGTGGCCTTCCTTGCTGGAGGATGTGAAGAGATTTGTTGCTGCTTGTTCCAAATGTGCTCAACACAAGACCTCTAGGAAGAAGCCTTATGGATGCTTGCTCCCATTACCCATTCCTGATTACCCTTGGTCACAGATCTCCATGGATTTTATCACGGACCTTCCCCCTTCCAAATCCTGTACTGTAGTGCTTGTGGTCACGGATCGCTTCTCTAAAACAGCCCACTTTATTGCTCTCAAAGGCCTTCCTTCTTCCTCTTCCTTAGCCGATATTTTTATTAAAGAAATATTTCGCCTCCATGGCTGTCCTCAACATATTGTCTCCGATAGGGGATCACAATTCATATCAAAATTTTGGCGGTCTTTTTGCAATAAATCCGGGATCAAGCTTGACTTCTCTTCCGCATATCATCCCCAGTCCAATGGGGCTACTGAGAGAACCAACCAAGAATTAGAGAAGTTTCTCAGAATATTTATCTCTAGTAACCAAGACAACTGGGTGGACCTTCTCCCTTGGGCCGAGTTCGCCCATAACAACCATTTTCATGAGGCCATCTCTAACTCCCCCTTTTTTGTTCTGTATGGCTGCCATCCTAGACTACCCACCTTCTCTCAAGTCTCATCTTCTGAAGTTCCAGCAGTGGACTCTCTGGTTCGTAACTTCTCTGATATTTGGGAACAAACCAAGACAAACTTAAAACAAGCAACTACTCGTTCCAAAAAATTCTACGATAAAAGGAGAAGAATGACTCCAAGTTTTGCAGTTGGTGACAGGGTATGGCTATCCACCCAGAACATTCGTTTAAAGGTTCCCAGTAAAAAATTTGCTCCCAAGTTTATTGGCCCATTTGCTATATCTGAGATTATTAATCCCGTAGCCTTTAGATTGAGTCTGCCTCCCTCCTTACGCATACCCAATGTCTTCCATGTCTCCTTGTTAAAACCGATGGTAACCAACAGATTCTCCACCTCATCCAGAACTCCTCCTCCTGCTGTGGATCGGGATCAAGTGGAATACGAGATTAAAACTATCCTAGATTCTCGTAAAGTTCAAGGTGCCATACAGTTCTTGGTGGATTGGAAGGGTTACGGCCCTGAGGAGCGCTCATGGGTAAGAGCCATTGACCTACATGCTCCCCGTCTACTTAAATCCTTCCATAAAAAATTTCCTTTGAAACCCTATTAGGTGTTCGGAGTCCACCTTTATGGCAGGGGGTACTGTTACGGACTTACCTTATCCCCGCCGCTCCGTCCAGCCGCACTTCCGCATTCAGGACCATGTGACCGCACCCGGAGGCGGTCACATGACCACTACCTAGAGGCGGGGATTTTGAATCCCCTTCTGTATAAAAACCTCACTCTGACACTCGCTGAGTGTCAGAGCAACACTTACCTGTTCTTGGCTCCTGCTCTTCGTGGATTGCAGTGTCTTCCTGTTTCCTGTGTCTCCTGTGTGCTGATCTCTGCCTGTTTGACTTCCCTGGCTCTCTATTCCCTGTGTACCGACCCGGCTTGCTGACCATTCTCCTATTCTTGTGACCCGTGTACCGAACCTGGCTTGTTGACTCCGAGTTGCCTTCTGATTCTGCCTGACTCCATTCCTGTGTACCGAACCGGCTTGTTGACTCCGCTACCACCGCTTCACTCCGCTGTACTACATCTTGAGGCGAACCTGGGGACCGCGACCTGCGACTCCTGGCAGAGAAGCCCACCCCGCCTTGCGGCGGTTCTTGGTGAACACCAGGGAGATCGTTAGACTCCGCACCTCAGGTAAGCCAGCGCTAATCAAGATTAGTAATATAGTATCCAGAATCTGTTACACTCCAGCGAGGATTTATTCGACCTTCTACTTCTCCCGCTGGAGCTGGGTTCTTCTTCGTGAAGAAGAAAGATGGTTTATTACGCCCCTGCATAGATTTTCGTGGACTTAATGCTATCACTATCAAAAATCGGTATCCCATTCCTTTGATTACTGAGTTGTTTGATCGGATCAAGGGAGCCCGGATTTTTACTAAGTTGGATCTTCGTGGTGCCTACAACTTGATTAGAATCAGGTCCGGTGACGAATGGAAAACAGCTTTTAACACCAGAGATGGGCATTATGAATACTTAGTAATGCCCTTCGGGTTATGTAATGCCCCTGCTGTTTTCCAGGGCTTCATTAACGAGATCTTTCGGGACTTGTTATATGTATGTGTCATAGTATATCTGGACGACATACTCATCTTTTCCCAAGACCTGCCTTCACATCACCAACAAGTGGCCGAAGTTCTTTCCAGACTCCGGAAAAATTCATTATTCTGTAAATTAGAAAAATGTTCATTTGAGTTGCCTCAGATTCCATTTTTGGGTTATATTGTTTCCGGAGTTGGTCTACAAATGGATCCAGAAAAGGTGAATGCTGAGTTACTTTGGCCTCAGCCAACTACTCTTCGTGCCATTCAGCATTTTTTAGGCTTTGCCAACTACTATAGACGCTTCATTCAAGACTTCTCTTCAATTGCATCTCCCATTGTGGCTCTAACTCGCAAAGTGGCCAATACTAAGCAATGGTCATCTGAGGCTCTCCAAGCCTTTCAATTTCTTAAAGAGTCCTTCTCCTCTGCTCCCATCCTTCGACAGCCTGATGTGACGCTTCCCTTCTTCCTAGAAGTAGACACCTCTAATGTTGGTTTAGGAGCCATTCTCTCCCAGAAATCGGAGCAACAAAAATTCCATCCTTGTGCCTTTTACTCTCGGGGTCTTCTGCCTGCGGAGAAGAATTACACCATCGGGGACAAGGAGTTGCTGGTTATTAAAGTAGCATTGGAGGAGTGGAGATATTTGTTAGAGGGAGCTCGTCATCCGGTGACAATTTTTACGGATCATAAAAATTTGTCATACCTACAGTCTGCTCAATGTTTAAATCCTCGTCAGGCAAGATGGTCTCTTTTCTTTTCCCGTTTTGATCTAATCATAACCTTCAAACCAGCTGCAAAGAATAAAAAAGCAGACGCTCTATCTCGAGCCTTTGTGGCGTCCTCAGACGTTGAAGAGAGTCCTAACCCCTTTATATTAGACCCCAAATGTGTTTCTCTGGCTGCTTCTTCCACTAAAGTGCTACCATTTGGGAAGACCCTCGTGCCTCCAGCTCTTAGGAAAAAAATCCTTTCATGGTTTCACTCTTCTCGTTTCTCTGGACACGCTGGTGAACGCAAGACCTTTGAAATCCTCTCTCGAAGTTATTGGTGGCCTTCTATGAGGAGAGATGTCAAAGAGTTTATCGCGGCATGCGATTTATGCTCCCAGTTCAAGACCCCCCGCAGAACTCCAGCGGGGTTGCTTCAGCCACTACCCATTCCATCTAAGCCTTGGACCCATATTAGTATGGACTTTGTTACTGAGCTTCCTCCTAGTAAGAATTGCAACACCATTTGGGTAGTGGTGGATAGATTTTCGAAGATGGCGCATTTCGTTCCCTTGTCTGGTTTACCTTCTTCTTCTACCCTGGCTGAACATTTCATTAGAGAAATTTTCCGTATCCATGGATGTCCATCCGAGATCGTGTCAGATAGAGGAGTACAATTCGTTTACAGATTCTGGCGGGCCCTTTGCAAGACCTTGGGCATACGATTAGCACTCTCATCTTCCTACCATCCTCAATCGAACGGACAAACTGAAAGAGTCAACCAAGATCTTGAGACTTTCTTAAGGATGTTCTCGTCAGCCAATCAAGACAACTGGGTAGAATTACTTCCTTGGGCTGAATTCGCTCATAACAACATGTACCATGAGTCATCATCTAAAACTCCATTCTTTGTGGTTTACGGTCACCATCCGTCTTTCCCGGAATTTCCTGCCCTCCCGCCCACCCAAGTTCCTGCTGTTGAGACTTTGTGTCGAACCTTCAAAAATATTTGGGCTCAGGTAAAAACCTGTTTAAAGAAGACATCTGCCAGATATAAGTCTTTTGCGGACAAAAAGAGACGGGCTATTCCACCATTGAAAGTCGGAGACCGGGTGTGGCTATCTACTAAGAATATTCGTTTGAAGGTTCCATCCATGAAATTTGCTCCCTGTTTTATTGGTCCATATAGGATCATTCAAGTTATAAATCCAGTTTGCTTCAAACTTTTACTTCCCAAGAGTCTTCGTATTTCCAACGCCTTCCATGTTTCCTTGCTCAAACCTCTCATCATCAACCGTTTCTCGGTCCCTCCTTCAGCACCTCGGCCACTTCAAGTTCATCAGGAGGAAGACTTTGAGATTACTCAGGTTTTGGATGCTAAAATTTCGCGAGGAGTTCTTCGTTTCCTCGTGCATTGGAAAGGCTTTGGTCCTGAGGAGCGTTCATGGATCAAAGCTGAAGATCTCAACGCTCCAGCCCTCTTGAAAAAGTTCTATACCAAATTTCCGGACAAACCCCGTTCCAGGTGTTCTGTGCCCACCTTTAAAAGGGGGGGTACTGTCACTCACCGGACTGTGAGTGCTACTTCTAAGGTAGCTAGGAACCGTGTCCGTCCATTATAATGAGGTACTGCGCATGTGCAGTCCCTTTTAACCTTTCAGTTCTGTTCCTTTAACTTAATTGGCTGATCAGGCAACACTCCCTATATTAAGCACCTGTGGTCAATACCACGTGGCCTGATCTTGGAGTCTCATTCCTCATGAGTCTCTGAAGGTGTTCCAGTGCCTGCTCGTGTGTTCAGCTGATGCTGATTCCTGTTTGTCTTTTGTGGTTTACAGACCACTTCTACTCCTCGTGTTCCTAGTGACTTCAGCAGCTGATTCCTATCCGCTGCCTCCGTATATCTACAGTTACAGATTACTGCAAACTCTCCTGTGTTTCATCGTGACTCCAGCAGCTGATTCCTATCCGCTGCCTCCGTATATCTACAGTTACAGATTACTGCAAACTCTCCTGTGTTTTATCGTGACTCCAGCAGCTGATTCTATCCGCTGCCTCCGTGTGTCTAACCAGTTACAGATCTCTCCAACTCTCCTGTGTTACATCGCTACTGTTCCAGCTGATTCCTGTTAGCTACTTCAGCGTGTCTACAGAGTCCTGCTCGTCTCAGCGCTCCAGTCTGCATTCTACCTGCCGTCAGCTGACCCGCTGCCTACTGCTTCTACAGTGTGTCCATTTGTGTCAACTTGCCTGTTAGCATCGAGTCTACGCTCCTCGGCTTCCAGCTCTGCTACATCGCTTCAGCTCTCCCGTGGTCTCCTGCTGTTCAATTCGATATACTACTGCTTCCTGAGTATTTGTCGTCCTTGCTGGCCTACCTACAGTGCGCTGCACCTACCTGCCACTTCCATTCTGCAAGGACTTCTCATCTCGTCAGTTCCCTGCCACTCAGGTATCCCTGCACCTATCTCTAACAGCCTGCTCATCTGAACCACGGTATGCATACTTCTCATTGACTGTGCTGGTGTATTGCATATCCATCTGGACTGAGTTGTTCTCCTCCGGAGTTTCCATCCTCTGAGACTATTGCTATTATTGACTGTGTTTCCTTTTGCTGGACTATTCTAGTGACTTTGTTTATCTGGGCAGTGCTGTTCATTCATTATTATTATTGTGTGCAGTTCAACGTGGGATCAAGTTCAGTGTACCCGTGTAGACTCTGCATTGCATTTATCTCCTCGTGTCCTTCCTCACATATATATTCAGTGGTACAACTTGCTAGAGGCAGACCACTGATTCCTGTTTCCCTGTGTCACCAGTTGCATATATCCTCTCACATAAGCAGTGGTACAACTTGCTACACGCAGACCACTGACTTCCCCGTTACCTTCACCTGGATTCCATTCCTTCACTACAGACAGCGGTACAACTTGCTATACGCAGACCGCTGACTTCCACCTCCTTATTACTCCTGGACATTCTTCTCACTATAGCAGTGGTACAACTTGCCGTGCGCAGACCACTGACTACCCTCACGTGTCCTTGTCCATCCAGATCCTCGTGTTCAGTTATCTATTGTTTACCAGTGCTGCTAGTCATAGACTTTCTGAGCATTCTCTAACCATCTGCTGTTTCCAGTTCCATTATCACCCTGCCACCAGAGTATCATATACCAACTCTACTGCTCTGATAAGACCATCAGCGGGTGATACTGGGTAAAGACTCCTAGTGCCCGTGACAGTAAGATCAGGCCATGACAGACCCAGATTCGGAACCCACAGCTAAAGAGATGCTGCAGCATCTGGTCACCCGTGTGGAACAACAGGATGTTCGTCAACAACTATTACTACAATGTTACCAGACGTTAGTCTCCCAAAGAACGTCTGGGCAGAATATTACAGCTTCGGTTGATGCTCCTGTGCTTTCCTCCGTTTCCCCAGTGCCATCCCAGGTGTCTACGGCTTCCACGCTTCACCTGCTTCCGTCAAAGTATGATGGAGATCCCAAAACATGTAGAGGTTTCCTCAACCAATGCTCAGTACATTTTGAGCTCCAACCTCAAAACTTTTCGACTCATCGTTCCAGAGTGGCCTATCTCATCTCATTATTCTCCGGACAAGCTCTCGCATGGGCTTCCCCTCTGTGGGAAAGAAATGATCCGTTGTTACAGGATAGTGCCAAATTTATTTCCATGTTTCGTAATGTATTCGATGAACCAGGTCGTGTTATTTCCGCTGCCTCCAGCATTCTTCGTTTACGACAGGGTTCTCGTACAGTAGGACAGTACGTCATTCAATTTAGGATCTTAGCCTCTAAGCTTCAGTGGAACACTGAAGCGTTAATTGCCGCCTTCTGGCAGGGGCTCTCGGATAAAATTAAAGATGCTCTGACTACTCAAGAACTCCCTACGTCTTTAGAAGATTTGATTTCTCTTTGTCATCGTGTGGATCTCAGATTTCGTGAGAGGGACTCTGAGAGAACTACTTCAGCTAAAACATCTCTTCGTTCCACTTCTCAAATTCGTCCTGCTTCACCTCCGGTAATACCGATGGAGATTGGACGTTCCAAACTAACCTCTGCAGAGAGGAATCGAAGAATTAAGAATAGACTTTGTACCTATTGTGCTGATGCCACACATATGCTCCAGTCATGCCCCAAAAAAATCGGGAAATGCCAGGCCCTAACTAGTTCTGGAGAGGTGAAGTTAGGGTCCCTGGAGTCCTCTCCATCTTCTACGAAATCAAAAATCTGTGCATTTGACGTTACCATTTCATTTGCTACTAAGTCTTTTGAGTCCCAAGCTCTGAATGATTCAGGAGCTGCGGGAAATTTCATTTCTGAATCCCTTGTAAATCATTGGTCCCTACCAGTGATTACCCTGAAGACTCCTGTTACGGTGACTGCTATCGATGGATCACGTATTATCAACGGTCTCATCACCCAAAGTACGTCTTCAGTGACCCTTCAGATTGGTGTTCTACACCGAGAAGAAATTTCGTTTTTAATCCTTCCTGTTACTACAAGTCCGATTGTTTTAGGCCTTCTATGGCTTCAATGTCATTCTCCCCAGATTGACTGGCGCACTCCTCAAGTTACGTCTTGGGGACCTGAATGTCACCAACATTGTCTTTCTCGTGTTGTTCGTCGTAAAATACAGCAAACCTCCATTTCACCTTCCTCACCGGGACTTCCTCCTCAGTATGCTTCATTTGCCGACGTCTTTGATAAAGCTCAGTCTGAACGTCTTCCCCCTCATCGTTCATGGGATTGTCCGATTGACCTGTTACCTGGCAAGACTCCACCTAGGGGTCGTGTGTATCCACTTTCATTACCTGAGACTCAGGCTACTGCTGAATACATCCAAGAGAATCTCCAGCGAGGATTTATTCGACCTTCTACTTCTCCCGCTGGAGCTGGGTTCTTCTTCGTGAAGAAGAAAGATGGTTCATTACGCCCCTGCATAGATTTTCGTGGACTTAATGCTATCACTATCAAAAATCGGTATCCCATTCCTTTGATTACTGAGTTGTTTGATCGGATCAAGGGAGCCTGGATTTTTACTAAGTTAGATCTTCGTGGTGCCTACAACTTGATTAGAATCAGGTCCGGTGACGAATGGAAAACAGCTTTTAACACCAGAGATGGGCATTATGAATACTTAGTAATGCCCTTCGGGTTATGTAATGCCCCTGCTGTTTTCCAGGGCTTCATTAACGAGATCTTTCGGGACTTGTTATATGTATGTGTCATAGTATATCTGGACGACATACTCATCTTTTCCCAAGACCTGCCTTCACATCACCAACAAGTGGCCGAAGTTCTTTCCAGACTCCGGAAAAATTCATTATTCTGTAAATTAGAAAAATGTTCATTTGAGTTGCCTCAGATTCCATTTTTGGGTTATATTGTTTCCGGAGTTGGTCTACAAATGGATCCAGAAAAGGTGAATGCTGAGTTACTTTGGCCTCAGCCAACTACTCTTCGTGCCATTCAGCATTTTTTAGGCTTTGCCAACTACTATAGACGCTTCATTCAAGACTTCTCTTCAATTGCATCTCCCATTGTGGCTCTAACTCGCAAAGTGGCCAATACTAAGCAATGGTCATCTGAGGCTCTCCAAGCCTTTCAATTTCTTAAAGAGTCCTTCTCCTCTGCTCCCATCCTTCGACAGCCTGATGTGACGCTTCCCTTCTTCCTAGAAGTAGACACCTCTAATGTTGGTTTAGGAGCCATTCTCTCCCAGAAATCGGAGCAACAAAAATTCCATCCTTGTGCCTTTTACTCTCGGGGTCTTCTGCCTGCGGAGAAGAATTACACCATCGGGGACAAGGAGTTGCTGGCTATTAAAGTAGCATTGGAGGAGTGGAGATATTTGTTAGAGGGAGCTCGTCATCCGGTGACAATTTTTACGGATCATAAAAATTTGTCATACCTACAGTCTGCTCAATGTTTAAATCCTCGTCAGGCAAGATGGTCTCTTTTCTTTTCCCGTTTTGATCTAATCATAACCTTCAAACCAGCTGCAAAGAATAAAAAAGCAGACGCTCTATCTCGAGCCTTTGTGGCGTCCTCAGACGTTGAAGAGAGTCCTAACCCCTTTATATTAGACCCCAAATGTGTTTCTCTGGCTGCTTCTTCCACTAAAGTGCTACCATTTGGGAAGACCCTCGTGCCTCCTGCTCTTAGGAAAAAAATCCTTTCATGGTTTCACTCTTCTCGTTTCTCTGGACACGCTGGTGAACGCAAGACCTTTGAAATCCTCTCTCGAAGTTATTGGTGGCCTTCTATGAGGAGAGATGTCAAAGAGTTTATCGCGGCATGCGATTTATGCTCCCAGTTCAAGACCCCCCGCAGAACTCCAGCGGGGTTGCTTCAGCCACTACCCATTCCATCTAAGCCTTGGACCCATATTAGTATGGACTTTGTTACTGAGCTTCCTCCTAGTAAGAATTGCAACACCATTTGGGTAGTGGTGGATAGATTTTCGAAGATGGTGCATTTCGTTCCCTTGTCTGGTTTACCTTCTTCTTCTACCCTGGCTGAACATTTCATTAGAGAAATTTTCCGTATCCATGGATGTCCATCCGAGATCGTGTCAGATAGAGGAGTACAATTCGTTTACAGATTCTGGCGGGCCCTTTGCAAGACCTTGGGCATACGATTAGCACTCTCATCTTCCTACCATCCTCAATCGAACGGACAAACTGAAAGAGTCAACCAAGATCTTGAGACTTTCTTAAGGATGTTCTCGTCAGCCAATCAAGACAACTGGGTAGAATTACTTCCTTGGGCTGAATTCGCTCATAACAACATGTACCATGAGTCATCATCTAAAACTCCATTCTTTGTGGTTTACGGTCACCATCCGTCTTTCCCGGAATTTCCTGCCCTCCCGCCCACCCAAGTTCCTGCTGTTGAGACTTTGTGTCGAACCTTCAAAAATATTTGGGCTCAGGTAAAAACCTGTTTAAAGAAGACATCTGCCAGATATAAGTCTTTTGCGGACAAAAAGAGACGGGCTATTCCACCATTGAAAGTCGGAGACCGGGTGTGGCTATCTACTAAGAATATTCGTTTGAAGGTTCCATCCATGAAATTTGCTCCCCGTTTTATTGGTCCATATAGGATCATTCAAGTTATAAATCCAGTTTGCTTCAAACTTTTACTTCCCAAGAGTCTTCGTATTTCCAACACCTTCCATGTTTCCTTGCTCAAACCTCTCATCATCAACCGTTTCTCGGTCCCTCCTTCAGCACCTCGGCCACTTCAAGTTCATCAGGAGGAAGACTTTGAGATTACTCAGGTTTTGGATGCTAAAATTTCGCGAGGAGTTCTTCGTTTCCTCGTGCATTGGAAAGGCTTTGGTCCTGAGGAGCGTTCATGGATCAAAGCTGAAGATCTCAACGCTCCAGCCCTCTTGAAAAAGTTCTATACCAAATTTCCGGACAAACCCCGTTCCAGGTGTTCTGTGCCCACCTTTAAAAGGGGGGGTACTGTCACTCACCGGACTGTGAGTGCTACTTCTAAGGTAGCTAGGAACCGTGTCCGTCCATTATAATGAGGTACTGCGCATGTGCAGTCCCTTTTAACCTTTCAGTTCTGTTCCTTTAACTTAATTGGCTGATCAGGCAACACTCCCTATATTAAGCACCTGTGGTCAATACCACGTGGCCTGATCTTGGAGTCTCATTCCTCATGAGTCTCTGAAGGTGTTCCAGTGCCTGCTCGTGTGTTCAGCTGATGCTGATTCCTGTTTGTCTTTTGTGGTTTACAGACCACTTCTACTCCTCGTGTTCCTAGTGACTTCAGCAGCTGATTCCTATCCGCTGCCTCCGTATATCTACAGTTACAGATTACTGCAAACTCTCCTGTGTTTCATCGTGACTCCAGCAGCTGATTCCTATCCGCTGCCTCTGTATATCTACAGTTACAGATTACTGCAAACTCTCCTGTGTTTTATCGTGACTCCAGCAGCTGATTCCTATCCGCTGCCTCCGTGTGTCTAACCAGTTACAGATCTCTCCAACTCTCCTGTGTTACATCGCTACTGTTCCAGCTGATTCCTGTTAGCTACTTCAGCGTGTCTACAGAGTCCTGCTCGTCTCAGCGCTCCAGTCTGCATTCTACCTGCCGTCAGCTGACCCGCTGCCTACTGCTTCTACAGTGTGTCCATTTGTGTCAACTTGCCTGTTAGCATCGAGTCTACGCTCCTCGACTTCCAGCTCTGCTACATCGCTTCAGCTCTCCCGTGGTCTCCTGCTGTTCAATTCGATATACTACTGCTTCCTGAGTATTTGTCGTCCTTGCTGGCCTACCTACAGTGCGCTGCACCTACCTGCTGCTTCCATTCTGCAAGGACTTCTCATCTCGTCAGTTCCCTGCCACTCAGGTATCCCTGCACCTATCTCTAACAGCCTGCTCATCTGAACCACGGTATGCATACTTCTCATTGACTGTGCTGGTGTATTGCATATCCATCTGGACTGAGTTGTTCTCCTCCGGAGTTTCCATCCTCTGAGACTATTGCTATTATTGACTGTGTTTCCTTTTGCTGGACTATTCTAGTGACTTTGTTTATCTGGGCAGTGCTGTTCATTCATTATTATTATTGTGTGCAGTTCAACGTGGGATCAAGTTCAGTGTACCCGTGTAGACTCTGCATTGCATTTATCTCCTCGTGTCCTTCCTCACATATATATTCAGTGGTACAACTTGCTAGAGGCAGACCACTGATTCCTGTTTCCCTGTGTCACCAGTTGCATATATCCTCTCACATAAGCAGTGGTACAACTTGCTACACGCAGACCACTGACTTCCCCGTTACCTTCACCTGGATTCCATTCCTTCACTAGAGACAGCGGTACAACTTGCTATACGCAGACCGCTGACTTCCACCTCCTTATTACTCCTGGACATTCTTCTCACTATAGCAGTGGTACAACTTGCCGTGCGCAGACCACTGACTACCCTCACGTGTCCTTGTCCATCCAGATCCTCGTGTTCAGTTACCTATTGTTTACCAGTGCTGCTAGTCATAGACTTTCTGAGCACTCTCTAACCATCTGCTGTTTCCAGTTCCATTATCACCCTGCCACCAGAGTATCATATACCAACTCTACTGCTCTGATAAGACCATCAGCGGGTGATACTGGGTAAAGACTCCTAGTGCCCGTGACAGAGACTAATGTTGGGACGCTTGCAATACAAACATATAATTGTGTTCCATGTTCAGGCTAAGAATAACAGGAGCACAACATGTTCTAGGGTTCAGTTTGCCCCCTTTGTCAGTGTACAAAGCATTGTTCCTTGTTAGGCCTCACATGAATCCATATACATGTGTGGATCCATGCACAAAGAGGTGTATGACATCACAAAGTAGCAGATGCACAAGGGAACCATATTTTTCACCTTCATAATGTTATGGCCTACGACCACCTAGATGAGCTTTTGGAACAGATAGGGTAGAGATCTTCACCGATAGAAAGCATAGGACCATAGAGCTTTATATGCTCACAGGTACTCAGATGCCTCCAGGTCTTAGGCTCAGAGAAGTAAAAGCTCATCAAAGATGGCCGCAGCGCAGGTGAAATTGGGGGCGCTGGCCCAGGCTGGAGCGGATGGTCAAAGGCAGGCCGAGGTCAGGGTCACAGGCAAATAGCGGAGTCCGGTATACAAGTCAAACGGTCAGGGCAACTAGCAGTGGCTCAGAGTCCAGGTACAGGCAGAAGGTCAGGGCAATTAGCAATGGTTCAGAGTCCAGGTAAGAGGCAGAGGGTCATACACAGGTAAGCAATCCAAAGTTATACACCAACATAACACAGGAGCAGTTAAGCAAACTGAGTATCAGAACGCTATAACCGGCAGGGAGGCTAAGCCCTCCCTGTCTTAAATACTGATACTGGCCAATCAGGGCTTTGCCCTGTAAACACCCCCAGGTAGTGGTCATTAAATTAACAGCAGCTTAATCAGCCCGGAGGCTTAGAGATACGTGCCCAGCTGCCCTACATAGCCAGGGTGCAAGTGCAGTCCTTTTGGCATCCGGCCATTGCCTGGCAACGGTCGGGCCGAATCCAGGAAGTGACGTCCCGGTCTTCGTAGAGACGGCCAGGATGCCAGGAAGAGGCAGAAGAGAGTCGCGGCGGTGCCCGCGGCCACCGTGGCTCCTGACACATAATGAACCATTCTAAGCTAATTATGTTGTAATAAGCATAAATTCCGTGTATGTGCCTATAGAAACCAAATATTAGTTAATGCAAGTCAGTCAAATTATGGAACAGGGCTCATGTTTACACATTTCAAAGGTTGGAATTTAATTCCCATACGGAAGTGAAAAAGTGCTGATGTGCTCATTTTATGTGTCAGACTCAAAGAAGAAAACAATTTCCAAAATTCACTATAACTGTATACCAATAATTTATTATTGACTTACAAAGGTTGCATACAGTGTGAGCTGCACTTGCTTTCCTTAATTCGGGATTCTATAAGTTTATTCCAACCTAGAACAGTATAGGTGAGCGGCAGAGTATTGTCAGAGTAACCTTTAAACTCTTCCTTTAAGATATCTTGAATTTTATTGTCAGCTTTCTCTACAATCTCTATGAACTCCTTGGCAGCTTCACTCATATCTTCAATATGTAGGGTTTCATCAATTAATTGGTTCACTGAGAGATGGATAGTACCATGCTCATAGTAAGATGATTCTATAGTAATGTATCCTGACACTCTGGTATCAGGTGGTGTCAGCAGGAAAGCCCATTCTGACCTCCAGATTCCATTCCAGAAAGCAGAGGGACTGAATTTATGGGCTTCAATGCATGCAACAATGTTAGTTTTCCCATTGAGTGTTTTGGTGAATACATTACAAACTATAGTTACCTTTAACATAGTCTTCGAAATATCTATTCTCAAAAGCTCAGTCATCTCATTTATTTAATTGCTCTTAGGCACTGCTTTGAAGTCATTAGCCTCTTTAGTCAAATGATTAAAATTGAAACAAAACTCTACTTTCAGGGTCTAAGAACCTGCCATTACCCAAATCATTGTGGAGGATTATGAGAACTTGATGTCCGTTAAGCTGAATCGGGATGAAATTTTTAATATTGTGTGCAACACTCAACTTCTTGATTTCCATACAGAGTTCTGCATCACCATTAAGAAGAACATGGATGTCACTGATCAAGTCATTGATCTCGCCTGGACTAGCTTGTTTCAGAAGGTTATATGCAGCTTGAAGTTTATGATTTCTGAGCAAATGTTGTTTTGTAGACATTGTCAGGGCCGGATTAACCATAGGGCTAAGTGGGCTACAGCCCAGGGGCCTATGGCATCCAGGGGGCCCTTGAAAGTGCTCAGCAGCAGTATTGATTGGTCGGGGGCGGGGGCGCCCCCGGCGCGATCAGTGCTGCTGAGCACTTTCACTGCGGTCCTTTTCCGGCGCGCTGTAGTCTCCTTACTGAAGAGATCTCGTGAGTCTCACTCTCACGAGATCTCCTCATTAAAGAGCATACAGCGTGCCGGAGAAGGAGGTAAGTGCCAGGTGGGGGGCGCGGGCAGCTCGGATCACGGGGGGGGGGCCCTCACTGGGGAATGGAGGCCCCCTTAGCCCAGGGGCTTCCATTCCCTTAATCCGGCCCTGGACATTGTTCTTTTTTTGTGTTTGCACAACTGCCTGAATAGAGAATACAGTTTTAAGCAGTTTGCCTAGCAAGAATCATTTCAATACATAATCATGTTCTTTTTAGATTTTAATGAGCTTATTTCATTGAACAGAAATACATTTGAATGGAGAATCTGGAATACTACTACCCTGCCGCAATGCTCCTGAACACAAGTAACATTTCGAGTAGGTATTGGGTCATTGGAAATGATGGTTTCCATTTTCAGACCCCTTTTCATGCATTGTACTATCTTTAAAAACACATTTTGGGTAAGCAAAGAGAATATTCTGGCAATATTCTTAATGTGTAAGCCACAGGACTGGATGTGAGGAATAAATCAGAGGCCAGAGTCAAGTGCATCACAAAGGCAGCGAAATTTAGAGACTGTGGAAATTGTGGTTGACTGTGAAGGAAATTTGAGGGGAGGTAGTGACACTCGGAGGACAGAGGATGATAATCAGATTACAATTAGTTTAGCATTGTTTATAAATTACCAATGTTACTCCCCTGAGAGTAATATAAATATGCAGAGTATATCACAAGAACTCACAGAAGCTAGAACAGTATGTGTTGAGAGTCAGGTACCAGACACTGCTAATAAAGGTTAAGCCCAACTAGGACCCTCCTCTCGTGCTAGTGACACTACCTCTGTTTTCTAAAATGTTGCCATGTGGCATGTATGTATGTGACATTTGAGGATTTTTAACATTATGTTTAAAATGTTATGGAAGAGTTTGGGAAATTTCTATCCTCCAAAATAGGGTTCTATTCTGACAGGTATCATTACAGGTACAGCATATGCACTTTAGAATTCAGTCACTACAAATCGGTAGAGCAGATTAGCCCAGAGTTCCGAATAATCCTAAAAAGAGACTACAGGGTTAAACCAGGGAAAAGGCCACCACTTATTTCTATCTAATGCGATTATGTTCCTTAGTGCAATAACAAACACAAGTCCCTTATCTCCAGACCTCAGGGAGCCATCAGCAGCAGGGGAAGGAGAAGAATGATAGGCAGAATCTGGGCACTAAATCCACCCCTAGAGATATGGGCTAGCATTTGTCTATAATGTCTGAAATATCTATATAAGAAAATGCACTTACATATGCAAACCAAGGATAATATGTTTCTTTAAAGCAATTATTTTAAAAGGGTTTTCCTTCAATATGTATTGACCCTAAATTCCATCTTTTCTATAATAGAACTTTGGAGGGGATCCCTCTCTGGTACTCTTTTCATTTGTTGTATATAGCAGGGTCCCTGCACGTACATATAACATGACCTCTGCCTTGGCGCTACTCAGAGGATCCATTATAAGACTTGTGAATGAACTTCCTTACCCTCGTATAACAATTTCCCGTTGATCTCTGCAGTTGCTCATCTTCTTTTAATGGATACTTACCTGCTTTTTTGACATCCCCTCTGGGAGATGTCCAGGGACCTTCCAAAGGGCAACTGCTGGGGGCATGAGAAAGTGCAATGGGGTTGTGACAATGATGATGAAAATTGAATTATCAGGACCTGTCCAGCGATGCGAATCACATCCTCAAAGTCCCATCCCACCCGCTTTATAAGAAGAAAGGGAGGACAGAATCCTGGAGGTTAGTCTAGACGAGTATGTTTTACTATATTGTCTTATGCACTTTGTTACACTTTCATCCTCACAAGTGAGTTGAGCAAGTTGCTGCAAATTTTGTTCTGACAAAATTAAAAAATATCACACGTGAATAAAACATGATATATACTGTTGATGAGGGTGAAGGTGGTGAGGGGGGTTGTGACAAAATAAAAAAAGCACTAAAAGTGAATAAAATATGATATGTACTGTTAATAGGGATGAGGGGGTTTAATTAAAAATATAAAAGCACTACTAGTGAACATATCTACTGTGAATGGGGGAGTTCTGAAATAAACTGTTGCATAAATATAAAAAGCATGAATCTAAAAAAAAAAGAAAAAAAAAATCCTAAATACTATATATATTATTATTATAAATGTGTGAAATATATTTACTTACTGGTAGGTGATGGTGGGTTTATTTGATAGTTGGGGCTCTTTAATTTAATAGGGGACTCATGGAAGTACCTATTAAATTAAGGTGGGCTGACAGATGTCTAGCTAATATTTAGGTGGTTTTGGGAGCTGATAATTGAATGTGGGATTGTGTTCGTGGAGAATGATTGGTACTGATTAAATGCGATTCTTATTTTAATATCAGAGCATTTTGAAGGGAAATATGTCTATTTATTCTTATTTATTAATGCTATTAATTTAATGACTGGGCTGGACTATTAATAGGTCTATTAAATGGGAATGTTATTCATTTAATATGGGGACTGGTTGCAGATTTATTAAACATGGGTGCTATTGATTTAACATTGGGGCTTTTTGAAGGCAGGGAGGCTTAGGGATATATTTACTAAACTGCGGGTTTGAAAAAGTAGAGATGTTGCCTATAGCAACCAATCAGATTCTAGCTGTCATATTGTAGAATGCACTAAATGAATGAAAGCTAGAATCTGATTGGTTGCTATAGGTAACAACTCCACTTTTTCAAACCCGCAAGTTTAGTAAATATATCCCCTTAGAGTGTTCACTCATTGCTAGAATTCTCATATATCATGTATGTGTTCTTTTTCCGAACAGGGTCCCAACATTCCTGGATCAAGACAAAGAGCAACTCATCTTATAGCTTGAACATAAACAACCAGTACTGAAAGCCGTAAGAACAGGGAGGAAAGAGCAAGACAGTCTGCCAATTATACTGATTCTGGTGGGTCAGTCCCATCCAGTCAGGACTTTGTCACGACTATTAGAACAGTTAGGAGGTATGTTCCACTTCATACTGTTTGCAAAGAGTTAGCTGCGTGCACTTGACAGTAGAGCACACAGCATTGAGCATTGCTTGTATATTTGAGGTGGATCGGAAGTGCTTACAGAGCGTCCACGTACAGGCTGAAATGATAGCCATGCGCCTTGCATAATGGTCATGCCTACTCTGTAGCGTGGCGTTGAATTTTCCCTCTAGAAATCTTGCATTTGCTTCTGCCTTACCACCTCACTCCGCAATGTGTCCCATGCGGTATTTGGAAGGAAAGAAGAAAAACAGCCCTGGTATCTGAGGGATTCATCTAATTTCCTGCACTGTGCTAGAAGGAAAGAATAATCACTCAGGTGAGGTGACCATGGAAGTTTTTCTTCTTTCCTTCCAACATACTGCATTTATCACACCCCCTTGGGCATCTGTCAATGCCCCTTCATCGGCAGTGCACACACTGTTTTGTGGGCACATACCATTGCATTCCCCCGTTGGGCCCTCCATGCCCCAGTCCGACACAGAGCTGGTATATACTATATGTGGGAACTTACCTGTTAAATATACAAGGCCATTTCTGAAAGAAAGCATACAGAGAAGGAGGTAATTATTACATAACTTCTTATGGTAGTAGAGGATGTGTGTGTGTGTGTGTGAGGCTTTTACTACTCATTGTGATGAACCATTGCCATAACAACATCATAATATAGCTCTTTAAGGGAGATCACCTCTTCATGACCAGGGATAAGAGGATGTAGGAAGTATAGATTGGGGCAGGGACTGATTTGAAGGATTGTGTTATATAAATAACTGCTCATAATTAAATAATTGCTTTGTTTCTGGGCCAGATATGATTTTATTTTGGTAGAAAATGTGAACAAATATCTCTCTTAATAAGTATTATAGGGGAAAACAGGCAAATTAATTTAAAGTAGAGTGCTGTCTAGAAACGTATCCCATGATTTATTAGACTAGTTTGTGTACCGTAAGGCCAAATTGGTGTACATTATTCATGGTGTGACATAGTTATAGGGTTCAGGGGTAAAAGTACCCATTGTAGTCTTAACCAACGACCCCAGATGGTGTAACATATCTACACACAGAGAGATATTGTGAGAGTGGACAAAAGTTAGGAAATGCTTCAGGAATGAAGAATTTTTATTGGTTTGGGGTAACACACATGTCAGGCACCGTCCCGCTGTCTCTTTGGGACGGTCGCCTGCGTCAGTTCCCGGTGCGTCTGGTTGCCAGGCAACCAGGCGCGGAAGTTCCGGCCGGCTGGTGCAGCCTTCTGCGCATGCGCGGGACGCTACTCCATAGTCTCTGCGGCAGCTGAGATCAGCGCTGCCGCCCACTGCCTCCCATTGGTCCCTCAGTGTATAAGAGGCACTTTCTGAGCACTCACCTGTGCCAGAGTATCAGGTCTTCCTGCCTCCAGCGTGTTAGTGTGTATTCCAGTCTTATGCATTTGTTCCTGACTTTCCCTGTGCTGCTTGTGACCTTTTGACCTGGACCGTTTGACCACCTCTATTTGGATTCTCCTTTGTACTGCGCTACCTGAACGTTATCGACCCGGCTTGTCTCACTATTCTTCTGGATATCCTTGGGTACCTCGTACTACCAGAACGTTACCGACCCGGCCTGTCTGACACCTCTTGTACCTCGCTGTTGACTCGTGGGAGGACCGTGACCTGCGTGTCCCTGCAGCGGAGTCCATACTTTCTTGCGGGGGTTCCTGGTGAATACCAGGGGCACGTTAGATTCCGCACCTTCCTCTGAGTTGCGCCAACAATAGCAGGTACGCATATAGTTGTGACAACACATTCTCCATCAATGTCACACAGGACGGATTAACATAGTTTAGCGGGAAAGGAATTCAGTGGGTGGCAGGTACATTTATTTTTCTTTTTTTGACTGACATTTTCTTACATTTACATTTTTTTACTATTGACATCCTTATTTGTACACAAAGGTGTAAGAAAAACTTGATACATATCTCACCTGCCCTTTCAGCAATCTTAGATCTCAATATTAACCCCGATTCACGACAACACACGGTAAGCATGGGAGAATCTTTAGTTGGTCCTACATCCTGTCTCCAATCTCCACTTTGAACAAGATCACTCCTTTTGTCTCAGCTGTATCTTGTTCTCACTAGATATTAAACTCTCTCATGAGCAGGTCTCTCCCTATCCTTTGTTTTCATGTTTTTATTATTTGTTTTAAGTATGCACCATTTTCCTCAGTGTCTGGTGTTGCGGAGCAATGTGGTGCCTTACAAATTAAAAATAATAGTTTATTACTATAGGATTGTGTTCAGGGATTTCTTTATGTACTGGTTGGGACCCAAAACAAGGATGAATTTCTAAAGTCCCCCGCCCCACTCCGACATCTCTTTCTCAGTGTTACCTGAACCTTTAAGCTTCTGTTAATGTAACTTAGGCCATTCTCTCTCCCACAGAGGCACTCTAATGGAGACCCATGGATGGGCTCTCTTCTCAAGCTGCAAGCTCAAAGCATTGCCGGTTTTAGGTAATAGAAAAGGTCCAAAGGGGGTTATCTAACCCTATAAGTTACAAGAGCTGTTATAAAGTAGGGGGTGAGTTTCCAGAAAACTGAACTTAGGGTGGGTAACCCTTGCTTACCTACTGTATACTACTGTCCCAGATGACTACACTAATTATACTAATGCCTGAAATTGACCATTTTCTATCTCATTTTACTCTGACTTGGCATATCCTCACTTTAAAAAACAGATGTTTCCTAGTCAGAAAATCCATCTGTCACTGCCCTTAATGAGTATGCCCAGCTCACTTGCTGCCTTGTACGCTTCGTCATAAACGTCTTTGGTGCATTCTAATGTTATTATAACTATTATATTATATCATTGCAACTTATGTAAGAGACACATGGAGCCATAGTGGTTAGCGTTGCTGCTTCACAATACCGGAGTCATAGGTTCACTACCAACCAGGGCACTATCTGTGTGGAGTTTGTTTGTTCTTCGTCTGCATTGGATTTTTCTTGGTGCTCCAGTTTCCTCCCACAGTCCAAGATCAATGCATACTGTTGGGTTAACAGACACAATGTAGACTGTAAACTCCACTGAGGCAGGGGCTGATGCAAATAACTGCATAATCTGTTGGTGCTATATAAATGAAGTTTTTTATTAATAATGATAATAATAATAATAATAATAAGAAGAAGAAGAAGAACATGCATGGTTCTATATTTATAACTATTATTCTGTATGTATTATAGGGATGTGCACCGGCGACTTTTGAGGTCTCGTGTTTTGTGTTTTGGATCCGGATTTTCATTATTTTTGGGGTTCGGATTTGTCTCGCAAAACACTTGACGAAAGGTCTCAGTTCGGATTTAAGGTTTTGGATTCGGATTTTTTTTGGAAAAAACATAAAAAGTTTAAAAATCAAGTTTTTGGGCTTATTTTCACTCCTATGCTATTAGTAACCTCAATAACATTCAATAACAAGCATTTCCACTAATTTACAGTGTATTCTGAACACCTCACAATATAGTTATTAGTCCAAAACGTTGCAACGAGGTATCTTTCTGGACTGCGTAGAGGAGTGGGTCACCACAATATATATAATAAGAAAACCATCAACTTGTATGATTCGCACCAATAAATGTACCTGGACTGCGTAGAGGAGTGGGTCACCACAATATATATTAAAAACCCTGAACTTGTATGATTCGCACCAATAAATGTACCTGGACTGCGTAGAGGAGTGGGTCACCACAATATATATTAAAAACCCTGAACTTTTATGATTCGCACCAATAAATGTATCTGGACTGCGTAGAGGAGTGGGTCACCACAATATATATAATAAGAAAACCATCAACTTGTATGATTCGCACCAATAAATGTACCTGGACTGCGTAGAGGAGTGGGTCACCACAATATATATTAAAAACCCTGAACTTTTATGATTCGCACCAATAAATGTATCTGGACTGCGTAGAGGAGTGGGTCACCACAATATATATAATAAGAAAACCATCAACTTCTATGATTCGCACCAATAAATGTACCTGGACTGCGTAGAGGAGTGGGTCACCACAATATATATTAAAAACCCTGAACTTTTATGATTCGCACCAATAAATGTACCTGGACTGCGTAGAGGAGTGGGTCACCACAATATATATTAACAACCCTGAACTTGTATGATTCGCACCAATAAATGTACCTGGACTGCGTAGAGGAGTGGGTCACCACAATATATATTAAAAACCCTGAACTTTTATGATTCGCACCAATAAATGTATCTGGACTGCGTAGAGGAGTGGGCACTGGGCACCACAATAAAATATATAAGAAACCTTCAACAGGTCTGCATTACACTGCACATACGGCTGCTCCTCCATCCTCTCCATCATATACATGTTGGAGTTTTAGCGTGTGACAACCTCTTGTTTTTGATAATGTCAGTGCATTTTGAATATTTTTAAATTTGCCCCACACCACTGAATGTACTTTATCTATGATACGCATCTATCTATCTTGACTGCATAGTGTGGTGGCCCCGGTACACAATTTGGTACCGAGGCCACAATATAATTAAAAAACCATCCACGGGTCAGAATTCCACCAAAAAAGGGTATGGACTGCGTAGTGTGGTGGCCCCGGTACACAATTTGGTACCGAGGCCACAATATAATTAAAAAATTGGGCATCAACTGTCACCGTTGTTTAATATCTGATACACCTAAATATGGACTGCACAGTGGAGTGGCCCCGGTAGTAAATTTGGTGCCGGGGCCACAATACCTCCTCCAACTTCCAAGTGTAGTGTTTATAAAGACAGACAGCGTCGAAGTGTTATTAGTTGACTTTCTTAACATTAAAATTGTCCCTGTTGCAAATATTCGTGCAATGGACAGTTACTTTTTTATTGAAAGACTCAAGCTTTCAAGTGTAGTGTTTATAAAATATAAACAACAATACAGTAGTTTTAGAGCACGTCAATACCTCTTGTTTTAAATTATGACAGGGCATTTTACTTTTGGTTTAATTTCTTGAATTTGTTTAAATTTGGTTTTAGTTTTTGAACATGGCAAACGACTGTTGATTGGTCATATAATGCAAAAAAAAAAGTTCCAAGATGGAATTGTCCTTGGGCCCTCACACCCACCCTTATGTTGTTGAAATAGGACATGCACACTTTAACAAACCAATCATTTCAGCGACAGGGCCTACCAAGCAACTTTGGCTGAAATGATTGGTTTGTTTGGGCCCCCACACCAAAAAAGCTATTCATCTCTCCCTGTACAGACTAAATGGGCTCTACTGAGGCAAGATGTCATCCTCATCCTCAACCTCTGATTCCTCTCCCTCTACAGTGTGTACTTCCTCCTCATCACACATTATCAATTCGTCCCCGCTGGACTCCACAACCACAGGTCCCTCTGTAGTATCTGGAGGGCAGTGCTGTACTTCATTGAGGAATTGATTATTAATTTATATAAACATCATTTTTTCAACGTTGTGAGGAAGCAACCTCCTTCGCCGTTCACTGACCAGGTTCCCCGCTGCACTAAAAACTCTTTCCGAGTACACACTGGAGGGGGGACAACTCAGGTAAAATAGAGCCAGTTTGTACAGGGGCTTTCAAACTGCCTTTTTTTCCTGCCAGTAACAATATGGACTGTCTGACATGTCTACTTGGATGGTGTCAGCAAAGTAATCATCCACAATTTTTTCTATTGTGACAGCATCCAATGCAGCGAGAGTAGACATGTCTGCAATGGTTGGCAGGTCCTTCAGTCCGGACCAGATGTCATCAGCATCCCCGCCAGTGCCTCTTTTGGGAAAACTGAGCTTTTTCCTCGCAGCCATAGATGTGGAAGAAAATGAGGGTTGAGCTGTTGGCATGTCACGGTCCTCTACAGAGGACAATCTCCTGACCAGCAGGTCTTTGCACCGCTGTAGACTTGTGTCCGCCGGAAACAGAGACACAACATACGCTTTAAACCGAGGATCGAGCACGGTGGCCAGAATGTATTCCTCTGACTTTAAAAGAGTGACCACCCTCGGATCCTGGCAAAGCGTACGAAGGGCTACATCCACAAGAGCTACATGCTTGGTGTAATCGCAATGGCTTACCAGCTCCTCCCTCACTTTCTCCAGCTGCTTCTGCAACAGCCTGATCAGGGGAATGACCTGACTCAAGCTGGCAGTGTCGGAACTGACTTCTCGTGTGGCAAGTTCAAATGGCTGCAGAACCTTGCACAACACGGAAATCAGTCTCCACTGCGCTTGACTGAGGCGCATCCCCACTCCTTTGCCTATGTCGTAGGTGGCTGTGTAGGCCTGAATGGCCTTTTGCTGCTCCTCCATCCTCTGCAGCATATAGAGGGTGGAGTTCCAGCGCGTCACAACCTCTTGTTTGAGGTGATGGCAGGGCAGGATCAAGCTTTTTTGATGTGCCTCTAGTCTGCGGTAAGCACTGGCTGAATGCCGAAAGTGTCCAGCAATTTTGCGCGCCACCGCAAGCATCTCCTGCACACCCCTGTCACTCTTGAGGTAATGCTGCACCACCAAATTAATGGTGCGGGCAAAACATGGGACGTGCTGGAAATTGCCCATATTTAATGCCCGCACAATGTTACTGGCATTGTCTGACACCACAAATCCCCATGAGAGTCTAAGTGGGGTAAGCCACTGGGAGATAATTTCCCTCATTTTCTCTAATATGTTGTCAGCGTTGTGCCTCTTATTAAAGCCTGTAATACACAATGTTGCCTGCCTTTGCACGAGCAGCCATTTTGTAGTTGCTGCTACTGATGCAGCTGTTGCTGTTGCTGCGGAAGGGGATGCATCTACCCAGTGGGCTGTCACAGTCATATAGTCCTTCATTTGCCCAGAACCACTTGTCCACATGTCCGTGGTTAAGTGGACAGTGGGTACAACCGCATTTTTTAGAGCACTGAGGACACTTGATCGTACTTCTCTGTACATTTTTGGTATCGCCTGCCTAGTGAAGTGGAATCTCGACGGGATTTGGTACCGGGGACACAATACCTCCATCCAGAGCCGTAACTAGGGTGGTGCGGGCGGTGCCGTCGCCCAGAGCGCAAGCCCAAGAGGGCGCAGCAGCCGCCCGCTACCTTCCCCTACCCGCCGGCATAGTAAAAAAAAAAAAAAAAAAAAAAGTCAATAAAGTTAATAAAAAAGGGGAAGAAAAAAAAAAAAAAAAAGAAGTCACCTGATCTCCCGGCGGTTCCCAGCAGTCTCCTCGCTCCCACTGAATGTGACGTCATCACGCCCGACGTCATATTCAGCGAGGAGCACTGCTGGGGCAGAAGCAGCAGAACACAGGACACAGGACACAGGACACAGAACAGAGGACACAGAACACAGGACACAGAACAGAGGACACAGAACAGAGGACAGAGGACACAGGAAAGGTAAGTAAAATTGTATTTATATTATGTGTGTGTGGGCAGGCTATGTATTTTTACTCAGCTTAGGAGGTCACTCAATATTCAAAACCCAGTATTTTTTTGCAAAATGCCTTTTACAACAATCCAGTAATTGTTTTACTAAACAATTGATCTGTAAGCGATCTGGAATGTACCCAAAGTGCTTATTTATTAACTTATCCAGCAAGTTAGTAGGTCAAATGTATTTTAGAAAAAAAACGAAATTAAAAAAAAAAATTGTGTTCTGCAAAATTAAATATCCTTTTTGCTTGTGGGCACTTGTGAGTGCTAAAGGAGGCACACATTTATTTTCTTTACTACCCCCTGACCTATAAGATCTGTTCTGTTACTTGACCTAATATTCCCATCTTGCCTCTTTTTAGTGTACTATATTAAAATAGCAATGTATGTCATAGGGCTTCTCCTTTCTATATAAAAAAAGCTAGGTTAATGGAATCCCACCACTGTGTGTGTGTGTGTGTGTGTGTATATATGTGTATATGTGTATGTGTGTATATATATATATATATATATATATATTCTTTCAGTAAAGTGCTAGCCACACCCACACATTAGGTTGGCCACACCCACTTGTCAAATGCCACTCCCACTTAGATGGGGGGCGCCGGTGCCCTGTCTCGCCCAGGGCACTAAAATGTCTAGTTACGGCACTGCCTCCATCAACCCTCTAAATCCCACTCCACTGATGGCGGACACCGGGCGCACGTCTAACACCAACATTGCAGTTACAGCCGCAGTTATACGCTTTGCAATAGGGTGACTACTATCATATTTTGTGGTCATGGCAAACGACTGTTGGACGGTCAATTGTTTTGTGAAAGACTTAGCGGTCTTACGACTTCCCCTCTGGGAAGATGACCGACTAACAGCAGCAACAGCAGCAGTGGCAGTAGTAGGCGTACCGCTGCAGGATTCCTCGGATGAATCCCGTATTGAGGAGGACTCAGTCTGGCTGCTGACTTGGGCTGCAGGACTGAATCTGATGGAGATTGTGGAGGAAGTTGACGAGGAGGGTGTTGCTGGTGTGTATCCAACTGGACCACGGGATTTAGGTGTCCCTGTACCGATGAGGGTCCTAGCCCCAGTTCCTGAACTAACCACTGAACTATGAAGGTTATTCAGGTGACGTATAAGGGAGGATGTTCCTAGGTGGGCAAGATCCTTACCCCTGCTTATTTGAGCTTTACATAAGCTACATATGGCCATACTTTGTTTGTCTGGATTTGGATAAAAATAACTCCAGACCGAAGAGGTGCATTTTTTGGTCTTCTGACCAGGCATGACGATGGGCTTTTTCATCCCATGGACATCAGCTGTTTCCCCCCCTGGTGCCTCATTTACAATAACCACATCACCATCCTCATCATCAAGTTCCTCCACAGCGCCAGCTACATCATCAATAGCCTCCTCCCGAGCCACCTCTTCCCGTACAGTGATGGGAAGGTCAGGCTTGACAACCACCAACATCCTTGGACTCGCCTTGTGGATTTGTGATAAATTCTCTTTAGAAGGCAGAGTTGTTTGCTGTTTTGTTGCTGACAGCATAACTCTCTTCAATTTTTTGTAGGGGGGGGGAGGAGGAGGAGGGCTAAGATCCGTGGGTGAAGCTGAACCACTAGTCATGAACACGGGCCAGGGCCTAAGCCGTTCCTTGCCACTCCGTGTCGTAAATGGCATATTGGCAACTTTACGTTTCTCCTCAGATGATTTTAAGTTTCTCTTTTTGCTACTTTTTCTTAACTTGGGCTTTTTGGATTTTACATGCCCGGTACTACGAGATTGGGCATCGGGCTTGGAAGACGACGTTGATGGCATTTCATCGTCTATGTCATGACAAGTGGCAGCAGCTTCAGCATTAGGAGGAAGTGGGTCTTGATCTTTCCCTACTTTATTCTCCAAATTTTTGGTCTCCATTATATGTAGCACAAGATACTGCAGAATGTGTGAACTTGGTAATATTGCAGTACCAATGGACTTATACTGCTGGATTGGTTTTGCAAATTTGGTTATAATTATATATTTTTTTTAAAAAAAAATTATTTTTTATTTTTTTTTACTTTTTTTTTATTTTTTAAAAACTTGGGAATAATGGGGAAATAACTATGCCCTTAGAAGCACAGAGCACAGGACACAGCACCACTGGACTGAACAGGACACGGCACAGGACCCAGAAGCACTACGGAACTCAGCAGGACAGAGCACAGGACACAGCACCACTGGACTGATACTGCAGAATGTGTGAACTTTGTAATATTGCAGTACCAATGGACTTATACTGCTGGATTGGTTTTGCAAATTTGGTTATAATTATATATTTTTTTTTTAATTTTTAATTTTTAATTTTTTTTTACTTTTTTTTTATTTTTTAAAAACTTGGGAATAATGGGGAAATAACTATGCCCTTAGAAGCACAGAGCACAGGACACAGCACCACTGGACTGAACAGGACACGGCACAGGACCCAGCAGCACTACGGAACTCAGCAGGACAGAGCACAGGACACAGCACCACTGGACTGATACTGCAGAATGTGTGAACTTGGTAATATTGCAGTACCAATGGACTTATACTGCTGGATTGGTTTTGCAAATTTGGTTATAATTATATATATTTTTTTTAATTTTTTATTTTTTATTTTTTTTTACTTTTTTTTTATTTTTTAAAAACTTGGGAATAATGGGGAAATAACTATGCCCTTAGAAGCACAGAGCACAGGACACAGCACCACTGGACTGAACAGGACACGGCACAGGACCCAGCAGCACTACGGAACTCAGCAGGACAGAGCACAGGACACAGCACCACTGGACTGATACTGCAGAATGTGTGAACTTTGTAATATTGCAGTGCCACTGGACTTTTACTGCTGAATGTGTGAACTTGGTAATATTGCAGTACCAATGGGCTTATACTGCAGGATTGGTTGTGCAAATTTTGTGGTAATTAAAAAAAATTAAATTAGTTTTTGGTATTTTTTTTAAATAACTTTTTTTTATTTTTTTAAACACAGGGGAATATTGGGGAAATAACTATGCCCTTAGAAGCACAGAGCACAGGACACAGCACCACTGGACTGAACAGGACACAGCACAGGAGCCAGCAGCACCACTGACCTCAGAAGGACAGAGCACAGCACACAGCACCACTGGACTGATACTGCAGAACACAGCACAGCACAGCACAGCACAGAACTAAACAGCACAGCACAGAACTAAACAGCACAGCACGAGATCTACCAGGACAGAGGACCACCTAACACACCCTCCCTCTACCCTGATCAATGCCCGAGTGAAGATGGCGGCGACTAGCGGGGAATTTATAGGATCCGAGTATCGCGAGATCCGACAACGGGATTATGAGTCAGAGCCTCAGTTTCAGATTTGAATTTGGCGCCAATACCCGGATCTGTCTCGGATCCGACTCGGATCGGCAACGTTCGGGTGGGCTCGGATTTCAGAAATCCGAGTGCGCTCATCTCTAATGTATTACACTTTATATTCTACTCAACTTTTATACCGGTAATTATTGCTTATTAATCAAATCAATCTTCTTTTTATTACATAAAACACCCCCTTTATTTTATTTAAACTGTCTCCCATCGTCCAGTGTTGCTATGCAGAATTACCTCCTCCTTATGTCGAAGATACTGCTACAGAATACGAAAGACAGTTTGTTGCTGCAGAATGTACATTTCTGGCACCAAAATGGTTAAAATTATTTTAAAACTTAAAACGATTTATGTTCCGATATTCCCCTTATTCAGGCACTTTAGGCAGATCATAATAATAATAGGTCAGCTCTGCAGAAGTTTGTGTTCTAAATTATCCTACTGGCAGCTACAGTCACAAGGAGCTATTGCTTTAGTATGTATAAACTTATTCAGACAAGATATCCTCCTGGCCTTAGCTGTCTGTAAGCAATATATTATCTGACTAATACTGTTCTGATGTTAAGAGGAACACCACCAGCAACCTTCCTGACCCCACCTAGCTAGCCTTTGGGCAATGCCCTGTTATGATTGTATATACTGAACTAAAATACTCTGTAATAGAGTACAAATTCAAGACAAAAATCCTAAATGAGGATGACACACTTAGGAATAAAGTACCACAAGAGCTTACAATCTGTTTTATATTTTTTGTATGACTGATTACTACGCCGCTGTTGCATTGTGCAAATTAGCATACTCTATATATACAAAATATAATTATTTATAATGGTGATAGGAAATAATTTTTCACTGACCAAATAGGAAGCATAATATGACGAAAATGGACAAAGAAAGTAGGGGTTACAAAAATATAAGTAATTATTAAACATTTTACTCACCACTGATAGTAAATTATGAAAACCTTATTATAACTGTGACTCCAAAGCATTACTAATCCTTTAAGCCGCATTGTTAACTATCAGAAATGTTTCATTAATTTATTTAATTTCTGTGCTAAATTCAATTTGTAAGCTAGAAATCTAATATTGTTTTATTATGTTTTGTGAATGTTACCTTGCAGAACAAATCTATAGCTGTTAATTAGTGCAGGACTAGGGGCAGAAATCCAGACAGGTGACAATCTTTGCAGAGCTAGGAGCAGGAAAACCAGACAAGTGACAACTAGTGCTGGAATATGGGCATGCAAATGGGCAGATAACAATCAGTACCAGACTAGGGCAGAATAGACAAGCAGGTGACAATCAGTGGACAGGCCCCATGACTTATAGGACCACCCTCCACCCAGGTTATGCTTATATGGATAGTGGGGCTGGGGCACCGGTCTAGCTGGCAGAAACTTATTGGGGCCAGCCAGGATAGAGGCAGGTCAGTCCAGCCATTGGGGTTCTTTCTGGTGGTTGGCCTTTCACCAATGGAGAAGCCACTGTATGAGCCAGCCACTGCATGGGATCTTTTTTAATTAGCTACTACATTAGTTCAGAGCAAAATAAGAGAGAGCACAGAGATCATTTAACTCCTTCCCTGCTCCTATTAGAGGTAGGTTTACTTTATATGTAATGTGTATGTATTTAACTATGTGAATATCTCTTTTCCCTTTGTGTGTGTGTTTCTGTCCCTTTCTCAGAACCCCCTCCATGTGCTCCAATCACCCCCTTCTGATATCAGCAACTGTGCAGGCGCAGATTAAATTTAATTTAAAACGTCAGTTACCGACATCCTGCAACAACAGAACACATATTTTGGTGGTACAAATATTTTAGGGGCTGATAATGTAATGTTGGTGTGACAGAGCTATTTCTTGCCAGGAAAGAGCCACTTGGCTAGCTATCACAGCTTGTGACCCGTCAAGCTGATTAGAGGACTAGTTGTGAGAGGCAAAGCTGAAGTTGATGGCTTAGAGAAGGGAGAATGGTGATGTATGAAGCCGTATTGATGGTTTAGAGAATGTAGAATCATAAAGGACAAAGCCAAAGTCGATAAACAGGGAAAGAAACCAAGACTCTTCAAGCACCAGCGAAGAAATGAAATTCCACATTTGCTCATGCAAAGATTGGTATCAATGTAGGGCTCTCTATTCTTCTCTTGGGGTCATTATCTGTGGCCCTCACCAGATCACTGGGACCATTATCCTCTTTCCCGCTTCAATATGGCTTCACTCCCTAAAATGTGGAGAAGCCAGAGTTCTTATAGACTCTGGTGCCCCCACGTGGCTGCCCTATACCCATTGCTGGTGCTTGGTGCTGCGCCACAGATGATGCAGATGTCCACATCATCACGTGGGGCTGCCTCTTCAGTGGCTTGCACTGGTGCCAATTGCACATAAGTGAAATACTGACTGTTTTTTCATGTAGCACACAAATATCAACTTTAAATTTCAGTGTACAAATAAGCTATCAAGTATTTCTGTGCTACATGAAAAAACTGAAAGTATTTAACTTATGTGCAAAACAAAATACTAAATTGCACCCCTTGCATTGTAACATGGTTTTGTCCAGGAGACTGAAATAAGAAGTTTCTCAAGTTAAGATCCTTAATGAATCAGGCCCTAGATTCTTAAATGCTAAATCGTTTTACATATTTTATGCTTATTTTAGGTTTATATTTGCTTCTGAAATGTTATTGGAATATAATGGGTAGTTAAATTAATCAGTATGTATCTTTCACTCCTTATGCTAAGAGTCAATTAGAGATAATTTAAATGAAGGGGAAATGAAAGAGTTAATTACATATATATTTATACTTGCATTCATTATTGTAGAACTAAACAAAGTCTTTCTCCTTACTTATAATCTACTTGCTGTAGTGCCAACCTTGATTCACATAGATAATTAAACAAAAACAAGATAATTGGTGTTTTAGGTAAAACTAAAAAATATGCACTGTGTGGAGTCACCTTAAGACATAATGGGCCATTAAAGAGAGCAGAGCATAAAAAGGAGTAACTTTACATCTGGGCAAAACCATGTAGCATTGGAGGGGAAGCTAAATATAAAATCTGGGGACAGATTTACAGTTCAGATAGGGCATGTCCAAGATCAACTTTAAATTTCAGTGTAAAAATATAGCTATCAAGTATGTGTGCCAGATGAAAAACAGCCAGTATTTTCCTTATGTGCAAAATAATAATCTTATTTGCACCCCATGCATTGTAACATGGTTTGTCCAGTAAAAAAGTTATTCTTTTTTTGCCTTACTTTCCTAAATGACTCAGGCCCCATGAGTACAGTAGGGTTCCGGTGTTTGCGGTGGTTTCCTCCGGGTGCCCCGGTTTCCTCACACACTCCAAAAACATACTGTTAGGCTAATTGGCTCCTGTCATACTAACCCTTCTGTGTGTGTGGTAGGGAATAGATTGTAAGCTGCACTGAGACAGAGACTGATGGGAATGATTAAATATTTTTTGTAAAGCACTTCATAATATGGAGATGCTATATAAATAACTATTAATGAATAAATAAAATAATGACTGTGTTTCATTGCTTCATAATAAATATATATGAATTCTATTAATATTTTGATTAGGAAAAAAGTGTCCCAGTCCTTATAAAAATGGCTAGTGGTGGTGTTTTTCCATGACACATTTAATAGAGCGTTTTCTTCTCTATTTCATTTTACTCAATATCTTATATGTGTTGTCATGTGGAAATATTCAGTTTAATTATTTCTTACAGATTAATAGTTTTATTTCTGTGCCTTATGTGTAATTGTGTTGCAAAAAATCTCAATAATCAAAATATCATTGACATTCTTTACTGCTGCTGTAAACACCCCAAAAGTTCTAATTTGGTACATGGGATCCAAGCTGATCAGAGTTCGTGGACGGGCAGAGAGGCGTTTTTGTAGTTAAACTTGTTTTAGTTATGCATATATATGGGTGATTGAATGTATGTTTGTCAGCTTTGCACTGAGGGGAACTGTGAATATGGAATATTTCTACAGATTTTATTGCTGCATTACTCTAGATGTTTCTGTGGTCCAGTCTGTATATTTTAAATGCATATTTAGATTAGGATCTGAATTTAAATTATGTCATAGAACCTCCAAGACCTGATTGCAAAAAAATAGGCTTACATGGTTATTTAATTATGCAAATTAGTATTTTCCTCCTATTTTAGTACTTTAGGAGATGCACTTAGTGGAATGTTAGATATATGCCCTCAAGCATCCTTCAGTAACTATAGCCTTCCATGGTATGTACACCTTTTATTCTATATGTGTTTTACCATAAAACACTACATAAAGCTGGTGTAGATCAGATAGGATCCCAGTGGCTGTTATATTAGGATGATGAGTTATACCCAGCAGGAAGTACATTATACATTAGTTGCTGTATATATGCAAATGATACCATAGCGGGAGGGGCGGCTAGGGTAGAAATATCCCCAGGCTTCCCACTGGCAGGGGGCCTCAAAATTTTCTGACTTATTGTTTTTGTGTCCCGACTTTTTATTACTTTTTATTTATTTTGTGTTCCAACTTGTTTTTTTATTAATGCACTAGTTAAAAGTTAATCAAAATGACGGAAAAAAATAAGAGTATTTTTTGAACATTCATGTTGTCCTTTCATTAAATACTCAATAACAGGGCAGACCTCATTGCGCTCAATTTGACTTTACCGTTGTGGAAGCATTGATTGAATAGTTTGTCAAATGTTTTTCCAAATTTAAGTGCAATCAATATACCATAATAGGATACCACCATATGATAACAATTCACACCTTTTCCTTAATAAACAAATTTAATAACAAATAAAACACAATAAAAACATATAAATAACTCCACATAATAGAACAATCAATTATGTGTATATAAATGATCACACATTCTCTATTTTTATCAAGACTCTCACTAAATGTTCCAAATCTTCTCCTTTCTCAGGCAAATAAGAGGAAGATTAGCTGGTAAAGTGCTGCCTTTGGTCACAAACTGTATGATGAAAGCGGATACCTAAAACAACTTATATCACCGTATATTCAGGAATATAAACCAAAAAAAATACACATATCCACCTTTAAGTCAGTCTGTTAGGATCAGGGTTTACAAAGTCTGTGTCAGTGTCGAACATATCACCGGCTGTAGACAATCGATATCTCTCCCCTCCAGTAATCAAATTCTGTCTTCTTTATGGTAGCATTTAATTTTGTGGGCTTTTCCTCTGTGTGTTTGTCAACGCCTTTAGACCTGGGTCTTTGGAGTAATATGTTGCAATTAATTGGCAGCAGAACAAAGTAAAGTCCTCCATCAATGAGTGACCACCTGTCTTACACGTTTCTCCACATCTGTGGTTTCATCAGAGACCACAGATGTGGCAATATATGAAAATATATACTGTTCGTGGGACCACAGTAATGAGCATTAATATTTGTTTCATCAAAGTTACTGACATCAAGAATGGTTTGGCACCTTGTTCACTGACTTTGTAGGCGTTGATGTGATATTACCTCTGTTCTGTTCGCTCTTCGATTGTTTTTTCTGTGATGGGCAATTTTCTGAAGAGTCAGATTTGCATGGTGATGACGGTCAAATTCGTGTTCTCTGTGGTCATAGTTTGTCGTCGGGCTTTATTCCTCTCCGCCCTTAGGGCTAGATTTACTAAACTGCGGATTTGAAAAAGTGGAGATGTTGCCTATAGCAACCAATCAGATTCTAGCTGTCATTTATTTAGTGCATTCTACAAAATGATAGCTAGAATCTGATTGGTTGCCATAGGCAACATCTCCACTTTTTCAAACCCGCAGCTTAGTAAATATACCCCTTAGTCTTTTTGCTGCTTCTTGCTGTGGAGTTAATCCCATAGCACACATTTGCCTTTTATGTGGCATCACAGTTATACTTTGTTGCTTAAATTAATTTGTATATTCCTATTAATTTAACACTAGGTGCAAATCAAACGAATGGATAGAATATCAAGTCAATTTGGAATAGCAAAGGTCGTTATAAATAGTAACTGCCACACAAAAAAACCTAAACAAATCAAACCAAAAAAGCCAAAGAAATGAGGAAAACCGAGTCAGTAGGAATAGTTAAGTACACAAAAGAGTCATTTGCAAGTATTTCACCTAACTTGTTTGTGTGTTTTGTGTGTGTATTTATAAAGGTGAGGAGCAGCGTTAGCCTTTTATATTAAAATATAATTTTTATTACCTGAACAACTGAATGCTTTTAAAGGTAAATAGCATATATTAGGTAACAGGGCAGTAATTAGGACACCCCTTATACAAACATTGTGGCGGCAATGTTTTTCTACGTGGTGCGCCTAGCCCATTCTTTGCAGTTTCCTTCCAGCTACCACAGGGCTGTCAGAACTTACGGAGAGGGAAGGAGAATGACAGCTGAGCATGGGGACGGGGCTACATGGACTGAGCAGCAGCTGTCACAGGGAGGAGGAGGAGGAGGAGCCGCAGCCAAAAAGACTAACTGTTTTATGAAGTAAGTGTGTGTGTGTAATTGTTAAAAAGCACTAGAGGGTCAACGTTTTCTATGTAGTCGTGGACTCATTTCTGTCTGGTCTCAATCGTCGATTTACTTAATTGGAAGTATTTTGTAACTTAAGTTTCTTTGGGAGTTCAGCAAAACGAGTAATGAAAACCTGTGCTCCACAGTGGAAAACGTTCAGCAACAATACAAGAAAGATATTGCCGAAGATTTAATGACAAACTAACTTTCCTGAAGCAAATTTATAGTACAAACTTTAAGTTGGAAAACAAGCCAAAGGAACTTTTTACAGAAATCCTAGAACTAGGACTTTCTGGGGTGTTTCCCAACATCACAATTACTTTGCGCATTTTCCGCAGTTTGCCAGCATCTGTTGCTTCTGGTCAGGGGCAGGCTGGCACCTGCCCCCCAGACCGGTCCCATAGAAGTCTACCTTGGGCTGGGTTACTGGGCCACCTGCATTTTTTTCCTTTAAAATGTTCCTAATAGGCTGCTGAGCCGAGTGTTGCCCTCCCCTGCTTCTGGTGAACAAACGTTCAGCGTGCTGAAGAACATAAAAAACTATCATCGCTCAACTATGGGGCAAGAGCAATTGAATGAGCAGACCATGCTCAATATTGACTGTGACATGGCTCGAAAGTTGGATTTTTCCAAATTTATTACTAAATTTGCAGAGAAAAAGCTAGAAAAACACTTCTAATTTGAAATCTCCAATAATCCTGTACATCAGTGTATCTATACAGCATTTTATTTGTACATTTTAATAAAGTTAAGCATTAAAATCAATTTAAAATACATTTATAATGCATTTTTAATGGGGGAGTTAAGAAAGAGGGGGATGGGAGCCTAATAATTTGGGTTTCCTTGGGCCTCTATGAACCTCTGAAAGGGCCTGTATATATGCCTCTGCCCTTTGATGTTTCACTTTGTAAGACTTGTGGTCAAAAGCCACATAGAAGTGGCAGGTGACTTTAACTCAGTAATTGACCCGTGCTTTGACACAATGTAGTATTGCAAAGCACCAACTCCTGGTGGCATATTCAATTGTCCGCATTACTTACAAAAGTAACGCGGCTTGTGCGCTATTACCGTTATTACGGTAATAGTGCGCGTAATTACTGTTACTACAGTACATTTAATGCTGGCTTTCAGTTCACAGCTAAGGGAGCTACGAGCTGAAATCAGCTTAGAATTACTATAATACCGGTAATACTCTTAACGCTGCGTTACTTTTGGAAGTAACACAGACAATTGAATGTGCCCCCTAGAATGAGACTGTAGATCCAAGCTAGTCATGATCTTCATCTTATGCAGCCCTCTGTCTGTTAGAGCTGAGCCTGCTCACATTACGGGTGCACCCAGGTCTTATGCACAAAGCACTAGAGGCTTATTCTTTGGAGGGTATTAGCACAAAAAAAAATGTGACACAATAGGAAATAACCGGAAGTAAATATATACAGTGGTAGAAATATTTGGGTGATACGGTGATATATAAAAGTAACTTAGAAATGGCACAATGTCCATCATCTATTTATACAGAGCCACTAATTCCACAGTGCTGTACAGAGAACACCAGTCCCTGCCCCATGGGGGCTTACAGCCTAAATTCCCTAACATACACACTTAGAGAGACTAAGGATAATTTAATAGCAGTCAATTAACCTTGCAGTATGTTTTTGAAGTGTGAGAGGAAACCCACGCAAACACGGGGAGAACATACAAACTCCACACAGATAAGGCCATGGTCGGGAATCGATCTCATGACCCCAGTGCTGTGAGACAGAAATGCTAACCACTAAGCCACTGTGCTGCCACAAATAATGTCACCCCTGATGTCTCTTTAAAGCCTGCTGCATCTGTATGGCCATCTATACAGTTATAATACAATTATTTGTGACCTTTATTTTATTGAAGACAGATTTATGAATTTTAGTTATTATTATTATTAGTAGTAGTAGTATTTATTGTTATTATTTCCATACAAATGTCATAATAAAAATCACACTTACTGAGGATTTCAGTAACACAAAATCTAAAGAGAAAATACCATAAATTGAAAATGCATACCTTAAAAATATTTATACTTTCCATCATAATACATTGTTTCAGTTCTCAAAATTACATGGTTTTATTTTAAGGTCTGTAGCCATGAGCACACAAATGCTGTACTTCTTGGCATCTACATAGCAGAGAGAAGAAGCAGGGGTTCAATACAATCACACACAGCCCAGGGAGCTGCAATGAGTGACTGGCAGCCCCCAGCATGTTCTTCATCCTGTATCCTGTATTTCAATGTTCAACAATACAATGTTGTTTGCCAAATTATGCAGTACATATTTTATCACTGCCTATCTAGCCTAATGCTGAAAAATGCATAAACATGTTCTGTACGATCAGCTATTAAAGAGGAAATGCAGCTAAAATGTTTTTCTGCTTGTATACTCTACCCCCAACCAGCAAATCCGCTAAATCCTTTATCCCAGGGGTGACAGGTTCTCTTTAAGGGCTCATACCCGCTGACGTTTTAATGCTATAAAATGCATGTAAATGGGTCCGGCGCTAGAAACTATTTTCTATTCTATGTGTTTCTACTGTTACCAAAGTAATTGGTGTTTTTATTTGCATTGCAATTTTAAGAATGCCAGTTATAATGTTTTCTTTTACTATTGGGAATATCTATAAAGATATTTTTAACACTATTAAAAATGCTAGAAAAAAAATTAGGTCTAATAGGCATGCAAACAAAATTTGAAGATTATTTTTTTCTTCCTGTTACAGTTGCTATCTACAAATAGGAATCTGCCAGTTTATCCAACAGCTGAAAAAAGTGATAGCAATATTTTGTATCCATTCTTCAACACATAAAAATCGGATACTACCATGGAGTCCTAACACTTATGGTGACTGAGTATATCCCCCATCACTCTCTTGCGCACCTTATTGTCTTCATCCCACCTCCCTCACTTTCCTTTGTCTGTCTGTCTTCCCCCCCTGTGATTAATTATGTTCTCATATTCACTGAAAACTTCATTATGTTGCCGTCTTGTTACATTTGTTTCCATTGAATTGTTACTGTGAACCAATGACGATTTTAATGCAACATTTAAATGAAAGAATACGTTAAAAGAAAAAGAAAAAAAAAAGGGTACTACTTTGACCCATGATAGAGAGAGAATATTTTGCAACTTCCAAGTACTTTTTATTTGTGTTCAAATTCATCTGTATGCAGGGGCAAACGCAGGATTTGTAGAGGGGGGTTTCCGCACCACGCCACCAGTGGGCGTGACCAGCATGCATGGGGGCGTGGCTATAATTTTAGACAGTGCTTGGCTGTTCTCCAACTCTTCCTATCCCCATAATATACATGGGCAATGCTGCATGCACTACTGTTAGGTGCACACAGCTCTCCCTTTTCAAGCAGAGCTGTGTGAAGTGGGGCCAGGGTCCAGCCACCTCAATTTTACAATGCCCCAGGCTTGGAGGGGGGTTTCCAGACACTAGGTTTGCCTATGGCATGATTGGCATTTATTATCCATTGCTGATATTACTGTTGGTTACCATCATAGTATGTTTCAACTTTGGTAGATGTAATAATCATCCAGAAAAAAATATATTACAAGTTCTTTAGCATTTTTTTATTTTATTTTTTGTATAATTTTACCATTAATTGTATTACTTTCATGTCACTTTTGTTTGTTTTTTAATATTGCAATGAATTACCTCCATTGATTTCTTTGGCCAAAAAGGCAAATCTCCAACAGCGAATCCATAAAATCCATGTAACGTACTTAAACTTAATAACAATTATGGAAACTAACAGTGCTTTACTGATTGCATTGCTGCCTACACCGTTTATAATTTGGGAACATGAAACTTAGTAAATAGTGTTTAAAACTTTGTTGTGTATTATTTTCTGAATCACTAGATTACAAATAGTAGAGAATACAGCAATTGATGCTCAGGGGTCTTCAGGTGGCGCTTTGAGATATACACATAGCATATTTACATGACATGGCAATCAGTTTGTGTAGAGAGTAACCCCAGAGAGATAAAATCATTATTGATGTGACAAAGTGAATGTTAGTATAAAATAGATGTATAGTTGAGTCCCTTGTAACCTATCTAGTTAAAGGAGACCAGTAAATCATTGTGCGGGGGATGCTGTAGTATATTCCCTGTCTGGCTGATGAATGGTTAAAAATTCTATGGTTCCTTCTATAAATAGCAAGACCTTAAGCCATTTTCTTCCCCTTGTAAGTATGTATAAAATATTAAACTGGAATTTCGAGTGGGTGACTAGGATGAATACATTTTCACTTTTGTCCCTCAGTTTAATAAGTGTTTGTGCATTAACTAGTTCTCTGCAGTGGTCTGTGTGATGATGGGAAGGATATTTATTACAGAATGGCTTCTCTATGGCAAAGAATCTAACATGTTCATGTGGATCCTCATGGCAGCTTGGACGTCTACAGATATGCACTGTCAATCTCCCGAATGCTACTGAAATAAATATTAATCTTGTTATTGTAGAAGGCCTTCACTTTATTTTAAAATAACTAAGAGGCCTGCCTGACCTTTGTAATCTAATCCTGTTAACAGAAGTGTAGACAAATATATGGGAAGCCCTCTTCATCGCCAGCGAGATCTATATAGATGCAATTTCAAATCTCATCTTTACGGCTCTTGTGCTGTCCTTTTCCTCTGAATAATATATTTGGCATCCATTCAAATCCCTTAACTTTCACTGTCTTCACTGTCACATGGGTAAATATCACATTTACACTGGTGTAGTTTGAAAAATTGAATACAATAGCACTTTGCCAGATGGTCATATTGCATATTTCCCTCTTCTGTGGCGATACAAGAAGGTCTGTACCTGGCACATGCTACATATCCATCTCTGTACTGTAGAGTTAGACATGGGCTGGCTTAAATCATCAAAGTGAGCAGACATTCTCTATTATATGTGTTTGGAACTTTTTTTTAACATTGTGCCTGTAAATGGCCTTCTCCATCCAAGTACAATCCGCAGGGACAAAACTCATCCCATTAAGCGTATAGAATGAGACCTGGGGGTATATTTAATAAATTACGGGTTTGAAAAAGTGGAGATGTTGCCTATAGCAACCAATCATCTTCTAGATGTCATTTTGTGGCATGTAGTAAATAAATGATAACTAGAATCTGATTGGTTGCTAAAGGCAACATCTCCACTTTCTCAAACCCACAATTTAGTAAATACACCCCCTGATCTCAACCAGCTCTGAGTTGGTATAAAATCTAAGAACTTTTGCAGAGTGGAAAAGGCTTCACGGCAACTTTGGATTTGTTACATGAGCTTATCTTCTACTCCCACTAGAATCAGCCTTCAGACATCAGCTGTGCAGACTGTCACTACTGTTACGTACAGGTTCAACTGCTTGTTTTCTCATGGCTTATAGATAATAAAGTTTAAGGTAATCTTCAGAACCTACAGCTAACCCTTTTGTCCTGTTGAATGTTTAATAAACCATTTGAACCTGCATCAAAGTACTGGAGCGCACTTCTTCTTACACACTGTATCTGGTACAGCCAAGTGTTATGCAGGCACCCTGAGTCCTGTAGTGCAACCCCTTTCTACAGCTATAGTGAGGTGCCTCTACACGTTAGACATCCTAGCCAGGAGGTAGGGGTTCACCTCCACCAAAAGTTACTCATTTATAGTATACTGACTTCCTCCTGACAAGAGATTACCTACATTCTGGCAGGAAAGCAGCAGAGCATTCAGGAGAAGACAATTCAGCATATTAGTGTCAGCTTCCTCTGGCCAGAGAGTGCTATCAGAATATAAGGGCCTTCTGTCCTATCTAGTTTCCACCTAACATTTTCTTTGGAGAAGACAATTAAGTATCTAAACAGAGCCACAGTGCCAGGGAACTGTAGTTGATGGCATGACACCATGATAGTCTCTTTCAAGACAGCACAGTGGCTAAGTGGTTAGCACTTCTGCCTCACAGCACTGGAGTCATGAGTTTAATTCCCAACCATGGCCTAATCTGTGTGGAGTTTGTATGTTCTCCCTGTGTTTGCGTGGGTTTCTTTCGGGTGCTCCGGTTTCCTCCCACACTCCAAAAACATACTGGTAGGTTAATTGGCTGCTATCAACAATTGACCCTAATCTCTCTCTCTCTCTCTCTCTCTCTCTCTCTCTCTCTGTGTATGTTAGGGAATTTAGACTGTAAGCTCCAATGGGGCAGGGACTGATGTGAACGAGTCCTCTGTACAGCTCTGCGGAATTAGTAGCGCTTTATAAATAAATGGTGATGATGATGAAGAATGCCTTCAGATTGGTGCAATGATACCAATCTGAATATGTATATATATATATATATATATATATATATATATATATATATATATATATATATATATATATGTAGTGGGCAGTGGTATTGATTGCACCTCATGGAAGGTGGCTGCCTCATTGTCTCTTACTATCAGGAGTTATATGAAATATAAATGAGGGTCAAACAAGCACTATATTGTGGGGATGTTTTCACTCATGCAACAGATGCACTGTGAAGTTCCACCTTGAAAACTGCAGCAATGGCAGATGAACCATGACTGTGCTCTCTGCTGCTATTGCCATATGTATGCTCTGAGCTGTAGAGGTAGGTGCAATTGCGTAAGTCTTATTAGTGTCCCTGAATAGTCAGCCAGCAATTTGTTAACATCCTGGATATGAAGGCATTAAGTAAAATATGCAAAGGAATAAAAAATAAAAAAATAGCTCCCTTCCCTCCCCCCTACCCGCAGACACACTCAATTCTTTTTTTAGTACAAGGCATATATCCAACTTGACACTGGAATGTTACAGCATGGTAGGGTAGGTCTTTATAGCCTTCCTCGCTCTAACCTTTTGGTAATAAGAAGAAAGGCAAACTGCTAAACAAAATTTTTTTCAAACTATCATCATCATTATTTATTTCTAACCTGCTACAAAACTCAGCAGAGCTGGACAGTCAGAATGACAAATATACAAAGTACAAATTACACATAATGACAAAACAATATAAACAATATTTTTTTATGTAACAAAACATTCAGATTCAGTCGTACTGCATTTTCAACCACATTGGTAATATGCTGCACTTTGCCTACTGGCATTAGCAGAGTTAACAGAGCATTTCTTGTCATTTTTTCAGCAGGAGAGTATTAAAGAGATGCTTTACACACAGCCATGCAGGAAGCTCATAATCTCTTGCTGTGCTTCAATCCTTTGTTTTGTCCTGTTGTCCTGGAACTTTTTCCATAAACTTCTGTTAAGTGCTCTAGACAAGAAAAGCTATTTTGCATAGTAATTTGTTTTCTATTTGTGGATCACTGAAGAGATGAGTGACTGATAAATCTGCCTGCTAAGAGTAATGACAGCATGTATTGATTTTAAAATATTGTAATAATAGCAAAATAGGAATACCAGGTATCCAGATATCTGAGAACCCGGCAAAAGACACCAAGGGCTAGATTTACTAAGCTGCGGGTTTGAAAAAGTGGGGATGTTGCCTATAGCAACCAATCATATTCTAGCTTTCATTTATTTAGTGCTTTCTACAAAATGACAGCTAGAATCTGATTGGTTGCTATAGGCAACATCCCCACTTTTTCAAACCCGCAGCTTAGTAAATCTAGCCCCAAGTCACTGACAGGCAAATTCCAATATCAAGGTAAGACAGGCAATAGTCAGGGTCTGCAAGCGATCCAAACAGAATGGTAAGCAGCCGGCTGTCAAAGGCAAAATCCAGAAAACAGGCTAAGGTCAGAAGGCATGGGCAGACAAGGCAAGATCCAATAAACAATTCAGGACACAACAGAGAGTCACAGTCAGACTAAACTATCCCCAGCACAGGAGGTAGGGACAGATAGTTTAATAAAGAATGAGGAGTCAATGGGATTAAGGCACTCCCATAGTACTAAAATATCCTACTTGTATAAAAACATAAGCTGTGCTGCTTAGCAACCATCTAGACACTATAAAACTTTTTGATTGGTTTGAAGACGCCAATTGCCTTTACTAGGCAACTGGCTGAGCCAGCACAAGCGCTCGCCACTGTTTCTAACACAGGCACCACAATAAGAACTGTTAACTAGGAGTCAAAATACAGCAGATTTTAAGTAAGACAATTGGTTTGATGATACTTTTTATTACTTGAGGTTTACTTGCCATGGACACAGAAAAAAATCACATATCACGTTTAATTCCGCATTCAAATGAGCAGGTGACATAATGCACCTTCCTGTCTTCCTCTTCTAAAATAACATGCTGATGTTATTACTGTCTTCTTAAAACAAAGCACCCTACTCTCCCCTGTATCAACAGAGGTAAAAGCTTAATAAAACAGTGCCAATGTGAGTTAAAGTGCATAACTGTCCAGTAAGGATTACAAATGTAGTTTCTGAAGTTCATTGCTCACCTTGTTTTTACTTTAGAGCTCTTCCAGCAGTGGGCAGTTTACAGCCCTTCTTATAATTGTTAGGAAACCACCAAGCATTCCAGCTTCAACCTGGCATATACCGTGAGAATATGGGCTATGCTTATTTTTTCCTTCTGTCTGTAGAAAAGAATAAGCACAATTAAGAAGAATGTCTTTTCTATGTGACTCCAACAATTGAGAGATAAGAAAAACAATCTATTAAGGACAACAAGTTCCTTATTGACTGTAGCAGAGCTGTAGCTATCTTGGCATGATTGCAACTATTACGCACCAGTGAGGCCAGCTCACCAATCTGTCCATGCCCACCCATCATACAATACAATATGCACTCACTCTGCAATGGTCATTTTTTCGACAAATGAATGTAATGTTCGTTTGAAACAGAAGGTCCCCAAATATAACTTAGGGACATCACATTGGTGCTTGTGGGCCTTGTCCACTGTGCTGTAATTATTTTCCATAAGACAGAGAATGATGTGGTCAGAATAAGTAGTTAAGTACTGGGGCACAAATTTATACGTTAAGGTAGTAGTGACTTATAATCACAGCAACGTAATGTCATTCAGTAGTTCTGTACATTCTTTGCAACTTGTAGTTGCTACAAAAGCTCCAGAGAGCCATTCTTTGTGAGACAAATGGAGTTGAGTTAGAAATTATCTGTATTTGACAAAAGGAAAAATTATGCTGAACAATCATTGTTTCCCCTATGTAATGTACTGTTCTTCCTTCCAGACAGCATTTTACGTCAGCCTTTTAGTTTGTGCTTTGTACTGTGCGATTACTCTTCAACTTTGTCTTTTCTAAACAAAAAAAGAACATAATCACCTCTCACTACAAAATAGTTCCTTCATCTGTATAGTTACACAACAATGTAGCTAATAATTCATTAATCAAAAGAAAAAAAAAATCAGACAAGGACAAATCTAAAATATAAATTATGTCAACTAGTTGTGAGCGCATAAAATAACAAAAAAAAACAAACAATGACTAGAGCATAAAAACAATTCTATTTTCAAACTTTACTTTGAAGGTCTCAAAATTTGGTATTCAGGTTTTCTTTTACAGCGAGTCAAGCTTAATCATTGCTCAAATGTCTATGATGAGTGCAAGCAGTTGTTTGCAAGTGGAAAATGGAGAAATACGTATAAAAACTGATAAATTACTTAAAACTTCCAGATCCATTAAGATGGCCTTATCCAAATAAAACATTAATATTTTTTCAGTGAGAAAACATATCCCAAAGTGGGAAAAAATTATATTTTGAAATCTCCTGCTGAGACAAAGCATACAGTATGTTTTGGGCATGGTTATAAAATCATCTTTTTTACATTTACACCTACACCGTTTTATCAATTTATTTTCTTGAAAGAGTATATTTATATGTATAAAAAACATATGCTACATTACATTCAAGTGTACGAAGTACACACTGAAACATAATCATTCATAATTTTTAGCACAATACAAGACATAAGGTACAAGATATGACATCCTACACTATACATCAAGTACTGCACTAACCATCCTACACTATACATCAAGTACTGCACTAACCAACCTACACTATACATCAAGTACTGCACTAACCATGCAAATCTTAAACGACACAACAGATTCAAATAAGCAATATATGTGAGGGGACGGTAGGTAAGAGGGTAGGGGTGGGGTGACCACAGACCCTAGGTTTTAGAGGTAGTCAGCAATTAATCATCTTCCTCTTCCTCATGACTGTCAATGGTGTTATAATCTTTTAGCCGGCTGTTGATCAGCCTGCTACAGTCCTGGATGGTCTTCTCCCTCTTCAAAATGAGGTGATTCCTGGCAAGCCATATAGCATCCTTAAAGCAGTTCATAAAGTGCCAAGCCTCCTGGATTGCCCCAATAGTGTGGGTTCCAGGAAATAACCAATAAAATACCGAATGGTATGAAAGTTTATGTTCCAAGACATCCAACAGTGCCTGTGCAGTGGAGCAGTCCCATAAAATATTCTGTGCTGTTTCTGGGGATACCAAAGGGGCAGTGGACATATCTGCACAGGTTCCGGGAGTGCATGAATGTCCTGAGACACAAACACCCCCTGGATAGCCATCCATGTAATGTCTTTGTGTCTATTAGTCAACCTCTTAGAGGCCAAGTTCTCCCACACATGTTTTGCTGTAGCTAAAGGAAGCCCTGGAACAGACTCCATAATGTCTTTACCTCTGATGTGATTGTAGACAGAGTTTGGCTTCCACGAGTCTGGTTTAAGTCCCACCAGATGGCGTTCCCTCACAAATTGTCCGAAATCCAGGTAAAACCAAGGTGTAGTTCAGTTGTAAGGTAAGGAGCTGTTTCACTTGTCTCAACCAAGGGACCTCCAAAGAGGTAGGAGGAAAAAGCGAGACATGGACTTCCCAGCAGAACAAGTGTTCATTTCGACTAAAGTCCTGCGGATGCAGTTACAAACAAAGAAGCAGCATCGTCGGGATGTCAGGTATCCCTTTCCCACCTTTGAGGGGCTCCTTGTACATAACCGACCGCTTCACTCTGTCCATTTTTGAGCACCAGATGAAGTGGAAGACTGTCCTTGTGATGGTCTTGCAGACGGCAGCAAGAGGTGGCCAAGCTTGGGAAGAATCTCGTTGCGCAGCACCAGTGCTTTCCCTTTGATGGGAAGGTCTCTGAGGCTCCACAAGCCAGCCTTCTGTCTGACTGTCACCAGTCTCTCATCCCAAGACTTCAGGGCCGCTTCCTCTCCACCAAACCAAACTCCAACAATCTTAATGAAGTTTAACTTGAATGTGAAGGGGAGTGCAGCAGGGATGACAGGTGCCACTGCCCAAAGAGCATCGCCTCTGATTTCCTGCAGTAGACATTTGCCCTGAGGCTCATCTGAAGCTCTCGCAAGTCTGGACAAGTGCTGTCACTGAACGCTGGTCAGCGCAGAAGACAGTGACGTCACCCATGTAGAGCAAGCACTTAGCCTCTAGACGGTCTGGACCCGGTGCGGTGATACAGCTTATCTATGGATTCCGTGTAATGCACATCACAAAGAACTCTATACAACAAACAAAAAGAAGAGATGAAAGAGGGCAGCCTTATCTGACCCCAGATATGACAGAAAAGGGGTCAGTCTTTCAGCCATACACCAACACCAAGCTGTAAATATCAAGGTTAACATGTGAATAACAACAATTCTCCCAAGCCAACCGGGACAAAACCCTATGCATAAAATCATGAGAAACATGATCAAAGACATACTCCTTATCAAGACTGACCAGGGCCATGTGTGCATGGCAATATTTGATGTAATGGACTGTGTCCTTCAGCAGCGCATGACTATCAGCAATCATGTGACCAGGAATGCCGCAAAACTGATCCGGATGAACAATCTGCCCAATGGCAACATTTAGCCTGTTGTCTAGTACCTTGGCGAGGATTTTGTAGTCCATGTTCAGGAGAGAGATGGGATGCCAGTTTTTAAGGTCACATCTCTCCCCCTTGCACTATACAGGATCATGATCAGTCCCACTCTGAGAGTAGGAGGCATTCTGCTCTCCACCACTATCTCCTTATACAGCTCTAGCTGGTCCAGGCCAATGAGTTCCCACAGCGCTACATAGAGCTCCGCTGGAAGACTGCCACTGCCCGGGGTCCTACCTGGCCTAAAAGATCTAGCGGAAGAGAACAGTTCCCCCAACACCAGGGGGGGGAGGGGCGTTCATGGCTTCTTTACCTGCAGGATCAATAGTATTAGTGATACCTGGCAGGAATGAATCAGCTGCATCTGTGTCAGTAGTCTTTGGGGAATAGTCGGTGTTGTTATAGTCTGGGATGACTGTCATAACACCCTCTTTCCCCTTTCTGGGAATGCCGGTCTCATCTTGAAGCTTAGTCAGGGGTGATTGGCTGGAGTGAAGTTTTCTGAAAAAGAGTTACATTTCTCACCCTTTTCCAGGTTCTCCACATTGGAATGGAAGATGATGGGCCCGGATTCTTCCTCTGCCCAGACAAAACCCTATTTTACAGAGTCCATGCCTCCAGTTTGTTAAGCACTGGCCTTTTTTTAGCCAAAAATGGGGATTCTTTGGGGTACGATTACAGGACTTTTAATTTATTTACTGCAAAGCAAAGTGCCCAATTACATAAAAAAAAAACAAGTGAGCATACCCACTATGCTAAATTAACAAGATGGGGATACAGAAGATGGCCACCGTCTAACTTTCCAGCACTGTGTCCCATTCTTCCTATTATCACTTTAACAGCCCTACCATCATACATACCATTATGCCTATAATAGTAAAATGCCACCATAACAACCCTCATGACCATCATGTATTGTCCAGTGCTTACCACATACATCTGAGGACGGGATTAATTGAAGGCACAAAAACGCTTTGCCTACAGTTAATTATGGAAGGTTTTTGCCCCTAATTTAAAGAAAAGAAACACTCACTATACTCCCTGGGCTGTGAGTCAGCTTCCTAATGAATATGCATTAGCGTGTACCCTAATTTCATGAGTCTAAGAATGTGATTATATGCATGAGTCCACTCATTGTAGCCTGGGATGCAAGTAGCAACTGAATATCCATGCTTGGAAAAACTTGGCTATCTTTCTGTGTATAACTTCCCTTCTACACTACCCATTTCTTGCCATCCATTCAGAGGTGAAAGCGGAAACATATTATGATAGATAGATAGATAGATAGATAGGAACAAGCAGTTTCCCATGCTGGTTGCTTGTGATTGGGTGGCAGCTAAGGGAGGTTGTGGTCAATTCAGCTCACAGACATTCAATGGTAGGTGTTTGGAGCAAACAGTTACATTGGGTGTTTATGGGTTTATTCTTTCAGTGGACTACAAAGACAGGAGAACTTACCACTTGAAATCATTGAAACTAGTAATCATGGAATGAAACAGGGCTTGATTATCCAACTGGCAGACTAGGCTGCAGCCTAGGGCGCAAAGGTTTTTTTTCGGAGGGAGGCGCAAAATTTTTGAGGGTGCAAAACTGCGACAGTGAGAGGTATAAACTGAAATTCATTTTAAAATATAAGACAAAAATTGTTCACCAAAGTAAAAAATTAAAATTGAAAGAAAAATGTAGCAAGGTTTTAATCTTGATTTATTCCCATGATAGTGGTTAGCATTTCCACCTCAGAGCACATGAGTTTGATTTTCGCCCATGGTTTTATCTGTTTGGAGTTTGTACGTTCTCTCCGTTTTTGCATGGGTTTAATCCGGGTGCTCAAGTTTCCTCCCACACACCGAAAACATGCTAGCAGGGGCAGGTTGGACTTGGGAGCGGGGGGGCATCTGCCCCCGGGCTGGTCCCAAAGTGGGCTACCTTGGGCAGGGTCACTGGGAACCTGCATTTATTTTCCTTTAAAATGTTCCTAACTGGCAGCTGAGTCGAGTCTTGTCCCCCGGGCTAAAATTTGCCAGCCCTCTCCTGCATACTAGTAGGTTAATTGGCTGCTTTTAAATTAACCTTAGTCTCTCTCGGTCTGTGTGTATGTTAGGAAAACTAGACTGTAATTTCCAATGGGGCAATGACTGATGTGAGTGAGTACAGCGCTGCGAACTTAGGCTGGGTACACACTGGAGCATTTTTGTACAATAATCAAGCAAATCAGCCGACATACGACCATTCAGTCGAAAGTCGGGTCATTGTGTATAGTGACACGAAGGTTGAAAGTTGTTCCTAAGTGTCGATTATCGGCTCATTTGGTTGGTCGTACTGTTTAATATTTTCGACCATTTCACTTAACGATCATGTAGTGTGTATAAGTTTCCAATCGATCCACAAGCAAGTGCCGATAGTTCCATGAGCTGCGACTCCTTTGGGGGCGTGTGTATGTTAATTTTTGATGTCTGTACAAATCCCACGTGGTGAGGTGTCGCACTTCACTCATTTGATAATAAGGTGCTTCTAATGGTAAAGCAATAGCAGGTGTCTATTGCATTAATGTGTACAGCATATCTCTGCCATTTTAATTAGAAACCTTTGTCAGTTTAGTGTTGTAAAAAAGCAACATTTCATTTATATGTGTACTACTTATGTCTGCCCCCTTAATTATAGCTATGTGTCAGTTTATTGTACACATAATACACAATAATAGAAATGCTAAATATGTGTATTACATTTGACTTTGTGCATAATTATATAAATTTTTGTATATAACACGTTTTTGTATTTCCTATGGTTGTGTATAGTTGTGTATTTTATATATGTCTAGTTGCATATTAGTACACCTGTGTAAGTGGTTAGCACTTCTGCCTTACAGCACTGGGGTCATGAGTTCAATTCCCGACCATGGCCTTATCTGTGAAGAGTTTGTATGTTCTCCCCGTGTTTGTCTGGGTTGTCTCCAGATGCTCTGGTTTCCTCCCAGTCTCCAAAAACATACTGGTAGGTTAATTGGCTGATACCAAATTGACCCTAGACTGTGTATCTGTCTGTGTGTGTGTGTGTGTGTGTGTGTCTGTCTGTGTGTGTATATGTTAGGGAATTTAGACTGTAAGCTCCAGTTGGGCAGAGACTGATGTGAGTGAGTTCTCTGTACAGCGGTACGGAATTAGTGGCGCTATATAAATAAATGTTGATGATGATGATGAGATTAGTACCCCTGTGTAAATGGTAATGCATTTTGCACCTGTGTTCTGTAACCCTCTACATGTACATTGAACATGTTTTATAATCAAATCTTTATTTACTTGTTAATGCATATATTTGTAAAACACATAGAGTAAACCACACATTGTACATCCAACAGATTTATTGTTGAATTATGTAGAAAAAATTAATTGTTGAAAAATAAAAGCTTTCAAAATATTTATATTAGTACTATAACATTGGAATTACGAATGTATGAAGAAAACGTGTTACCTTTTTTATGAGGTTTGGGGTGGTTACTATTGAACATGCTCTGCCCTTTATTTCAATTTCTTGGGGATATCGTTACATGGACCTCATAAGTCGTTTCAGTGTGTACAAAATTCTTATCTTTGCTCACAACAATATGGCTGTGAAAAGTCAATGCCTGGACGGTCTTTCGTTAATCGTCTAAAACATGACTAGTGTGTACGCATTAATCGTCCGAGCAATCGAACCTTCGGTCGAATGTAAAGTCATTGTAAATCATGTTGGTCGGAAAATTCTACAGCGTGTACCTAGCCTTAGTGGTGCTATATAAATAGCTGTTGATGATGATTGATAAAGGCTGAAGACAGTGGGTCATCATTCAGTGGACATGCAAAGATAAGCACTCAGGGGAGACAAGTACGGTGACAGGTGCAGGTGAGAAAGCCCACTCCCCTTCACATCTACACCCTCAGTAGCACTCATTCATGCCTTCATTCTGCTATACAGCTCTGATTTTAATGAAAACTAAATTAGTGACAAAGATTGCGGTGACCCTTTTAAAAAGCCTAGTAGACCTGAGTTTCGAAAACATGGGAACATAAACATTGGTGGTGGTGGTGGTGTGGGTGTTGAAGGATGCCAGATTTTAAATTAAGGACGAGTACATTTTTATCTACCATATATTAGCCTGGTGTGGAAAGTGAGGGGGCACTAGGAGGGTATTAGCCTAGGACAGCCTGGACCCTTAATCAGGACCTGGAAAGGGAGTTAAAATAATGCTAGTAGCAACATATTGTTGTGATCAGGAGTATGCATAGTAATGGAGGAAATTGAATTAAATAAGGGAATGGACACTCACCAAAGTACTGGTATAGGGGGAAAAAAATAAGAAAAAGCTACATACAGAATGACATTGAAAAACAATGCATATTGAAAAGTAGGTAATTTGACCTCAACTAAAGAGAGAATAGAGTGCTATGTACTTTGACAGTGATTTTCATAGAACTCCTTTATATTTTACAGAGCATTAATGATTGTGAATGCAGAAGGCTATGTCAAAATTGATGCAAAATTAACGTTTGTCGGAATGTGTGTGCATGTAGCTCCATTGGCTTGCAGTATTTTTGGACCGCCGGCATTAGGGTGTTTTCTAGGCTTTGTTGACAAGTGTTGAATGCTTGCATATTGACAGTATATACTGGGATATATAGTTCCACAAATGGAAAGTCACAACCAGATGATTTCTTCTTATGTAGATTTTGATTGGTTTCCGGAAAACTAGTTTTGACAAGTTTGACTCTTTTTATGTCATCTGCAGGCGCAGCCACGTCTAAAATATCACTGGAATGTGGCTGTTACTGCAGTCGGATATCAGAATTTAATGATGGAACAGATGTGTGTGCCAGCATTTGGGTTCTGGTCTGTCTGTGGTAATGATTATTACTCCCCCCCACCACCCCTTGCTGGAATTCCAGATATCTTATATCTTCCAGTCTGCTCAGGCAGAAAGTGCTTTGATAAATCCCTCATAAGCATTTCCAGAAGAGCCTGGCACAGCGGCAGAGGTAAGACTGCAGATTAAAAGAGCCATCTTCTTAAAATTAATGAGTCTGACTATGAAGCCAAAAGCCCAAGATCTTCAGACTGTAATACCCATCCAATTAGACTTCCAACAGATCCTCATTATTGAAGCAAGGCTTGGCTCTTGGCAGCTCAGCTGTATTTTAGCTACTGTTTAAAAAAGAGAGAAAGAAGAATGCTTTAAAAAGACAGATTAACACACTGCATTGTCTTCATTTCAACATTTAAAGTGGTGATGATACGGGGAAGACAGTCCCTTGAGCTGGCTTCTCAGTAACAACCTAACTTCCCAGCTTTGAATAAGCTCTGTCTGTTATGTGGCACTGTGACCCTTTTACCTTGTGTCCTGCTGAGCTCCTTCCTTTCAGGAACGTTTAATAAGAGAAGACTGGATCTGACTCACACGGTATTGCCATGGAAACCATTCTCGTGAGGTTACACGAGTCAGGTGGCAACAACAAAGATAAGTTAAAGGTCAGCGCCACTAAGAATTATTGCAATTGATAAAGTATTTTTAATAAGATCCCATGTATTGGAATATGCAACCTATGAGACTCATTATTTAGTATTTTGCATGATGAAAAACAATTTAATAAACATTTGGTAATGACATGACTATTTATGTAGTTTTCCATCATTGTCTAGTCAGTAGTACTGAAAGGTTCTAAAACATTGCCATGTCATGTGATACAGTGGCTTATAGTGCCTGACTGGCCCTTAACACTTTACCAAGTTAGGATGCATGTAAGAGAGAAATAACTCTGTTCAGCCCTACCTGCATATCATAGCAATAATAAATGTCACAAAGCTCCACATATTGCACAAGGTTGTAAAACACAAAAAAATAATTACTTATTATACCCACAAATACATGAGTGTAAAACAAATGAAAGTGACTATAAATATAGACATCTGAACTTTGACATGTAGCTTATTCTGTGGGTTCTTAGATCAAAAAGGGGTTATTCTGTTGCTGCAGAGTAACAGTGCAAATTTAAGTTGCAATACGGGAGGCAGGAGGTGAGTTTCCATGTATGGCACTGGATCTCAGCCATTTTTAACTCCTAAGTGGTCTAAATATTCTTCACTCACCTCACAAATCCTGATGTTTTTCATAGCTCGGGACTGTGTGAAAGGGTTGGGTACGAATTTCCGAAGGTAGAAATACAGATGGCAAGAAAAAAAGAAGGAAAGGCTGCGCTGTGGAGAAGTGGTAACAAAAAAACTGTAGAACCTCCCAAGCGATTAAAACTCTACAGGGAAATTGGTAAAATAAATGACATTTAATAATCAAAAAAAGGAATGCATATAATTAAACATATACATAACATAAACATAAAACACATAAAAAACCTTCAGTACTGAGGTAAAATACCCAATAGACCAATAATGTTAAAATAATGTAAAGTAATGCTTCGAATGAACCTCTGACCGATTAGCATACAATAGAAAGATGTAACGAAAACTTACCTTCCTCGTCCCCCCGCCGCTCCATCGGACTCCGTCGCACTTCCGGGTTCAGCGGTCCCATGACCACTAAACCTGGGCGGGGAATTCAAATAGTTCTCTCTATATAAATCTCATTTTGACACTTGGTAAGTGTCAGAGCACCTTACCTGTTCCTGGCTCCTGCTCCTTGTTCCTCCTTGTGCCTGCTCCTAGTGAATTGACCTCCTGTGTACCAGTCCCTGCTTGCTGACCTTTCTGGATCTCCTATACCTGTGTACCGACCCGACTTGCTGACCACTCTGATTGCCTGTGCCCTCGATCCGGATTGTTGACGTCTCTTTGCCTCCATTTGTATTGCTGCTGCCAACCGTGTACCGAACTGGGTTCCCTTCATGCTGCATTCCTCTGCTACTTCAGCCACTACACTACTTCTTGAGGCAAGCCTGAGGACCGTGACCTGCGTCTCCAGGCAGCTAAGCCCATCCCGCCTTGTGGCGGTTCTTGGTGAACACCGGGGAGTTCGTTAGACTCCGCACCTCAGGTAAGCCAGCGCTAATCAAGAATAGTACAGAATCCAGCTAATCCGTTACAAAAGAATGTCCATCAAACACATTTCATATAGTGAATAATCGCTCCAGCTGAAGGAATAAAGAAGGAGTAAGAAGTTCTTGTATATTCAACAAGCATCCGAGGCTTAACTTGATACAAGTAATGATAATCCGGCGTTTCGCCAAATCTCCGATTGTTGCCTCTTGTCAATTGCTGGAAAAGTTCCCCCGATATACTCCAATCTTAAGACAAACAGTATATTTCTTACTGGAACCAGCACTACCCTCCGGAGGTGATTCCAAGAAAGGAACGATCACTTATGCAGTTTCACTGCTTAGACAGGACATCCATCCATTTACGAGTCTCACAGGTCCCGATAATGTGTAACCTCAATAGAGGTCTGACTGCAGTGGAACTTTGGGGGGCCCTCAGTAAGTTCTGTCACTTATTGGGGTTCCCTGTGCCGAGACAAGAGGATGCAGCCTGGTATAATACAGATGGAAATAAGACCGACACGAAAGTGCTATAAGGCAAAATCCTGTCATGTAAATTTAACTAACACGGATAAAATACAGATATTGTGATTACCAACAATAAAAATGCCAACAGTCCCAATGCCAGCATTAAAACAGCAATGCTAGCAAGTTCAGTGCCTATACAGCCGCTGGACCCACTGGCAGTAAACAGTGATAACAATTATTTAAAAAAAAAAAAAAAAAATATATATATATATATATATATATATATATATATATATATCCACAAAACATAAAACTAGTAGAAAATTATATTTCTACTTACTTTAGTGTTTATTTGGTATTTGGGTGAATTTGGGTAAATCTGAATTCCGGCGGGGCTAATCTGCTAGAATTTGAGCAGAGTGACTGTCCCCCAGGTTTATGGATCCATCCATAATAGATAATTGCAACACTAACTATGATGATGGCTTTGTTTGACTCCTATTTGCTTTCAATTTACAGAAACTACCTGGAGGCAGTTATAATATGACTCACTCCTATACTTGACACCTATACTTTCACAACCTCCCTTGAAAAAGTCACTGTAGTGATGAAACGAGTTGGGCACGCCACATTCTGACAAACAGGAAACAGGATATTGGAAGTTCCACACTGGAACGCACACCTTCCTCCCAACTCCTCTACTGATCTCAACGATACAGCTCTATTTCATCTAAGCATGTTAGGACGCTGGCTGACATCCTAAGGAAATTCCAGATAGAGAGTATTGATGCAAGCATCAGAGCCAGTATATAGACTCTTGCTCTGTGGGATCCAAGCGGAACACAGTTTGAGCATTATTGCGCTCATCCGGACATCTGAGAGGTGCGCACCTCACTCCCGCAAAGACGCTGAGACTGAAACTGATCACTCCTCCATGTGGACATCGAGAACTGCAAGTATTTGCTATACACTCACAGTGTGAGGTCTACACTATATTACTGGAGGATTTACATCTTTAGGAGACGAATCGGGTATTTTTCTCAGCAGTCGGGACATATTATCTTTGTCGGAGATTGAATCAATAACGGTCTGAGATACATTTTAACAGGGAGTCATTATACATGTGGTCATTTAAGAAGATACACGGATATTGATTATACACTATATGCTATGTGACATTGGCTTAATCATTAATATTTCCCGATTATTTCTGGTGATCTTATGTATTTTTATAATAAATGTTGATTTTATTTATATTTTGCAATCGTTGTGGAACTTAATATCCTATCAAGTATTATTAGAAAGCAGTGGTTCATATCACCCACTGGATGCCTTGCATTCGCGCTGTCATTGTTTTGTTGTGATTGGTATTATTGAGGGGAGTGACATTTTCCCTGGACTAGCAGCGTTTCTGAGACATCCCAGTAGGGTTTATTATTAGCGCCAGGTATTTGTTATTTTTCACTCCTATACTTGTGCAGAATTTCCTCTTTCTCTTATAGGGGGGAATTCAATTGGCCCGCTACTTGAAAAAGTAACGCGTCCTGCACACTATTACCGTTATATAATCGTAATAGTGCGTTTAAATACCGTTTTTACTGTAGTTTTATCGCCAGCTTTTTGCTCGCAGCTCCCTGAGCCGCAAGCAGAAAGTAATAGTTTTTACACAGCGGTACTTTGGGGGGAATTAAATTCCCCCCTTAGTGTGCTAAAGGTTACAGAACATAACCTCACAAAACCTCAGTGCCTCTTTATTAAATTCCTGACATCTCCAAAACTATATTCATGCAGCTCAAAAATGAATATAAATTATGAGCTTCCATTTTCTCCAGCTTAGGCTGAAGACGTGGAACCCTACCAGCTCATAGTAGGCAATACTGCTAAAACTTCACTTACTTATCCCAGCAGACACATCAGAGAAGAGTGATAAAGCATGGCCGGCTATTTTGCTTATGGCTAACAGGCTTGTTCCAGTGGATTACTCAGTGTGCAGCTCACGTCATCCCATGTATGTGTGTAATTAAATCACTGCACTGGAATGCTCTGCTGAAAGTGGGTAACAATATTTCAGTTTTTCCTGCAAGAAGGGCATTAGCATAATATAAAAATTATAATATATATGAACTTGTGACACTGACTATATTTAGACCCCTCTATATCAAGGGGTTTACACTGGCGATAGCACTGCGATCGCTAGGTGTTTACCAACAGCAGTGGTAAGATTTGTGAGCTTTCTATAGCTATAATTATTATTATTATTATCATTTATTTGTTAGGCGCCACAAGGTATCCACAGCGCCGCACACAGTACTAACAGTAGACTATACAGAGTGAAACCATACAGAACAATGAACAAAAAGTACCAATACTTCAGAAACTCCAGCCAGTCATATGCAGTAAAGACGGAGCGGAAGAACAGGTATGGAAACAGGAGGGGAGGGGACCCTGCTCATACGAGCTTACATCCTAAGGGAGGGTAAACAGACCAGGCACAAGAGAAGCCAGTTGAGGCAAGAGGAGAGAAGGGAGGACGAGCTAAAGGGAGGAGATGGGGGTTAAGTAGATGGTTGGTAGGCTTTGAGGAAGAGGTGAGTTTTGAGTGCACGTTTGAAGGAGCACAGAGTAGGAGAGAGACGGATGGAACGAGGGAGGTCGTTCCAGAGAAGGGGGGCTGCACGGATAAAGTCTTGGATTCTGGAGTGGGAAGAGGTGATAAGAGTGGAGGAGAGGCGGCGGTCGTTGGCCGAGCGCAGGGAGCGGGCTGGAGTGTGAATGGAGAGGAGGTTAGAGATATAAGGGGCAGTAGAGTTGGAGAGAGCCTTGTAAGTGGTCGTGAGGAGTTTGAAAAGGATTCTGTAGGGGAAGGGGAGCCAGTGTAAGGCAAGGCAGAGAGGGGAGGCAGAGGAGGAGCGGTGTGAGAGGAAGATGAGTCTTGCGGCCGCATTGAGTATAGAGTGGAGGGAGGAGAGACGGGAGTGGGGGAGGCCAGTGAGGAGGAGGTTACAATAATCGAGGCGGGAGATGATGAGTGCATGGATGATAGTTTTGGCGGCATCCTGAGAGAGAAAAGGACGGATGCGGGCGATGTTGCGTAGTTGGAAGTGACAGGCTTGGGCAAGGGAATGAATGTGGGGGGCAAAAGAGAGAGAGGAGTTGAGGGTGACACCCAGGCAGCGAAGTTGGTTGTCAAAGGAGATGGTGGTGTTATTGACGACTATAGAGAGGTCATGGTGGGATGGGAGTCTGGGCGGAGGAAAGACAATGAGTTCAGTTTTAGAGATATTGATTTTGAGAAAGAGCTCGGACATCCAGGAGGAGATGGCAGAGAGGCAGTCGGATACCCGAGCGAGGAGGGTGGAGGAAAGATCAGGAGAGGAGATATAGAGTTGATTGTCGTCAGCATAAAGGTGACACTGAAGACTGAAGGAGGAGATGAGAGCACCAAGGGAGGAAGTGTAGAGCGAAAAGAGTAGAGGGCCAAGAACAGAGCCCCGCGGGACTCCTACAGGGAGAGGGTAGGGGGAGGAGGAAGAACCAGACGTGGATACAGAGAAGGAGCGATTAGCGAGGTATGAGGAGAACCAGGCATGGACAGAACCAGAGAGGCCGACAGAGAAGAGTTTGCAGCAGGAGGGGGTGGTCCATGGTGTCAAAGGCTGCAGAGAGGTCAAGGAGGATGAGAACGGAGAAGGGAATCTTGGGTTTGGCTGATAGGAGATCATTAGTAACCTACCCATTTGTTTAACAATTATAGCAGCAGTATATGTAATGGCTCTATCTTTCTTCTGCATCTCAACAGTTCCACAGTACATGCATGTGCATATCCCTGGACACTGGCCCACAGATATTTTATTAGTAAATCATGGCAATCATGGAGGGTTTCTATCCCCATTTTTTAACAAATACGCCCAGTGGGGTTAATGCAATCACACTTATAAAGCACCATAATTTCCTTCATGTCTGTACATATGGAGCAAAATAAAATAAAAAAAAATACATCACAGTTGTAAAGTAATTCTGGAGCTTATAAAGTTGAGATGACACTGTTTCAGAGAACTGAGAGGTATATTACAACAATAGATGCTATTAAAATCACTCTTCCTGGTTATGACTGAACCTGTTCTATAAATTCAAATTTGTGTGTCACTTAGTATTGCACTGATCTGGACTGTGATACCATATTGTTAACTTTACCAATGTTATGAATAGACAAGAGATATGACAGCACTTTGGATGTTGACAAAAAATAATATACAGTCATAGGCAAAAGTTTTGAGAATGACACAAATATTATTTTTTACAAAGTCTGCTGCCTCTGTTTTTATGATGGCAATATACTCCAAAATGTCGTGAAGAGTGATTAGATGAATTGCAATTGAATTAATTTCAAGTCCCTCTTTGTCATGACAATGAACTTTATCCCAAAAACAACATTTCCACTGCATTTCAGCCCTGCCATGAAAGGACCATCTGACATCGGGTCAGTCATTCTCATGTTAACACAGGTGAGAGTGTTGACGAGGACAAGGCTGGAGATCACTCTGCCATGCTGATTGAGTTAAAATGCCTATCTTGAGAAGGAAAGGTGAGCACTACCATCAGTCCTGTGTCATGCTAACAGTAAAGCATTCTGAGACCATTCATATGTGAAGTTGCTTTTCAGCCAAGGAAGTGGACTCACTCACAATTTTGCCTAAGAACACAGTCATGAATAAAGAATGGTACCAAAATATCATCCAAGAGAAACTTCTCCCAACCATCCAAGAACAGTTTGGTGACGAACAATGCCTTTTACAGCATGATGGAGCACCTTGCCATAGGGCAAAAGTGATGACTAAGTGGCTCGGGATCAAAACATCGAAATTTTGGGTCCATGGCCAGGAAACTCCCCAGACCTTAATCCCATTGAAAAATTGTGGTCAATCCTCAAGAGGCCGGTGGACAAACAAAAACCCACAAATTCTGACAAACTCCAAGCATTGATTAGGCAAGAATGGGTGGCCATCAGTCAGTATGTGGCCCAGAAGTTCATTGACAGCATGCCAGAGCGAATTGCATAGGTCTTCAAAAAGAAGGGTCAACACTGCAAATATTGACTCTTTGCATAATCTGTAATTGTCAGTAAAAGCCTTTGACACTTATGAAATGCTTGTAATTTTACTCAGTATATCATAGCTACATCTGCCAAAAAGGTCTAAAAACACTGAAGCTGTAAACTTTGTGAAAACCAATACTTTTGTCATTCTCAAAACTTTTGGCCATGACTGTATAATAAGTCAAAATATATAACAAATATGTATATAATAACCATGTCTGTGAAGTATCAGATATTAATAAAATGTATCACAATTATATACCAATAAAACATAACAGATCATTCTATAACATTGCAGTGTCACTAAAGGTATTTATAAATCAAAAAATATACCATATTAGAAATGTCCTTGTGAATTGTTCTTCCTATGCTGAACCACTCTGTTAGTCTCTACATTGGTTGCCTGTTTTCAAAGAATCCAATATAAAATTCTTCTACTAGCATACAAGGCCATCAACAAAAGTGCACCAACATTCTGCACAAGATCTGTGTCTCTCTTCCACTCTCATCACATCCTCCCATTCCTGGCTACAGGACTTTTTTTCGGCTGCACCCACTGGAATTTCCTCCTTTGGTCTTCAAATCTTCAAGCGTTCTCTGAGAACCCACTTCTTTAGACAAGCTCATTATAGTTCTCAACCACACTCTTAATCTCCCAAGGTTACCCTATTACCACACTCTACACAGCTAACACAAAAACAACCCTGTGACCACATAGTTCTGTGACTGCTCATATAGCCCACTGTTAAGCCATCACTCCAAATATAAACTCTCAGAACAGGTATTAGAGGTCTTTGCCTAAAGCAGCCGCCTTTTCTGTAGAGCGAGTCTTGCTCACAAGTACTCAGATGCAGCCAGGTCTTTAACTCTTAGTAGTAGGAGCTTATGTTTGGCATGCGCAATGCGGATGGTAGGAGGATACCTGAAGACAGGACGGAATCCCAGGTAATCCTGGAAGGCAGACAGACAAATGGAGTCCAGTGACCAGACAGAGATCAGGGCAACAGACTGGCAAGCAGAGACAAGCAACCAGGCAGAGATCAGAGTCACAGACGAACAAACAGTATCCAGAAGTCAGGAAGTTTTTAGGGTCAAAGCAAACAGGCAGAATCCAGTAATCAGGCTGAGGTCAGAGCAACAGGCAAACAAGTAGGATCCGGTAAAAAGGCCAAGGGTCACAACAATATATCAAAAAGTAGTGAACCTGAGTATCCACAAGAAAACAGACAGGAACAGAGGAACAGGTCAGCAACAGACAGGAAACCATGCTATAACCGGCAGAGAGGCTAAGCCCTCCCTGCTTTATAAAAATGAGGGAGCCAATAAGCAGAGGAAGCCACGGTGGTGGCAATCAGCCTCAGGAGGGTGTAGTCAGTGGCACTGAATGCGCATGCGCGTCCAACTGTCAACCTAGCTGGGCCACGGCAGTGGATGTCAGAAGCGTCCTGGCTGTTGCCCTGGAGAGAGGCGGGGCGCATGGTAGGAAGTGATGTCCTGGTCTTTATGGTGACGGCCAGGAGGCGAGACCCTAGCAGACAGCGAGTAGCGATGGCTACCATTGAAGCCGCGGTTCGTGACATCCACTCAATATTTTCTACCTTTGCATTCTAGCTGGACCAATATACAATATAATGTAGCTCTTACCCTTGTGTACCAAACCATTGTCCCATATATTGTAAGCTTGGAAGCAGGGCCCTCTTAACTTTCTGTCAGTATATATTATCCAGTATTGTTTTATTACTCTTAGTTCCCAATTGTAAAGCAGACACAATCAATTCAATTGGTGCTCAACCCAAAAAGACAGCATAAAAATGAGAGAAATAAATAATGGAATACAGTAATTCAACATTAATGCCTATAAAGTTGAGAAAAATCTATTCCAAATGGCAGGTAAATGTATCCAAAGTGTTCGGTAACTGTAGTCCTAATGTGTAAACAGACCGGTAGTCTCAACTCAGTGTTCTGACACTCGTAATCAGTACAGTGATCCAATTACCTTATATGAATAATATTACGCGTATTAACTGGTATCTCTAGACGGGAGTGATGTAGATCCCGATAGTTCTAACGCCAATAATCCACTTGCTTCTTCACTTCTTAGCTGACTCACGGTTCTGGTTAATCTGCTGACCCGATGTTGTCAACTGATTGGTGGTGTGGATGCCGGTATACCCAGACATGACGAATGCGTGGAGTTAAAAAGATAAGGAAATCATTGTGAAACTATCAAAAGCTTCTTTTATTCAAGATAAAAATGCACTTACATAAAAACTGATAAACCAGTTTGTCAGACACAAATATTGCAACCATGCGGTACCTCCAATGCATTTCATCCATATAATAGGACTTTTTCAAGGAGACTTTGGGGTAAATGTATGAAGCTCCGAGTTCTTCAACACCCACGAGTTCGGCGTCTTCAGCACTTAAATTTAAAGCAGCGCTGCCTTGTAAAGGGAAACTTCCCTTTACAAGGCAGCGCCGCTTTAAATTAAAGTGCTGAAGACGCCGAACTCGCGGGTGTTGAAGAACCTAGAGCTTCATACATTTACCCCCTTGTGTGTGCAAAGATCTTATTTATATAACATGCAATAGCATGAATGTAATGTATTTATTGGAATGCACATGTCAGTTGCAGTACATAGCTCAAACGGTTAGAAAATTACGCACGACAATTAGTGAGCATGTGCGGAATATTAAAAAAGGCTTTTTGCAACATAGTGTATCACAACACTTTCACACTGTGCATAACAATGATCCAAAGGGTTTACATTTTTTTGCGATCAAATTAGTTGAATAGAACTAGAGGGGAAGGGATTTTTTGTTTAAAATTAATCATGAAGAGGCCAATTGGATATATAAGCTAAAAACCCTGGTCCCACATGGCCTTAATGTGGATTTTGATTTGAGGTCCATTTTGGAGCCACAAGTACATGGCAAAGTACATTATGGCATAAGTACATTATGAGGTCCAGTAGTGGTATAATACTCAATTTATTTTAACTCTGTAGAGGGTTATACTAGAGATGTTCACTGACTCTCGTGTTCTGGTTCTAGTTTTGGTTTTGGATCTGGATTAACTTTGTGTTTTGATTTTGGTAAAACCGCCCTAGCATGTTTTGGTTTTGGATCCATATTTGTTTTCTATAATCCTATTTTCTTTGCTAAAATCACATCATTTTGCTTTTTTGTCCCCTACATTATTTTTAACCTCAACAACACTAATTTCAAGTCATTTGCAGTCAATCTGGACCATCTCACAGATCACAAACAGATCACAATATTATTTTCATACACTTTCAAACAAAGACTGCAGTGACCTGGCTGGATGCTAAGCGACAGAGCAATGACTCAAACACACAACAGTTCCTAGCACATCTAGGAAACATTACCACACAGTGTCAGTAAAGAAAAGTGGTGCAAGATGGTCCTTGCATCATGAAATCAGTTATGGTTCATTTGAGCGCACCACCCGTTCCTTGGATAACTGTGGTAATTCTACAGCTAATACATGGTGACAAGCACTAATCACCCCCCCCCCCCCCCCGGATGGATGCTTTTACCAGAATCAGACCGATCCAAGGTGCCAGACAATGCACTAAAAAGAGCCATTGTAATTCACAGCAAAAAACAAGGTAATCACTGAGCTTCGAATCAGACTCAATTCACAAAAAATTATAATGTAGTTAGGTACCTTTGACGTAAAGTGCAGATTACAAACACTTTGTGCAGTACTGATGAAACAACAGCAAAGCGGAGGGTTATACATATACACGTCTATTTAGACATCCTTGCTTACATTACTTCTGCAAGCAACAGTGTCCTTTTTTAATAAAACTGTTGTCTTTATATTGTTCAAAAAAATGTAAAATGATCATCCACCATTCTTTGGATGTTGATAGTTGATAGTAGGATCAGGTGGAGTTACAGCAGAGGTGTCACTAATTCTGGTCAATTCTTTTACAGTAGACAAGACCAGATGTCAAAATGTTGTGCTGAGTCATATGCATCATCAATGGGTGTCTAAAAGCTCCTTGCATTCCTTCAGATCTGGGTCAGTTGAAAACAAAGAGAAGACATAGCTCTTAAACCGAGGATCAAGCACAATCTTCCAAAATGTAGTGATCCGATTTCAAAGTTTTGATAACTCTTGGATCCTGGTGAAGCGAATAAAGCACATGATCTACAAGTCCGACATATTTAGCTCAATTGCTTTTTTTAATCTTCTCCTTCAGTTTCTCAAGCTGCTTTTTGAAATATCTAAGCAAGGGAGTCACTTGACTCAATCTAGCAGTGTCTGAACTCACTTCACAGGTGACTACTTCGAATGGTTTCAGCACCTTGCACAACATGGAAAGTATTCTCCACTGCGCTTCAGTAAAATACATCCCCCTCCTTTCCCAATGTCATGGCTTGTGGAGTAAGTGTGGATGGCTTTCCGCTGTTCTTCCATCCGCAGAAGTATATACAGGGTGGATTTCCACCTTGTCACCACCTCTTGCTTCATTTGGCGGCAGGGCAAATTAAATTGCTCTTCTAGCTTATGCTATCTCCTACATGCTGTTTCCGAATGCTGGAAATTTTACGGGCCACAGACAGCCTCTCTTGCACGTCACTGTCATTTTTTTAAAAAGCTCTGCACCACCAAGTTTATTGTGTGAGCAAAACAGGGAATTTGATGGAATTCACCCAGCTGTAATGCTTTCAAAATATTGATGGCGTTATCAGAAATGACATATCCTGAGGAGGGTCCAAGCAGGATAAGCCATGTTGCAATGACAATTGTCAGTTGTATGCCTCGTAGTGAAGCTGGTGAAAAACCTACCTCTGAAAAATGTGACATACTTGGGTACATGCTGCTGCTGTTCCTTCTGGTGAAGGCGAATCACCAACCCAGTGGCCAGTCACAGTCATATAAGCTTTAGTTTGCCCAGTTCCGTGTGTCCCCATATATGTTGTTAAGTGTATAGTGGGTAGAATGGCATTTTGCAGCCCAATAATTACATTTTTAAGAACCTTCTGGTAGAGGTAAGGAATAGCTTTTCTAGTAAAATGGTGTTGTGATGGAATTTGGTAATGGGGACACAAGACCTCAAGAAATTGTCTAAAACCAGCTGCATTAATAGTGGATATAGGATGCAGATCTAATACTAGCATAGTCGCCATGGTGTCTGTGATCCGCTTTGCGACTGGGTGACAGCTTTCATACTTGCTTCCTCTTGCAAAGTATTGTTTAACAGTCAATTGTTGTAAACTACTAGTAGTCTTCTTCTTGGTCTAATTCTGGGATGAAAATTCACCCCCAGCAGCAGCTGCAGTAGTGGGCCTAACACTCGAATTTTTTTCTGAGGAATCCAGGATAGTGAAGGAGTCATCTAGCCTTAGCAACTTGGATGCGGAACTAACTCCGATTACTACTGAGGATATTGATGAGGACGGTGTTGTGGGTGTAGATTGCAGGTGTCAGGATCTAGCTGAGAGAAGGGACCTAGCTGATGATGGACTGCTTGATGTTACTTTTTTAGCATAAATTTCTGATTTTCCCAACAGCTTGCCATGAACTCTCTTCAAATGGCGTAACATGGATGAGGTTCCTAGATGGTTAAGGTCCCTACCTCTACTGGCTGTGGCTATACAAATGCTACAAATGGCTAAACAACTGTTGTCAGGATTTGGGTAAAAATAATTCCACATATAAGAGGTGGATTTTTTGATCTTATGCCCAGGCATGACATTGGCCCTCTTCTTACCACGTGCAAGAACTGCTTTATGTAAGTCCACGTGCAGGACTTACATAAACAACATCATTCTAATTAACATCCTCATTAGCGCCCTCGTCAGCTACACAAATATCCCCCTCATCCTGTTGCAATTCCAAAGTGGCATCCTCAATTTGTGTATAACCGGCTCCACTTGGGCTGCTCATGCACATATCTGCAGAAATGCTGAAAGGGGCCTTCTTTATGGGCACACTATCAGACAGGTCAGGATTACACATAGCACTCGTGGATAGACTCTTCTCAGGGATTTGTATCATTTCTGAATCAGAACATACATTTTCCTCTAATGCCTTACTGTTTACTTCCAGCTCAGCTTTTATATGTAAAAGTATTTGGACACCACTTTTGGAGTTTGAATGACAAGGTTTGGTCATGACTGACCTTACAAGAATATGCCTCAGTGACATTTGCAAAACTAGCACTCATAGAGAAAGGGGAAGGCCTCAAGGCCTCATTCTTTCCTTGCTACTACATGTGTAAAATGGCATGTTGGCAATTTTATTTTTTTCTACAGATAACTTTGCCTGGATTACAGGTGTTTTTTTCTTGACCAAGGTAAAAGGTGTTCTTTTACATTTTTGCTTCCCTGACTTAATAACATGCACTTTAACATAGGCTTTAGCAGATGACGTAGAGGGATTACTATCATCATGAATGGTGCCAGCAGATGCTTGGTGCTCCTGGTCTTCTGTGTACTGCTGTGAATCCATTTTGATAACACAGTACATTATGACTGCAGATAAAGAACAACACTGCCAGTCCTATTATTTCTATTTCAGCAATCACAATTAGCAATGGAGCTCTCCTCTTTGCGTTTTACCTATATAACATAGTACAATGTGACTGCAGATTTAGAAGACCAAGCCTGCCATCCCTATTTTTTCTATTTCAGCAATGACAATTAGCAATGGAGCAATGGAGCTCTCCAGAATGTCACTGGAGACTTTGAAGAACACTGCTGCCCCTCCTCTTTCTTTTCTACCTATGATGCTGCCCAACTGCACTAGAGACTGGCAAGAACTGTGCTACCCCTTCTGTGTCCCTCTGTGAAATGGAGCTGGATCGCCATGGAGGGTGGAACTTAAAAAATCCAAAACTCGAGAGATCCGAGATCCGACGACGTAACAATGACGTATTGCTTCGTTTTCAATTCCGAGGGCACGCGAAAGTACCGATCTGAGCGGATCTGCTAAGTTCAGGTGTTTTTGATTCTCAGGGAACCGAGCCTGAGCATCTCTAGTTTATACTGTGACTTAATGAGACTGTTAAATAGGCTGTTGATAAATTTATGAGATTGTTGTCTTCTCCATCCATTAGTTTATGGTTATATACTAGTTTGAAAATGTATTGTCATTTTAATTTTATTTTTTAATATTATTATTATTATTATTATTATCATATTACACATTATATCAGAGAAACACAAAGAGCAAATAATTAGGCGCTAACGGGTAAAATATCAGAAACTACTTCACCAACCGCTGCTACAACATACAGCAGATACTGTTTCTGCCAGATGTATATAGAAAAAAACTAACAAAAATATAGAAGAGCGCTGGTTATGGTGAACTGTTATTAATTCTCATATTTATTAAGAATAAAACAATTTATAAAAATATATATATAAAAACATAAGCAAATCGTGCAATAAAATATATATTCCTTTATTGTGGCAGATTCAAAAGCAGTAATTGATAAATCCCAACTCCTCAGCACCAATACTTTGCTGGTTACAATTAATTAGTAACCCTTATATATGAAAATACAGAAGGCCACAGAAAATTCAAACATAATTTCTAAAAGTTCTGAAACAATTACTTGTTCAAAGAATCAGGACAAGAGAGTCCCTTAATAAATTGTGTGGTTTAGAATGCATTGCCCAAAACAATTCAACATAGCAATCGAAAAATATTCCAAATGTCAGTAGGACTGTTCAGACCGTATTTAGATAACTGTTCATAACTGGTATTTAGGATGAAAAAATTCTATTGACATATATGACAATGTCAATTAAAATTAGGCAACAGTTGAAAGCCAAGAAAAATTCCACTGTAAGCAGATGTAATAAATGTCATACCTTAATTCAGATGGAGCGCTCCAAACTTTTTACAGTCCACATAGGCATTGGAAAGGCCAAAAAATCCACTTTGATGTTGATATACGAGATGCTGAGTATTTCAGTTAGTTGCCACTGATATCACCTGACGCGTTTTTCTGTCTCTAAAGGGGCGGTTTCATCAGAGGTAGAACCACATTATACATATTATATATTTGTTGTTCTTTGTGTTTGCAGCATGTAAAGATAGTATTAGAATGAAATGTATCAGATAAATATCAGTTTTTATACACATGAACGTTGCAATCAGTATGCAACAAACATTATGTATTGTTATTTCCTCTATTTCCGCTCATTTCTAATATAGTAATATATACACAAATTCAATAGACCATTTATTTATTCATGTGTTTATTTATTTCCCTATCTACAGATGGTTACTGACGTCACCTAGGGATCACAGGTGCATTGATTGCTTAATCTAGAGATGTATATAAATCAGATCTTTGTACACACAGGTTGTCCTTGAAAAAGTCCTATTATATGGATGGAACACGTTGGAGGTAACCCATGGTTACAATATTTGTGTCTGACAAGCTGGTTTATTAGTTCTTATGTAAGTGCATTTTTATCTTCAAAAAAAGAAGCTTTTGATAGTTTCACAATGATGATCTTCTCTGGGTATACCGGCATCCACACCACCAATCAGAGGACCACATCGGGTCAGCTGACTAACCAGAATGGCTAGTCAGCTGAGAAGTGAAGATGCAAGTGGATTATTGGCAATTGAACTATCGGGATCTACAACACTCCCGTCTAGAGATACCAGTTACCATGAGTATTATTCTTCATATAAGGTAATTGGATCACTGTACTAATTACTAGTGTCAGAACGCTGTGTTGAGACTACCGGTCTGTCTATACATTAGGACTACAGTTACTGGACACTTCATTTACCCTCCATTTGGAATAGATTGTCCTCAACTTTATATGCATGAATGTTGTATTACTGTATTCCATTATTTATTTCTCTCTTTTTTATGCTGTCTGTTTTGGTTGAGCACCAATTGAATTGATTGTGTCTGCATTTTGTGAGGGGTGTGGTTGACCCTACAGTTGTGTTGCTCGCTTGGACAGTCTGTCCTATCCCCCAGTGTGTTGCGCCAACCACAATTGTATAACCAATTGTAAAGCGCTGCAGAATCTGCTGGCGCATATAAAGAAATGTTGTTGATGATGATGATGAATTCAGACAACTTTAAAGTTATACTCTGGTATAGACATAGCAAATCTATTCTAACAGTTTCTTTGCTTAGATCTAAATTTCAAATGCAGATATGATGCAAAGAATACAGGAGGTTCAAACCAATCTCCACAGATTAAAAGACAAATATTCTAGGCTGGAGTGCAATGTCTCAACAAACCAGCAAGTGTTTCATATGCATGTCCCTTTTTATTGTCTTAAGCTAGGTACACACTACAGAAATTTCAACCAACTTTTATTGCAGAGCGACTTTACATGCGATCGATGGTGCGATCGCTCGGTCCATGGACTGCATACACACTAGCCTTGTTTAGGACGATAAAGGGAAGAGCGGACGTCCCTTTAGCGACTTTTTACAGCCATGTTGTTGTGAGCAATGACTGTAATTTCGTACTCACTGTTGTGGATCGGTCGGAAGTTTATACACACTACACAACGGAAACGAGATTGGAACGAAAATATTAAACGGTACGACCAACCAAATGATGCGACAATCTCCCATTTGGGCAGACTTTCGACCATCGTGTCAGTACACACACTGACCCGACTTTTGAACGAGCGGTCATATGTCGGCTGATTGAGCCGATTATTGGACGAAAACCGTGTAGTGTGTACCCAGCTTTAGTTTTGACTTTTGAATTTCATGATCTGCAAACATTGATATCTTTCAATGGGCAAAAATTCTTCTGGTTATACAGGGACTGTAATACTGAGAAACTACAATTCCCAGGAAATTAAGAACTAATTCACAGATTTTAGCACTGAGGTGCTGCATAAGGGCTTGTGCAATTTAGCATTATTTAAATCAGTGCAGACTCTGACTCAGTTCATATGGCTGTCTTAGAAAGGCACATAACAGAGCAGGGACAGGGGAAAGCAAAGTATATTGTACTGCCGCTGTTTTTTCATCCATCCTGCTACAATTGCTCAATGCACTGCCCCATCATTTTGTCCCTCCTCTGTTCCTCTGTCAAAAATAGAATAGAACAGAGACTGATGCTTGTCTGTGCATAGCAGGTTTGTACTACTATCGTTCTAGTGCTTGAAATACCCATCACAGTTACAGAGGAGACAGACTGCTAAAAATCAATACTACTAGTGGGTTACCATGTTCAGAAAAGAAGAACAATGATCCCTGCACTGGGCAGGCAGTGAATGAATTAGCACACACTGTACAACAAATAGCTTTTCGTTAATGCTTGCAATTGTTAAAGTGTTTATTTGCATTAAATTATTTAAATTACAAAATTAAATCTCCAGCGGACTTCATGCAAAGAAAGCCACAGCAATAAAATGAAGACTTATTGACATTTCTATGGTTGCAATATGTTTATTTAAATCTACTGTATGGAACACAAAACTGAATAATAACAACAACATAGTAGTTCAGCCAGTCAGCATCTTCATAGAAGTACACAGCTGGGTTAAATACATTTCAACTATTATTCTTACAAGAGCATGTTTTCTTAAGAAAGGAAGAAAAACATGCACATAATTGCTGCCAAATGGATTTTATTGTGCTACAATTACAATTCATGCTCAATAACTTTTTAACTTTGTACTGTTTCATTTGATATATTTCTCATCTTACTTGTAACAATACATTAAATAAAATGTCACTGCCAAGAAGGTAAAGTGAATAGTGCAGATACATTTATATCATTTTGTGGGTTTCATTAACATCAACATCTTCCCTTCAAGTTTCACTTAGCATAAAGATCTCAGCTAACAGACTGGAAGAAATGATGGGCAGTGTGCACTCTATTATGTTATAAGATGTTGGCTATGAAACCGTTCATTGTTTTTGTAAACCGATTGGTGATCAGCCTTGAGAAGCTTATTAGAGTTACGCAAAGCAGGTGCATAATTTTCATGTTGACTAAGGCTTTATTTAGAGTTAAGATGCATCTAAGGGGCATATTCAATTAGCTTTCCTGTCTGCAATTACACAAGGTCCTGATAACGCAACATCGCAGATTTCCGTGTGCACCCCATAGGGTTGTGAACGAAAGTTCGCAATGTTGCAGTACCGTAATGTCACTATACACGAGCAACCACACGTAATCGCGTACGGGAAAGCTGAATATGCTCCTAAGAGTAATACTGCATATACTTTTCCAACAAAAAATCTTGAGTTAATAGAAAACATTATGGTAAAATCATCTTAGATGAACCAAGCACCATTAAAATGGTCATTGTAGTTCCAGCGCATCTCACTGTTCCATATATATTCAGACAACTGCAAATAGGAGGAAGAAGAGCGGAAGAAAGGCTTAACAGACACTTTGCTGGATAGATGTTTGAAGCGCAAACATTTCATGTCTTGTACTGTTTACTGATGTGGGACATGGCACCATTTTAACAATGTATTTTTTTTTTAGCTTCTATCGATAAATAGGTAGATTATTGCTAGTAAAGGTCAATGCAGACCTGGTTTTGATAATAGCAAGATTCTTATCATTTAGATCTGAAGAAACGTGTATGATGTATTGTCAGATATATTATGTGGGCATCATGTAGGGTCAGGTGCATGTGCATTCTATTTGCGTAAAATATGCATTTCTGTACATGAGCATGAAAAATGCATAAGAGTAAGTCCCTATTTAGACTACCTCCTAATAGTGCTAGCAACTAACACCCATCCTCTCCCCCCCCCAGGTATTACCCGGTGATGTGGGGGAGGTTGAACAACATTGGTCCCCTCAAAAGCCACTACCAATTCTAGGCTATGACGGCTGAGCTGTTGGCACTGTAACAGTAAACCTGCAGCTAGTTTATGATGATGTCTGGCTTCCATTTACCACATAATACACTTTAAGCGTATGAAACACTTTAAACGTATCTTACGCCAGCATACGTATTTTAGCTTAGTTGCACATATATTAGCTTAGTTGCAGCTTTTTATGGACGTATTTTACATAAATTAATAAAGCAGAGTTAAAAACAGCTCCAAAACTGGAGTTTATAGATCCACAATTAACATTGGCCAAGAACCAACCAGTTTACCTTGTTCTAATGCCTGCAATTGGGTTCAGTTGATAAGCTACAGGAATGCAAAGTTTCCAAGGTACAAACAAAAAATAGACACAGGAACATGAAAGATGAAACCACCAGACAGAAAAAGAATCAGATTGGTCTTGAAGGGGTGGAAACATCATACAAAATAATGGAAGAGGGAGTTGGCATAAATTGCCTTGTCACAAAATTGTTCACCCCAAAGGTGGTGAGATGAGTAGTGCGATATGTAATAGTTGCAGGCAAGGTGGTGCTAGTTTCCCACCTGTTCAGGCACTGGAATTTGATATCCATATCCAACCCCACAAATTTCAAAGGGTGTGTAAGCACCCATATCTTCAGCTCAGAATATATATATATATATATATATATATATATATATATATACTTTTATATATATATATATATATATATATATATATATATATATACATATACATATACATATACATATACATATATATATATTGTAACAAAAGGAGGCATTTAGCTGGCAAAATACAGAGAAAGGAGGGAAGTAGAGTAAAACATTTGTGCAGTAATGCACCTAGAGTGAAGACTTATGTATGAAAAGCAATAGTTTAAATTTGGTTAAACTTACATGATCTGAAATCCTTCCTCTCAGCAATCAGACAGGGCGTGTCTGGTTGTGCAAACAGAGGCAGTGATGGGTGTTTTGTTTTAAAGAGAAGGTGGGTGTGTCACCTGTCCATCAAGCTAAGGCTGGGGGAGGAGCATCATGTATAAAAGCTTGTTTGTTTCATTTGTTCAGGGAGACCAATGCTGGGTGAGCTGGCTGGTCCTGAGAGAGAGCTGGACTATGTATAGCTAGTGTTTAGGGTCTTCATGATTGCTGTACAAGAATACGGTGTCAAACATTTACCATCCTGACAATAAAGCACCATAAAAAGGAACTTGTTGTTCGCGTGTGCTTCTGCAGTAGCGGGCTCTCGTCAGGAGTGGGATGCTCCGGGAAGCAAGTTTTCGCTACCCAACCCGCGCAGATGTCAACATGGAGGAAGTACTGAAAACCCTCATGTATGTGGCTGCTGCGCAGCAACAGCAGCAAGCTCAGATGCTACGAGTTGCCGAGGCACAGGTGGAAAACACAAGACTCTTAAGGGAAGAGGCATGACAGAAATGAACCACCTGGTCCTGTTCTCCTGAAAATGTTGCCAGGTGATGACATAGAAGCATATCTGGTGTCCTTTGAGAGACTTGCAAAAAGGGCAAAATGGCCTTCTAAAGATTAGGCTGAGAGACTGGCGCCATATCTGACTGGTGAAGCTCAGCGAGCTTATATGGATCTAGATGAGGAACGGGCCTCTGATTATTTGTGCCTAAAGTCTGAGATATTGGCTCGCATTGAAGTTTCCGGGCCAGGCCGAGCCCAGCGCTATCACCAATGGCGCTATAATAAAGAAAAACCGGTCAGAGTGCAAGTGGCTGAGCTTTCTAAAATTTTAAAGAAATGGCTGCAGCCTGAGGAGAATTCGCCTTCTCGGATTATTGAAGTTCTGGCGATAGATCACTGCATTTGGGGGCTGAATCGCGATTTGCAAAGGTGGGTGCTGCAATCAGACTCACAAACTTATAAAGAGCTTGGTAGAAAGGTTTTGTGCGCTACAGCAAATGACTAAAGAACCTGCATTTGTGCCAAAGCCGCTGCCACGCCAAAAGCCAGGTTTGACAATCCTTGCCACAGGGCCCAATGGCAAAACTGCTACGGACAGAGGGCCAGGTGCAAAGCTGTCTAATCTGAAGTGTTTTGAATGTGGTGAGACAGGCCACTTTAAGGCAGAGTTTCCTAAACTACAGGAACCCATGGACTGTTCCGTGGCACATATTGGGCCTGCGTTTCCAAGCTGTTTTACCATGAGTCCCACATCAGGAAGTCCTTGTTTGTTCCTGGTGACTGTGCTAATCAACCAAAACCTTGTTCTGGCCTTGGTTGACTCGGGGAGTGAACTCTCAGAGCTGCCTTACCTGAAACCATAACTCCTCGGTTGCCCAAAGTGAAGGTTCTTTGCGTACATGGCACGACAGAGGAGTATGAAAGAACAATACTACCAGTCACACTCAAAGACAAAACTGTTATGGTGGTAGCTGCCATAGCACCTAAACTCCCATATCCACTCATTTTAGGGTGAGACTTCCCACTGTTTAATGATGTCCTCGGTGAGTGGATCCGGCCGGACATGCCGGCAACTGATGCAACGGTCGGAAGCCCGGTCTTAAAAGAACCGCCTAAAAATCAACAGCATCTGGACATCGATCTTTGGGAACCGCCAAACCGGAATGCCATCCTGGGAGTCATAGCAGGAGTTTCACAAAAGCATCCACCTGCGGGGAAACATGGACAGTCCAAACTAGCATTGGTCGGTGATGTTGCAGATGAGCCCACCCCGCCTGTCAGTGAGGACACGGACTGGTCCACAATACCAATTTTGTTTCCTCTGCAGGACTTTGCTCGAGACCAACTTAATGATGCCACTTTGGAACATGCCTTTAAAAGTGTGACTGAGGTAAATGGGGTAGCGAAAGCTGCACAGCCTGCAGAAGGTATACCATATTTTAATGTTAAAAATAATTTCCTGTATAGAGTTGCTACTGTACAGGGGGATAAAGTAGAACAATTAATGGTTCCTCAGGTCCATGTAACCCTAGTGTTAAAAGCAGCACATACACATGTCTGTGGGGGACACCTAGGGGAGGATAAAACACGGGAACGAGTTCTGCTTAGGTTTTACTGGCCCGGTGTACACATGGCAGTGAAAAAGTATTGCCAGTCCTGTCCCATTTGTCAGAGAACCTGTCCCAAACCCATGTAAAGGGCACCTCTCATTCCGATACCAATAGTAGAAGTTCCCTTTGAATGGATAGCTATGGACCTTGTGGGGCCACTGGAAAAATCCGCACGTGGGCACCAATATATACTAGTGGTGCTTGACTATGCAACTAGATATCCATAGGCAATTCCCCTACGAAACATAAAGTCCAGCACCATAGCTAAGGAACTTGTATTGATGTTTACACGATTGGGAATACCCAAAGAAATTCTCACAGATCAGGGTACTCCTTTCATGTCTAAACTGATGAAGGACATGTGCCAGTTGCTAGGGGTTAAGGCGCTTCACATCTCTGTATACCATCCACAAACAGATGGCTTGGTGGAACGCTTTAACCGCACATTAAAGCACATGCTCAGGAAAGCAGTGGCTCAAGAGAAAAAAGATTGGGACACTCTTATTCCCTATTTGATGTTTGCCATCCGTGAGGTACCTCAAGCTTCAACAGGGTTTAGTCCCTTTGAGTTATTGTTTGGGAGACAGCCCAGGGGTATCTTGGATATGTTAAAAGAAGGGTAGGAGCAGAACGGTCCCAGGGAGCCAAATCTGGTACAATTTGTGTCACAAATGTATGAGAGGCTAGGAAAGATAGGGCCCATTGTGCAGCAACATGTAAAAGAGGCTCAGGAACGACAGAGAAAAAGTTATGATAAAAGTGCTGTTGTTCAATCTTTCAAGCCTGGGGACAAGGTCCTAGTCCTGGTTTCCACCCAGTAAAGCAAACTTTTCGCCCATTGGCAGGGTCCATATGAAGTTCTAGAGGCTGTCGGTCCTGTCAATTACAGAGTCTGCCAATTAGGTAGGAGAAGGCAGGAGCAAATATATCATGTCAACCTCCTTAAACCTTGGCATGATGAGGAAACCTCTCCTCAGGTAGTGAGTACTGCCATTGAAAAGTCTGAAGTGCCCGTAGAGCCAGCTTTGTCCATTCAGCAGAGACAACAGACTGAAGAAATGGTTCGTCGGAACAGGGATGTCTTCTCTTCCATTCCTGGGCGCACTACCTTAATCGAACACGACATTGTCACTGCACCAGGAGTCATTGTAAAGCAGAAGCCGTATCGTATTCCAGAAGCCAGACGGGTGGACGTGAGAAAGGAGGTCGAGAAGATGCTCCAGTTAGATGTGATTGAAGAGTCCACTAGTGAATGGAATAGTCCCATTGTGCTTGTCCTGAAACCTAATGGGACAATTAGGTTCTGCAATGACTTTAGGCGCCTAAACAGTATGTCGCAGTTTGATGCCTATCCGATGCCACGTGTGGATAAACTAGTGGAAAATCTTGCAAAGGGTTATTGGCAAGTTCCCCTGACTTCCACGGCCAAGCCAAAGACTGCATTTTCCACCCCTGATGGTCTCTATCAATATAAAGTCCTACCCTTTGGGTTGCATGGGGCACCTTCCACCTTCCAAAGCGCCATGAATAAATTGCTACGACCTCACACAGCTTATGCAGCCGCTTACTTGGGCGAAATAGTGATTTATACCCCAGACTGGGGATCACATTTAGCCAAAGTTGAGGTGGTCTTAGCTTCATTAAGGTCAGCAGGGTTAACAGCTAACCCAGAGAAATGTGCCATAGCCATGAGAGAAGCCAAATATCTCGGGTACATTGTTGGTCGAGGGCATGTAAAACCCGAGCTAGACAAAGTGGAGGCAGTCAAAAATTGGGCAAGACCAGAAAAAAGTCGCAGTTAAGAACCTCTTTAGGCTTAGTAGGTTACAACAGACGGTTTGTAAGCCACTTCGCCACTAGAGCTGCTCCACTTACGGACATGTTAAAAAAAAAGTTGTCCAGATAGATTAACCTGGTCTGATTCTGCAGAAACCGCCTGGTCTGATCTTCGGTTAGCTTTTTGTTCCTCCCCAGTTCTACAAGCACCGGATTTTACCCGGAGGTTCTTCCTCCAAACTGATGCTTCTGGTGTTGGCTCAGGTGCAGTCTTGTCACAGGAGAAGAATGGAGTAGAAAATCCTGTCCTGTACCTAAGCCGTAAGTTGCTTCCAAGGGAACAAAAATATTCCACTGTGGAGAAAGAATAGAGTTCACCTTAATAACAGACCATGCACCATTGAGATGGATGCAGAGCAACCGGGAGGTAAATGCCAAGGTAACCCGCTGGTTCTTGGCACTACAACCTTTCAAGTTCTCAGTAGAACATAGACCTGGGATTCTGCACAAGAATGCAGATGCATTGTCACAAAAATATGCGCTTCTCGCGAAGTCTGCGTCCCCCGACTTGGAGACGCTAGGGGAAGGGATATGTAACAAAAGGAGGTATTTAGCTGGCAATATACAGAGAAAGCAGGTAAGTAGAGTAAAACATTTGTGCAGTAATGCACCTAGAGTGAAGACTTATGTATGAAAAGCAATAGTTTAAATTTGGTTAAAATTACATGATCTGAAATCCTTCCTCTCAGCAAACAGACAGGGCGTGTGTGGTTGTGCAAACAGAGGCAGTGATGGGTGTTTTCTTTTAAAGAGAAGGTGGGTGTGTCACCTGTCCATCAAGCTAAGGCTGGGGGAGGAGCATCATGTATAAAAGCTTGTTTGTTTCATTTGTTCAGGGAGACCAATGCTGGGTGAGCTGGCTGGTCCTGAGAGAGAGCTGGACTATGTATAGCTAGTGTTTAGGGTCTCCATGATTGCTCTACAAGTACCATCCTGACAATAAAGCACCATAAAAAGGAAGTTGTTGTTCGCGTGTGCTTCTGCAGAAGCGGGCTCTTGCCACAATATATATATATATATATATATATATATATATATACATACATATATACATTAGGGATGTGCACCGGCGACTTTTGGTGTCTCGTGTTTTGTGTTTTGGATTCGGATTTTCTTGAGGTTTTGGGTTTGGATTTGTTTCGCAAAACACATTCCGAAAGGTTTTGGTTCGGATTTAAGGTTTTGGATTCGGATTTTTTTTTTAAAAAAAAAGCATAAAAAGTTCAAAAATCAAGTTTTTGGGCTTATTTTCACTCCTACGCTATTATTAACCTCAATAACATTCAATAACAATCATTTCCACTAATTTACAGTGTATTCTGAACACCTCACAATATTGTTATTAGTCCAAAACGTTGCAATGAGGTATCTTTCTGGACTGCGTAGTGGAGTGGTCCCCACAATATAATAAGAAAACCATCAACTGGTCTGAATCGCACCAAAAAATGTACCTGGACTGCGTAGAGGAGTGGTCACCACAATATAATAAGAAAACCATCAACTGGTCTTAATTACACCAAAAATTGTACCTGGACTGCGTAGAGGAGTGGTCACCACAATATAATAAGAAAACCATGAACTGGTCTGAATCACACCAAAAAATGTACCTGGACTGCGTAGAGGAGTGGTCACCACAATATAATTTAAAAACCCTCAACTGGTCTGAATCGCACCAAAAAATGTACCTGGACTGCGTACAGGAGTGGTCACCACAATATAATTTAAAAACCCTCAAATGGTCTGAATCCCACCAAAAATTGTACCTGGACTGCATAGAGGAGTGGTCACCACAATACAATAAGAAAACCATCAACTGGTCTTAATTACACCAAAAATTGTATCTGGACTGCGTAGAGGAGTGGTAACCACAATATAATAAGAAAACCATGAACTGGTCTGAATCACACCAAAAAATGTACCTGGACTGCGTAGAGGAGTGGTCACCACAATATAATTTAAAAACCCTCAACTGGTCTGAATCGCACCAAAAAATGTACCTGGACTGCGTACAGGAGTGGTCACCACAATATAATTTAAAAACCCTCAAATGGTCTGAATCCCACCAAAAATTGTACCTGGACTGCATAGAGGAGTGGTCACCACAATATAATAAGAAAACCATCAACTGGTCTTAATTACACCAAAAATTGTATCTGGACTGCGTAGAGGAGTGGTAACCACAATATAATAAGAAAACCATCAACTGGTCTCAATCGCACCAAAAAATGTACCTGGACTGCGTAGAGGAGTGGTCACTACAATATAATTTAAAAACCCTCAAGTGGTCTGAATCGCACCAAAAAAAAAAATCTGGACTGCGTAGAGGAGTGGTCCCTACAATGTAATTAAAAAACCCTTCACGGGTCTGAATTCCAAAAAAAAAGTTTCCTGACTGCGTAGTGGGGTGGCCCCGGTACACTATTTTTTACCGGGGCCACAATATAATTAAAAAACCCTCCACAGGTCTGAATTCCACCAAAAAAGTTTATGGACTGCATAGTGTAGTGTTCCCCACAATATTATTTAAAAATTTTGCAGCAACAGTCAACGTTGTTTAATATCTGATACACCTCTATCTGGACTGCATAGTGGAGTGGCCCCGGTACTAAATTTGGTACCGGGGCCACAATACCTCCTCCAACTTCCAAGTGTAGTGTTTATAACATATAAACACTACAGTAATTCTAGCACGTCAATACCTCTTGTTTTAAATAATGACAGGGCATTTTACTTTTGGTTTAATTTTTTGAATTTGTTGACATTTTGTTTTACTTTTTGAGCATGGCAAACGACTGTTGAATGGTCACATAATGCCAAAAAAAGAGTTGCAAGATGGAATTGTCCTTGGGCCCTCCCACCCACCCTTATGTTGTTGAAATATGACATGCACACTATAACAAACCAATCATTTCAGCGACAGGGCCTACCAAACAACTGTGGCTGAAATGATTGGTTTGTTTGGGCCCACACACCAAAAAAACAATTCATCTCTCCCTGTACAAACTAAACAGGCTCTACTGAGGAAAGATGTCGTCCTCATCCTCAACCTCTGATTCCTCTCCCACTACAGTGTGTACTTCCTCCTCCTCACACATTATCAATTCGTCCCCGCTGGACTCCACAACCACAGGTCCCTCTGTACTATCTGGAGGGCAGTGCTGTACTTCATTGAGGAATTGATTATTCATTTTTATAAACATCATTTTTTCAACATTGTGAGGAAGCAACCTCCTTCGCCGCTCACTGACCAGGTTCCCCGCTGCACTAAAAACTCTTTCCGAGTACACACTGGAGGGGGGACAACTCAGGTAAAATAGAGCCGGTTTGTACAGGGGCTTCCAAACTGCCTTTTTTTCCTGCCAGTAACAATATGGACTGTCTGATATCTCTATTTGGATGGTGTCAGCAAAATAATCCTCCACCATTTTTTCAATTGTGACAGCATCCAATGCAGCGACAGTAGACATGTCTGCAATGGTTGGCAGGTCCTTCAGTCCGGACCAGATGTTGTCAGCATCCCCGTCAGCGGCTCTTTTAGGAAAACTGAGCTTTTTCCTCGTAGCCATAGATGTGGAAGAAAAAGAGGTGGAGCTGTTGGCATGTCACGGTCCTCTTCAGAGGACAATCTCCTGACCAGCAGGTCTTTGCACCGCTGTAGACTTGTGTCCGCCGGAAACAGAGACACAACATACGCTTTAAACCGAGGATCGAGCACGGTGGCCAGAATGTATTCCTCTGACTTTAAAAGAGTGACCACCCTCGGATCCTGGCAAAGCGTACGAAGGGCTACATCCACAAGAGCTACATGCTTGGTGTAATCGCAATGGTTTACCAGCTCCTCCCTCACTTTCTCCAGCTGCTTCTGCAACACCCTGATCAGGGGAATAACCTGACTCAAGCTGGCAGTGTCGGAACTGACTTCTCGTGTGGCAAGTTCAAACGGCTGGAGAAGCTTGCACAACACGGAAATCAATCTCCACCGCGCTTGACTCAGGGGGACACAATACCTCCATCAACCCTCTAAATCCCACTCCACTGATGGCGGACACCGGGCGCACGTCTAACACCAACATTGCAGTTACAGCCGCAGTTATACGCTTTGCAATAGGGTGACTACTATCGTATTTTGTGGTCATGGCAAACGACTGTTGGACGGTCAATTGTTTTGTGAAAGACTTAGCGGTCTTACGACTTCCCCTCTGGGAAGATGACCGACTAACAGCAGCAACAGCAGCAGTGGCAGTAGTAGGCGTACCGCTGCAGGATTCCTCGGATGAATCCCGTATTGAAGAGGACTCAGTCTGGCTGCTGACTTGGGCTGCAGGACTGAATCTGATGGAGATCGTGGAGGAAGTTGACTAGGAGGGTGTTGCTAGTGTGTATTCAACTGGACCACGGGATTTAGGTGTCCCTGTACCGATGACGGTCCTAGCCCCAGTTCCTGAACTAACCACTGAACTATGAAGGTTATTCAGGTGACGTATAAGGGAGGATGTCCCTAGGTGGGCAAGATCCTTACCCCTGCTTATTTGAGCTTTACTTAAGCTACATATGGCCATACATTGGTTGTCCGGATTTGGATAAAAATAACTCCAGACCGAAGAGGTGCATTTTTTGGTCTTCTGACCAGGCATGACGATGGGCTTTTTCATCCCATGGACATCAGCTGTTTCCCCCCCCTGGTGCCTCATTTTCAATAACCACATCACCATCCTCATCATCAAGTTCCTCCACAGCGCCAGCTACATCATCAATAGCCTCCTCCCGAGCCACCTCTTCCCGTACAGTGATGGGAAGGTCAGGCTTGACAACCACCAACACCCTTGGACTCGCCTTGGGGATTTGTGATAATTTCTCTTTAGAAGGCAGAGTTGTTTGCTGTTTTGTTGCTGACAGCATAACTCTCTTCAATTTTTTGTAGGGGGGGAGGAGGAGGAGGGCTAAGATCCTTGGGTGAAGCTGGACCACTAGTCATGAACACGGGCCAGGGCCTAAGCCGTTCCTTGCCACTACGTGTCATAAATGGCATATTGCCAACTTTACGTTTCTCCTCAGATGATTTTAAGTTTCTCTTTTTGCTATTTTTTGAGAACTTGGGCTTTTTGGATTTTACATGCCCTGTACTAGGAGATTGGGCATCGGGCTTGCCAGACGACGTTGATGGCATTTCATCGTCTATGTCATGACTAGTGGCAGCAGCTTCAGCATTAGGAGGAAGTGGGTCTTGATCTTTCCCTACTTTATCCTCCAAATTTTTGGTCTCCATTATATGTAGCACAAGATACTGCAGAATGTGTGAACTTGGTAATATTGCAGTACCAATGGACTTATACTGCTGGATTGGTTTTGCAAATTTTGTTACAATTACTTTTTTTTTTTCTTTTTTTTGTTTTATAAGTTTTTTTTTATTTTTTAAACACTTGGGAATAATGGGGAAATAACTATGCCCTTAGAAGCACAGAGCACAGGACACAGCACCACTGGACTGAACAGGACACAGCACAGGACCCAGCAGCACCACTGAACTCAGAAGGACAGAGCACAGGACACAGCACCACTGGACTTTTACTGCTGAATGTGTGAACTTGGTAATATTGCAGTACCAATGGACTTATACTGCTGGATTGGTTTTGCAAATTTTTTTTATTTTTTTGTATAACTTTTTTTTAATTTTTTAAACACTTGGGAATAATGGGGAAATAACTATGCCCTTAGAAGCACAGACCACAGCACACAGCACCACTGGACTGATACTGCAGAGCACAGCACAGCACAGCACAGAACTAAACAGCACAGCACGAGATCTACCAGGACAGAGGACCACCTAACACACCCTCCCTCTACCCTGATCAATGCCCGAGTGAAGATGGCGGCGACTAGCGGGGAATTTATAGGATCCGAGTAGCGTGAGATCTGACAGCGGGATTATGACTCCGAGCCTCGGTTTCAGGTTTTCATTTGGCGCCAATACCCGGATCTGTCTCGGATCCGACTCGGATCGGCAACGTTCGGGTGGGCTCGGATTCACGAAATCCGAGTGCGCTCATCTCTAATACACATACACATACACATATATATATATATATATATATATACATATACACACATATATATATATATATATATATATATATATATATATATATATATAGTGATACTGACACCCGGCAGATGACAGACAGAGACAAGTGCTGGAAGAACAGTGCTTTTTCTTGCTGCTCACAAACAGCACAGCAGACTTTTCTCAGGATGACACCAGGAGACCCACTATCTAGCTAGACTCAGATCAGCTGCCTTTCCTCCACCCAATCACTGCAACCCAATCACAGAAAACAACAAATCAATTGCACCTATGTGGTGTGTTTGTGTGTTGCAAGTGAATTTAACCCTGTCTGCAGCCTATTCCTGGAGACTCCTTCAATTTTTACCTATCCTTCTGTCCGTATTATCCAGATGCAAAGCAGTTTAGTACTTTTAAATAAACCCTAATATAGAGGTACATATTTATTTAGATAACCACGCTTTGGGTTTAATAAAAGCACTACACTATTTTGCGCCCACTATATATATTTCCACAAGAAGTGTATGTAGAGCCTATTGATTGTGTGATATTTCTTTCCGGTATTCCCTAGGGATGATGCAGTCAGGAACCATGACAAATTTTATATTCTATTCCCAAAACTGTTTAATGTAGGTCACATGCCTTATGAATGCCTTACTTTCACAGTTTTATAATGTATTTATAATTCCATTCCCAGGTCAATGTTTTCTATTCATAAGTATTAACACTTTCCTCATCATATATGTAGAACATGTTCATTAACCTGTGTTGTGGACAGCATAATGAACCTACTGCTAATCCTCTACAATTTGGTATTGCTTTCAGGACAGCAATGCATTAATGGACACTTTGGTCCATATTCAGGGAGCAGTGGCAGCCTCATTTTTTCTGCTACATGATGGAGGGAAGACTTGTGTTAAAAGTCATACCGCCACTTCTCCCACAGCCATAGTTTCAGGCTCTGTGGATGGTCATATCAACAACTTTCCACTGATTGTATTTTTAATATGTCCATCCCCGGGCACTCAATTCCAATCGCATCGGTCAGGCAGTATTAAACATAGAGAACACACTATTTCCGGTTGCTGCCTTGCGAAGAATCAATGCAGTGCCCCTCTTCCACTGTTTCCCTTGCAATTTCTCCATCAGGTTATGGGCAGCGAGTCCTGGCAGTATAGAGATGACAAGAGGCTGGATGAGGAAACACTTGGGGACCAAGGCAACAGGCAGCAAGCAAGATATAAGAAAAACTAAGGGCACATATGTCTAGTGGAGAAAATGGGGAGACATTGTGGATAGAGTACTAGGGGAGTTATGAGGGATATAAGATAAAAGGACATAAAGCAAGTGATTGTGAGAGGAGCCTGCAGAAGAAAAATTGGGTGGGGGTTAATATTATGAGGGACTGGTGTGGGGACTCAACGGTTAATGTTATGTGGGGGTTCTAAATGTAATGTCAAACTATCAAATTCCATTCACATTCTCCATTACCCCTGTGATGATACCAGACTTAGTATATCACTCTGTACTGCACAGCTGGCATACCCAATAAACATACAAAGTTCAAAATATAAATAGGTTTATTTAACAAAATGGTAGCCCTAAATAGTAATAACAATATTTAAAGAACAACCTGCATCAAATAGCACTACAGTCTGGCACAGACAACATACAGGGTATAATGAAAACACCTCACCAGTATCCTAGTCACTCTCAGGCGATGCTGTCTAGCTAAGTTTATTCTGGGACGCAGATCCTCTGTCCTTTGAAGCTACCAGCAAAGCGACGGTCCCTGGTAACTGTCACTCCACTTTTGGTAGATACTCAGCTCTCAAAGTCTTCGAGAGGCAAATAAGAACAAAGGAGGTACTCCAGGGACCAATTGTCCCTTCCCTCTCTTGTGGCAGAGACCGAAATCTCAATGCCAGCCTGACCTTAGATATCATTGGGTTGTGAATGTCGATTTGCTGTTTTAGGGAGCTGTCTTTTGAGGAATAAGGTGCAGTTGGTTGAGGTTATATTAATACCTCGATTCATTACATGCCCCCCACTTCTACATTTCCACTTTGACAACTGGTTAAAAGACCATTAAGTTTAAAACAAAAGTTGCTTACATAAAAGAGATGCTACAAAATGTACAAATATATGCAATATCTTAGCAGAATTGACATACTTAAAATTGAATTTACATTTGCTGTCCAGACATTTTCTGGAAAAGAAGAAGTAGCTGATTTTTGTGTCCATCAATGTGACTACTGACAGGAAGTCTGCTGTGTGTGGGAATATATCTTTTAACTGGGGCACTCATTGAGTGATAGAACACTGTTTTAAAATGAAATACTTTATTAAATATTTTTATTAAAAACGTGGCTCCCTAAATGGCCAAAGTGCCACCAGTAGTGAAATATTTAAAAACAAAAATAACAGTGATAATAGTGCAAGAAGTGATTCAAAATTGGCACTACCTGCTGCCCTACCTCTATATGTTAGCTGTATTCTTATGGTCAATTAATATTCACAATGAAAAAAAAATTATTAGAAGATCCTGATAATAAGATTATTAGTCTTTAAGTAAAGACCACATAATCTCCTTGGATATCCTATTATATTTAATACAGGAGTAGATACTTATAACTACAATTAGGTCAACATTACATCTGAAAATCCACTATTTAATAACTATTTAATGGATCTTACAATCCAAATAGATTCGGATGGTAGACTGGTAACTGATATGTTTAGAAAATCTACTGCTACGAACAATCTCTTACATCATACTAGTTCTCATTTTCCACCCGTGATCAAAGTGGTTCCTAAGGGTGAAATCCTTAGGACAAAACGCAATTGCTCAAATGCGGATACTAACAGTAAGAGATCGGAAGAATTGTTCCATAGATTTAAACATAGAGGTTACAGTGCTAGATCCTTGAAGAAAAGCAGCATGAGCAGTCAACCGAATAGAAAGGGATTCCTTAATCTTTCCTCCACCTAAACCTCCAACAGAGGATAAAGTGAGAATAATAGGTACTTTTTGCCCAGATTGGCAAGAGATCAGGGATATCTTTCAAAGATACTGGCATGTTCTTTTACTCGATACAGATCTGAGGCAAGAATTGAACAAACGAGTTTCAATAACTTGAAGAAAGGCACGAAATCTCAATAACCATCTGATTCATAGTCACTTCACCAATAAACATAAATTATCTAAATCGATTGCTGGTTTTCACAAATGTGGCAGGTGCAAAGCCTGCAAATATACAATGGAAATGTATGACTATGAAGACAGATTTCATAAGATTTGGAAAATCAAAGAATTCGTAAATTGTAACTCAACAGGAGTCATTTATTGTTTGATCTGTCCTTGTGATTTAAAATATATTGGCTTGACTGCAAGACCATTCAAAAGGCGACTGTTAGAGCATGTTAGTAATATCAGAAATGCTCCTAGCGATAAAAACAAATTTAAACCGCTTACGACAGTAGCCAAACATTTTTTATCACACCCTGAAGGCAACTCTGACACCTTGAGAGCCTTTGTCATGGAAAAGATTACCTTCGGTATTAGAGGAGGGAATCTACAACAAGAGATATTAAAAAACAGAGTCTAAGAAAATATTCCTCATAAATAGTCTGATACCGAATGGATTAAATGATCACACCAACTATTTGGTTTTTGTATAGATGATAATTAAATTTATAGAGGTATTCTATTAATAATCTTTATTGAATATTGGTATTTAAGATAAAGTAATTAGAGTAACACTACGCGTTTTCATTGTTTCCTTTATTAAACAGTCTTTTTATTAGTTTAGTTCATCAATTTCACTCATGGGTCAATAGCTTGAATTTCATTATTTTTATTCACTTTTGATTTCTTCCTTATTTATGTATAATATTTTCTTTTACCTTACTTATTATGTTTTCACACTTTCAACTTTATTTCACTCAGTGTCTGTTTTCAGTTTTTTCATCAAGTTTAACAGTATAACACTTTTACTGTGCTTACCTTCACATTCACCTATTTATTCAGACTGTTACAGTCCTTTCATCAAGTTTAACAGTATAACACATTTATTGTGCTCATTTCCACATTCATTCTTTCATTTAGCATTATTCATTCTTCACAGGATACTGTTTCTTATGCAATATAAACCATTTTATTAATAGGGACATAAAGCTATTATGACTTACGCAAGTACTGTTATAGTAAGATTTATTGATTTGTTTCTTTCTTTTTGCATTTGCATTTACTATGCATAGGGTTTTGTTATCATGTAGATGAATTATTACTTCACGGGGGGTCCTTTACTTACCTGCATTAATCCATTAGGGATATTTTAATTATTTCTAGATCGATTCTACACTCATCGCATAGTAACTAGTTTTATATAGACCAGTTATTTTTATTGGGAGAAACTGAACTTCTTTCTCAGCCTCAGAATAGGACTAAACTTTAGTCAATCTTCTAGAGGTATTCTCCGATATTTGAAACGTCTGATTGGCTGAATAATTGGGATGTAATCAAAGGGGATGTCTCTTCCCTATAAAAGAGCTATCGTTGGCTTTTATCAGTTTGCCTTGTAAAAGCAAGTATGCGAAACACACATTGGTGTTCGCCTCACTATGCTCTAATATAATAGATCCTCTTCTTTTTAGCCTTGGATGTCAGATTTCAGCGATACTACCCTGGGTATATCCAGGACGTGAACCGCATATCATATTTTCTGTACTATTCTGTTGGCAATTCTAAGGATAGCAGAGACTTAGTAGTGATAGTATTACACTAATCCACAAGGCAGGGGATAAGCCCACCATTTAGGATATTATCCATGTAGAGAACAGTATTTGTATAAAGCGTTCTGAATTTGGTACAGTGTTTTTTCATATGCAATATTGACCTAATTGTTAGTTATAAGTAGCTACTCTTGTATTAAATATAATAGGACATCCAAGGAGATGATGTGGTCTTTACTTAAAGACTAATAATCTTATTATCAGGATCTTCTAATCATTTTTTTCATTGCGAATATTAATTCACCATAAAAATAAAGCTAACATAGAGAGGTAGGGCAGCAGGTAGTGCCAATTTTAAATCACTTATTTCACTATTATCCCTGTTATTTTTGTTTTTAAATATTTTGCTACTGGTGGCACATTGGCCATTTAGGGAGCCAAGTTTGTAATAAAAATATTTAACAAAGTATTTCATTTTAAAACAGTGTTCTATCACTCAATGAGTGCCCCAGTTAAACGATATTTTCCTACAAACAGCATACTTCCTGTCAGCAGTCACATTGATGGACACAAAAATCAGCCACTTCTTCTTTTACAGAAAATGTCTGGACAGCAAATGTAAATTCAATTTTAAGTATGTCAATTCTGCTAAGGCATGGGAGCTGTCTATTCCATATATTTGTACATTTTGTAGCATCTCTTTTATGTAATGAGTGCCCCCAGTTAAAATCCATGTTTTTCCCTTCTTTATTTCTTTGTTAAATCTCTATGAGTTATACATGGCAGGGGAGCACCACCCGCCTGTGATTATTAATTGCTGGATTTCAATAATATAATTATATACTATATATAACAAATAGGGGGAGTGATTGCCTGGTTCGGTGGTTTCTCTTTAGGAAAATATCTTCCCACATGTTCCCCAACTTCATGTCAAATATCTCTAGTTTTGATATATTTCTACATATATATTTGTGAATGTTATTAATTTGATTTAACCCAAATTGTGTTTAGGTTTAGTGGCCCATTGAAAATCCAAGGTGGAAAATGTATTTGAGCTATTTGAACAACTACTCACTTAAGCCATTTATTTGAACTGATACATATATTTAATGAGATAAGCAGATTGTTGTTCTAAATATGCTCTCTTTTCTTTTTAGGTGGTGTTGTATTCATTAATTTACTTACATAAGGCAAACATTGTCTGCCTCATCTGCCGAATGTGGTTAGAAAAAGATCTTTGTTACAATAGGAAGCCCATATCACAATGATAATGTTAGACATTAGAAATATAATAGGGCATATATTTGCAAAATACTCTCATTAGGAGTACAGTCTGTGTTTCCACAGAGAACCCTAAAATAACATAACTGAGTGGTCATTCAGATTATGGCAGTCTAGTGCAGTGAGTAGTATTACATGATGAATGCATACATTTTCTATGTACTTTACTGCTAAAATGGGTGGAGACAACATGCCACACTAATGTAGTCCCAGGCAGGTAGCTGTGGAAGCTACAGGATCCTTGAGTGCAGGACTATATCTCTGCATTGATTAGCTAATGGGAGCCAAATCAGTTCTCTGTAGAACATTCTGGGATATGTAGTCTTGATAAAGTCCAACTCCTTTGCAAAATATAGTTGGTAGAATTGTATGTCTCAAAACACAATTGGGGGCAGTGATTATGTCATTGTCTTCTGCAGTCTCACCTAAAAAAAGCTGATAAAGCAAAGTCTGAGTGATACAACAATTGAAAGACAATAAACAGATTGTGATAAAACCAGCAGGTAAAGGGGGGGGGGGTTGGTTATACTGAACACTTGAGAGTATAAACAAGAAACCCTTAGAATATTAAGTGACATAAAGACATATGTTCCACTAAAACAAGACCCCACAATAGAATTTCAATAGGAACTGACAATGCTCCTTAGAAAGGAAAAAGATAAGGGTATATTAATACACAAATGAATTTGAATACTTAAGCAACACAAATCCAGTTCTTCAAATGTTTTATTATTTACCCAAACTGCATAAAAACCCACACCGCCCACCTGTACACCCCATGATTTTGGGACTAGCATCATTAACATCAAACCTATTGCAATACAAATATCTGTACCTACAACTATTGGTCAAAGAATAACCCTTGTATTTAAAGGGCACCACACAGGTGCTTAATATATTACGAGATATAACATGGACTGACAACCTATGATTGGTCTCTATTGACGTCACCGCATTGTACACCATAATAGATCATCAACAAGGTATACAGAGTACTTTTTGAACAAATCAGGATGTCTATCTCCAAAACAGAATAAGTTCATAATAGAAAGCATCCAGTTTATTTTACATCACAATTGTGCATAGTTTGAAGGTACACACTACTTACAGTGCCAGGGGACAGCAATGGGTACGAGGTTTCCCCCAGGCTATGCAAATCTGTTCATAAGTAGGAGGGAGGAGTGCATCTGGGCAGGGGGCAAGTTTTAGCGAACCTCGTATTATGGAGACGTTATATATATGATATTCTGTTCATCTAGAAAGGCGACTAAACCACATTAAATGAATTTCTTAGTTACATTAACAACAATGACAGGAATTTGAAGTTTACTACCCAATATAGTAAGAATCAAATTACATTTTTGGACTTAAACACCTACATAAAAGGAGATCAAATTAACACCAAGACATACTACAAGCAAATCGATGTCAAAAGTTTGATTTTGGCAACTAGTCATCACCATGCAAACAGGTTAGCAGGAATACCAACTGGTCAATTTACCAGAATCAGATGCAACTGTAACAATTTGGAAAATTTCTTAAACAGGTTAAGGTCATGAAAGACCAGTTCATTGAGAAGTTGTATGATTCTTCAATGGTACAATCAGCATTTGATCGGGTTAAGGAGCGAGATAGGGAGGAGCTACTTATATATAAATCAGATAATAACAGAAAAACAAAACAATTGAGCAGGCAAAATCAAGAGGATTGTCAATAAGCACTTGCATTTACTAATGCAGGATAACATATTGAAAGATATACTACCGCCTAAACCAAAGGTAGTATATAGGAAAGCCCCGAAATTGTAAATTTAACTAACAAGGAATCATATACCTATAGTGAGCGATAAGAACACATGGTTAAAAGAGAAGAGCAGAAAATAATTCTACCATTGTAATAAATGCATGAATTGCAAACTGTTATGCTATAGGTCTACTAAACCTATTGATACTTTCAAATCTCTGCAATCAGGTGAAAAGTTCACCATCAAAAATTTGCTGACATGCGACAGTCAGAACGTTATTTACTTACTTGCGTGTCCATGCAAGTTGCAATATATTGGACGAACTATAAGAAAACTTAGAGTGCGAATTGGGGAACACATCCGGAATATACAAAATGGGTATGCTCTACACAGCGTGGCTAAACATTTTGCAGAGAATCATGACTGTAATCCCAAAGGGCTGCAGTTTGTAGCAATTAGGTCAGTAAGCAAAAATTGGAGAGGGGGGGCTTTATTGAGGAAAATAAACAGGGAAGAGACAGCATGATAAGAGTAAAACGCTACATGCTGGGGGATTGAATATAGACCGACGTCAAACAGTCACTAGGAACCAACAAATAGCTAATATGTGCAACATTAAAAAAGGTACTTAACTAGGGAGGAGTGGTATACGGAATGATAGACTTATATGAAACATTGGAGTTGTTTATATCAGAGTTACATTATACCAGAAATTCTCTTACAGGGTCTTCAATTTATCTACTATCACCCCACCTATGGATAGGGGATATTCCTATAGCACATACATCTCATTAGGTACGTGCCTACTGTAGAATATCTGTGTTTGAGCATATAAGCGTGACATATTATAACATATTTAGAGGTCAGGGCAACAAAAGTTCAAGCAGTATCCAGTATCCAGGCAGAGTTCAGGGTCAGAAGCGAACAAGCATAATCCAGAAAACAGACAGAGGTCACAATGGGAGATCAAACAGCAGAAGAACAAAACTGGAACAGGGAGAAACAAGCAGCAGCCAGGAATAAACGATGAACTGGACAGATTGAGGCAGGTATATGAAGTTGTGAGACAGGTGCAGTTCTAATCAGGTAAGGAGATTAACTCCTACAGGCGTGGTGTAAAGTTCAGGGGCAGAACAGTAGCACCTCTGGTGGATTTGAGGTACTGCTGTCCCATACAAAGTATAGGCAGAGTCGTAACATCAGCACATTGGAATCCAGTTACCAAAAGGAACAGTGATCCAATCCAACTAGACTTTTCCCTTTAACATCTATTAATGACAATTATTGGAGATTCTGGATCATTGGATACTATTACAAGCTGGGCATGTGTTAGGTTGGACTGAAGTCCTTTGTTTATCTATCTACAGGATTTTGCTAGTCATTACCATCTAGCAAATTGATGCTATTTTAATCTTTGATTTTAATGTAACTATATTTTTACATTTATTGTATTGAAGGTTTCCTAAGTGTTTAAGATTAGTCAAGAATAAATATAACTTAAGATAATGTCATATTGATATCACAAGTCATCATCATCATTTATTTATATAGCGCCACTAATTCCGCAGCGCTGTACAGAGAACTCACTCACATCAGTCCCTGTCCCATTGGAGCTTACACTCTAAATTCCCTAATACAGACACATACACACAGACAGACAGAGAGGGAGACGAACAGACAGAGAGGGAGAGACTAGGGTCAATTTTGATAGCAGCCAATTAACCTACCAGTATGTTTTTGGAGTGTGGGAGGAAACCGGAGCAACGGGAGGAAACCCACGCAAACACAGGGAGAACAAACAAACTCCACACAGAAAGACAATATAACACCAATCTCCCATTTCATTCACACGATATATATAGGATTAAATGAAGGCAATCAAGCACATAATTATCTTATCATATATATATATATATATATATATATATATATATATATTCTGTTATTCTCTTCTGTTGTCTGTTTTCTGTTATGTGAGTGGTTGTGTAGGTATGGGCCCCATTGCACTGTTTTGCCTGGGGGCCCATAATGTTGTTAAGATGGCCCTAGCTGGGACTACTCCCCTCATGTTCTTCAAATATTCATAGTAATTATTCTTGCTGGGACTATTTTCACCATCTTCATCTTCTTCCAGAGAAATGCATTTTTCTTATTACCCTTGTTTAGAGAGGAGCTGAGTGTAATTATTATAATCACGATAGTGGTTTTTATCGTACACAAACTAATTGTTTAATTCCCTGAGTCACTGTGTTTCTATATTTCATGTCATCTTTACTGTGTGCATTTACATTCTGAAAGCCAATTTAGGGGATTGCCTTTAGGTCCAATGTTAAAATTGCCCATGTTAAGTCCACCTCTAGGTTTGAGTGTTTGGATGCTATGAGTAGGGACTTTATAACTATATTGGTACTAGTGACGTGTAACTATGTGTGCTAAACCCTTGTTATCAGTTATTGTAAGATAATATTTTTTGTCTATAATACTCTTGTACCAAATTACTGTCATTTTATAAGAAAATTATATCCTACAGTTATAGTCATTTAAGCCGCTTAACCTCACCTGAAGACAAGTTTTTCTACTTGTTATCATTGATTAGCTGGCCTTGTTATCAGTGATTACATGACCCTTGTACTTGATGTGTGTGCGAGCAATCACGGGTCATTTGCTGTAAGTCTTGTAAGGGTTTCCTGACCCCTGGAAGACCTTGGCAATCCTGAAGAAAGAATACGACTTGCACTTTGTATGAGAAGAGATGAGCTTTATCTATAACAGGGAAATTACCTAACCCCCATAGTATGTGCAGGTACCCAGAGGGGGCTACATACGATGTATCCAAGAGCTTCCTTAAACCATACAAATTTAAAACAATAGTATGCTCATGCAATAATTCTTACACAGGACTGCTCATGTTAAAAAACGCATAAATTATATATCATCATCATCACCATTTATTTATATAGCACCACTGATACCGCAGCGCTGTACAGAGAACTAACTCACATCAGTCCCTGCCCCAGTGGAACTTACAGTCTAAATTACCTAACATACACACACAGAAAAACACACAGACTAGCGTCAATTTGTTAGCAGCCAATTAACCTACCAGTATGTTTTTGGAGTATGGGTGGAAACCGGAGCACCCGGAGGAAATCAACGCAAACACAGGGAGAACATACAAACTCCTCACAGATACGGCCATGGTCGGGAATAACCACTTAGCCAACGTGCTGCCCATTATATATATATATATATATATATATATATATATATTTATTTATACATAAAAAAATAATTCATTCATTTTGAAATATATTGTTTAAAATTAGTTTAATTTATAAATTAATATATAATTTATAAAATAACCAATAATAAATACAGTACAATGCAAACATATTAAATGACAGGGTTTTACATTGTTTACCGTCTGCATCTTTTTTCTATTACAATTCCTGTTTCGGGCAAATCCTTTTGTCTTTCTCTGCCTCTAAGGCAAAAAAAACTGAATGTCAAACTAAACTTTACTGAATAATCCCTCTGGGCTATATATGTCATAACAACTTGATTCCCTTCGTTTTTTTTTCAGGTCTGAATCAGTAATGGAAGGATATGATTTTGTATTATCTTGAGCTGCTTTCCTTTTTTGAACACTAACACAAATATTTTATTAGCTGAAAAGAACTAAGAATCATGCATTATATTAATGTTTCTTGTGTATGGTGGACCGCTTATGTGGTGGTTAATCAGGGGAGAGCTGGCAAATTTTAGCCCTGGGGGCAATACCCGATTCAGCAGCCTATTAGGAACATTTTAAAGTAAAAGAAATGCTGGTGGCCCAGTGTCCCGGGCCATGGTAGCCCACCATGGGACCGGCCCTAGCGGGGGAGGATTAATAAAAGTGGGGATGTTGCCTATAGTAACCAATCAGATTCTAGCTTAAATTTATTTAGTGCATTTTACAAAATGACAGCCAGAATCTGATTGGTTACTAAAGACAACATCTCAACTTTTTCAAACCAATAGTTCAGTAAATATACCCCCATGCCTCTGTCTTTGCAGCCCCCTCTTTATAGTTCTCATTGCAGCCCCCTCCATATGGCTGTCTTGTCACATTTTACTTACCTTAGTTGTTAAGAACACCGGCGCTTTTTGTAGCTCCGCACCCCTTGCTCCTGTTCCTATATGAACACTGTATTGCGAGGCTGCCTGAAGTCTCCTTGGAACAATCAGACAGGGCTCAGAGGAGTCTATGAAGTCACGTTAGCCTTGTTAGCTGGGGATAAACCACTGTTACATATGCCAATGGGGATGAGTAACAACTGAACAATTTGGGTCCAAGGCATGGGGGGGGGGGCGGGTTATTGCACAATGGTTTCCCTTTTGAATTACCCATTTATCATTTCAGATATATGTTGTTATGATATTTTATAATCTAATGTATTCTTCTATGAAATAATATCCCTATAACGGTGGTATAAGAATAAGTATAGAAACTAATAAGTGACCCAGAGGCAGAGGGGGCATGGATTTCCCAGGCTACAGAGACCTATATATGGTATGAATGATTCCCTACTGACTCTGTAATTACTTTTAATTTCTTAATCTAAAAAAGCAATATTATATTGGGTTTTTCTTTCTCATCTAGAGGTTTCCCTTGGTGACATATTGAAATGTCACCAAATCCACCAGTTTTGTAAAACTGACACAAATCACATAAAGAACACAGGGATTCCAAATATATACACCTTTAGCCATTAAATTAAAACAGAGGTGTTACATGGCATGAAGGTTTTTTTTTAAAAAAAAATCCTTTAGACCGGTGCTGTCCATGTCATTCCGGAGCCACATACCAGAAAATTAATATAAATATATGCCAATAGGATAGATTGTATATAAAAATGATATTGTACAATTTATCAGGGTCTAAGGAAGTTATGTGGGGCTCTGGGAGACACAAATGGGCACATCTAGCCCATGACCTGCTAGTTCATCTGCCCTGAATTATTTTGGATGATGAAAGGCCTACTTACGTGTTACTGTGTTTTATTAACACAATGCTTCTGTGAGAGACCCATAGTTCACAAAATATGTCTGCAGTGGAGCAAAAAATATACAAATATTGATTTCTGTCAGGATCTATTGCGGTGTCTGGAAACTGCAGTTAAAAAAGTCACATTAGTGGTAACAGATGAATATATAAGTCCATGTTGTCACAGAGGCTGAGAGCATCTTGATCTTTGGCTACTCTACCAGCATATGCAACAAATAAATGGTATTGTGTTTCTCAATTTAGAGCCTACTCTAAGTGAGGACTGGACAATACCTCTGGCAGTAATCCTGCGTATCTCCAAACTCAGCTTCTACTGCAGGCTAGACACAGATATGTTGTGTAAAAGCTGACATGAAGTACTGAGGTGTTTGTCTGAATGAGAACTGATGTAAACAGGATTTTGCTCTCGGAGAGATGAACCGAAGGTCAACATCTCGCAGGCATAAATATTGCAACCCTTACACTGCCTGTCAGGATTGAACTATGTTACAGTCCTATATATTACTAATATGATGGTGTGTCAGAGACATTTATGATTAATTATTCTGGGCTTTTTTCAAGTCAGAATGTTAAATATTTAATAATAATAATTTGTGCCATCCTGGATGGATCATGTGTCGTGTGATGTGTCACCTGTCAAGTGACATATCAAGTCCATTAGGGGAAGAGTTAGGTTGAAATACACTGGAGGAGGAGTCAGCCCTTCCGGGAGAAGGACAATTTAAAATTGTGTAATACTACTCTTGGGTGCAGGGTGTGCCAGGGCTCACAAGTCAGCTAATTGTACTTTTATTATGTAGAAAGAGTGACACAAACTTTGATAACCATACAAGGAACATCATAACGTTTTTAAGCACAGTGTATCTAGGCATTTCATTACAGCTCACTACAGTGATATGCAAAAACAGACCAATTATAATTAAACATGGATAATTGGGAGATTTTACTTTGCTAAACACTAACTCAACAAAGCCTCTGCTACCGTCACCACAGTAATCGAGGACACAGGCTCAGAATATCAGGTGGAATAATCCACCATGGTGAGAATGTACCTCTTCCCCGAACTTCCTACAATATTTAAAGTCCCATGCTGAAAAGGTTCCCTGACTATTGGTAAGGACCTGAGGGCAGCACAAACACTGGGGTGACTAGGAACCTAGCTCAGGTAGCAGCCTTTTAGCATGTGTTTTGTGTTTTGGAACACAACAAAGGTTCTGACACTTGACATAATACCTGTTCTGTACTTTGAAATTATCATTTGTATATGTTTTGAGCTCTGCTGTGAAGCGATGCTTATGGCTGTTTATATATTGTCTCACTAATAAAATAACTATAAACCTAGCCCCCATAGGGAGAGCTGACTCACTTCTTTATCTCTCTATGGGGCACATTTATCAATGTTCGGCAAAAATGAAAAATAGTTATCAATCCTTATCGCATGCATAAGGATTGAACTATTTCTCAAATTTATTAAAAATGGATCACAGAAACAGCAGTTCCGATAAACTGCTGTTTCTGTGATAAAAAAATCATACTTACCCCGCCTCTTCGGAACGCGATGTCCACGGATCTCCTCCAGGTCCTCTTCATTTTTTCTTTACACTGTAATTGTGCATGTGCAGTTCGAAAAACTGCACATGCGCAAAAAAACATTTTTTTTTTCGGAACTTGTTAAATTGCGGTTGGGAGCTGTCACCATACTGTAGAATGGTGACTGCTCCCAAAAACGAAAAGGAATGCATAGCAGCAGATATCCACGATATCTGCTGCAATACACTCTTCTTAAATATGAGGGACACACTCTGGGACCTTGATTTCACGGTAAGTGCACGATAGTGCACTATCACTATTTCTTAAATATGCCCCTATATCCAGTAGGCAATTAGGCTGCTTACCACTGTAGTGACTTTTAATACATAAATAACTCTTGTGTTCTCTTTGAGCTTCCCGCCTCAGCTCATCAGTTTCTTTCTTTTTCATGACAGGACACTTGCCTTGATTGGCTGCTCTGTCTTAAACCTTTCTTCTTCCTACAGGACACACACAGCTATTCCCTCGGCTCCTTTCTGAGCTGTCTTCTCCAATTGTTTGCCTCCCGCTGGACACTCTGTGGTCTCACACTGGGCCATCTGCTCAGCTTCCTACACTGAGCGCTCCACGGTTCAGATTGGTGTGGTCACACACTTTGTAACTGTGAAGCTGAGGATCCCAAATTCCAGGGTCTGAACAGGGGCCAAACTAGCCCCTTAAATATATATTTATTTAACCTAAACTTAAAACATTTCCTTTTATAGCAACAGCACAACTATGGTCTTACACAATTACTATCTCTCTTAAAGTCTGGATTCGTCAAACCCTTGGAGATTTGCTAATATTGACAAGCTGTTACATTGAGGCAATAAGCCTGTTTTGTTATGTCATTGTGCTACTTTGTGTTAATTGCTGCCATTATTTTTGCCGGCACTAGGATTGTGTTCCTCTCCGTTTTTATGTTTCAGTTGATGCATCTTCCCAGGGTCTTTATTCGGAACTGTAAAACTGTAAGACTGCTGGTGTTGGTTTCAGTTCTACATTATTTAGCTCAGCCATTGATTTATTGAAATAGTTAATAAATAACAAATAGGCATTTCTGCATTTTTTATGAACAGTTTGCGTTTTGAGATTTGCCTTTATTACTGACTGTCTGTGATCTGTTCCAATTCTCCTTTGCTAAGTTATAAATAGTTGCTATTTATTTATTATTCAGCCATAGAAATTTAGTGCCGTACACTGGATATAAATGTCTTACATAGTGAACATTTATCGGAGAGACACTGATACAGTGCACAAAGCTTTCTTTGCTAGGTGGATGTTCAAACAGGGACGAAATAGAACGTGAGCAATTTTTTTTTCCCACTGCTGCTTTGTCATCTGCTTTCAAAGACAGCCATGAACAGTGTACCACTGTCTCTCCATAGAGATCACTGAACTCTGTGGGAATCCATAAAAAAAATAATATTAATACAGAAATAGAATTAACACCATTATGCACACAGGTATAAGTTTTCGATGTGGGGGGTGGTTCATACTAGATGCATTTTCCATTCATAGACACATGACCGCTCCTTGGCAGGCTTATAATACATTACTATGTAATGAGCTTACTACACACAGTTTTAAATAACACAAAACACATAAAAGATACTAATACACAACATAGATATTATTATAATTATTATTGTTATGAGGCACCACAGTATGAACTAAGGAACCAGACAGACACTTTACGAGTCAATGGAGGCATTTAATCATGAATATCCACTATAAAATCAAATAGAAGGAAAGATAAAGAAGAATAAAGGACAATCTCTCATACTCAACCATGACCCATTGCTATAAGAACAACAAAACAAATCCTTTTTTCCCATTTTCACAAACCCTGTTAACATACAGACTAATTGAAACCCTTGGTCTTTACCCTGTTCTGTGCAATTTACATACACTGTACCACAAAGTAGATATCTTTATGTATGGAGATCCTGGAAAGTGCACTAGTAGTGTTTTATCCATAAACAGAGTGTATAGCGATAAATCTCTGCAGTATTGAGTATGCAAGTATATGTTTTCCTCTTATACAGTATGTACAGACTAGATCGACCTATAAACACCAACCAAGCAGAAACTAATAAATCCTATTTTACAGATCTTGAGGATGTTGGCATTGATATGGCAAAAGCAGCCATGGAAAAATAGGTGAGGAAGAGGTTAAAGCAGAAGATGCAGAAATACCATCAGCAATACAGGAAACAATGCTGAGGGAAGGCAACGTAATAAGACCTTTAGGACATGGGAACCCAGAACGTCCCGATAGTTATGTCTACCACCTGAAGAGCAGGAGAACTATAACCTTTTCAGGACTTGTCGCTGGAGGAGAAAATGCCATGTACCGATAAAAAAATCCAATGGTGAGGGGGATGGGATTTAGTGTAGCCATTGATGTCATTGATCATATAAATATGTGATGGTGCATCAGCAATGTGATTCCCTGGCACCCCTTGGTCGTCACTCCGGGGGGACATAATCTCAGGTTTTATCTGCAGCATCGGGCCTTCTGGCCAGAGTACCAAATGTAGCACTGCACTACTACACTGGATCTTAGACAGAAGGTTTAACTGCATCTGGGCTCCCTGGCTGTATCATCATTATCCCTCCCTTTCCTGACAATGGGATAGCTTATAGTTACCATCTACAGACATCCCTGGTCTGTGTGGGCAATTGGTGGTGAGGAGCATTTTTGGTGTACGTTAAGATAGTGATATGGTTATTTTCACTTTACTCTGTAGTAACCCAATTGGTTTGTCTATGCTCTAGTGTGGTTATCTTTATTAATTATTTATTGGTTACTATCATTATTATCATAGATTTATATGTTGGAGGGCCCTGCTCATTAGAGAGTTTACATTCTAAGTTGAAGAGAGCCCTTCTGAAACAAGAGGAGCTAGTGTGGCACAGGGTGGAGACTGGGTCAGTTGTAAGGAGGCCAGGGCTGGTGCTAGCATGTCAGACCCTCCCTTCCCCTCTGCAAAAAATAAATTTGCACCCTCTTCTTTTATAAATTATTTGTTCATTCAATAATGCTTTTTCTTTTAATACAAATTTTATAATATACTTTAATACAGAGAGTAATAGAAATAAATACAGCAAACATGAATTGTTATATGAATAACATAAATGAGGAATATGTATTCTTTGTAATAATAATTTTCATTTTTGGCTAATTACTTTGGTTGTGCCCTCTCCACCCCACTGTGCCATCTCCTCCTCCAATATCACTACTGCTGTCCTCTCCTCTTCCATCACCACTGCTGCCCTATCCCTCCTCCATCACCACTGTTGTCCTCTTCCTCCTCCATCACCACTGCTGCCCTCTCCTCCTCCAATATCACCACTGCTGCCCTCTCCCTCCTCCATCACCACTGCTACCCTCTCCCTCCTCCATCACCCCTGCTGCCCTCTCCTCCTCCAATATCACCACTGCTGCCCTCTCCTCCTCTAATATCGCCACTTCTGCCCTCTCCTCCTCCAATATCACCACTGCTGCCCTCTCCCTCCTCCATCACCACTGCTGCCCTCTCCCTCCTCCATCACCACTGCTGCCCTCTCCTCCTCCAATATCACCACTGTTGCTCTCTCCCTCCACCATCACCACTGCTGCCCTCTTCTCCTCCATCACCACTGCTGCCCTCTGCCTCCTCCCTCACCACTGCTGCCCTCTCCTCCTCTATCACCACTGCTGCCCTCTCCCTCCTCCATCACCACTGATGCTCTCTCCCTCCACCATCACCACTGCTGCCCTCTTCTCCTCCATCACCACTGCTGCCCTCTGCCTCCTCCCTCACCACTGCTGCCCTCTCCTCCTCCATCACCACTGCTGCCCTCTCCTCCTCCATCACCACTTTTGCCCTCTCCCTCCTCAATCACAACTGCTGCCCTCTCCCTCCTCCATCACCACTGCTGCCCTCTCCTCCTCCATCACCACTGCTGCCCTCTTCTCCTCCATCACCACTGCTGCCCTCTGCCTCCTCCCTCACCACTGCTGCCCTCTCCTCCTCCATCACCACTGCTGCCCTCTTCTCCTCCATCACCACTGCTGCCCTCTCCTCCTCCATCACCACTGCTGCCCTCTCCCTCCTCCATCACAACTGCTGCCCTCTCCCTCCTCCATCACCACTGCTGCCCTCTCCTCCTCCATCACCACTGCTGCCCTCTTCTCCTCCATCACCACTGCTGCCCTCTGCCTCCTCCCTCACCACTGCTGCCCTCTGCCTCCTCCCTCACCACTGCTGCCCTCTCCTCCTCCATCACCACTGCTGCCCTCTCCCTCCTCAATCACAACTGCTGCCCTCTCCCTCCTCCATCACCACTGCTGCCCTCTCCTCCTCCATCACCACTGCTGCCCTCTTCTCCTCCATCACCACTGCTGCCCTCTGCCTCCTCCCTCACCACTGCTGCCCTCTCCTCCTCCATCACCACCGCTGCCCTCTCCCTCCTCCATCACCATTGCTGCCTTCTCCATTATTTACTTACCTTTCTATGACCTTCTTTCCTTCTCTTCAGTCTTGTCTTCATCTAGTCCTCTTCTGTCGGTGTGTTGCTCCTCTCTGAACTGTTCCTCACTGAGTGGCGGGACGTGATGACGTCACGCCCGACATTCAGTGTAAATAAAGCAGAGGGGAGGGGGGCGCTGCACTGCAAACAGTTTTTTGTTTTTTCTGTAAAACCCCTTTCTTTCCCCCCCCTCCCCCAATTCTGACAGACATCAGATAGATCAAGGCGTAATCAGATTCTAGCTGTCATTTTGTAGAATGTACTAAATAAATGACAGCTATAATCTGATTGGTTGCTATAGGCAACATTTCCACTTTTTCAAACCCGCAATTTAGTAAATAAACCCCCCAAGTGTTGATCCAAATTAGCGGTTGTTTTGGACCAATACATGCTGCGATTCATGGTCTGCTAGTTTTAGGACAAGTTAGCTGAAAAAAAACAAATGCTCGACCTAATCACTTTGTATATCTTCCAATTCTACACTAATGTCACAACTTTTTTCACATCTTAACTGTAACCTTCTCTGTTTTGCTGCTGGACCTGTAATATGTGGTATAAAAAAATGTAATTTACTTGAATATGGTAGCCCAATTGCCATATAGAAGCCTCTTATCCAACTATAAAAATCCACAATAACGGAAATATTTTTATAAAACTTAGATTCTACTAACCTGTTAATTAAAAGGCATAAATCTAAACTGAGGGTTCGAACAATGAACCCCCGAAATCTCTGTATAAACATTTTTGCTGGTAATCTACTATATAAATGCCTAGTGGCGTGTGTGGAAAAAAAAAAGAAAAAGCTGCAGCGCCACCTGCTGGGCAGAGTTATACACTGACCTATATATTTCTTGAAAGAGAAGTGACAGTTGGGAGTGGTTGGTGGTTGCCGGGGGTAACAGTGGGGAGTTTTTAACACCTTAAGTAGCTTGATGAAGGATGTGGCGATGAAGATGAAGGATGAGGTGATGGAGAAAAATGATGAGGTGGTGACATGTGGACAAAACCACGTTAAAAAGGGCGCTTGCATCGGGAAGTAACGCTCTTCCCCTGAGGAGGCCTGAGCTAGGCCCAAATGCATGACAAGAACCTTTTTAACACCTTAAGTAGCTTGATTTGACTAGAATGCATGAGTATCATGCACGGGTTAACTTGTTGGAAAATATGTTTTTAAAAATCTGTGGACAAAATGATTGGAGAAAATATGAATGTCAAGGTCCATGTATTTGTATGTACCTTACTGATGTTTGCATTACTTTAACAATACTGCCAAAATCTCCCTAATGTTGCCAAACACTAAAAATACATATGCAATTCATAGCATTTAGCAATATAATAGATGGCTGGCTTATGTTTCACACAGTTTATATGGAAATGTATTTTTCAATGATACTTACACAGCAAACGGATTCTTTCTGCTTCAAGGAGTGGCTTCAGACTCCAGTCCATGGTAACTATTTTTAGAATCCATTAGACTGCTTTGTCCTGACCAGATATGTTGTAAGAGAGACAATGCCACCTAGTGGTAGAGAAATTCTACCTGGTGAATATGAAATGTGCTCTTTCTCATATGGTTTATTATGCACAAATCAGTCTGTTCAATGTTCTTTAAGTGTATAATAAATACTTTCAACTAGGATACCCTCAAAAAAGGTGCTACGTGGGTGGTTCCTGTTTCTTGAATAGTTACAAAAAGGCCAGTAAAAACAATAGACACTTAAAAAGTTATCAGATATTTTTCTAACAATATGTATATTTTTAATTGATTTTCTGAAACATTACAAATTGGCATTTCCAATTCTGTTCATTTAAAAAAAACTCTCCAAGTAAAATGGCAATTTAAATAACATTAATAATATTAGGGGTTACATTTATCAAGCTGCAGGTTTGAAAAAGTAGACATGTTGCCTATAGCAACCAATCAGATTCTAGCCTTCATTTATATGAAGGAAACATTAACACCTATAACCTCTTAAGTCAGCTATTGTGCACACAGGCAGTTTTGATGTATTGTTCCATTTCTTTGATAGGTAGGTACAACAAGTATGTAAGTTGAAAGAAGACTTGCATAGTGATTAAGTCGTACTTTCCCTCATCCATGTTCTGACATCTCTTAATACAAACTGTGCAGTTTCTGCATGTCTCCATAAAAAGTAATTATCCCTACGTTATTCTCTGTTCATTATCCATCCCTGTTGTTTCCCCTTTCATGTGTTATCTCACAATAAAACAATCACATGTTAACTTTGACCAGTCTAATACAACTGAGACTAAAATGGCATCACACAAATGCAATTCGATCACTCAGCCTGTCCACAACTGTACGCAAGTAATGATTCCTATCCACAGATCCAAATAATCAGACACCTAGCCAAATGACCAGGGGGTAAATGTATCAAGCTGAGAGTTTTCCGGCGGGTTTGAAAAACCAATCAGATTCTAGGGGGTATATTTACTAAGCTACGGGTTTGAAAAAGTGGGGATGTTGCCTATAGCAACCAATCAGATTATAGCTTTCATTTATTTAGTGCTTTCTACAAAATGACAACTAGAAACTGATTGGTTGCTATAGGCAACATCTCCAGTTTTCAAACCTGCTGGAAAACTCTCAGCTTGATACATTTACCCCCAGGTCTCTCTGTGTCTGACCGTTCTGGATACTCACTCTAATCTGTTCAACCCTTGATTGTACACTCAAAACGGAAGAAGTCATTGGCAGACCCGATTTCCTACCCTGATAGATCAGTTCTGATTTGTCTGGATTGGATTTTGATTGGTCAGGAGATAGCCACATCTGCCAATATGGTAAAAATGACCAAATTAAATAATCAAGTGGGCACAAAAAAACACATTTATGTGTGGCATATTTGTGTTTGCGCTATCTGCACCATAATAATTCAATAATACATTTAAGATGTGTTGCATTCAATTTAATATACATTACACATTTTAATTTGACTTGTCTCACAGGCACATTTTGTAGAATGATAATCATTGTAATGATTTATGTTTATGTTTTTACTATTGAACGTTTTATTGCCAGAAAACTAAAAATCTTAAATCTGAAGTTATTGAAGGGTACAAAACGGTTATTATTTTTATCAGTTAAGCTGTTGCAGTTTTCGGTTATACCTAGCAGGAATCAGACTACTGCTGCTAAGCTGCAAACACTTCACATAATTACAAATACAGCACAGTGGTGGCTCTCCGAACACATAAACCATACAAATGCTGTATGGTTGACTGAAACAACTAGAATCCACAGTTTATAATTCCATATATGAAAATAACATATTTGCTGTTCTTCAATATTTTTGTCCCTCTTGAAAACCTCTGTTGTGTCAGGAAATAAAATAGTATTGTACTTAACACAGATAGCACCCCCCTTTCACTAGTTATGTGTGTGTTGAAAGCCTGTATTCTAATGTTCTAACAAGGTACTGCTAGATATTGACATCAAAGTGCTTGTGTGTTTTAAAAAATAAACTTTCAAGAAAGAATGATAATATTTGGTATGATAATATTTTAGGGAAAAAAATCACAATAAAATTACAGTGTAAAAATATGTACTTTGAAAGAAAAGTTTGTTTGTTTTTATATTCATGCTTTTTGTCAGTGTCAAATTGTATTGTTCCTCTTAGAAAACTTTAATAAAGCAGTCTAAAGTGAATGAAAAAGTAGCAGCATTGCTCAGTGTTTGAAGTAAGGTAAAAAAAAAAAGGTAAAGATTTGGAAAGGAAATAAACCATTTGGTGTAAAATAATCTCAACACTAGAAAAATCCACAAATGTATAGGCATGCTCATAAAATAGGATCAAAATGGTAAACTACTGTGTAAAATTTTGAGGCTTTATATAAATAAAGTATAATAATAATCTGAGGACAACATGAAGAGGCACTTAGGTGATCATCCCACTTGACCTGAGCAACTTGCAATCATATCTTGTCTAATATGGCCAACGACTAATATACCCTGTGTGACCTGGACCTATGAGTGGCTGTTGTGTCAGCTGCTGTTTGATCATGGTTACACTGAATCTATCTATCTATGGTAGATAGACTGACACAGTTTGTTTGACTGTTTGGGACAACTAGCTGACACTTGTTAGTGGTAACTTTCTGGGGTTGTGAGATGATTTGTTTAATACTTAATAGAAATTAATTGTTTGCTCTTTTTCTCTTGTTTTTCAACATAACATTCACTTAAAAAGATGTTTAAGTTAGAGGCAAAAACAAATTGTTATCTGTGACATAATAAATATGAGGTGAGAAATTCTCTTGACTAAACAAAATAGTACAATTATTAGATTAACCAACAAATAGCAAAATTTGTGAAATATCTTAAGGTCATGAACATCTAAATTATTCCAATCAAGAGGATGTTAAAAGTAAAGATCTTGATAAACAAAAATATGTTTCCTTTAGTATTTGTTTAAAAGTTGATCAGCAGGACCACAGAGTTCTGCCCTGTTGGTAAAGTCCTTGTAAAACTCAGTGAACTTTAATAATTTCTGACAGAACTCACACTGCTGTCCCCTCTGATGTGTCAGCTTAAGAAGCTGGCATGAGAAACTGTGAAATAACAGCTGTGAGTAAGGCAGAGGAAATAAATGAGCTGCGATAGAAAATAGAAGGGTTTCTATGTGTCAAAGGACATCAGTAGACCTGCAGAAGGTTTACTGACCCGTGGATAAATGAGAATCGAGCTGACAAAAACCACGCACTTACACTGAACTTTAGTAGAAAGTCATTGAGGTATATATCTAACCCTTACACTAATATCATTTTATTTTACCTGCCACAAATGATCAATGCAATTTGGCAGCGCATTGTTGAATGTTAGCATAGAGCAAGATAAAGAAGCCATAGCGTCCTTCTGTAATATTATATAGTGCATTGGCATCCTATCTTAGCCTTGTGAGTAAAGATAAGTGAAAGGCCTTTGGATTGCAGAACTATTTTTATGATGTTGGACCAATAGATCTAGTCAAATTGATTCACAGATCTATTACATCTGTCTAAGTTTTATTTTCCGCAAGATACTCCTTTCCATTAAATTTAATTTTCTCTCACAATTCCACAGATTAAATAATCACCTATGGAGAGCATACTAATTTACAGTTTTTACTAATTTATTAAATGGCAAAAATCTGTTTACAAAATCAAACCTGTCAACAGGCTTGATTTTCTGTGCCTAAAAGATGAACAGACATGTGGTGTGGTTTCACTCAAAATGGTTATGGTTTTAGGGGGTGGGAGAGTGGTTAGGATTGTTTGGGGACATAAACTAATTTTTTCTAAAATTTCCAATTGGGAAGGTTGGTGTATATTTGAGGGCCTAAATAAAATATTTAATGTCAGGGCCCAAATATTAAACTGATAAATAGGAAAGTACATGACTTCTCCTCAGATAAAAGTTTTTGTAAAACATTTGGTCAGGGAGCCCAGGTAATTGGGTTAAGCTGAGACTGTCTTTCAGGAAACTCACTTAACATATGGAGAACATAACCATGCATTGCCTTTGATCCTGTATGCTATTTCTTATTTACAGGTGACTGTCTAATAAGACAGGATGAAACTAAAGTAACCACTAGGTGTAAGGTGAAAATTAGGAAAAGCTATATGCTAGAGGAACCATTTAGCCAGGCGGTTCCCAAAGTGTGCGCCGCGGCTCCCAGGGGTGCCGCGGCGCTATCACTGGGGTGCCGCGGGCCAGACAAAATAAAAAAAACAAAACACAGAGACTTACCAATCCGCCGGGCGCAGGGACCCAGCAGCCTCCTCTCCCCGCAGCAGCTGTCACTGAATATCGACGTCAGTAACAAGCTGCGGGAGAGAGGAGGCTGCTGGGTCCCTGCGCCCGGCGTATTGGTAAGTTTCTGTGTTCTTTTTTTTTTTCTATGTCTGGCCCGCAGCAGAGGAGTGACAGGGATCGTGGCAGCGGAGGGTGAGAGCGGGGCAGAGTGAGAGTGACAGCGGGGCAGAGTGAGAGTGACAGCGGGGCAGAGGAGGGGGACAGCGTGAGAGGGGCAGTGAAGGGGGACACAGCGTGATTGGGGCAGTGGAGTGGGACACAGCGTGAGAGGGGCAGTGGAGGGGAACACAGCATGAGGGGGGCAGTGAGGGGGGCAGTGGAGGGGGACACAGCATGAGAGGGGCAGTGGAGGGGGACACAGCGTGAGGGGGACAGTGGAGGGGTGCAGAGGAGGGACACAGCGTGAGAGGGGCAGTGGAGGGGGTCAGAGGAGGGACACAGCATGAGAGGGGCAGTGGAGGGGGGCAGAGGAGGGACACAGCGTCAGAGGGGCAGTGGAGGGGGGCAGAGGAGGGACACAGCGTCAGAGGGGCAGTGGAGGGGGGCAGAGGAGGGACACAGCGTGAGAGGGGCAGTGGAGGGGGACACAGCGTGAGAGGGGCAGTGGAGGGGGACACAGCATGAGAGGGGCAGTGGAGGGGGACACAGCGTGAGGAGGACAGTGGAGGGGCAGAGGAGGGACACAGCGTGAGAGGGGCAGTGGAGGGGGGCAGAGGAGGGACACAGCGTGAGAGGGGCAGTGGAGGGGGACACAGCGTGAGAGGTGGCAGTGGAGGGGGACACAGCGTGAGAGGGGCAGTGGAGGGGGACACAGCGTGAGAGGGGCAGTGGAGGGGGGACAGCGTGACAAAGGGCAGAGGGGGCAGTGTGAGAGAGGGCAGTGTGTCTGGATGCAGAGGGGGCCGAGTGTCTGGATGCAGAGGGGGCATTTTTGCATACAACTAAATAAGTATTTCTGTCCTGACCTAAATATTTATTACAATTTTTTGACCCAACTACTTCTAAAACAGGACTGCTCAATAATTATTTTGGAGGGGTGCCTTGAAAAAATTTGGAGACTCTAAGGGTGCCGCGAACTGCAAAAGTTTGGGAACGACTGATTTAGGCCAATACAAAATATAAACATATTAACTTCAAATAAAATGCCTTCATATTTTGGGAAATCAATGAGCCACTCTGCACTTAGGGACAAAAAAACCGCACAAGGGTTGAGAAGTATTGATAAGTATCTTTTGGAATATTTTAAATTTTTGTAATTCCTTCATATTTGATATGTAAATGTGCGGGAGGTTATGTCTGGTTTATTGAAGGGGGCGTTATGTCTCCGGGGTATGTCTGAGAAAAGCTATGGAAGGTCAAAATGTTTGGACTATTTTTGAACAAGCCATAATTGACACCCAGTGGAAATTTCCTCCCATACATTTGCACATACACTGCCCCTCTGAATGCCATCCCGTTTCGGCCTGCTTAAAACTCTGTGTGGGAAAGAGTCAGATTGTTAGCGATTGGGGTCTCAATCTAATTGAAGGACTGTCCAAATCATTCTGCCTGCCCCAGACATACACATTATCATATGTAAGATTATTCTATGTAATTTCAGCTAATTTGTTTTTATAACTGTATTGCATTTATTATTTTTGCTGTTTATTGTCTGTTTTTTTATTATACCCAAATGCCCTTTACCTTTGTATATTAAATCTAAAATTTAATAAGTTTTGTTCTTGATACTGCAATGAATCCATTAACCTTTTATGAAGAATATTGCCTGACCATGTTAACCCTTTGATTGGTGGTGTGTGCATTGTTTACCAGGGTGTAACAAGGAGCATAGTGTCCGTGTGTGTCAGTATAGGGGTCCTATAGCCCTTATTCAATAGGTGGTGGCAGAACATAGGTGTATGGGTGTGAGAGTGATGTTTGGGGGAGATTGAGCAAATCCATAACCTATGTGATAGGTGAGTGAAAGATTAAGTGCTGGAATGGTGTGTAACACCATACAACACTCAAATATATGGAAGCATGTTCATGACATTTGGCAATAATGCAAAATTCCTAGCTCAATAATAGTTTCCGTCATCTTTAGCCCATAACCATATCTTGGCAAATAAGCAATCAGTAGTATCTTATTCAATGATGAAAAAACCAAGGCTAAAATGATTGAGAGATCTTGGTTTGAATGCAAGTGTCAAGTTTTTCTAATTGTATATGCCATTTTATCTCCTTCTTAGGTGTTTTAAAAAAGTAATGGACCTGTGTTCAAACTTTTTGCAGAATAATATAGCAAAGACTGGCACAGTCCTAAAATCTTCTCTACCTTGTGTGCAGATGCCAGCACCATATTTCCTGTGCTCTCTTCAGATGCGGTCAGGGGGCTCAGACCGGTTAGTGGCATTGGCTGGCTGAGTCTTCTTGCTGCTCTCAAAGAGAATGCCAGAAATATGGCAGTGGCTGCAACTGTTCTGGGTGCAGGCTGAATGTGGTACGGTCCCTTTGACTCATGGGCCTGTATGCACTGCTCCCATTATTGATACATCATTGCTCTTCCTGTGTTTTTAATGCCTGGCTACAGGATGTTCTCACTGAGGCAAATGTGGGCTCCTCTTGGTGAAGGCAGGTACAACTGCGCCATGTGCCAGTGCCACCATATTGATAAGAGCACTATCTTTGCGGCATTATTTCAGTAAAGCTGGCCGTACATGCTACAATATTACAGGCGATTATTGCCATGTGTGTGGCCCCAAAGTGACCCCATTACCCAATAATGGTTCTGTCTAAATCAATTGGCTCATTTCCATTCATGCTGTATGTTAACTGCTTCAAGCCTGTGTGATCAGTAAGTACAGGATCTTCATTGTTTTATAGTAAAGTTTACTCTTACATGTAATGGATTTACTAACCAATATAAAATTCTTTCCCTCTAAGAGCCCCCAGCTGCCCTAATTTGAATTTTGGTGCAGGGTTCTTCCCCATGAAACGATATCACCATGAAGGCAACTCCATTCAAGACTCCAAACACCTCTTTCTGGAGTCCGTACAAAGGAAACAGAACCACTGAGAGAACTGAAGAGAATAGGGACACTTAATTGGACGCTATGGCCATTCAATTATGTGACATAATTGATACATTTAAATAGTCTACAAGAATATGTGTCCAGAGACCTAACTAGAGCAATAGATTTGGCTGCCATTTACTGGAAAAAAAAATCACAGGCCCAGGAGGTGTCACTCAATTATACTAAGCAAAGCAGTGAGCAAGAACAGGGAGAAAAGGTCCCCAAATGAACATTGCCTTTAATAAGATTATAATATTATAAACAAAAGTAAAAGGCAAAATAGAAATACTTGAAAGCGGTTAATGATGTTCAGTAATTTTCATCCAGAGCTAGGGTGTGTGTGTGTGTGTGTGTGTGTGTGTGTGTGTGTGTGTGTGTGTGTGTGTGTGTGTGTGTGTGTGTGTGTGTGTGTGTGTGTGTGTGTGTAGCTTACATTGTGTGAATGTAGTACTCCATATATCTGTATGGCCCTAAAATACTCTTGTGTTCATTTATCACTCCTCATTGTTTCATTCTTCCTTGTCTCTTTAACAATTCTTCTGGCCTCTAAATACGACTGACTGTCTCCTTACGGCAAAACATTCACTTATATAGTTACAAATCTTTATTCCTCTAATTTTGCAAGTCATTTTATAAAAAAAGATAAATGAAAGCCAACTTGATGTTTATTCTTAATATAAGTCAACTTGGAGACAATAATGAGCTGGTTTCAAATAAATGGTATGTGTGTCTTTCTGTATCACATGACAAATCACATGACAGACCATCCCAAAAAAATTGCTGCTTTCTCAAAATGAAAACTTAAAACACAAAGGTTAAAACAGCTAATGACAATTCTCTTGCAGTCAAAACTATATGTTTTACGTTTCTACAAAGCATATATTTTTATTAAAGGGCTATTTTAAGGATGGAATAAAATATAAAACTTCACAGAATGGTGAAGTAGACACATAAATGGAAGATATATCAACCGCCACTTGCGCCTCTGTGAAATTGGAATTTTTTTCTGCAAAACATAATTAAGGCTAAATTTTTGCTCAATTTCACTCATCTTTAGTCACAATTCTCAGTACCAGTATAAATTGTTAATCTTCATCCCAAGCTTGCCAAGGTTTTGCAAAGGGTTACATAGAAAAAACTTGAAGCTGCTTAAATGTAAGAGCTAAGGAGCACCCGTTTTGGCCTTAAACACCAGTAATATGCTTACATACCCCTACTTGCCTCTTTTGATTACTCTCCTTGTCACATTAAATCTTGGACTCACCTTAAATCTTCGTTGCTGAAGCTTTTTCTAAACACAGACAAGAAATGCCTTGTGGCTCTTGCTTTGGCTTTACAAAACAGCAAAAAGAAGGGTTTTAATCTGCACTTGAAAACGATAAATTTTATTTGCTAGTATGCACGGTCTTGAATTAAATGTACAAAATGTGTAGGAAAAATATGGGTAGCCCATTTTTAAAGCTAGACAACATATCAAATTAAATGAGACTATCCTGGAGTTAATTGAAGCCAGGATGTTGAATATCTGGTCATTATAACCCCCATCTTTGAACTTGTTAATATTTTCTGTAGTGTATGATTATTGTCTGGTGATAACCAGACAGTAACTATTACATGGACACATCATTTGATAGAGGAAACTATCCTCTTTTAAATGAGTTTATTTGAGCCAACCTAGGGGAGATCTGGACATTACAAAACCCCTCATTTGGCAAGAATGCCAAATGAGAGCCCATACTGGGCTCTTTAATGTTTTCTGTATTGTAAGGTGTTATTGTCTTGTGATCATATATCCAAACACTAACTACTAAGGGGCCACATAATTGGAAAGAGGGGACTCTTATTTTAAACAACAGTACCCCTGATTTTTTATGTCTGGGTGGGGGAGATTCTCAAACATCCCTGGACTTCTTAAATTGTTTTCTGTAGTGTAAGGGTTATTGTCCGAAGATCACACAAATCATAAGAAAATAAGTTCTCAGGGGCCACAATGTGAGGGACTCCCCCTTTCAAACAACGGTGCCACTGAGAATGCTGGTGCACAGATAGGGGACATCGGGTACTTTTAGTGCCTCTGCCCCCGTCCCCTCACTATACATTTTTTTCTGTAGAGCAGTGGTGAGCGCACACATCATTATGCCAAAGGCTCCCATAGGAATGGTTTTCTGTTGACCAGACACCCCGCCTTCCCAAATGCTTAAAGTGAATATAGATCTGCGCTGTGAAAGAAACTCTGTGCATTGCACTCTACTTTGTGCAGAACAGAAGCAGTGGGAAGGTCAGGTAGCAGCAGTATAGATCAAATATGCACAGAGAGTACTCTACATCATCAGGAGGAATATGGCACACAGCTCAGAAAGAAGAGGAATCTCTACCAGCCTTAAACGAAGGTGATAGAATGCAAGTGCTGTCAATGTGTATATCTGTCTGTCCTGCCAGTCTACCATTCCTGCCCAGATGTCTCCTAGTCCTGTCTGTCCTGCCAGTGTGTCTGTCTCCCAATCTCAGCGTTGGACTGGCCCACCGGGGTAATCGCCGGTGGGCTCCGCTGCCTGATGGCCCCACCTTTCACTGCAAAATCTGTGCTATAAAAATTTAATCTAACCACAAACAATACAGAGAGGCAAGACACCCGACTTTCTGGACTGTTAAGTGTTACGGCCGTCAATGACGTTGCAATGATGTATTCGTTGTAGAACTGTCACTGAGAGTTCCTGTCTGCAGGAGCCGAAGAAGCATGGATCCAGGAACTAGATTGCAGGTTAGTCATTTTATACAGTGCCACTCGTGGGGAGGGGGGAACTAACGCTATATACTATATTTTGGGGGAGGGAGGAGTACTTACACTATATACTATTTTTTTGGGTAGGGGGGAGTATTAACACTATGCACTATATTTGGGGGGTACTAACTCTATATTGGGGGGTACTTACACTATATACTATATTTGGGGGAAGGGAGGAGTACTTACACTATATTTACCATATTTGGGGGGAAGTGGGGGGACGCTAATGCTATACACTATATACTATATTTTGGGGGGTACTAACATTATATACTATATTTGGGGGATGGGGTGTAATAACACTATACACTATATTTGGGGGGATACTAACACTAAATACTATATTTGGAGGGAAGTACTACCAATATATACTATATTGGGGGGAGTATTTGCACTATACCAGATATTTGGGGTGAGTACTAATGATATACACTATTATTTGGCAGTGAGGAGGAGTACTAACAGTAGCAGTTGAACATGGGCACACTTCTTTAGGGCTCCGCAGAGAAGGACAGCATTGTTATTATCTTTGGGGACTTCTGACACCCTACACCCCTTTATTACAGCTTCTGTGCCCCTGAATGTATAGGGCACTGTTTGGAACCTTGTCAGGAATAAGCTTGGCCCCCACAGAGCGGGTTCTGGCCTAGCGCCTACCTGTAAGGCTCACTCCCCAGTCCAGGGTGACCAGGATCATCTGTGTGCCTCAAACCCCTCCTGGCTGTACTAAAGACTTAGTCCATCATCTGACACACCCAGTGTCCCAGTTTGTACATCTCTTTCTCTTCCTCCCATCCAGTTCTCTCTCCTCTCCCTCCCCACTCCCTGTCAGTGTCTCTCTCCCTCTCTTAGACCTCGATTATCGATTCAGGGCTATGCACCATCCATGAATTTGATATCGAGAACAGATAAGTTGAAATTTCCGTTAATGTGAGGGTTTGAATGTGCCGCTCTTGACCCTTAAACACTCCAGGGTTAAGGTCGCTTCCATGCATGAACTGCACTTTAAAAAGGGTAGTGGCACCTAATTTCTGTAACCACAATTCCACCACCTGTTTTTTCAACTAGACAGCTGGAAAAACAAAGGGGGTAGCAATCCTTTTTTCTAAATGTCTTTGTATCTCAGAGGTGTCCGAGTTTCCAGTAGGTGATGGTAGGAACCTTTTAGTGAAGGCCAAAATCTCCAATCAGCTATTTTCTCAAGTTAACTTGTACGCTCCTAACCGCTGCAACCAGCATTCTTGACAAAGAGGCTAGAACAAATTGAAGATAAGTTTGAGAGGGCAGTAATTATGGGAGGAGATCTTAATTTGGCCCTGCTCCCCCAAATTTATGCTTTCACAGGGTCTAATAGGGTGACTCTGAAAGACTCCCATTGAGTTAAATGGGAGCTCCATGATCACCAGTTGGCCGTCGTTTGGAGAATACTCCACTTGTCCAGTAGAGATTATATCTTTTATGTGCACCCACACTCCAGTTACTCAAAGATCAGCTATTTATTTATTAGCCTCAGATATTTGGACCTAGTGGAAGAGTCGTGGATTGGTCAGATGACAGACTTGGATCCTGCTCCCATTTACATCATCATTGACCTGGTTAACGTTCCCCCTAGAAAGTGAAATTGGAGATTTAACGAACTGCTCCAGCAGGATCCTTACTGCAAGTCGCAACTGGGGTTAGCTCTTGATGAATACATTTGTGTCAATGACAATAGGGAGAGATCAAGGATAGCGGACTGGAAGACACACAATTGCATCTAATTGGGCTCTTTTTTGAAGCAACAGAAGGAAACAACTAAGGACGCACTGTTGCAGTCCATAAAAGACTTAGGGGTATATTTACTAAACTATGGGTTTAAAAAAGTGGAAATATTGCTTATAGCAACCAATCAGATTCTAGTTATCATGTATTTAGTAAATTCATCACAATGACAACTAGAATCTGTTTAGTTGCTAAAGGCAACATCTCCACATTTTCAAAACATTCAGTTTAGGAAATATACCCCTTAGAAACCAAACACAAACACTCTCTCTCTCCGGGGGTCTTAGTGTTCACTAAACTTTTAAACAACCGAACTAAATTGGCTATGAGGCACTGTAGGAACAAGTATTTTCAGTTGGGTGATAAACTGGGGCAGCTGCTGGCCAAAGCTTCCTCACCTACATCCAAGTCTATTAAAGATGGAAGGGGTGAGGTGAAATATATACCGTCAAACAAATAGCCAAGGCATTCCAGGCTTGCTACTCCCAGCTGTATAATTTGTGTCCTCCAGCCACTCCAGATGATTTGCGAGAGAGAGAAAGATGAACACACAAGATTCTCTAAGAATTATCGAGAGTCATGTATAGCCTTAGACTCCCCGTTTACGTTAGTTGAATTAGAAGACACTTTAAATCATCTCCCTATGGAAAGAGTCCTGGCCCTGATGGATTCTCAATTTACTACCTTAAAACTTTCAAAGAAATTGGGACCCATTCTTCTTAAGGCCTTCAACGAGATATTGGATGTGTTGGGTTTCTCCATACAATCCCTTGAGGCACACATCACGTTCATCCCGGAGGAAGGCAAGGACCCTTTCATTATACCCCAGCTACCTCCCAATCTCTCTCCTGAAAGTGGACGTCAAACGTCTCCAAATTGGTTGCCAATTGTCTTAAACTTCTCCTTCCAGCATTGATCCACAACGATTAGGTTGAATTTGTGTCTGGGAGAGAATCAAGAGAAACCACCACCAAAAGTATACATTTAATTCACTCAATTTCCACACCCTCGTCCCCCATTATTCTTCTATCCACTGACACAAAAAGGCATTTGATAGTGTTGATTGTTGCTTCATGAGTAAGATCCTGGAGTACATGGGGATTTGGCCTTTTTATTTTATAAGATTCTGGCATTATATAACTCCCCCTCAGCTAAGAGCAGAATTAGGGAACCTTATCTGCTTCTGTTGCGATTATGAATGGCACACCCAGGGATGTTCCTTATTCCCATAAATATGTGTGATTTACATATGTATGGGGATAAAGAACATTTTGTGCAGGACGAATCCCAGTCCTCCTTAGCACTGAAGGGGTTAACAGAGATAAATTTTGTACCAATTTAAAAATGAAATCATTTTGAGTGTGTTTTCACCCTTTGTTGACTTTATATGGAAAGTATTTAAAAGCATATGTTAAAGGTTTATACATTTCCCTTATTTAACAGAACTTTGCTAGGCATAAAAACAGTCACTGGAACAGAAACACGCACCTGCTCAGGCAGAGTCTGTCTATGTAGTTTATCAGGGTTAGTCTTTGTGTACATCTTTTGCCAGACATCAAATGAATTCTACTCTCCTACACTTGGAGAAGGCACAGAAAGCTGACAGCCCCGATTCAACAAATGTTTAGTCAGGGACAGGAGATGGACATGCTAGCTTTAGTTTTCAAGGAACTCTGTCTCCACTCAGATTCTGTTGCTCTCTAATGCGGATGATTGGAATCTAAAGCTACATTTTAATTTTTACCTTGGTTACATTTTATTTTTTAAATTGTAGAAGGATGAGGTGCAGTTGCAGGATTATTTTCTAATATTGGAGTTAAGATCGCCATATGATATTCCTTCTGCAAATGATCCTTGGACAAGTGATATAAATCAAATTTGGCCACTTTTGTTCTTCATATCCCCAGCAATTCAGATTCTCTACATTTTTGTATATGGTGTCAATTGCCAATTAAAGTAAATTTAAAAAGGGATGCAAACATGCAGAAGACGTTACAAACATTTTTGCATTTGAGGAGGAAAAGGACATTAAAAGTATAGCGCTCGAACATGTGCTTATTTGTGGCAGCCTTTGCTCCTCTTCCCTAGGGAGCCACCAACCCCAAACACAGATAAAAGCAAGACCCCAGTCAGAGCAAGGCTAGAAGATAGCAGGACAAGTTCACCTTGTGATTAGCATTTATTTGGGAATAAGTATAATGAAGATTTGTTGATTATTTTACCACTGACGTTTTGGCTTACTTGCAAATAAACACATTTGTAATGTATCTCACAGGCATAGAGAAGCCGATCACTATTCACTTTTGGTATGCATAAGCTTACACATCCCTTACTGATTTAGAAGTATTTGAAATATTTGAAGTAAACCTCAAAGTGAGCATTTGGCTTTTAAATAAATTGTCACTTATAACAAACAGATATGGGCTGGCCAAAAAAATCAACGCCCTGCTCAAAATTCAGGACCTCCATGCCACAATGGGTAGGGGCTGACTCTCCCAAATTTTGACTTAACATCTGCTAGGTTGGTGACTGGTTTACGGTCTATAAACGATTAAAGAACTTACAACTCCAGCATATCTTGTCTACAGGAGACCCGTCTTCTTAACTACTGTGATGGTCCTTGCAGCAAATCATAAACTTCCTGTGCTCCTAACCGTTCCTGAGATTACATCTTAGGCCTAATATGAGGTTATGGTTTGAGAGATATTTTATTGGGTATAGTCCTGCTTTCCTTTGATCATAAAGCAGAGTTCCACATTCAATTAGAAGAGACCATGGCTGCTCTGTTCCCCCACGTCCCTATAGAATTATACACGCTTTATAAGAGAATGTTTTCAGGGCTTGTCTTTTTAAGCATCCCCTGTCAGTGAATAAGTATTGTTGATAATACCATAACAGTAATATATTAGTATTTTAAAAGGGGAAGTGGTGGGGTGAACAGTGCTTGCATACTGGTGGAGATGCCAGGTAAAAGCAGAAATTAAATAATATACTTATCACTTCTATCAATTTCTCAAAGCTCCAACTATGGGGGCCATCTTTTTTAATACGGAAAAACAGCAAGAAAGAAAGGAAGTGGTTTAAAGATGTAATTACAATATCTAAAGAGAAAATGATAAACAGGATATGCCGTTTTTATTTCAGAAAATGTTAGTTTACAGGGACAGGTACTGCCAGATACAACACATACTTAATCGTCAATAAATATATTTACATACAAATACACACACTTAAAATTTATTGGCGAATATCTTCAACACCCCTGCACCGATTGGGATGAAACCAACGTGAGGTGGTCCAGTTGGATACTGGCCATATTATTAGGGGGGGTCAGGGTCTCAGTCAGTCCTCCCATTGGTGTACACTTGGCAGAACTTTGACCCAGGGAGCCTGTACTAAGCCTTCCACTGGATGGATTTGTTTTGTTTTGTTTTTCTGAAAGGTTATGCATTCGGACACCTCTGCACTGATTGGGATGAAACCAACGCGAAGTGGTCCAGTTGGACCTGGTCAGATTTTTAGGGAAACAGACCTTTGACCCAAAGAGCCTGTTCTGGGCCTTCCATTGGATGGATTTGGATGACATTTAATATAAAAAGAAAAACTACACTGGGCAGCTACCTTATGGGTGTGTAGGAAGAGCAGCTAAGCTGCTAATTATTTTTAAAATGATGACCATTACCTTCAACTCATTGATTACTTTTATAAGTTGAAGAATTAAACCTGGGCAACAATAGGTACTTCAGCTAGTCATTTATACAGGGCCAGCAAATTCTGTAGCTACTTACAATACCCTAATGAATTTCAGATTTTCTGCTTTTCTCCTAAAATATCGCTCAACTTATCCTTATGAATATGTTAAGGTAATCATAAGAGAACGCATATACAAAAGGAAAAGTGTTTTGCCACCTGCTAAACTAAACTAAACAACCCCTAAATACATTTTATCCACCTCTTGACTCTTGTTTTTCCATATTATTACATAGCAGGTGCCTAGACCTAATTTACCAACACCTTCCATCAAAGTATGCTTTCATTAAAGATTCTTAAAGTGTTTTTTTTGTTGTTTTTTTTTAATAAAAATACATTTTTTTATAGTTAATGATTTCTTATCATAATGTTGTTTCAAGGCAAAGTCAGGGCATCAAAATCTAAGTAAAACACGTTCTGTATGTCAACAAACAACAATTACATCTTGGATTCTCGTATTTCTTTGGCAGGAGAAACCACAAAAAAGTATAGTTAAAAAAAAAAAAAACAAGTCTGCGCATACTTTTAAAAGTACCAAAATAGGAAGAAAATAATATGACAATGAAACAGATCACACAGGAAGGAATAACCATTAAATCCTATGTGAATGTTTACGCTGTGTGGAGATCATGGGTGGTAGGGAAGAATTCCTCTATGTTCCTTTGGTGGAACATTTTCAGAGCAGGCGACATTGATACATAGAACTTTTTATATAGACTACTTTTACATCTAAAATATCAATGTGTGATCTGCAAAGGATTATTATACAGTTTAATTAGATAAACTCCTACTCAATTCATATTGAGATGAGATGTTTATGCATGTTGGTGGTGTAGTTGCCACCATGTCAAAGCAGTGGGCTTGGTTATTCCTTTAGAAAATGCCCAAACCTCAACCCTTTCTAAACACTGTCTGGCAATCTATGTGCACCACTGTTAGTTAATGGTTAAGCCACATGCACTTAACAAAGCAGCATGTAGAGGAACATACCTCCTAGCTATCTCTGGTGATGGAACAGCCTGGGGTGGTACCCCAAAAACAGGACTGTCCCACCAAATCTGGACACTTGACAGTTAGTTTCTTCCCTAACTGTTCTTGACGCTTTCACTACCTGTTGCTGCTGGTATCTTAAGCTCAGTTGATGCTTTTCTGTCTCCTGAACTCTACAACTCATTCCTCCCAAATAGCCCTGACCTTATATTGATAGCAAAGATGTTTAATAATGAAGCCACTTTCCCCCCCAAACATGCCCTGAAACTAAGTTAAAAGCATTTTCATTTAATAAGCTTCATTAACCCCAGGCTCTACAGTAAATAGCATTTAAATTTAATAAAAAAAGGTCCATGTCCACTCAACCAGTCCCACTATTAAATTACCAGCATCCATATTAATAAGTAAGCTTATTTACTGTAGGAGCTATTTGTGGGAAATGAATAGCATTCACATATATATGAAATAGGCCTATTTCCACTAATGAGCCTGATTATACATTATTAGCATCACATTTAATACAGAGACCCCCACATTGCCTTAGAACCTCCTACAATGTTTTAAAGGCTCCATCAAACTCCCCTATTATTCTTATAGGCACTTCTTAAAATGAATACACCCACATTTCATTAATAGCCCTAGCATTACAACAATACCCCCTCACACACACTTACAGTCCCATCTTTCCACTGGGTCTCCCACCTGCTTCTGCTCTGTCTGGAACTCTTAACTTCCTGTCACACTGCTACCGAGTGCTGACACTACATAGTGCGGCCATCATGGACATTGGTGGGAGTGGTCAACATGGGGAGAGAAGAAAAGTATGGGGAAGGGGGGGGGGGGGGGGTGAATCCGTGGAATCCATGGGACATATTCAATACGGTGGATTCTCCCAGAGAAGAGGCCAGTCACCAGGATGTGCACAAATGCCTAGTTTAAAAAAAACACAAAAACACACAATCTCAAGCAGTCTCATGATGTCATGGGACCCCCTTCTTTTTGTTGAGATAGATTAAGTGGTCTATTTACAAAGGGAAAAATATTTTACTTATGGTCCCCAATTAAAATTTAATGGTGAAATTATTTTTGCCTAGCTGTCTATAAAAACTGAATATCACACAGTGTAATAAATTGTAAAACACAGTGGGGAAAAAAAAAACAAGTGATATTTTAATGGTATCAGATGGAAGTAAAGGGGTGGCTAACAGCTATTTTAGGATTCTGAGGGAGAATGTGCTAGATAGAAGGAAGCACAGTATGGTACAATGAAATAAGGAACAAAACAGGTTGGGCATTTACTAACAAAATCCTTTCCATGACCATTTGCTTGTTCCGCTGACATTAATGGCTCCATTGACTTCGATGACTGTACTTTGTCCGTAGACAATCATTTTATTCAGTGTTAATATGGCATCAAAGGCAAACCCCACACCTTTATAAATGAGTCGAATGTATCTCCAAGCCTTTCTGGTGAAATGAGATGCAGTGTAATGGTCAGTCATTATCCAGAAAAGGATTCCTGCAAAGCTTTATAGATAGGCATTGCAGCCTTAACATTGCTTTTGTTGTAAAATGCTAAAATTGATAGTATTACACTTTTAGAAAAAGAACCCCTTTGAAATTTTGATCCATCCGGAATATCACCAAAGGACATTTCCCGATTTCAAACTATAAACCTATTTACCTAATTCTTCAGAGCACATACAAATTTGTTGTATTACTTGTTTATCACAAGTAATTGGATGACAGCATATCCAGCTTCATATATTTATTATACTAGCAGACATTAACTTCTTGGTCTAGAGCCACACATACCAAACTTTTGTGGAGTTATTTATATTTGCGTGCAAAATGTGTATGTTTACGATATTGGAATTACTAAACGGAGAACTTTGATGTTACTTAGTCAGAATAACACACATCGCAAGGTGTGCAATTAGCAAACCCTGCTTGAATGGAGGTGTAGGAATTTTAAAATCCAAAACGTTTCATGCTTTATTAAAGGGACTATAAACCTTCAAATATATATTTCAACACGTTGTAGCAAAGTGTGACTTTTACTCTCTTGCCTATATAGAATATTAGGGCATCTCCATCGCTCACTGATCTGTCTGTGCGACACGCCAAGCCATTGAGCTTAAATCAACAACCAGCCCTCATCATGGTAATGTATGCCACTTACAACTATTTGTTAGCCATTTACACACTGTATAAAGCTTTAACAAACAAACAAACCACCACACACACAAACCAAACCAGAGCTTAATACTAATGGTAATGGTTCAAGCTTCATCATTTTTATTTTTTGCATTCACTATAAATAGCATGTCATTGCCGTTTGAGGGGTATTATAACCACAGCTTTGGTCATTAATAGAAGTGAATGCTAACCTAATATAATACACTATAACATCCCCAATATATCATGGTATTTTAGCAAAATACAATCAGAAATACTTGCAGTTGGATATGGATTGGTGTGTAAGATATTTACTGTAACACTAATGGCTTGTACCAGGCCCGGCGCTCCCATTAGGCAAGGTTAGGCACTTGCCTAGGGCGCCGGGCTCTGGAGGGCGCCACAGAACTGGAAATAAATTTTAAAACTGTGCGGCGACCGCTGACCATACCTGTCACGGCCGCCGCACAGCATTCAGATGCATGGGGAGGGGGGGGGGGGGGGGGAAGAAGAGGCTATTGCTCACCACCGCCGCCTCTCTGCTCCGTCTCCTCCCCTCCACTTACTAGTGTCAGTGAGTGGAGGGGAGGAGACGGAGCAGAGAGGCGGCGGTGGTGAGACAAGGTAAGAAAAGACAGGGTGAGGAGGGAGGAGGACGCCGATTTTTGCGGGGGGGGGGGGGGGGGGGGGGATGGGAGAGGGCGCCGATTTTGCCTAGGGCGCCATGGACCCTAGCACCGGCCCTGGCTTGTACACAAGCAGGGCAGACAAAATATAAATATATCTTGCTCTATTGAACCCCACTGAAATAATACCCAAACAAGAACCGCATATACCTGGGATATTACCCACAGACAGGTGTTTGTATTAAATAATGTTCCAGATAACATGTGTACCAACAATAAAGTGTTGGATCACCTAGTCCTAAACGGCTGCATAAGTGCAGCAGGTCAAAGGAAGCTTAAATGAAGAATTACATTTAAGCAAAGCTTGTGGAAAAATGTACAATTTACTTTACAGCTGTTCAGTAAAAAGGGCAATTGTAACCAATATACTGCAGACATGGAGAATCAATACTGCTGACCGGAATATCTACTTATGTATAAATATATTCCTTGTATGCAGCTTTAACAAATGTGCTATATAAGGGTTTTGGTGCAGAAGGTTAACAGTCCATTTGTATCCGATTCATTAAGCCTTTTCTATAGATATTTGTAGTGCAAGTGAATAGAATGTGTTGAATGTAGATATTCAGTTAGGAGAATCCTGTACTACAAGTTCTGACTGCATAAAACAGGACGGTGCTAAACAGGAAACAGTTGGAGCCTTTTCCTACATAATACACATTAGGAGGTCCGGAGAGGGGAAACCAGTAAAGACTGTAAAATTGGAAAACATTATCAAAGAGCATATGTACCTCATCTGTATGTAGGGGTTATTTTTATTTTCTGTGAACGATCAGTACAACATATGGGCTTCAGAAAATCTGCTCACAGATTCCATTTTCCAGCATAACTTGATGTATATACAGGAGAGAAAAAACATTTTGTTTCTCAGAGGTACAATACTGTAGAACATCCACAAACCGCAACATTGTAGCTCCCAAGTTGCCATGAAATATGGGACTAACATAATCCCTTTAAATCTTTTAGATATGGAAACCATTTTTTTGCCAGATCCATTCCACAATGTATGCAAACACTAAAATACAAATAAAATATTAAAATAGCAGCAGGACCACTAACATTGTCGGAAAATGAGCTACATATTATATTTCTGTGCAAAAAAAAATTAAAAAAAATCAAAAAAAAAAATCAAGAAACTGGTGTGGATGCAAGTTTTAATAGTCAGACATTTATTAGTTAGAGTAGTGGCTCACAAACTGTGGGTCGTGGCTCACCGGGGTGCTGCGGCTAGGGCCAGTGATAAGCAAGGCAGGGAGACTACTTGTTAATTTTAGTTTATGGAGACCCTAAGGATGCCTCAAATTGAGAAAGTTTGAAATTCACCGAGTTAGAGGGATTTCTATATATGGGAGAGGATAAAATTGATGCTTGTATCTGTAAGAAATGATGTAGTTGTCTAAGGAATTAAGCTTAATCCGTATATAGGACTCTGGTCATTCTCCCATAACAGAAGCATCCAGATCTTTACTTATGCTCTACTAATTACACATACTTCATAATTCAAATAAATATGGCTTCCCTTTGCAGACAATACTGTGTAGATGATTTGTAAAAATATATAACCTCCTTTCATTGTTTCACTGAAGGTATCATATACATGGTAAAATGGCACACGCACACACACAGGTAGATCTAGTTGTATACAATCTAATCTCATTCTGCATTCGGGTTGGTATTGTTCAGATTCTGATCAGCTAGGATTGCAAACATTGTTGAACATATTTGGTTTTCAGCTACACCACTTGGATCCCCTAATCAGATCTGTGCATATTTACCGTTCCATTTGTGGCCAAACTGGCCACCTTGTGCTGTGTGTGCAGGGGACTTTGGTGTGCACAGATATTCAAGGGTGTTTTTAGGAAAAAGGGAATTGGGGTCACCTAGCATTTTTTGGAATTTGTCAATCCACTGGGGTACCTGGCATGCCCCCAAACTTGGTGTAGACACATTGTTTTGCATGAAACTAGTGCTCACATTGGGGAGCTAAATTTGTCCCAATTTCCTCTCGGACAACGATAGGAGGGATGAAACGTGCATTTTATCTGTCACCTATGTAATTTATATTCATTCTGGATAAAGGATACACTGGTTCTGACTATAAGTAAAAACAAAAAAACACAGACAATAGTTATAGTTTCCAAGGACATTTTATTAACATGTATCTACCATGGTAATACAAATAAAAGCTTAAAAACATCCAAATAAAATAGAATACAGCTTCCACTGATGGTAGACTGGTCTAGAAACATTTAAACACCACTATTAAATGTTTTTTTCTGGAATACATCCATCCCAAAAAATAAAAGCATTTTCAAAGGCTGTGCAGAATGCTGCATCCATGAAATAAAATACAAATCGTTAGGTCAGATTGCAAAACAGCATTTTGAAAACAAGTCAGAACTGCAAAAGAACGCCCGAGTCCTGCAGGACAGCAGTGAAGGAGTTAGCTGTCCGCACAAATAAAAAGATGCCTTAAATCTAGAAATATTTTCTATCATTCTTATGTACAATTAATTATATAAATTAAAATATAAACCACCTTTAATTAAACTCTGAGTATGTATAATGTATTTGTTTTAAATCTAAAAGTTAACAAAAAACAAAGAAATAAAAACACCAAAATTATTGCAAAGCAGCATATAAACAGGAAAAAAAAAACAATTAGGAGAATGTTGCTTTGCAGACCTGTCCAGCAACTAGCGAGTTAAAGCAGCAGATTAATTTAATAGATGAAGTTTAGGAAAGAATGGATTTAGAACTAGACAAAATAGAGGGCACTGTGGTAACATCTATTTCCTATAATGACTTTTACTGATGGAATATCAAATACATCAGAAAGTGATGCCAATTGAGATCTTTCTAACCATAACTATGGCTTCTGTATCCAACTGTGCACGACTTGCAGGAAACCAAGACATATTAGTTACCCCAATTACCACCCACAACCTACAGAACAATCCAAATCGGGTGTGTAAATCAGAAAAGCAGGTAACCTCAAGCTGACCCTGTTCTGTTTCAGGGGATATTACATCCCAAGAAATAAGCACTGAAAGCCGCTCACTCACTTTGGTTGTATTTTAATGGTGGAAACTTGCAGTGTATTAAATAGAATGTTATTTTTTCAGGGAACATCAAAGTTTGTTTTATTTCCAATCTTTTATAGGAAAAATATGAGATTGAAACAAACAAAAAAAATACATAGTTTACATACTGGTAATGAAGTCAGAGTGGATTTTGTGACAATGAATATTGGTACTTGTTAATTATACAGGCACCACTTAAAAACATGGACTCTGGCGACCTATCATTCCAGTGAAGATTCGGTTATCTTGAGCACGCTAATGACAGGTTTGCAGAGTCCATGTTTCAAGAACCCCCCCTTCCCCAGAACTACAGCCTGTAGAGACCAGAGTGGCACACCCAAATTTGTTAGTTCAGATCACAGGTACAAAGGAGTGCTACATACAAAGTGGAGCCTGTATAATTAACAAGTACTGAAATATTACTTTAAAAAGAAGTGCACAATAGTAATGGTGAGACTTTTTAAATTTGGACTCTGATTTTACCATGTTGTTTCAAGCAATACTCATCTGGTGAACTACATGAAACCTTTAAAAAAAAACAAAAAAAAAAAACAACCACTTAGTCCAAATAAGACAAAAATATCTAGATCTATGTTTGGCTGTCTTCATTCTGATATATTCACTTAAAATGTCCATGTTTCCTAGATACCATGGAGGCAGCTGTTTAATTCACTAGGCTGAAGTGACATAATTTTGCAACTAGCCTGAGATTTGTAAGCTTCCACAGTTTCCAAGACAAAGGGACACAAAAACAATAATACAAATAAATAAAGTCATAACAGTGGGCGTGTCCATTTACATATTACGATAGGAGTAACTAAAGCAAGTGCTTTTGCATCTGGCAAAAAATGTTGTATCACTTTACTCGTTCTTTTCATATATTAACTGCGCCAACTGTGACTGTAGTCTGCAATGATTTCAATCCTATAACACGCATACAACCCTAATTTACACAAGATAACAGTGCCCTTTAAATTCTGTTCCTTTATATGCTACAAGTGTTATTGCATTACATATGACCTTGTTACTACACCTACACAAACATAAGGTATGGTTTCTGAAAACACACTGGCCTTCCCTCCATCTAAAACATATCACCAGCTAACTACAGGTGAGGTTTTCTACTATGTAGGAAAACAGAAGTCCAATGATCTCACAGATCACAGCACCCTGGCATCTGGCTTGCTTAAACCCTTTAAAGCCAAAAGCACTGGCACTCATTTGCTTTTGTGTCTCAAAAAAGCAACACTGCTACTTTAAACACAGACATGCCATTACAAAGCACACAGGAAGTCTGCAGCCAGCTTGCTTCATTTGCTTAAATGAACTGGTAATTAAAGCACAGATGAGGTCTTGGAGTCATTAAATAGCTAATCAAAAAGGAATGACAAAGTACTTGTACTCTATTTTTAGCTTGTTTCCCCTACAACCACACAAAATGGAACATAAAAAAAAAACGGAGAGGATAAGACAACACAGATCACATAGCAGCAATAGAAAGAATTACAATCACATCCTTGTGGATATTTGGCAGTGTCACATGCTTCCCAGAAAGGAAGAGCCTTTTTCATTAGCTCAGCGGTTAACTCTTCCTTAGCACAACAAACAGTGTGCTGAAAGGGTTATAGTAAGTCTGCAATTTGTTTATAGTTGAAAGAATACATGTTAAAACTTCTAGTGGTACCAGGTCAGCCGTTTAGAACCAAACATTAAACATGCAGCCTGTCTTCATAGCAATTTTCTCTGATGGATTATGTAAGCCGCAACATAGCAATTGTGAAATGCAGATGAAAAAAAGGTGCACTTTATGGCTGAAAGAGAAGGAGTGCCCACAGCCTGTCTTTTACCTTGACTGAAAATGCTATACTTTGTGACAGCCAACTAAAGCTGCCCCTCAGATGAGAAGTGTCATGAAAGGTCACAAGGAGACATTGAATGTTGCCTCGTCCGTTATGAAAGTGTTTAATAGTAAGGGGCAAAAGTTGGGTAATAAAACGTATGCCCACACTGTGGGAACATGGGATTCCAATTTGTATTATGGTTCAAAAAGTACACATTTGCAATACGAATACAATTTTAAATGGCTAACCTTGCAATCCTAATCACAGACCGTTAAAAAACCCATAGGCAGGATATATTTGCATTACCCCGCATCACCTATATACACACCAAATACAGCATAAAAGTGTAAAAATATTGTATATAAATTATATAGTTACATATTTGAGATAAATCACAATATACATTATTTCAACCTATGGAGCTGGAGAACACTGCTCATGCTTACAATAGTAGCACATGTTCAAAACTATAATAAATTGCATTCACAGCAGACAAAACCTTATGCATCAGTCATCCCAATGTAGAAAGGGGAGAGTTCGCTACTAGTTGTATGATGGCACAATTCATTGAATAAACAATTCATAGAGGAGTTAGAGAGGCGTGTGATCCTATGGCAGTGGTGTGGAAGGTTTCTTCCACTTTCTGATTATATTAATTGATGGGCTTGAAGATACCTTCCTATAACTTTCACCAAATACACGTATCTTGCTAGCATTGTTCAGATTCATTAAGTAGGTCTATGCCAGAAGGCAGTGGTCTTTTTCTCATTGTCCTGAGATACAACACATAGCTGCTATTTGGATACAACGGTATTACATGCAGAGAGCCCAGCAGAACTGTGGCACGTCCCAGGGCAATCAATATAATCTATATGGTGATTTTCTCCCAATGAGACTCCAATCGCTTTACATATATGCAGATGGCGAGGCAGCCACCTTGGGCGTGGTTAGCTGCTATTCTACGGAATCATTTATATAAGTTCCTGCAATATTGGAGCTTACAGTTTAAATTCCGCATCAAACAAAACACACAGGTCCATTTTTGGTCAGAAGTCAATTAACTTATCAGTATGTTTTTGGACTGAGCACCTGGAGGGAACCCACACAACCACAGGGAGAACATACAAACTCCAAACAGATAGGGCTATGGTAGAAATCAAAGCCATGACCCCAGTGATGAGAGGCAGCAAAACTAAACACTGTGCCACAAGTTTGCCTGGTGATATAAAGACAAAATATTTACGAAACACGCTAAATATTTTACATATTGTATTTATACTCCTGTCTGCAGCCTTAGTTCCACATAAAGAGGAATGACATTGCTCTGGGCTGGCATATGATGAAAGAAATATTGCTCCCATGAGGCACTAACTGAGAGCCTAACAGTTGTCCTGATGTTTGCCAAGGGATGGGACATATTATATTACATTATTTATCATGTCATTCTAGTTACTTAATAATAATGTCCTAAAACTAGTCACTAGCAAGAGATTTGTAGTAGCACTGGCTACAAAGGATCTACAAAATAAGGCACTTTAACATGGTTCTCTACATAAAGAATCCATGGGTCAATTATTATTAGAATTACAGCAAAGCTCCAGAAAGCAGAGCCTGCAATGACATTCCAATGACCTGTTTTAGGCTTGGAGAAACAATGAAGAATTACATATCTGACTGCTTTTCCTACCAGACCGGATTAGCCGCGGGTTAGGAAGAGAAGCAGGTTAGATACTCTTCTGGTAATGGTTCTCAGCTTTAAAATTTCCAAGTTTGCTTTGATACTCAGCAACCAGCATTCTGTCAGCCTGTCCTCCAACCTAAAACAAGAGGACGCAATTTCCTGGGGGAGAAATAGTAGAGAAGATGAAAAGACAGAACATGGCTGTCTGACATCCTAATAGCATAGAGTTTTGGTATAGGGCAGCTGTATTTTGCTTTGAGAATAATAATGAGAACAGCAATGAAACTGCATATTGCAAGCTGCTCGTGTATAAGTCAAACGGTCACCAACTCTCATTGGTTACTTAAGCACTAAGGTTATTATTCAAGGGTCCACTGATAATACAATTCACCAGGGTGCTAGAGTAGATGGACATACGTCTAGCAAAGTCTGGTCACTGAAGAGGACAGATGACTCCAGCAGCATAGCAAAGTCTACGGATGTTTTCCTTGGAAAGATTGCAATACATATTGTTCAAAAGGTAAAATCCCAGGAGCCTCTGGGTTAGTAAACAAATGTTTATTGGTGTCAAGGAGAGGAGAAAATTTACAGCCAAATTTTGAGAGAATTGACCTTCACACTGGAAGTGGCAGTTTAAGAGTGGTGCAAAGTGCCAACAATACAATTCTCGAGTTTTGGTTTGTAATTCCGCATTGCATTTGTAAATTCACGTTTCACTGAAAAGTTTGCTCATGTGGTTGATGATCTGCCATGAATAAAGATCATTTGCATGCTAAGCCCAGAGAGCCTTCTACTACTGTTCGGATGATTTGGTTTCATCCATTCCCCACTTAAAACATAGCAAGCTATGGTTTGCATTTGAAATACATGGGTCTACTACCAATTATCTTTGTGCATCTTATCTTGAAGACAAGGGATAACTTTTCTTTTTACAGAAAGGTCATGCAGATGGGAAACACTATCATTATATATATACATATATACATATATATACATATACATATACATATACATACATATATATATATATATATATATATATATATATATATATATATATATATATATATATATATATATATATATATATACACACACACACACACACACACACACATACATATACATATACACACACACTACGTGTTTGTAAAGTCTGCTTCAACAGATTTCAGAATAGATGACAAAAAAACAGCTCATGTTCTGCCATTCAGCCTCTGCTGACCACCATTTAAGCATACACACATTTTTAATCTACATTTCACATTGTTTTAGTGTATATCACCTGTCCATGTAGAATGTTTTTGTGGCCTATTTAGAAGAACCCTATCTCTGAAGAAAATGCTGCAATCCTTCTGCCATCACCATCTTAAAATGGGGAATTAGCAAGAGAAATTCAATATAAAAAAATGCTTTATTATAATTTCCACATGGGAATTTTAAAGACTTTTTTGGGGGGAGGGGGGGTTAAACATGTTTGTAAAAATCTTTTTTTGTAATAAGTGGAACTAAAAGCCCAAGTTCGTGCCCTCCTACCACTTTTGTGAAATACATTGCTCTCTGAAATCCTTCAGGCCATCTAAGTGATTTACTATCAGAGTTATTCATTTCACTTGCCCTGGGTTAAACAATACTCTGCATTGAATACCACATAATTGAGCCATCAGCTTTGTGCTGTACCCCAACGCAATGTAAATAAACTCATTGTAGCTACAGTTACAGTGAGTACTGGCCAGTAAATATAAGGCATCTGAAGGTGACAACCCCTTTCACAGAACTTTTGCCATCATGTTATTTGGATCAGTGAGAGAAACACTGCCCTAATGCCATCATAGGCTAGACCTTTGATAAATCCTTGAGGGACAAACTGAATTTGTCATACACAAGTAGGAACGCTATCGCTTCTTGCAGATCTTGACCTTTACTGGGAATGTACAAAGTAATAATGAACACGCTATTACGGACAAAATTACAATTTGGAATCCAATGCGTCACCTGAGACCAGCTTCCCTTTTAACAGTGTTTCTACAGAAAAATACTTCTCTAGCAATAAGGCTTTTTATCACATTCTAAAATAATCACAGAAAGTTTTAAATTTAATTGACTAGATGTGGCATGTTCTCCCGCTTGCATAGATTACTGTTGCAATTAGTATTTATGCAAAAGGTACTTCACCTTTTTTTTTTTTCTTTTTGGAGAGGAGACATTTTGTTTGTGAATTAGTCCTACAACCCATAGTTAGATTTTTAAACAACATTTCCATGTAGTTACTTTGCTCCTGAAATATATTAAGTACAATATAGTTAACATAAATAGGATATATTAAAAAATATATTAGTTTATTACGTAGTAGTAGTAGTATATTAGCTATAAGAGGACCATGAAGACCCATCCTCAAACTGCATGGAACAATTTTTATTTCTTTTGGTCCAGACCCATAGTTTATGAAACCCTGGACTAAGCAGACAACTTAATGCTGCCTATTAGTGTTGAACACATAACAGAACCCTGGAAAAAAAAACAATAAAAAAAAAAAAAAAAAGTTATATGATGCTGACAACATTTTGAAATTCTGAGATCACTCTTGGGTCAGACCCAACACTTAAGACGTTCAAGGAGATAGGACACCACCATTTGCGATAAATTCTTAGCTTTGTACTCTGATCAGTTTTCTATGGTAATTACAATAAGATTTCATTTACACATTATGTTCTCACTCGGACACCGTAGGCTATATAAGCATTATTGAGTATAAAGATCAATCTTGAACGGATCAGCAATCTTTAGATAAGACAAGATGGCAGTATGTAGTTACTGCAATAGTTGCTATGAGTAGCCAACAGTTACCAGATGAAGGATTCATGCAGATGCAAGGTATGAGATTTCTTCATCCATGGAGATATAAATGGAGTGTATTTTATTGACAAGATGACAGCATCAGGCTAATCGGCATCATTTCTAAGGATCTCTCCAACATATACACAGCCCGTGCCATCTGGATGTTATCTTCTCTTGCATGTATAGCAAATCACAGGAGCTGGCTGCAGACCATGTGGCGGGAACATTATTTTTTTTTTTTGGGTTTTTACAAGAAAAGGTTACCGAGAGAAAGGGGGGGGAAAAAAAAAAAAAAAAAAAAGGGAAGAGAAACATCTCTCATTGATTTAAGTATTACCTGAAGGGATATTGATTTTTGTTGCCAGTAGAACGTTTCCTGTAATTAAGGTTTTCATTTAAGGTCTTCAAAACAGAAGTCACAGCAGGACTTTAGCTTGTAATTAAAAAAAAAGAAAATTATATTTTAAGAGATGTTTCCCCCCACAAAAATCATCCAGTTAAAAGTAGTCCACCCTTCTCTCCCCTATTTGTCTGAAGTCTCCAGGTATGTAAACATGGGTATTTAGTTTTAGTTGAAGCTGATTTATCCATGTCATTTCCTGGAACATGAGGGTGCATGAAGAAACGATTCTCATATTCTCTTCAAGATAAATAATTCCAAACTCTGCTTCAGACTTTTGACTCCGCTGGAATTCTTTGTGACCAGATGTCGGCAGATCAAATGTTTTTACCTGCCATGAAAAAAAAATAAAAAGGAAAACATAAATATGTATCAAAAGAGACCGAATGAAATAAATTCTGTAAATAGAAAACGTGTGTTATTCATTTTGATCTTCGTGCTTACTGTACAACAAAGAACAATGGTATTTCACTAGCAGTGTGTGCAAATACAAAGAAGCATTTAAACAGATAAAAACAGAGATGAGTTTAATGTTCAAATTCGTTCCACAAAATATGCACCTCATTCTGCTGCAAAGTTTTGTATGTTGCGCCACTAGAATTTGTGGGACTTCAGTGGTCTCAGTACTACTTCAAAATATTATGAATTAACCATAGCTTTATTTATACGTTCCATAAATGCAAGTTTGCAATTTTTGTCATTGTTAGTTAACAAGATAACTTATACTTGAAAAGGATGACCTAAAAAAGGCAACTAGATCAATGAGATCAAGTATTGTTAATCACATGAGGGTATTAAGGCTTGTCACTTGCATATCTCACAACAGTTAGATTCTCTCAATTGGGACACAGCCACTTCCCCTTCAAAAAGGGGACATAGCATCACATTTAAGAGCGTGGTGGCATAATAATTGCTGTGACCAACCTTCCAGAGAGAATCTGGTGTTACTGAAGAGCTAGACAGTCCTCAACACTCTTTCCCTCCCTAGAGATCCCTTTCCATTGATGCAGACATCCATTCATCACCAAACTGCTTTGAAAAGGGACCGTCACTTATCGGGACAGTTATGATCTGATGAAACATAACAGCCAAATCCTGTAATACAAATCATACTCGTCTCAGACTCTCCAGAAAGTAAGCCAGGAAAAGTAGGCAAAGCAGAAAATGGTGGACTAGCTTCATAACTGTCAGGGGCATAAAATGAGTGTGATAATCATGCTCTCACCCCCACCCTAATACACACACACACACACCCCCCCCCCCACCCCAATGGATATGATGCTATAAAGTTGCAGTATATGACAAGAAACTCTTGTATAACTTTACAAAAAAAAAAAAAAGTGGCGAAGCAGGGGTTGGATGAGATACGTTTTAAGTTAGCCACACGTTATCAATAGACCAGCTCTGTAGCTGATTTGGGGACTCGCTATGGCCACATTCTGCAGATCTTGCCTTTTAGGGAATATAACTAGGGAGTCCATGTATTCTAGTTAACACCGTTGCGCTCATGGTATGCCTTGTTGCTGTCAGTCACTTAGGCTGAAGACACTTTCTGATTTAGTCACTTAGGGCAACACTTGATATGATCTTGGCTCAATTTAATTAGACTGGAAAGTAGGATTAGAGGGTATGTGGCCAAATTTAGTCACTAGAAAAAAAAAGTGTAGTTAAATACTACATATTAAAGTGAATGTTTAGTAGATTGGTCTAGAAGTTTGTGTCGGCAGCAGAATTGGCTAGTGCCACCAACTAAGCATAAAATATTGTCAATGAGTTTTCACATAACTATACAATGCTTGATTTTAGGATAAAAAACACCCTCATTTTCATGCTTGCTTACCCTACCCCTTAGACCCTCAATGTCTACTCCCTATACTAGTCTTCAGGACAAACTGGAAGGATAAATAGCCAGTTTTTCCGCTGCACATACCAAAGCAGAAAGATATGCCAGTGCTGGCTGGTGCATCGCTCGGGCCGGCTCCATTTTGGCAAGGCAGGATCCCCCCGCCACCATTAACTTACCTGGCTTCATAGTTAGCCTTAAATGTGCATCTGGGGGGCAAAGCGTAGCCACTCCTGCTCCACCAGCTATGGTATTGACTACAAGGGGACCCAATATGAGGCCACATTGTTTGCTTGGGGGCTGTTGGTGCTCAATGCCCACACCTGTAATAATGAGTTGATGCTGGGGGACATGTTGCTGCCCCTTGAAACACTCTGCCCAGCAGCTTGCCAAGTCTTCCCCTCCGCTCCCCCTGCCCCCTTTACTACTGTGGGGAGGACTGGGTACCGCAGCCATAGCTGGACCTGTTTACAGAGTCTTGCAGCACCTCCTCGCAGACGCTTTAGAATCTGGTTGGGTCTAAAGCAGGGGTGGGCAAACCTGTCCTCAAGGGCCATATCCAGTTCATGTTTTTAGGATTTCTTTAATCATGTACAGCTGAGTTAATCTATTTGGCTGGGTCAGTAAATATCCCACCTGTTTCTACAGACAGAAATCCTAAAAACATGAACTGGATATGGCTCGAGGACAGGTTTGCCCACCCCTGGTCTAAAGGATAGCCTCTGGAGTCGTCATCCCCGCCCCTTCTTCTGTATCTCAGACGCCTAGAGCTCAGGCCCCACTGTCCCAACCCAACCCAGGGTGTCCACTCGAGTTGCAGTGGGCCTGCATTTCCAGGTGGTCCAATGGGCTTTTGGCCAATCCCGCTGGGTGTTTTATTTTGTCACAGTTAAAGCAGCTTTTCAGGCTTATCCTTGGCTGCAGCAGTACACTGCACCTCTTTTCAGTGGGGTGTTCTTCCAGTCACAGAAACTACACTACCCAGGACCTGTGCCTTCCTTTGAAAGTTGCACATCTGGGGGTTCCCCTGGTCTTGCTCATTCTGGCGCTGTTGCCAATCTCTCCTTGATCGGTGAGTAGTGCTCGGGTGTCCTCTGATGTTGGTAGTAACTCAGGTGTCTCCGCAGTCCATGATCTGGCAGCTGATGTCAGTCGGTCACAGGCTGGGCCATTCTTTGGCATCTGTTTCGGGCTCTGAATATGCTTCTATCCGGCTTGGCGGGTGGGAAATGATGTATTATCTTTCCATGAATGTTTGCCAGATTTCACCACTTGTCACAGCTCTAGCACAGATTCATCAATGGCTGAATGGTGATTAAATTTTTTGCGGCCTATAATTCAGAAAGCCAGCTCAACAAGTACAAACCTGTGTTTAAGTATATACAGATGATTCATGAGCCCAGCACTTGGCTAGATTATGATGAGAAATTGTAGGCCAAGTATATGTGCAACCAAGTCATATTCTTGGTTTAAAGGACTTTCCCAGGAGGACCGTTTCGAGGCCTCGGTATCACCGACTCGTATGGCAGCTATGCGAGGTAGGACTTACGCAATTGCTGCTAATTAAAGTGGACTCCCTGATTCATTTTTCTACCCTAACAAGATGGATGAGAAGATTAGCAAGGTGGTTTCGTTAGGGTGCATGTGTGGCCCTTTCTTCTATCCACCTTTTCAGTATTTTGTTGTTACGCCATAGGTGTAGTCCCAGAGAAAGCAGCTAGAAAGTTCTGGTTGATCCCACTAAGTTAAAGGACCTGCTGGGATGGTGCATGACACTTTTGAATGTGTATTGTTTAGCCCTCTTATTATTTTTGCACCTTCTGGGTGAGTGAACAGATAGCCAGTCCTCGATCAGCTCAATCCTCAGGCATGTAATTATTGCCGCAGTGGTCTGCAAAGTGTGTAAGTTCAAAACTGATCCACTAGACTAGGGGCGGTGGGTCATTTTGTCCTAGCTTAGTTTGCCCACTTAAAGTGGTTACTGATTTGGTCCATGTGCATCCCCATACCTATGAGATATATGGTAGAGAGGACCCTGCCTATGAAGGCTTACAATCTAGAGGGTCGAGGTAAGGAGAGACGTGCAAAGAAACATGAGTGACTTTGGTGAACGGGGAGTATGTGTATATATCTGTGCATCTGGAAGATTAGAGGCTCTGAAAGCATGAAGAGATGGGTTATGAGCTATTGTAGGTTGGGTAAGAGTCTGGTGGGGGGAGAGAAGTTCCATAGGAGGGGAGCAATTTTGGAGATGGAGGAGGCTGTGAATGGGGAATATTTGAAGGTCTAAAGCAAAGCGGAGTGGTCTATCTGGGGTGTTTCTTGTGATGAGGTCAGAAAGTTAGGGAAGGGCTGTATTTGTGAGGACCTTGTAGGTGAGGTTAAGGAGCAATTGGGAGCAAGTGAATGAATTTGTTGAGTAGTGCATAAAGGTATTTCAGCTCGTATTTGATAAACCTGAACTGCCCAGTGTCATCCAAACCATATGGTTCGAATGAATAGAACTTTGTCTGAGCTTTGTTCATAGACTATAGATTACGAAAATACAAATACAATACAGTGTGGCGATTCTGTGGAACACAGTGAAAATCAGACCCACAATCAGCGCAAGGACTTTATGATTTATCACTCAACTGCATGCATACCACAGCTCTAGAATCTATTAGAAGACATATTGATAGTAACCACCTTTTTTATTTTAGGAAGTGAGAGAGAAAATGCTTCCTGGTTTGTTAGTGATAAATTGCTGGGATTTGCCATGTGGACAATATAAGAAAAATGATCTGCACCATTATTTGTTATGCCAAATGTTGGCTCCTTCTCATGGTTGGGGAGGGGGACAATGAGTTCCCCAATCAGGATGTCTGATTTTACAACATTGTTTACTGTACAGTCATAGCCAAAAGTTTTCAAAATGTCACAAATATAAGTCTGCTGCCTCAGTTATTGTGACAGCAATTTACATATAATGAAGAATATCATGAGTGATCAGATGAATTGCAATTAATATCAAAGTCCCCCTTTGCCATGACAATGAACTTTATCCCCAAAACAACATTTCCACTGCATTTCAGCCTTGCCACAAAAGGACCAGCCGATATCAGGTCAGAGATTCGCTCGCTAACACAGGTGAGAGAGTGCTGATGAGGACAAGACTGGAGATCCCTCTGTCATGCTGATTGAGTTAGAATAACAGGCTGGAAGCTTTAAAAAGGAGGGTGGTGCTTGAAATCATTGTTCTTCCTGTTAACCATGGTCATCTGCAAGACCTTCAGCTATTTGCTAAAGATTATTTAAAATGGTAATGATTTGCTTGGGAATTATGGTTTTAAAAATAGGAGGTCAGTAAGCTAAAATGTTCAACAACATAAACATAAAAATTGCCAATGAAAGTCCACCAACTACTCTTGCTGTAGATCAATCTTTCAGGGTGATATAGCAAAAGATCACCAAAATAGTGGTGCATAAAGGTGAAATTGAAGCAAACCCATGTGACCCACACTGTTCTATTTGGAAGGAGGGCCAAGTCGAATTTAAGGTTTTTCCATACATATTATGGAAGTGTCAAACATCTTGTTTAAGAGAAAATAACTTCATGGTTCCAAATAATTTCATAAGATTACATCAATAAATTAGAATAAAGAGAAGTGATTAAATGGTTTTGGTGAAGATTCAAGTAAATCAATTCAACAACTTTTAGGCGATCAACATTTTTTTTTATTTTGGAGTATATGTTCCATTGATGGGTACAGATGCAAACATTAAGTCACCAGTATGAACACATCTTGAATATGGGTACAGTTACAGACATGGTACTTGCCTACAAGAAAGACAAAAGAGAACTTGAGATAGTTCATAGACAGGTAACTATTAAGAATTGTCACATTACAAAGACAGATTATGTGAATAAGACTTTAGATTGGAAAAAGGCATCTGACATGTGTCCTAATGATTATATTTAAATAAAACAAAGATCAATAAAAAGATTACTCAAATGAGCTATTCATACCTAGCACTTTGCAGGTGGCAATGGGCAATCTACTTCAATTGGAATATTTTTTTACCATAAGCCTATAAATGGCAGAATAAATTGTCCACAATGTTCCCAAGAACATCGGACACGCTTTTTTATACCGTTGTTACAGTAAAAATTAATAGATTTTTGCAAAGGAAAAAAAAATAAATTTGTTAATTGAATCTGCCCCTAAGAGTACTTCACATTAAGGTTTAACCAAGGAAGGTGGTGATGTCCAATTCAGTAAAATTGGCCTCTCACCAAAAAATAGTGGCGAAAACCATTTTGTGTGCTGACCTACGCGACCAATCAAATACCTAGAAACCAGTGACATCATAGAGGCCCTGCCTGATAAATGTTAAGTCAGGCCTTAAGAATGGTGTTGCAATTCTCAGTGAATTAATATGGTACATTGGCATAAATATTAGTTAATCCTGCAAACTAGATGCTTCAACTCCACAGATTACAATTACACTTCAATTGGATGTTTTTGTTAGAGAGGCATTCCAAGCTATAAATACCAGCATTATTTAAGTAATTGATCCAGAGCATTAAATTGGGGATAATCCATTTCTTAACCTAACACAGGTAGCAGGTAGGGGTTTCCACTGCCAGAAACCCCTATTAGCTGAACAAAAAAAAAAGGTATTACACAGTCATTAGCTTTACAATAGATGGCTATGGTAGTGCTGCCATAGATCACTATTGTGAGCTTCAGATAAAAGCGTAAATTCCCCCAAGAGTGTTTCCCCCATTTGATACTTGTAGCGGGAAGTTTCAATTAAGATGGGGCTGTTCAAAAAGTGTACTTATAGGGGATAAGTTGTCCTCTACTTCGCTGAGGTTTTACTTTGCTTTCATCTAGATCAACCCTACTATAACTTATTGTTAGAATTATTATTAATAGGTTCAACTTGATTGACTTGGTTAATAAATCCCTCCCCCCCCTTCCCCCCAAAAAAAGGACACTTATTACTTGAAATATTTATCAATTTGGCAAACAAATTATTTGTGGACAATTCCACTTCACATTGCCCATAACATGAACCAAGAAGTGGGTGGAATACAATTTGCAGGGCAGGCCACAGTAGTGTAATGTTACGTCTATCTTTAATGTTTGGAGCAGGAGCAGGTGAGCATAGAAAATGAACTGAACATGTATGTTTGTAAACTGAGTGAACCCACTTGCAGTCATTAGGAATTAAACAACTTTCTGTACAAGGGTCAGATAAGAAAAACTCACTTTAGGAAACAAATAAGTCAAGTTAGGGGTGATATAAGAAAGATATATTTTAATTGAAATTAAATGAAATTAAAGGTTTTCTTGGTTCAATAACCAAAACTGCATCATAAAAAAATGATTACATGGTAGGTGATGGGGAATCACTGTTCTAATACTTAATGTTAAGGTACATTTCCACTTATTTCCTAAAATAAAAAATAAAAAACCTTGCAGGACAGGATGAATTCAAAACGATACAATGGCATTATGCAATGGATGGGGCTCACTGTTGGGGCCACCTCTGTACCTCAGATTCTCCTTTGTGGTGGCCCAATTTCATCAGGAATCCCCCTGGTGTAGATGAATGAAACCCCAGTATAAGCTAGGTAAGGAGAGACTAATTCATTTTAAAACAATTCCACTTTCAAATATAAAAAATTACAAGTAAAGCATATTGGCTAAATTAACAATTAAAACTTCCCTTTGAGTTGACTATTTGCAAATAGTGGGATATTTTAACATACTGCATTAATAAGTCTATGTATAACTAAACAGTTATTTTGCAACTCAAACACTATCCTAGAAGATTATTCTGTGCAAAGGTTCTGACACATTTTAAAACTTCTTTGTCTAACTGTTCAGTATGCCTTGAGTAATGCATACAAATTCTGACTTCAAACTGCCTGCCAGAAGCATCGAGGGATATAGAGAGGCTCACTTACACGGCACAGTCAGCTCTGCGAGAAGATCAATAGAATGTTCTCCCTTTTTTCCACATTAATCAAAAAAGGTATCACTTTCTAGCTCAAGTTCTCTGAGGCCCAACACAAGCCTTGTCATATCTGAAGGACAGGTCATTCTCTAGCACAACATTATTCTCTGCTGTTTACACACAGCATCAGAGGGACTCAATTGAAAGGACACTCTGAATTCCTCAAGGTTCTGCTTTTCTGGGGATACACATAAACAAGTGCTTTATTTCTGTGGTGGTATGGAGGAGTATTTAGAGGCTGAAAGGAGAAGTGAAGGATTAAATAAAAAAAGCTAATAACAGTGTTGCTTTGTTCAAAGTAATAAATGACATACAGGCAACAACCTTAAATATAATATGTTGTAGCAGTGGATAACAGGGCAGATCCTAAGGTCTTTATCTATATATCTCCAGCAAAAAAAAAAAGGACTAGATCAGACAGCAGAAATGGTATTGCAGATAAAATGACTATGAAGAGGTTTTCCATTTTGGAACAATCCTGCCTCTAGTTCTTGCTACCCAGTGAAACAAGTACATGGGTTCCTTCTACCACTACCTGATGTGAGCAGTCGCATGGAGCCATTTTATAGCAGGCAGAGAAAGCAGCATTTATTTAGGATGATTCAATACTTCAAATCAATATCCTAACATGCCCACTGAAGAACAATGTTGTTTTTTTTCTGGACGGCTTGAGTGGGGCATCTTTCAAGCAATTAGTTAGAGAACTAATTGCTGTTTTATCCATTATCTCTGCAATTACTGCTACTACCAGGATCATTCCTGCAGTTCAGATTCAGCTGGTTGCTAGGCAATTAACTACAAACTTCATTCAGTTCTCAGTCTGAAAGACTCAGGTGTGCAATTACCTGCCACACTCATATGCAGCTAATCATCCTGCAGTTGATTGGTGCCGCTTCTTTTATAAGCCTCTTCCTGGAAGCATACCAATGCTAGCGATAGTTTGACCTAGTATGCCTTGTATCCTGACCTGTTCTACCATCAGTGTTTGAACCAGATTGTTATTCTCCACTCCCGACTCTTGGCTTTGTTAAATGGATCATCATCCTTTATTTATATAGCGCCACTAATTCCGTAGCGCTATACAGAGAACTCTCACATCAGTCCCTGCCCTATTGGGGCTTACAGTCTAAATTCCCTAACACACACAGACTAGGGTCAATTTGTTAACAGCCAATAAACCTACCAGCAAGTTTTTTTGAGTGTGGGAGGAAGCCGGAGCACCCGGAGGAAACCTACGCAAACACGTGGAGAACATACAAACTCCACAAAGTAAGGCCATAGCTGGGAATTGAACTCATGACCCCAGTGCTGTAAGGCAGAAGTGCTAACCATTAAGCCACCGTGCTTTGCTCTCATATGCCTACCTGTCCTGATCCCAGACTTGTTTGATGGATTCCATGGTCTACTCTACTCCTGGTCCCTGCCCATCTTATCTGACTCTTAGTGAGCAACCAAAATGTACTTGTATTTGGCAGAACTATATGTAAGGCTAGGTACACACACTGGAGAATTTTCCGAACAATGTTATCTACAACGAGTGCTCTACGACTGAAGGTCCGATCGGTCAGGCAATTTATGCGTACAAGCTAGACATGTTTTAAATGAGTTTTGGAAGCTCAACAATCCAGCCAGTGACTTTTGACAAGAATATTGTTGTCTTAAAAGATTTTGCTTCCCGATACAGATATGACAATTTAAAGAGCTGAACATAAACAGCAAAAACCTTCCACAAACTCAGATTCAGAAAAAGAAAACAAATTGCCATTCATTCAATAGTTTCTAGGAAATGAGAAAGTAGTGTCATAAAGCCGTAGCCAGGTTAATCGTTAAATAGGTCGGTGGATGCCATTTATTTTTTATTTTTTTACTACATCATTTCTATGGATCTTGTTAACAAATAAATGTGTTGGATTAAGAAGAGTGGTTTCTTTGGTGCACTTGCAATATATATATTTGCTTAAAATATATTCACAAGTTTTAAACATGTTTAATACACATGCATGGTCTTACCCAATACACATCTATAGGATACATAGCTATGTGCTTTAGTTGTAGAGTTGATGTATACAGGTGTTTAATTATGGAAGCAGACATATCTAAAACACACCGTTAGTATTTCCCATCTATTTGCCCTGCTTCTAGGCTGGACAAACAAAGGAATATAATAACGAAAGCAAAAATTTGCTATAGACACATATACAGTACATTGTGTCAGGATCTGCCTGCAGCCTTCTGCATTGCATGCTGCTTGTATTGGCAGCTCTTGCCTCCAGGACCGTGGACTTGTATATTTATTGTATTATTTGCAGTACCTCTATTCACCAAAAGGTGCTACTATTGTGCCTTTCTTTTCTTCAATTGGTGTTAGCCTGTTGCACCACTTATCTCATGCACCTGGGTGTTCCCTATTTATACTGCCTCTCGCTCTGTGCTGGTCATTGTTGTTTTGTTGCCTCCTGTTATGGTTCGTCTCCTGGTTTTCCTGTGCTCTCGTACGTCCCATCACTACTCCACATCTAACCATTCTATCTGCATCCTCAGAAATTCCTTACAACCAATATCCAGTCTTCTCAGATATCCCTATGCAGTTTCAGCATTAATTTAGTTCCTACTATTTATCTGTATTTTTGAACAAATACCTTTATGCTTCATCACATCCCGGGCTAAAATGAAAATCACAGCTTTGAAGCGTGACACAGCTATTATTGCTTTTCCGTTGACAGCACATAATAGCCACTTGACTGATGTGCAGACACTGCACCACGTGGAAGAGGTGAAGACATCAGATATTTACCATGACACGCCCTGAAAGGAGTCACAGTTTGAGGAACTATTGGCAGTTCCTCGTGGAATTGGTCATCAATTTATACACATTACATAATCGTAAGGTGATTGGAATGAGTTTATTAAACCGTAGGACCAACCGAATGAACCGACGATGTCGTTCATCGTGTAAGTATACACACTACAGCGATATCTGACCGAACAGTTGTATGTCGACTTATTGGCTGAAAAACCTCCAGTACTATAAAAGTATAAAACGAACTGACAAGTGCTTCTGGTTCCACTATAGGGATACAAATCATATAACCATATCAAACAGTTTAGGATAAGTTCTTGAAATAGGGATATTCTTCCAGTCCCTATCGCATGTAATTGTACTTACTAGAGGACGAACTTCTAAAGGCCAGATAGAATCAAGTTGAAATCAATTCCTCCTTTCCACCATACATGTAGATTGATTGGTAAAACTTTTCCACTGTGCGGTCAGCGGATCATCTTGAGAAAGGCTCAGAGAGCTGTAACGTGTTGGTGTGGAAGGTGGGCATATGACTGTTGCTTTTTTGATTGTGAACATTCTTGGACTCAGCTGATTGTACCTGTGTATGCAGCTTAATTCCAGGTGTGAGCAGTGTTTATGCTATGCTTAAGATCTTTGATCATCGGTACGGGTCTATCCACTGTTTTTTTATGTGAGTGCATTCATAAAATTGTAACGGAATTCTACCCGATTGTATAATGCTATATGCTATCTCCTTACACATGATTGCAGTTTGGTCCAATTGAGAGGATATACCATCTGAGCAGAGGCAGCGGTGGTAGTGTTTGGTATCCGGACGCTGACCGCTCAGTGGCAAAAGTTTTACCGATCAATCTACAAGCATGGTGGAAAGGAGAAATTGATTTCAACTCAATTCTATCTGGCCTTTAGAAGTTCATCCTCTAGCAAGTACAATTACATGAGATCGGGACTGGAACAATCTCCCTATTTGAAGAACTTATCCTAAACTGTTTGATAAGGTTATATGATTTGTATGCCTATAGTAGAATCAGAAGCGCTTGTCAGTTCCTTTTTAGTTTTATAGTTTTGCATGATTTGGGCATTATAGGTGTAATGCCCTTGAGGTAGCTACCAGCAGCAACTGAGCGGAACACCTGTTGATTCTGTGCTTCATTGGTTGTTCTGAAAAACCTCCAATGTCTACCTAGCCTTACTGTGAGTGGTCCACTCCATTAGACATGTGCCAGACTACTCCATATTAACCCTTGCTTGTCTTGCGCAAAGTTCTGCTAACATATCATGGTTGCTCATTACCATCTACTGTGTTCTGCCCTCTCCACAAGGCAGGTGCTAGATCAACAACTACTACTACTATCAGAGCCTAAGTCCTAGGGGATACCGAGTACTGTGGAACATAACAAGTTCCTTGAAAAGGGGGCTACTAAAAGTGAACATCTCACAAAGCGCTTCTTGCAGTTGATATCAGGCTACTCAACACTAAGGCACAAGGAGGCAATCCTAGATTCAGTTCTCACAAATGAAGACAAAATATCAAATGTATGTGTTTGACAAATGGTCACTTCATCCCAAGTTCTTCAGTGTGTTTTAATATATAGGCATTAGTAAAGCAGAACTATACCAAAAGAGCCCTTTGTCTGTTTAGTCTAGAGACAAAATAAAAACGAAAAAAATCCATGGTAAAAACTAAAAGGGGTAGATGTGTTAGAGACACAAATTACAAGATGAATTAACTTCTTTGGTCTATTTTTGCTCAGATAGATATATGCTATTAAAGAAACAAAAAAGAGTAATCGTGAAAAAAACCAAGTTTTTAGCCAATCGCTGCTGATAAGTTCAAGGTGATTGGAGAACGGGAAATATTCTCATACACAAAAAATGGCAATAAGGAAGCATATAAAAACTATAGATCAGTTTGGATCAACGCAAGCATAGGAGGGCGGTTGGAGAACCAATATCACGGAGACCAGAGTTCTGAGTCCTAGGTTTTTCAATGTAATAATTAGGGATATTTACTTGTGGTCTACCTTTTGAAAAAGGTACAATGATTTGAAACAGAAGTGGTAACTCAAACTGGAAAACAAATAGAGCAACAGATTATGGAGTGGCACCTCAAATTTAATACATTAAAGTGTAAAATAATGTGTGTGGCACACAAAGATCTGAAAGCAGAATACAGAATGCATGTTAAAAGAACAAGAGCAACAGAAGAAAGGGACCGTAGAGTTACAGCTGTAGATGATATGAAGGTAAGCAAGCAAGCAGTCTAGTGAAGCTAGGGGAAAAGCCAGTAGAGCAACTGACTGCATGGGAAGAGTTATTTGAAAGAGGGAAATTATTTTGAGGCCATTTAGGTCACTGGTAAGACCTCACGGCAAGTATTATATACAGTTCTGGACTACAAAAGTAATTAACAAAATTCCAAAAAGGACTACTAAAATGATGCATGGGCTGGGATAGATACATATTAAAAATATTACACACTTAACAATGGAGAAAGACTGAAAAGTATGCATAAAATACAAAATTCTCTTTTCTTGCAGAAAGAACAATAGAGCCAAGGAATAGTCTAACAGCAGTACACAGTTAAAGCATAAAAAGTAAATAAAAACAAATTCAAGAATGCATGGGATAAAACACAGGCTATGAATTAATATAGCTAAAAAAAAAAAAAAAAAAAAAAAAAAAAAAAAAAAAGGGGCATACTAAATGGACGTATAGGATCTTTATTGCTGTCAAATTCTAAGTTTCAATGACACAGTCTGAAATATAAGTGAGATGGAGTTTGCACAGTATACTGCACTCCATCAATAACCACTTTTGGTGCCAGGGAAGTTGGTACCAATTCATGTTAAGCCATAGCATTATTGACACAGTACTTTCCAAGTTTAAAGTTTTTAAATACCATTTGTTACATACATTTGTCCTATCAATATATCAATCTATTTGCGCTAGAATGTAAGCTACCATGAGCTCTCTCTCCTAGGGTTTTCCTAAAGCAATTATGTAAATTTGCAGTTTGTAATTTACACAAAAAGACAAAACAAAAAACAAAATCATTCATACCATATAAAATAGTAAATTTATGGCATCACATGCAAAACATTTCTGCAGTTGGATGGCAAGGTGTTTGACATAATGTCAAGAATGAATCCCCTGACCACCACAAATATTGAGACGCAAACACAGACTTTAATAATGTACCCCATATTATAAAACACGATATACAGGACACCAAACTCCACATCTACGTCTAATAGCCTACTTTATAATACACAAATTTCAGTTTAGGAAAAAAAGCAATGCATATGAAAGCGTTTTGCATTCACCGACCGTTCTAAATTACATTATGAAACATACTCACAATGAGTCATGTGACAAGCGACATCACTGCTTACAAATGGATTTCTTTTAAAGGCATTTTACATATATTCCTGACACTTGTGTATTATGCATTTATATTCACACACACAAATGGCAATTCAAATCATACAACCAATTTAAAAATGCTTGATTGTAAGTGCTTGAAATTAAAAATGCCCAGAATGTTTAATTGTGAATTACATTACTTGCATATTTCTATTAATTAATGAAGCACTTTTTGATACATGATTGGTCTTTGTGGACTACACATGGGATATAAAAACAGGCAAGCACCCGCAAACTTGGCATTCTTGCTCACGAGCTGGTCCCACACTGTGATGACTTATGACCTAGCGCCTGGCGCACAACTCCCTGCGTTTGCCGAGATTCAGACAATTTGTCGTCCCGTTTCTTTCAATATTTACAACGCTGCCACTTATAAAGACACTGTTCTTCTCTCACACCCCCACATTGCTATATTGCCCGAGCATAGCATTGAGTATTGTACTTTGAGCCCTGCACATAACTATGTTTTGTTCTTTGTTTTTCTATTTGGCATATTTAACAGATATGCTTGGCTCTCTTGTTTTGTTTCACTAGCATTTACCTTTGTAAAACCCAATAAAAATGTTAAGACTAGTTTTTGTTTTACAAGGTACTCAAATACAATAATGAGCCACTAGGGCAAATTACATTATCATGCAGGCAAACTAGGCACATGTGTATACACCATTCAGAGAGCAGCACAATTTCATGTTCATGGTAGTCATGCTGCATTTAATTTTTTTTGCTACTTTGTCTTTCAACCATCTATCTTAATTTAATCAGAGTGGGTGGTGAATACAAGGGCATAAGCATGTGGGTCACCAATATGTCCCACTATCACCAGGACAGTGGCTTTTATCTATTCCCAAAATCTTCAAGTGGCAATGTTTATTCTCCCATAATTCAGACTTGAGAGCTACTCTGAATCATTTGCTTAAGGGTTGCCTCCCCTTAGCGTGACCTTCATCACCCCTGTGTAATATATAAAGGGTTCAACCTTCGTAACCATCTTTACCTGAAACCAGGGTCCTGCACACATTGCTGGAGTACTCTAACCATTTAGTACTCTTTAACAAAGCTCCCTAAAGATCCATGGGTGTGCACTAGATCGCTCTGATTACCCACAGCATTACAACAGTTGTCAGGGGAAAATAGTTAGAGCCCATAAAGAGGGATCAACAGTTATGTAGTAGTGAGGTATATGGGTGAAATGGTGAGAAGCCACTCCCAAAGAGAAAAACACTTTAAAATAGATATAGTTATAATTTAAATGAGGTACGGTACCTATATCTGTATTTCACATCAAACACTGTTGAATCTTCATCCTCATAATTGTCCTCATTGAGAGGGGCCATTTCTACTCGCTCAGCTGGAGTCGTTATGATGTCATATTTACGTGTTTTTCTTATTCTTTTTCCAGACCTGGGAAGGAATAAAAAGCTTAGATAAGAACTAAAACCATAACCTCAGAATGCTAGGCAGTATGAGGAGTTTGCGCTAAACAGGAAAATTATTGGAGGCATATAGTAAACCATTATGTGCATATCTTACATCAGTAACAAGACGCCGACAAGTGACAGCACCAAATATTTTACTTATTGCTCTCGGAATTAATATAACCTATCGGCCTTAAATAATCACTCCACCAGAAAAACAAAATTTAGCATTGGTTAGTATTAAGTAAATAATTGTTGTTCTCCTAAAACCAGTTTTCTTTAATAATCAGCATTTTAATTTAGGATGTACTTAAAAAAAAAACACCACAAAACAAAAACCCACACCCCCACTGGGGAAACATACCCTTCTCTGAACTCTGCTAGATATCACACAGGCTGTTACAGTAGAGAAAAGATTGTGAGTAATGGCATCCACACAGGCTAGACTGTTCATACTCCACATGTCTTCTAATTGCCTGCCATTACCCAGCATTCCATTCTTACTTTAGTAAGCCATAAAGTACTACCATGTAATTCTCAAACCTTTTTGCCTTAATTTTCTTGGAATCTAGACAGCAATTGCTCAATCTCACAGCAGGGTATGCTCATCAAGACTCACAGTAGATCATAGTAAACTGTATTTTTATACTTTTTATATGAACATAAAAAAATAAAAATCTGTTTGTTTTCAAAGTTGCCAAGCGAGATGTATAAGAAATTATACAGGTCAGCTCCATGACGTGTGCCCTAATATTCAATATGTTCTGTAAATAAAAGTTAATGTTGTCTACAAATTATTAAAAACCAATGTTTCCAAGGTAACTTCGCCACATCTGAACCATATTGTCCAATTATTCCCTTTACAGAGTGGGACTATGTTCACATCTCCCAGGGTTGTGGTCTAGCTCTCTGGATGTTCTAGGCTACCCCATCACCCCACTTCCCTGAAAATCCCTCTGCATTGCCACACAGTAAACATTCACTGATTGGCGATAACAACGTTTCCATCAAGATCCATCCGATTGCTTCTTGTAGGTAAGGCAAGTTAATAACTTATTAAAAATATGTGGAGAGAAAGGCACTAAAATATAGAACCAAATGGCCATAGCCACTTGGGAAGTCACCAATGGACATTCTACATCTATGGAGGCGAGAGGGTTCATCCACAACACCAAGGAGCTAAAACATGCCTGTGTGGGGGACTTTGCAATTTATTAGTGAAGAGCCTGGCAACCCATTTCCAGATATTTACCCAGAGCCATAAAACAAAAGTTGCTGTCACATCCAGGCTCTACTGGGTATCAAAAAGAAACAGATACGTTCATGCAAATAAATGATTTTGAAGGTGATCTGGAGAAGCTTCACGACACCCAACTCACCTTATTGATGGACTTAGAGTTTGGTGCAAATGTTGCCCGACTGCACGCAGGGCAAATACTGCCTACCATTACACGCTGCACACTCATAATGGTCACTTTGATTTCTACACTATAGTTTAGAGTTGGACTAGGCCACTGTAAATCAACCTGTACATTTTACATGCCTCCTCGCACCCACCTTTGAACTTTACCAAAAGCTATATCACGCCTCAGATATCCTAGGAACTCATTACCTGCTGCCAGACAGTTCTAATGCAGCCTTATCCAAGGTTACTAGTAATATGACAGCAATATCTGAGGTCTCTTCAGCTCCAGGAAGAGAAACTACAATATCAATCCTTCTTTCTTCATAAAATAAGCATTTTTAAATCCATATATGGAACAAGATTCATGTGATGCGCTCTGAATGATTCTCTTAATTATAGTGGATAAGTACACCCTACAAAGAGATATTAGTACAGCCACACCTTCTGTCAGCTAGGAGGAAAACACTGTCAATGGCAATTTGAGAAAAATAAATAGAATGAGTTCACACAAACAGCATACAGTAAAAAAATAAAAAGATTAAGTTGGACAAACTGGTTTATAATCTAGAGGTCACAGAAATAAAGAAATGAGCAAAAGAGTTCATGAAAGAGGACTTAATGGAGATCCTGATGCGACAATGAAATGGTCGCCATTCAGAATGTTGACACCATACTATCAGCAATCAGAATGTCGACATTGTAAATGTCAACAGGTAGCGTCGGCCAGAGTGGCATTGTAATTTTTAATCTAATGCATTATGCCAACACTACAACCTGTTGACAGTCACAATGTTGACAATTTAACGGTGGCGGCATAATCACTATGCTGCAGTGAATAGTATTGTAACCCTTTGTTAAAAATGATAAACTGTAAGGTTTTGTCTATGCTCAATCACAGCCTGGATACAATAGTATACAAGTCCAAACACTTAGAACAGAGGTGTCAAACTCGCAGGCCAAACGCATAGTTTGTGGCCTCACCAAGACCCAGAGGGAAAAAAAAAATATATATAAAATTAATCAGACGTCACCAAGCCAGATATTCGGCGCCCTCCTACGTTTTCACTGAATGTTGGGCGCGACGTCATCATGTCTGACATTTGCAGTGAGGAGCGCACAGAGAACAGTCACCAGAAGAAGAAAAAACAGGTGAAGAGGAGTAAAAGCAGCATGAAGGGCGCAGTGTCAAGCATCGGGAGGAAATCATTAAACTGTGTTTTTTTTCTCAATATTCTTTACAAAATTGCATATGCCAATTAGACGATAAATAACCATTCGGCCCGATATTGCATTCGTGTGTACGCTCCAGTGATGAACAAGGATAGCACAAATAGTTTGATGTGATTGTTCAGCTATGGAACAACATGCTTCCAATCCTGCAGTGTGTTTGCACTCATGACTGCCTGCCCAGAGAGAGCGTTAGCAGCCATCACCGTGTCTGTATTGTTAGATATAATGTGATGTAGGTGGAACAATTTGTCTGTGCCAAAACGGAATATGTCATTTCGGAGTCAGTGTTATCTAGTGAACTTTATAATGACATTGTGGAAAAGTCAAAGTTTATGTCCTGTGTACCTAACCTTAATCAGTGTGACAGGAATGAATGAATATTGTGCCACCATTCTTTAAATGGCTACACTGCTCTTGTACCAGATAAAGTGTACAGATCCGAAGGTACATCATGTATAGTGTGTACACATAAATCAGCAGACTGACGAACTTCAGTCGCTTGTAAAAAATAGTTAGTGATAACAAATTGGTTGGAAGATTTTGTAGGGTGTACCCAGCCTAATAAGAGGATTGATTTGGATTAGAATTGGCCAAAATAAACCTAGCCCCATTAAACACCAGTGACACAACATGTCAAATACAATGAAGTTGATTGCAAGTGAATAGAGCAGGCATCATTAAAAAAATGATGCACCGGCACCGCAAGTGGAAGCAGACATAGATATGTGGTCACTGGAACCAATAATAGCAGCATGTAAACAGGTATGGGCATGGAACCTAACACATAGTTGCCTACATGAACAGGCAACTAATTAAATTGCCTACTACAAATTTGTGTGTTCTCCTGGCCTTAAGACATAGTTCCCGTGGTCACACCTCCAGGATATGGCAGCAATATCTTCAGAGGGGAGATCTCAAATGTCAGCAGGTAGGAGGACTTAACATTAAAAATCATTCTTTTACAAGTGTTTTCAAAAAGCCAGTGGGTACTTGGCCTAAGGAATGGAGATGTGATCTTAAAAACCCCTTTTCTATTTTACAGAGCACAACACTGTAGCCCTGGTAGAATTAATCTTCCTGCACCACTTGTCTTATCAAGAATGACTTCAGACATATATGCACACTAAATGTTTTCCTGTTATAGAAAGGAAAAAAAAAAAATGTTTATCGATTCATTTTATCACAAACTACATATTAATTGTTTTTTTGCACACTTGCTCTTTATGGACTTCGTTATTAGGGGTTATATACTAACGAAGTCCAAAAAGAGTGAGATTTAAAAAAAAAACAAAAAAAAAAACCCACTGCCACATCTGGACATTTCTATTGTCTAATGTGGTATATTGCTAGAAACATGGTCTTCAAAAAGCAATGTGCAAAGTGTCGTATGTATATAGAGTTTAAGAACACCATCCTGTACATGTATCATCACTGCTAGGTTCAGATTTCGGTACATTAACTGGCAGGGGAGGTAAGGAAGGAAATAGTTAACAATCCACCTCCACAGGCTTTTGGTATCTGTCTCCTGTAAATTAGGTCATAAAAATGCCAGGCCATTTAAGCAAAATCAAATGCTCTTAAAGCCAGTGTTAAGTAGTCGCACAGCGTGTGTAAATCAAGCATATAAAAATGTTCCCTTGGGCAAGCGGATTAAATATTGTCCTGGTCGTGACAATCTGTTCATTAGCACCGTCCATCTTCCCTGACCAGCAGATTGCAGAAGATGTAAAACCTCCACAGCAGTTACGAGCAACGGAATTCTAGTTGCAGCCAAATTTCAAAGGCAAAAACCTACGTCTACTTCCTCCCATAACATGATAATCATGACTAACCACAGTTAACAGACATAATTATGGCAAACATACAGGGGAGCATATGGAAGAGTGTAATGTTTTCTAGAAAGCACATTCTCGTGCATACATCATGTTAAAAGTAAAATATTTACTGGGATACCACAGACATTAGCAGATCTCCAATTATTTATTTTATTGTCGTTTATTTATATAGCACCAGTCATATTACGCAATGCTGTACAGATGATATGCCAATTTTGTTACCCATTTACTTCAATATCTTTATTTGGTTGCATGCCAGAGAATAATTGCACCGAGACCACTGTAAGTAAATGGGTAGATTAACCTTTAATTTATATAAACTACATACTACTGATTCCCTCAGCATTACACTATACCTTAACAACGTTAATCTTATCACTATACATTCTTATCTATTAATAAAGACACCGACAACTTTGTAGTGGCAAATAACGTAAACTTTTTATTTATTTATTATTTATTTATTTGTTTACTATTAATTAACCTATGAAAGGGTGGCAGTGAGAGCAATACAATCAGCTAACAACTAATAGCGAAACCGAACAGTGTATGGTCCACAGACACTAACCACTGGTCCCAGGCACCACAGTTCTTTACGATCGGCCGGTGCTAAATCTGGCATCATCGTGACCACTCCCCTCAGGGCTCCCAAAGACGTACGTGCACAGTGCAGGTCAAGGGGTCTTCGCACAGAGGTACCAAGAGCCAGGGTGCTTTGAAAGGAGCAGCGACGTGCGGCCAATCAGCGGTAGTACCGTATGAATTAGTCGCTGATTGTAAAAGCTCTCCTGCCTGCCAACCTTTCCCATTTCTTTCTTCTACTAAGCCCTAACTTAATGCAAACAGGGAGGGTGGGCGGGAAATCCCGATGACAAGAGGAAGTTGAACTGCCTAGTCAGTAGTATATATCAAAAGTCTCCTCCTACTTTCCCCCTAACATCCGGGAACCAAACACCTCCCACATTTAACACTGTAATGTCCGTGCCTGCTTCGTAACAAGCAGCTGTGTTTATCTGCATTCAGCTTTAGGGCTTCATTTTTAACAGTTCAAGGACTGATGTTTATGGTCACACAGGCACTCTATATGAAACTTAGTTAAAATGAACACAGTAGAGGGGTAGACCATAATAGGTAGGGGATCAACCAACTGCAGGAAGTCAGACCTGGTCTATGAATAATGACAGAGAATGGGATAGAACTGAGGTGTTCACCTGTTTGTTGCTTACACAGAAGAAAATCTTTACACATGTACTCCTATATACTTAAGCTGGATGTATGAACTGCGCTTCATCTGGGAGGCACTTTTCGCATATTTTGTTTTCAATTCAAAAAATATTTTTTTTTATGGGGTAGCCGGTAGTAATGTGGACATAATACAGTCATCAACCACAGAGATTAAGTTAAAAAAAAAAAAAAAAAAAAAAAAATTAAAAATCCTTTTACGTACAGTTGAGCAGAATTAAGTATTTGCAAAGGGCAGGGGCTGTTGACTGTTGATGTTTGCACAGAGCTCCCAACAGCTAGACAAACTAAATAGTTTGGATAGATACTGTGGATTCTGGGAAATCCAAATCAAGATCAAATTAATCCGATGATCAGTTCACATGTAGCAATGTCCATTGTAGGTATACAAATATATATATATATATATACGTATGACTATTTTATTATACTAAACACAGACTTGTACAATACAAACAAATAAACAGTGCAATTTATACACTGCAGTGACCGGTAATCCACCAATCATTAGCCACAATAAGAGATATTTATTCAACTGTTCAATAATACTACCATGCTTACTCAGTCTCATACTTGTAACCACCTTAATGTCAGGTTATTACGTCATGTATTTTTCTGTTACCCATACTCTACTGTGCACTCATCCATTACTCCAATAGGATTCTCCCTAGCCCCTACTTTGCTGCCCACTGCATACTGCCCTGTGCACCAATGTTTCCCCCTCTGTCAATTACATTCTTTTGGGAAAACAGAACCAAGAAGATTCTTTTATTCCACTTCTGATACCAGTGTACAAAGGACAAGCATATGCACGTATGTATATGTATTTAAATTCATAGCATAAAGCTATGTAGTTTTAGGAAAAACAACTGTTCATACAAGATTGCAGGCATATATTACAGGGGCACTGTACTCAGTCTTAAGCAAAAATATAACGTGTCACAGTCCTATTCTATTTTTACTTCTTTAATGTGTTCCAGTCAACATGTACTTATCTACATTAAGTTTTGAAATCTATTTTGCAATTTCTTAAGTGCCATCCACACTGTGTGATTTTAACCTGGGGGTGTTTTGCAGAGTTCCGAGTCATATGCAGCTTTTCATGGTAATCTGCAAAGCATCATGCGCCCATACAAACATAAGGAAAGAAAAAAAACTAAAGAAAATCAGTGCAGATAAAACAAATCTGACTGGCCCTTTTGTGCCGTATTTGCTTTAACATATTCTAAGATCCCAATTAAGAGATACATTTTACAAATACATTGCATTTTCCCATTGTTTACCTTTTCCGACAATTCCCATCACATTTTCTGCAAAAATAAAAATTTGCAATAGCTTCTAGATACATTCACAAAATGTTTATTTTTAAATTATACTCGCCAACAGATCACATGACTTCAAATTGTTACATTTACAATAGCGCCTAACTGTCCCAATTTAAATGGCACAGTCCCCATTCCTTCCTGGTAGCCAGGACGTTTATCCTAACTGCTTAGAATGTTGGGAGGTATGTCCTGCTCACCTACAGAGAAGAGGTGACAGCAGTAATGGAGAGCTGCATGCAGGAGAGGGGAGGGTGGAGAAGGACTAGCTCTTTAAAACAATAAAAAAATAAATAAATAAAATAGAGAAGAGCAAGACAAACCCCCAGGTTAACATTGCCACACCCATCATGAGGTAATCACACCCCTAAATGGGCCCAGTCACACCAATTTTCAGCTAAGGAGTGGCCGTGGCTGAATCAGAGAACATGTTGGGTGGTATGTTTTTTCTACTGCCATCGGGAGGCGGGGGGGGGGGAAAATAGGCTTCATCCAGTCAGGAAAGAATATTGTAATATAAATAAGTTTTCTTTATGAACATTGCTCAAATGTGCCAATCTAAAAGCCATAGCAACTAATTCAGCAATTAAAGTTAATTTTATAGCTTGCACTAAATAAGCCAATTGCTGGTTGCTATGGCTTTAGTGCAGATTTATACCTTGTAGCGGCGATTGTAAATAACCCGTATTTAAAAAAGAAGTGAAAGCACAGAGTTGTATATAATGGAGTATATTGGCAAAAAAAAAAAAAAAAAAAAAAACCACTCCACATACACGAAATACATTCCATCCTTTCAGGATTTGCAAAACTGATGCAGTGGAAAGGGGGCGTGGTGATGTCACAGTGTGGGCATGGCCACACACCCTGCTCGTTTGCCTAACGAGTCTGAAGTTCCAGGCCACCACTAAACCTCTTCCATTAAATCTCACAAGCAGAGCCACATGCACCCATGGCAAGTGTGCTCTGCACCTGGGGTCATGGCTCCCAATATTTTGACCAAAGTAGCCAAAAGTTACCTTATGTACCTACAAGAGCAAAGGTAATCACACCCCAACTATCACATATAGAACGATCAGGGTTTGCAGATAGTGTGTTGTTGGTATTTATTGTAATATCACCAGCACTTTTACATTAATGCATTGCCTTTATAAGATTATTATCAAAAAATCAAAACCCATAACACCCCTTTTGCATGGCTGACCCTAGCGACAACTACAACTGCTTCAATTTGGTGATGGGAGTACTTGAATGTGCAAAGTGGTGCCTGGCAAAGGGGCTTATACTTGTACCTCAGTTTAAACTGGTTTCCTTTTTCCAATTAGAGTCTAAACCCTTGTCACCAGGCATAAACACCCCACGTACAATCATAAATGTGAGCTGATTTAGTTTGTACGCCAGGGCAGCTTTTCAGGCCCGGTGCAAGGTTGCTCGGCGCCCTAGGTAAAGCTTAAGCTTGCATTTGTCAATGTATTCTGTAGATGCAGAATTAGTTATACTAATAGAAAGCAACAAAGGAGAGCCAAATAGAGTGCAAATAGTAAAAAACAAATGCTTCTTCAACTACCCTAGAGTAGCCCCGGCTTGGTGAATAACAGCGGTGCCTTATTATGCATCGCTGCAATTTGTCACCGGACTATTATCGTACATAGACCCCATAGTCTAACTTTTCTGTAGCATCCTCTCTCTTGCCTCCCCCCCCCCCCTTCTCTTGCCTCAGTCCCCCCCCCACTCTCTTCTCTTGCCTCCGTTCCCCCCCCCTTTTCTCTTGCCCCTTTTTCTCTGTACTTACCTTAGCTTCTTCATTTTAATTCCTCTTTTCTTGCCTTCCTCTAGCTTTCTTACTTCTTTTTTCCAGTCGGCTCCTCTACACTGGCAGCGTCGTGACGTCACAACGCTGCCGGGAGCCGGACAGATTTAAAAATGCGGTGCTGCACTGTAGCACTGCATTTTAAAATTGCTAAATGAATGCTTGCAGCGCGATCTGCCCTGGGCGATCGCACCGCCCGCATTAATTTAGCAATTATTGGGTCCCCGGCCTCAGTGTCGCCCCCCCAGAGGCCGGCGCCCTAGGCAGCTGCCTAAGGCTGCCTAGTGGTAACTAGGCAGTGAATCCCAGTCTGACCCTGCAAGTTGAGGTTTTATTTAACACAAACATGTTAAAAATGTCAGAAGCTAAACAAACCTGTGATCTGAATTTATACTGAAAACTGAAGGGAAATACTTTGAAAATATACTATTTTGTGTAACTATAAACCAATTTATTTACCAGTTGCATGATAATTATGTAATTAAATTCTACTGTTCTCTTGGGTGGGTGGGGGGGATTCAATTCCACTGAAGTCCCGTTGGAGCTTTGAGGGACGTAAGGTACCCAAACAACGCTGCAGCGTCTCCCATTGAGACGCATCCCTTGTGCTAAACGGAATCCTTCCAAAATACACCTCTACTAGTATGTCAAAAAACACTGCAGCAAAAACTCAGAAATCAAAGCATCTTTATTACAACATACTCAAAATGTATTTATCCACTGAACAGCTAGAATCTGCATCAGACAGTATTTTGAACAAACAATAGTTTAATACAGCTGCTCACACAATAAAATGCTGAGGGCTGAGGTGTGAGGTGTAATTGGGATTGAAAAAAATGACACTGTTCTTCCCTACCCAGCCATACAATGTGGGTGTGAGAGGGGGATTTTCTTATTTCATTAGCTCTCCATACCTGAAAATTCAATAGATTTGCAGCAGTTCCATGTAATTGCCTCCTGCAACTGGCCTACACACACCAGCTGGCCAAAATACTAAGAATATAATCCTGTTTGTGTGTTCAGCTTTAACCGATGAGTTCAGCATCTGCGATGTGTTGTATTTACTTGCAGGTTTTTATTAGGGTGGTTTATACTCTGCTGGAACAGAGCAGCAAATCTCTAGAAGAGGGTTGTCTAGATGAACACATCACTATTCCAGACTACAACCCAGCATGTTTATTTTATTATATTTACATAGATATTAATCACAAGGGTAATTGAATATACTGTAAAAATATAGCGTTGTTTGGGTACCTTACGTCCCTCAAAGCGCGCCAACGGTACTTCAGTGGTGTATATATATATATATATATATATATACACACACACACACACACACATACATATACATACATACACACACACACACACACACACACACACACACACATACATACACTGAACTATGCAAAAGTTTGAGAGGTGTGGAAATATTGCTGCAAAGTGAGAATGCTGTCCTAAATAGAAGTGTTAATAGTTTACTTGTATCATTTAAAATGCAAAGAGAATGAACAGAAGAAACCCCAAATTAAATAAATATTTGACCACCCGTTGCCTTCAAAACAACATCAATTCTTCTAGTTACACTTGCAAACAGTGTTCGAAGGCTCTCAGCAGGGAAATAGTACTCCAAAATGTTTGGATTAAACCACAGATCTTCTGTGTATGTAGGCTTGTTCAAAACCTACTGTCTCTTCATATAATCCCAGCCAGAATCTATGATGAGATCCTTGTTCTTCACACGGACGATAGTTCTTAATGAGAGAATAATATATATTCTAAGCAATGTGCAACCATGTTTATTGATTCATTTCATCACAAACTACATACAGTGGTTTCTTGCACACTTGCTTTTTTGGGGCTTTGTTAGTATATAAGTTATTAGGGGTTATATTCTAACAAAGTCCAAAAAGAGCAAGTGTGCAAAAAACAGATGGATAGATATATATATATATATAAAAAAAAACCAAAAAAAAAAAAAAAAACCACCACACACAACACTGCAACATCTGGACATTTTCATTGTCTAATGTGGTGTTTTGCTGGAAACATGGTGTTTAAAAAGCAATGTGCAAAGTGTTGTATGTATATAGAGTTTAAGGATACCAACCTGTACATGTATCAACTGAATTTGTGGAAGTCTACATTTTAATCCAGGTGAACCGAATATATTATTTTCCACTCAATTCATACCCATCCCACTACTGCAGCGTTCAAGACTTTTTACAAGTTACGTTATATAACTTCACAGAAACAGATACATACTTGCATACACATTTTGTAGTAGAACACAATAGATTATTAAAATGCAGCCAAAGAACTCACTAGGACTCAGTAACATCACAGAAGCTGTGGTTCCTAGTGAATATGGTGCCATGTACACTTTTCAATACCAGCCCCCCCCCCCCCCCACCAAGAGCAGTAGAAAGGCTCTTGCTACGGTTTGTGCTGCTACATAGGTGTAATAAGTCTGTATTTCAAATAACCATCTTGTTGTACCAGTAAGTTAGCAGCTTACCAGTGAACCTTCCACCCATTCCTCCTGCACCAACTGTAAATAAATGCACTGGCCAGTTGAGCAACATCAATATCAAAGATGCAAATCATGATCACTGAAATTCCTCCACTAAACACTTCATGCAAGTTGTAAGCTGGACTCCATACACTAGAAGCATTCACAGAGAAGTGTAGTACCCAAGGCTCATGAGGCAAAACCTGAATACAATCATTTATATACAATTTAGAAGATCATATCAATAGATGTTTTATAGTTTGTTATATCTGCTACATTTTATGTATATATGTTACATTTTGCAATGTTTTGCTGAATACAGATAGAAAGACATTACAGCCAGTTGTGAGAAAGCCCAGGGAGATAAACTATATAGAGTATAACATCACAGATGGAAATTCTCCCCAAAGCAGCAAGGACAAGCCCTAGATAAGTCACTGTGTAAACAAAAGACTGCTTATCCCCTCATACTTCTGTGACAGGCGACCTTAGAGCCTCATCCGCCCCTCTGAGCCTTCACCTGCAGATCCTTCCTGTTTGTTATAGCTTGCAACAGATGTTTAATGCCTGCTGATCTGTTATTACAGATACTGGTCTCTTTCTTTAATTAAAATGTATTGTTTTAACTTCACTGAGACAAAGGGTAATGCGCGGCCCTTTTGAAGTTGAGTGCAGCCCCTGAAGCATATCAGGTTGCCCATCACCACTGAATACCATACCATCTAGGAACTAACCCCACAAGAACATTACACGCTTGGGAGGTTACAGATCTGTCAACAGGTCTGCTCCTCTACCTCAGCAGACAACTTTATACTACATTCTGTGACCAGAACACATGATCAGACCATGTACAACAGCTTATAACTTCACATGCAGAGCACGTGTCATCATAAGCTCTCACATTTAAAAGATCTGAGAACATATACACTAAATAATACAGAGAAGTCATTTACACAGGTCTAAAACATGCGAGTATGTTGTGTAAATGCACCTATGTATCGGTCTCATGCATAGATGTGCACCCACCATTCAAGTTTTGGGAACTGGCCCTATAGAACCAATCTTCAGACAGTTCTGCAGGACCTACTAGAAATGGATAGATTAAAATGAGTGAAAGTTTTACATGCTGCTCATCCTACCATCACTTTAGCACCAACCCTTTTGTTCAAGTATAATATATACTTTATAAATACTCACACAACTCATGCATTAATCATCATGTTGTTATGTTATACATACTTGCCTACTTTTAGTTGGGACCCTCTGGGAGATGGATACAGTACATGGTGGAAGGGCAGGAAAGAGTGGAGCACGGTCTACAGCGTCATTTTGCCTTGCCCTCCCACAATGAAAACTACATTATTCAGCAGGGCGGGGCTAAAATGATGCGATTCACAGCGAATCGCGTCACTGAGGCACTGCCCCCTTCACTAGGAAGCGGGCAGGATGCGGGAGATTTGCTTGTGCTTCTGGGAGTTCTACCCGGAATTTGGGAGTCTCCCAGACATTCCAGGAGAGTTGGCAAATATGACGTTATGTAAATAAAAATGCTGGACTGCCCTGGTAGCCTATAATTACGGTTAGCATGGCTGAGCGGAAACGTCAGTGACTTTCGAAACGTATTTGGCAATAATTTGAGTGATTGTTTTCAGACCTCTCAACTTGCTAATGTTTCTCAAATAATGGTGTCCGAGGTGATGTTAGTATGGAACACCGAAGGACGAAACATAAGCAAAGGGCCACAAAAGGCAAAAACACATACTCCGTGACATCTGTGCAATATTTTGTAGCACATATTAAAGACAGGAGAACAACTGTATATGAAATTACTGAAAAAAAAAAAAATCAATCTAGAGAACTAGGATATAAAAGGTAGATTGCAGTACATAATTTGCCAATCACACCCAGCAACGCATGTTTGCGGCAGTGCAAAGAGCACACTGGCAATAGACTACTGAGCAGTGGAGGAAGGAAATAAGGTTACATGTGGCACCAACCTAAAGTACTCTACAGCCCAAAGTGCTTCTTTCCAACAAGGAAGGGTTCTGCTGGATCCATAATCTTGTGGGACACATTTCCCATCTTGTAGCAATTCTTCCCTGATGGTAGGAGGGATGTCTATCTCAGGATCAAGGAGACTTTTGCAGACATCAGATAGTCTACTGACCCAGGCACTTATATAGTCAGTGTATTGTCCACCAGGACACTTCCAGCAGATGCAAGGAACAGCACTGGCCCACACCAGACATTGGGGGATCGGCCTGATTGTAGGGAAAGCTGGAAGCCAGGTAATATCCTTAAATTAGATTTAAAATGATTTAATGAAAGTCAATATTCTAGACTACTTCCTGAAGAAGTAATGTAGTTATTAAACACAACAAAAAAAAAAGGACTACACAAGTTGGCCTATAGCTCTCTGGACATAATCCTTAGTTTGCTCACAGTAAAATAAACAAAGGAAAAAAAATGAAAAATAGCAAGCCCCTTATATTCAAAGCCTGCAAAATTAATTAATTAGCAGTGACACTTGGAGCTTGAGAATCCCAGTGCAAACAGCACAATGCTTAAAGTCAGCAAAGACAGTGACCGTAAATTAAATTCTGCTGCCACAAGCCCATCTGCTGCATCTGATTGATGATTTCTGTATTCCACTTGTGTTTAGATAAGGAGCTTGCGTTTTCCCTTTTTAGCTTTCATTCCACTTGGCAAACCAGCGAGGCACAGTTGTTATTCTTGGTTTAAGTAATCCATGATGTTGCTGTAACAGAATAGGTCTCCAACAAGACGCTTAAGCATAGAGAGAGGCCTCGCGTCCTGTAACGTCATTACAATTGCTAAACGGTTTTAGAAGGAAAACACAAGCTGAATCCGTGCCATCCCGATCTTCCTCTGTCTTACAGAATCTCTGGAGCCTGACAAACTCCAGAAAGAAGCCAATTCTTCACAGTAGCACGAGTATGGAGGAAATCCGTTATCATATACAGAAAATAATGCTTTATACCATCTGCTTAGAGGGAAGAAGCTAATCGCCGTAGAGTAAAGTTGTACTATGTGGAATATAATAGTTATTCACCCTAATCTAGAAATTCTCTCTCATTTTCTATTAAGCAACAAATCTACACGACACTGTAGTAAGTTCCTGCCCACATAATTTAATGATAAATTACCTTCTATAAAAGCTCCTAACATTCACAAATGTACCAGTACCACGTTTATACTGAGGACTCAAATCTACCCTTCCTCCCCACACTTCTCCAACATGTGACTTACAAACTTTCAAGCGTTCTCTGAAAACCTACCTATTCAGACAAGCGTATAATATTCCTCAACCACCATCTTAACCTCACTACCTTTAGCCTGTTACACAATTTCACACAAGACAACTACCCCCGGACCAACATTATTGTGTGACAGGATCATTTAGCTTATGAGTCACCCTACCTTTGCAGTCTGGCTGGGCCAAGATGCAAAATGTATACTTAACCTCATGTGTCAATCTCCCATTGTCCCATAGATTGTAAGCTTGCGAGCAGGGCCTTCTCACCTCTTTGTCTGTTTTACCCAGTTTGTTTATTAGTTTATTACGTTTGTCCCCAATTGTAAAGCGCTACGGAATATGTTGGCGCTATATAAATAACTGATGATGATGATGTGACGAAGCATGTATTTTCTATATCTATTTTATGGACAAGTTGAGAGTTATCATCCTTCCTCCTCTCAGTTACCACCGCCCCTCAAGTGTCCCTCACCATTAAAAGCGCTAAAATTTCAACAGGCTCCAAAGGCCGCTAACTTGGTGGCAACTTTGATCCTGCCCTCTGCTTTACCCCTCACAGCCAGTCTCTAGATTGTTAGAAAACACCTTTTTATCCAGGATGCAATCAAAACACTTCTACATAGACTTATCTCCCACTAGGACTACTGCAACCTCCTCCTACCTGCCATTCCCCTCGCCCATCTGTCCTTGTTTTAGTTCATCCTAAATCATACTTACCAACATTTGTATTCAGAGGTGATGTCGAGACATGTGCGCAGGGGGAACACGATGTACCAAATGGCTTAATTTTGGCCCCTCGCTCATGATGACCCAAACCCACCCACTTCATTAGGAAGTTAGTGGGATCCCAGACAGTCTCCTGGGAATTCCGGTAGGGTAGGCAAGTATGTCCTAAATGCCACAACAAGACTGGCGTTCTTCTCTTGCTATGGAGCAGTGTGGTGCCTTACAAATTAACAGATATTATCAACATTTATATAGCAACAGCATATTCTGTAGTGCTTTACAAGACTAGGTATTGCAGACAGAAAAAGAGTGCCCTCTGCTCGCAGGTTTGCAATGGTATTTTGATACAGAAGGGCAAGTGCTGCATACTGTATATTAGCACTGCCAAATTGCAAAGGTAAAACTGCTTAGTGGGCTATATGTCCAGTCACACAGCAATGTTGGTCAGGGGGTCAGAGTAGGTTGTTGATTTATGTAAAGGGGTGGAAATAGGGTACCCCAGTGAGATTAAGAGGGTGGTTGAGGAATTTCATAAACTTGCCTGAAGTGTTGGGTTTTCAGAGAACATTCAAAGGTTCGAAGATTTGAAGACCTGAGGGAAAGGGAGGGAATTCCACAAAGTGGGTGCGAGACAAGGGAGGAGATGTATGTTGGTGCAGTTTTGTTTTCAGCCTTGTATATTAATAGGAGAGATTTCTATTGGATAACAAAGAAAACACAGCCCACCAATGTAGAGACTAACAGAGTGGAGCAGCAGTGCAAGAATGACTTGCAAGGATAATCAAACTAGCCGCTGCATGCAAAAATAAAAAGATTGCGGGGATGAGACTCTGGTTCGGGGTAGACCAGTAAGGATGTCATTGCAATCAATGTAGAAGAGGAGTGCATGAATTAACATTTTTGCAGTGTCTTGTGTAAGATATGTGCACATTCTGGAAAGGTTTCTTAAATGTATGCAACAGGATTTAGATATAGGTTGGATGTATAATAATATTATTTGTGTTATCAATACGGAATAAGATTACATACTCCAACTTTATTCCATAATTCACAAGAGATAGGTTATTATTCAGTTGGTCAATTTTCAAACAGTGTCTCTGAAATCTTTTGACATACTAAACCCAATGCTTACTTGCACACAATTATATAAGCGTGACAAAAAAAAAAAAAAAAAGTTATATACAACGTAAATTAAGCAACTGTACTCATTAGAGTCTGTAAATTAGTTGTCAGTGTGTCGACTGTAAAAAAACACATTGCGTCTAAAAATATATATACACACACACACACACTATCTATCTATACATATACATATATATTAACAGTGGCCGGAAGACAGTGTATAAAGAATGTTAGCAAAATGCTGGATTTGAAGGTTTTCCCCATTTAACTTACAAAAAAATAAAAAAAATAATGGACTTATAACCAATTCTACCAAACAAATTCTTACGTTTCAGTGTATGAACCCTTACACAAGCAAGCCTGCGCCAAGAGCGCGATTCCTTCTGCCCAATACTAGTCTGACAATAGTCTCTCTCTGCATATAAAAGCCGTTTTGTTCCAGCATCCCTAAAGACACATACTATATTTTAACTGGCGAGAGTTGAAGAGTTTTGTTCAACCTTAAGAAACATCATCAAGTGAAGAGACACACTGTTTTGGGAGGACATTGAAATATTTACAGTATTATACATGGAAAAATTAGGCAGCTTTGTTTACTTAATCACTAATGTGTGGAGTCTGTGTCCAAAAGAAAGAGCAATTTCATGCTGAGTTGTCCTACAAATGAGCCCTGTGCACAAACAAAATATTCAATCCCCCGGGATTATCAGTCAGCCAAGAATGTGAAAGACAGTTTAGATTAGTACAATGGTTATAAACACAGGATAGATGCAATAGGAATATTGTCCAGTCTATCATCATCTATTTATATAGCGCCACTAATTTCACAGCCATGTACTACTTTATGCTTGATATTCCCTATACATGCCTAGGAAGGAATGTGTGAAGTCTCTTCTTTCCTAGCTTTGTTGTATGTATTAATGACCTACACTTATCACCCTCATTATTTTAAAGGGCAACTCCACCTAAACATTTTCCCATTAACACTCTATCTACTGAAAACCAGAACTACTGGGTTTTCTATGCCCAGGAATGTGTGGTTTGGAAACCCAAATAATTTTTTTATGATCAATGCAGCTCACTGGCAGACCTCCTCAGCCATCCAATCAGCTGCCCTGACTACCTTGAGTTCCAGCCATCAAGAAGGGTTTGTCATACGATTGGTTATGGCAGTGGTTCCCAAACTGTGCGCCTAGGCTCCCTGGGGTGCTTCGGCAATCTCACAGGGGTGCCTCGGCCAGAGCCAATGGTAAGCAAGACGGGGGACTACTTAATAATTATTTTGGTTCAGGGGTTTCTTGAAAAAAATTATGGAGACCCTAAGGGTGCCTCTGACTGAAAAAGTTTGGGATCCACTGGGTTATGGCATCTCCTGAACCAGTAAACTAAAAACAAAAGTCAGGACCCATGTTTCTGCTAGTTGGGGAAGGGGTGTTAATGTCAAGTAAAAACCAAGGAGGAGTGCAAATTTGTAAGTATCATAAGTGTTTGCACAGTTACACATTAATGGGCTGTTTGCCCAGGCTACATTTACATAATGAAATAGAATATGGCAAACAGTGTAAAGAAACACATTATTATAATAATTTGCACACTAGGATGTTAAAGAAATGTTGACATAAGAAATATCTAAAAGTACTGGGAAAAACAAACAGCATGTGTGTACATACATACATACATACACCAGGCACTCTGACAATCTGATAAATCCGAATATATTTAACAGAAATATTAAACAATCATTTTGACATGAATCTTACGAATATTATGCTGAAAAAAGGTATGTCCTGGGTTGTGTGGGGAGTTCCCACTAAAGTCTTAATAGAACCGATAGGTTATCATTGTCTGAACCCATAAATAGCCAATGCGAGCTTTCAGGTGTTAACGCACAAGTACATTATTGACTGTAAATATATAAAAGCATTTTTATTATTAAGATCAACATTGAGTGTAAGATAACTTTGAAATGAGAAAGCCAGGCAATATTCTACCTCAAACCAACTATTAGAACAGTAGGAACATGCTATTCAGGAGGTACCATACTAACAGCCCTTCTTAAGGTAGAAGACCCCAGATAGGATTTGAGGTGAGTTGCCAAACAGCTGATTGAAGGAGCTGCAGGCATGAAGATGACCGAGAAGGAAATTTGTAGTTTACTTTCTAACAAACCTGTACTTGGCACGCCCGCTATAACTGAATAATGTCTAAACCTTTCTGCGGATATAAAAGTCCTTTTATGCCAGCCATTGTTTACTTGTTATTATTACACATGTGGGCTGACTACAGTTTACTTATGGTGATATCCCATCCATCCCACGCACATTTAGCACTGTGCCTCTTCATTTTTTCTGTTTACAGTATACAGTTTTGATACTATGCAGAAGCATATGGACCATCTGAATTTGAACCTTTCTTGACAGAATGCCCACTGTTATCCCACAGTGCTGGTAGGCACAGGGGCCAATCCATCAAGTGCAATTCAAAGGGAAAAGTATACTATACTTGTCCATAGCAAACAGTTACCTGTGAAGTGGCAACAAGACTGAGCTACATAATGCTTGGTGCAAAGGTGTACACTACAGGTAGGCCATGCACAATAATAATAATAATAATAAATAATAATAAATAATAATATTATGTGAGGGAGGTGCTAAACATCAGTCTTTCTATATAACTTGTTTTAAAACAATTATAAAAGTTGGAATATAGAATATATTTAAAATTGCACAACCCACTCCCCACATTGCCCAACAGGCAACAAGAACAAGTGTCAAGCTGTGCAAAAGATAAACGGTCTGCCTTATCACTATGCTTGATCATCATTGTATGGGTTAATTGATTTGTAAATAGAATAATTATGTTGCAAAAGTGAATAAAAGAAAACTGGCAATGTCAACTTTAGAATAAAAAGAAACCCAAAACCTAAAAATAAATAAAATTGCACACTTTAACCATTTGAAAATCACACTTGCCAAATTTCATTTGCAAATTTAATAGCTATTCAGAAAACATGTAATAACGGGTCCAATGACATATACACTATGTGTACCACATTCATTCTACAACACTTTTCAATGTTTGTTCTAAGTCAACAGACAAATTAAGGGATCAATCACATAGAAAAAAATATTGATCACTATCTTGCTGCAACAACTTTCAACAGATGTTCCAATTCTCCACACAACTCTGGTCTGATATATCTGAGAACCACACCGTTTGATGTGGTATTGCACTGCCTACATGTAATATAACAACAATTTTGTAGTATATTTGTAGATTACAACAAAACAAGTAAACTACTAGTGCTCCCAATCAACAGTTTGGCACCAGTTTATCCTAACAAGTCTTCTGCGGTTTGAATGTTATTTACAAGAAAACAAAAAAAAAAAAAAAAGCGACATTGTTTCGGAGAGTTGAATGTCAGTTTGGGAGGGAGAATATTAAGTCGCAGCATAGTAAAAGCTTCTACAATAGTTTAATACTTAATGTGGACCAGTAAAAACTTCCTAGTGACAACTCATTACTTGTAATCACAATTCATACACAAATCTGATGTCAGACAAAACTGCAGAAGGGCTGCCTGCTTGAGCACAGGTGAATTAAAAATACTTCTGCTCTTAGTTGCAGACCAGTGCTCAAGAACTTTGTCGCCCATGTGAGGTGCCCACTCCTAACATTGACAGACATGTGGGTGTGCAGCAGGTACCTGAAGATCTTGACGATGAGACAGGCAATCAGGAAAGTGCTGAAGCCACACACGAAGATGAACACGCTCTTGATGGTGGGCATATACTGTTCAATGCTATTAAAGCGGGTCACCTTGGCGGTGTCGTTGCCCTGAGATGAAGGCGTCTCGGTGCTGTAGCTGGCATTGCTGGCTGCAGGAGAAAGCATGTCCTGCTCCCGTCTGTACACGGAGCTGCCCACAGCATCACATGCCAGCAGGCAAATGCACAAGGTCAGCATGAGAGCTCTCATCTTCAGTCCTTGTATGGTGGGTGACTGTGCGCTGAACGCCCCAGCTGGATCTCGTACTGCGGCTCTGTGCGCTGTGCGAGCTACAAGACCTTCTCCTCCGCTGGCTCCAGCTGCTCTGCTCACACACTGCAGGAAATAGGATTGGGAACCCGGAAGGGTTTTTAACCACGTTGCAGTGAATCATTTGATGAGGGACACTCAGGGGAGGGTTAGAAGTTTGGGCAAGAGAATAAACAGACAGAATTCCCCTCGAGCGTTACAATCATTTTAGGATGTCACACCTCTTCTGTCCGTGTCTAATAAACATTACAATATTGTGGCAGCTAATAATCACTGAAGCCAGAATCAGATAAGCTGTGAGGGGCTGCCAATCAGCAGAACACTGAACAGCCATTAAAATGTAGTGACATTTTTATGGGTAAGAACAATACAGGTCAGTAAAAATATGACATCCTGCTGTCAGTGTTACATTGTAGAGAGACTTTCTAAACAACTGATTTTGAGATGTTGTAGTTTCATACTTTTAAACTTTGGGCTTAAGTCTCTTCTATATGATGCTACTATAACAATACACACCAATATTATAAATCAGAGCCTGCTGATTTATTTATTTTTTTATTTTTATTTTATTCCTTGTGGGGCCCTATGCAACAAATTGTTTGGGGTCTCCCTTACTCCCTCCGTTTGTCAAAAAAAGTAAACGGATTAGAGTAATCCATAATTGATGACTTTTTGGACCGTCCCTCTTTCAAAGGGCTAGGGTGTGACAATTTAATTTGTGTCATCTAGACCCTGCCTCCCCCGCTGCGTAATGATAATGTTATTGTGCAGGGGAACATTACCATGATGACACAAATCACATCATCATTACAAATCACATCTTGATACTGTGAGTCGCATCATCAAGGCCCCTCTATCTTTACAATAATGCAGTTTCCCAATAGTCAAGTATGGAGTAATATGGGCCCCGCAATGCTCACTGGGCTCTAGCAGGCCAAACGGATATTCCGGCTCTGTTACAAGTGGCCAAAGATTAGAAGAAATGTAACATTCTGCACTTTTGATCATGTTTGGGTGGGTCTTGGTCCTAGTTTGCAGCCTTTGTTTGCTATCATAAGGCACTCACTTACATTTTCTCAAGTTAACATTTTATTTTACTGCACACATGGAATAACAGCCATGCCTAGAGAGTGTACATACTATCTGTTTAATAAAATAATTGATTGTGGTTAGTTGCAATTTCCTTATTTTAGTAGAAGTTTGGGTTGTTTTTAGACTTTTCTCTCATTTATACACAGATATTACACCGATTTTATCTAGTTTCTTAAGTGCACAGACTTTTTGGAGTTAATTAATACGTTTTGTCTAAATATCTGACCAACAGGTCTGTCTACATATCTGTCCAACACGGAAATGTTAGTAGAGTGACATATGGGAGGTATGCTTTCACTTTTCTAGATATAGAATTTTAGTATAGCAGCATAGTCTGTGAGTAAAGATGTCAAATTGGCAACTGTGCACACGTTCCTGAAATATATACATGAAATATACAGTATATGCTATGGAGCAGTTACTGTAGTTAAGGTGGATGCTGCAAAACTGTATTTTATTAGTATTCATCTATAGCAATTTATTAGAATGATGTGTTAGTATGTTTTATGTAACTGATTCGAAAGATTTCATTTGAATACTTTCAACATAAATATATTTGTCTGACACCCTGGAGAACTTTTAAATGAATACAGCTTGCAGTAACGTTTAACAACAACAATGTTGGGTTAGGCTACTGTGTCTTGTCAGCGTACTTTATACACTTCACTGTAGTTTAGTGGAAAGTCACATAATGGCCCAAAAACTAGTGGAATGCACAATAATAGACCTTTCAAAACCTTTTATAGTTATCAGACAAGCTAGAAAAGGCAATAGGAAGCTCTCTGCTCATAATTCTCCTCTGAAGCAGATCCCAGAGGGGAGGTCAAAGAGAAAGTGCAGTGGACGTCACAAATTGAGACATGATAGTCTCCCCCCCACAGAGAAATGATACGATCATGGCATTGCCCATGGAAGAGCAGGGCAAAACCTCAGCTATTCAAAACAAATTGGATTCAGGAGAAAGGTCTACTAACTCAGGGGTCCGGAGGAACTATTCAAAGTTTGGGAGTCTCCCAGACATACCTTGAGAGTAGGCAAGAATGTGACTGCTACAGGTCTATGTGTATGAGTAGCTGCCAACCAACCTATCTGGCTCCAGTGTAAGCTGATATGGATCCAAATTAGTCAAAGCTTCAAACGTCAGAATCTTATCCAGTTTGGCAACGCATGTGTGTAGCCATTGTGTTAGTAACTCCTTAAGCGTGCACCACCAGAAAGACATGGAATACCGATTCCCAATTAATATCACAACAACTGAAACTTTTACTAGAAAATAATTGTACACAGAGAATAATAAATGTTCAGGAGACAGACAGCTTCAAACTGCTTTAAATTAAACATAGCTTATGGCATATTTTACTGACAGAATGTATTCAACAATCGGTTATATATAACACCCTAATAAAACAAATTTTAAAATAGCAAGTCGATCCTTTCATGTGGTCAGACCGTATTTTTCTGATGGTATAATTACTGTTATTTTCAATACAATTACATCATAGATATACATATGTTTCCTGGGAATGAGGAATTTCCCTTAAAGGGGAATAAGCCTAAAAAAAAAGCCATCTGTCCTAGGAAGAGGATATTCAATAAAATAAGTACAGATCTTTTTTCTTCCTCCTTCCTAAAATAAAGTCTATATGGATGTGGTTATCAAGTTTACTGGCTGTGCCTAGGGTGAATGGGAGTATAGCATCTATCATGGCAAACATGCCCAAGAAAAATGTCTGTGTTTACTTATTTTAGCCTTTTGATTATATGGGTTGCAGATGAGTTATTAAATAGTTGATGTGTCCATCTGTTATATACTGTAAAAACCTTTTAGATGTTAAATGTGCAAAATAGAGCAACAGAGTCTGTTTTGCAAATATAACCCATATATATTGCTAGTTGGCTTACTAATAATTTTTTTATTTTTAACATTTAAGTAACTAGCACCAGCAGATTCAGCAGCCCCTTATAATAGGAAACAAATACAGAGGGCACACTGAAACTAGAATATACTCTCTATCCTTCGGGGATATGCCTTTATCGCCATATCATTTGGCTAACATCAATGGTTTTAACTGATTAGCATGAAAAGCAATGTGTGCTGGTTAGTTCCAACCCGATGATGGATTGGTGACACTCTAGTGATGACCGAGCATAAACAGAGGACTGCACATGTCTGGCCCTCCATGAAGATGTCCATCAATTATCTAAATTATTCGTAAAATGCACTTATCTAGAGAATAGATCTAATGAACAATTTAAGAGATATGTTTCCAGAGGAGCCCCCTTGGATCTTCTTTGCACATCTGATCCTTAAAAAAAAAGATAACAAAATTGGATTTATCCTTTGATGAACAGGTCAAGAGCACTTAATCAGTATCATCCTCATAGGTCTTTATGTACTGTGAAGTCTGTGGTTTGAACAGAGGTTTAGGCATCCAAAATGGATAGAAATTCATAGAAGTTGTAATTAAAAACGGGTTGGGTACGGTTTTTCGGTTGTGAAAACCCTGACACCCACTTGACCAACAAATAAAAAATGAAAGTGTTAAAAATCGATGAGTATTAATAGACTTACCTTTAAACCAACTGTGCAGGTCATCGATGAAGCAGTATGCTGACCGCAAGTGATTTCGGTTGAAGAATGTCCGGCACTACCATTTACCAGCACTACTGTTTACTGTACTGTTTTATCAGATGTAGTTATCTGTTAGATACTCTAGTCCAGAATATATGTAACATACTTGCCAACTTTATGTTGGTCAAGTCTGGGAGTATCTGGTGGACAGGAGGGGTGTATGGGTGGAGGGCTTTGAGAATTACGTCATTTAGTGATGTAATGCCTCTTTTTACAGTTCTAAAAAGACCTAAAACAGGCATTACATCACTGGGGCGGGGCCAAAATAACGCGATTCCCCAAGAATCTCGTCTTGCCGGCTCTAATCTGCCCACTTCACTAGTGAAGTTTGCAGATGCGGGAGAATTGTCAGCTCTCCCAGGATTTCGGGAGAGCTAGTTGACATGTACGATATGTAGCCAACACAGTAAGGAAGGCAATAGATTAGATTTGCAAACAGACCCCATTGCTTTGCATTATGAAGAAAAGGTGGACCATTCCTAGCAGAGAAAAAGAAGATATATATATATATATATATATATATATATATATATACATACAAGTTAACCCGTGCATGATACTTATGCATTCTAGTCAAATCAAGCTACTTAAAGTGTTAAAAAGGTTTTTGTCATGCGTTTGGGCCATAGCCCAGGCCTCAACCACCGACCACTCCCCACTGTCATCCCCCGGCAACCACCAACCACTCCCAACTGTCACTTCTCCTTCAAGAAATATATATATATTATTTTTAAATCTTTATAAACACTTTTAACAATTAACAAATTAAAAAATCTTAGTATACCAAATTTCAGCCCTTTCTGAATTTTTTTCCCACACTCACTAAGAATTTAGTAGGTCAGTGTATAACTCCACCCAGCAGGTGGCGCTGCAGCTTGGTTTTATTTTTTCCACACACAGACAGACTAACACACGCCACTAGACATTTATATTATAGATAGAGAGAGAGAGAGATACAAATACATATATATATATATATATATATATATATATATAAAGGGTATGAGCAGAGGAGAATAAAGCAGGGGCAAATGCAGGATTTTTAAGAGGGGGTTCTCCCCCCCCCCCCAAAAAAAAAATGAGAGAGAGAGCGCGAGCTGCTGTGCATGGTGTCCACACTCCAGATAATTTATTGAGAGAATAAAGCAATCATTAGAAAGTCCCTTTTCTCAGTGTAGCTTGGGTCGTGTTGGTGTAAACAGATGACGATCAGTGGAAAAAAATTAGGTCAAACCTGTCTCTCAACATGAATTTATGTCTTCTGGTATTCTTATTTAATCAGCAAACATAAATGTTAACACTTAGCCTACACCTGTTTATGATATATATTGCTATTGGTCTGTACATAGTGAAAAACCCTCTCTTTAGTTTGTGGGACAATTTGCAATTTTGGGTCTGTAGTTCAATATTTGTTATATTTTCCCTTTTTATACATTGCATTTTTCAAAAACACAATTTAACCACTTAGACTGGGTTTACACAAAAGGTTTTTCAGCCTATTATCAGGCCAATCACACGATAAACGACAGTTCGGGCCGATATCGCATTAGTGTGTACAGGAGCGGATGGGGAACATAAAGTGGCCCTGGAAAAAAATCTGGAAGTGGCCTCATGTGGACGGGACCAAATCAAGTGTAGGCAGGGTAAACACAAAAAGTGGCGGGATTAATACAAAGTTGATTATGCCATCAAAAGGCTGAATATTGCTAGACTGCCCATTACATACCACCGTTGTCCCAACATTCCCACTCATAGGACAGAGCCCTAATTCAGGTCTGTCCCGCTGAAACATATTCATGTTTATTTAATAACATATTGCAGAGGAACTGCCAATATAGGAAAACACAGTTGGCAGACTGTCCTGCTCTCTCCTACCTGTTCTTGTTGCTTTCCCTACCTGTGGTTGCTGGTGTCTCTTGATCAGTTGCCACTTGTCTGGATCCTGGAATGCTGGGGGCCCTATTTGGAAAAAAAATAAGTACATGAAATATATAAAACTCCAACAAGCTCCGGGGTTAAATCAAAAGCACCACATTTAATAAATAGGCTTTTCTCCAGCCCCAACATTAAAATGCTAGAATTCACATTTAATAAATAAACAAACCTATTTCCCTCCAATCAGCACCAGCAATAAATTAACAGCATTTACATTTAATAAATATAACCATTTCCCATGACCGTGCCGGCAAATTATTCATATTTAATAAATAGCCCTCTTCCCAAACTCAGCCCCACATTCAATAGCCCCAAACCACCCCACCATTAAATTACAGGTCCTGTCACCTCACCTTAAATCAATAGACTCCACTAATAAATTAAATAGCACCCACCATTAAATAATTTGCTCCAACTTGCAGTCCACCATTAAATTACTAACCTACCTCCCAACCAAATTAAAGTAGAGAACGTCCACAGCTCCAGCAATAAATCAATAGCATTTATGTTTAATAAACCTATTTCCCGCAAAAATCACTGGCATCAAATAAATCAAATTCAATTTAATAAATAGACCTCATTCTTCCCAAACTCACCCCCACATTCAATTAATAGCCCCCAAACCATCCCTTCTTAAATAGTCCCCGCTATTAAATTAAATTGCCCCACCATCACTCCACAAACAAAATAGCACCCATTAATTAGCCACCACCTACCTCACACCCATATTACAATGCCACAAGCCCCCTTTGCCAAAACACTACATTGCCACAAGCCCCCTTTGCCAAAACACTACATTGCCACAAGCCCCCTTTGCCAAAACACTACAATGCCACAAGCCCCCTTTGCCAAAACACTACATTGTCACGAGCCCCCCCTGCAGCCTTCACACACACACATTGTCCTCAGCCCCCCCTGCTGTCTACACATATTGTCCTCAGCCCCCCCTGTTGTCTACACGCACACACCCACATTGTCATCAGCCCCCCCTGATGCCTACACACAGACACATTGTCCTCAGCCCCCCCTGCTGCCTACACACATTGTCCTCAGCCCCCCCCCCCCCCTTGCTGCCTACCCACATGTTCATCAGCCCCCCCCCTGCTGCCTACACATATGGTCATCAGCCCCCCCCCTGCTGCCTACACACATTGTCCTCAGCCCCCCCCCGCTGCCTACAAATATTGTCCTCAGCCCCCCCTGCTGCCTACACACATGTTCATCAGCCCCCCCTGCTACCTACACACATGGTCATCAGCCCCCCCCTGTCACATGGTGCGCGTCCCATGTGATATCCACTTCTTGTCGGATAGGCCACAGGAGGGGAGCGACAGGTCTCAGGAAATAAAAAAATAAAAAAAATCAAAGGAAAAAAAAACAAACAGACAGGCGGCCTCATTAGGTCATCGGCCTACCGGTAAAGTTCCCGGAAAGGCCTATGACCAAACCGTCCCTGAGTGTGTACACTCCAACGATGAGCGATTATCGTTCCAAAGCACATCGTATCCTTTCATTTGATTTTTAAACCAGAGGGTAAATGTATCAAGCTGAGAGATTTCCGGTGGGTTTGAAAAAACAGTAAGATTCTTGCTATCATTTATTTAGTACATTCTACAAAATTATAGCTAGAATCTGATTGGTTGCTATAGGCAACATCTCCACTTTTCAAACCCGCCTGAAAACTCTCAGCTTGATACATTTATCCCCAGACTAAAAATCTCATTCAACTAGGTAATGATGTTGTTCCAATTCTGCAGTGTGTATTCACTCATGACATCATCATCAGTTATATAGCGCCAATAATTCCGCTGCTCTGTACAGAAAACTCATTCATATCAATCCATGCCCCATTAGAGCTTACAGTCTAAATTCTGTAACATACACACACACACACTGACAGAGACAAGGGTCAATTTGATAGCAGCCAATTAACCTACCAGCATGTTTTTGTGTGGGAGGAAACTGAAGCGCTTGGAGGAAACCCACGCAAACATGGGGAGAACATACAAACTCCACACGGATAAGGCGATGCTTGGGAATTGAACTCATGACCCCAGTACTGTGCGGCAGAAGTGCTAACCACTAAGCCACCGTGCTGCCCACAGGCAGTGTTCATAGATCTCTTTGGAGTGTGCAGAGTCATGATCTTTTCAGACAGATGAAGAGCACAGATCTGAAGGCAAATCTTGTAAAACGTGTTTAGTGTGTACACTTGAATCAGCATGCTGATCGGGACTTTTTTTTTTTTTTTTTTTTTGGTTGTTGGTAAAATTGTCAACTATAGCGTTTCGGGAGAAATCGGGAAAAAAATTCTGTAGTATGAAGGAAATGTATTTTTGCAGCTGTCTGAAGAAAGGAACCCATGTTAATCTCATGTTCATTAGACCTTTTCATCTCAGTAGCCGACAGGTCTTTTCAGCCTGAAAGCCCAGGGAGGGGGTAGTTGCATGTATCCTGCTTTGTTGAAAAGATAGACAAACTACATGGATAATGCTAACAGCAAGTTTTAGGAAATCACAGATTTATGTGAATTTTTTAAGTTAAATTGCATTAACTCCACGTCTAGAGAAATATCACATCCTGATATTAAATTATCTAATGTGATACCAGATGTTTCGGTGCCTGGTCGGATCAGGGGGCTGGTTTACCCCCTGACAACATGTGTGTCAGAATCTGTATAAAAGGGAGCTCTGTTTGACCATGTAATGTATCATTTCTACCTGTAACTTCTGGATGATTACCAGTACCACAAACTGGTGTGTTAAAGTCCTTGTCAGGGCTCTTAAACAATAAACCATCACTATTACCTGCTGTGTCCTGTGACCAACAGATAAGAGCTTACACTCTAATCAGTTACCTGGCTGTCCTGTGTTGAACCCAGTGTCTCTGTGGCAACACTCTGCCTGCTACCCAGCAGTCTTGATCCATATTAAGCAGTCAGGAGGTACCAGACAGCCCACAGAAAAGAGGCATTACAGCAGCTATACCAGCTACCCCAGGAGTATGCGGCTCTGAATGCCGCAAAAGAGTCCAGTGGTGGTAGTCAAATTCTCCTACAGCTATTGTGCAGATGACATTTTCAGTCGGCAAGTGTCTGGAGGCAAAGTGACACCAGTAGGAGTGGTCAATAATAGTCGGTTACTGATGGTGGTAAGGAAACCAAGATAAACAGTGCGTTACGTTCCTCCTGTCCCCCTACAGATTGGGTGGTGAATTAAGCCCATCCAGTCACAATATATAAGAAGAAATGGGGCAGCACGGTGGCTTAGTGGTTAGCACTTCTGTTTCACAGCACTGGGGTCATGAGTTCGATTCCCGACCATGGCCTCATCTGTGTGGAGTTTGTATGTTCTCCCCGTGTTTGCATGGGTTTCCTCCGGGTGCTCCGGTTTCCTCCCACACTCCAAAAAAACCATACTGGTAGGTTAATTGGCTGCTCTCAAATTGACCCTAGTCTCTGTGTGTGTGTGTGTGTGTGTGTGTGTGTGTGTATGTATCTTAGGGAATTTAGACTGTAAGCCCCAATGGGGCAGGGACTGATGTGAGTGAGTTCTCTGTACGCCCTGCGGAATTAGTGGCACTATATAAATAAATGAGGATGATGATAATGAAGAAATAGACTAGTTTTCTTCTAGAAGGAGTATTTAAATTGAAAGGCTGACCTTAATTCCTTACTATCAGTTAATTTTGAATTGTGCTTAAGATATACTAAGGCGTATTATGCCAAATCACTTTACCAATGTGTAATTATTGTCATAAAACCTGCTAATTAAATAAATAATCCTGGTTAATTTGTTATAGTGGCTTATCTAATTGGTAAGTGAATCGACCCCCTAAGTGCTCATACTCGGGAGTACTAATCCCATGTCTGTCAAGATTCAGGTGGAGGCACTGGTCCATGTTTCTTAAAGGTACACTATTGCTTGCTAACCTGGGCTACCCGTTTTATCCTGTAGAGCCAATGAAAACTGGATAGATCTAGTAGTAGCTAGTAAGTCAGCTATTATTAGAACAAGTTAGCCTGGATCTATTACTTCAAGTTGTCAGAAGACACCTGAATCAGGCCTGTTTTGATTTTATCTGGCCTGCCTAAAATTAGAAGATGTCATGATAGTTGTCACAGGATTCGCTATTCTAATGGACAAGTGCTTTCCGCATTATGAATATACAATGATGTATGGGTCCTGGCCCTCACAACTGACCCATAGGGGAGTCCAGCGATGGCGGTATGCTGTGGAGGACACAGCTCCCATCTTTATGGCCATTTATAAATAGTAATTTGGAGAACGGCTGTTTTTAAATGACCCATAGGTGATTAAAATATAATTGCTATCAGTTACACTTATTATATATTCTCCCACGGGCAAAATTCCTGTGTTGTGGTTTGTAAATTGATTTGAGATTCCCCAAGCTAGCCAAAATCCATTCAGTGCTGATTATTTTTACACATCTCTATCTATCGAAGCACTGCTATTATCAGTTGTACATTTATCATTTGTGATGAAATATACATGCAATATAATATTGTGCAGGTATAGCAAGCAATTAAGATTCATGATAATAAATTTTATTTTTACAAGATACCGAGCTTTGCTTCAAGTTACTGCAGACCCGAGCACTAAAATTCACAAGATATCTCAAAGTGGATATAATTATATTTTTTGAAGTAAGATGTGGGATGATTTTCATAGGGTGTCATGCAGGATGAATGTTTGGTACCAGTATACAAAAATGACAAAAGGTAATTTAAAATCAGGTATTTTGAGCAATTTCTTATGAAGTGACATGATATCTTTCAGATCACAAGTTCGCTCATGGGTGAGATTTAAGGATAGTTCCAGCTAAATACGTCATTGGCTGTCATTCTTCCTCCTTTCCTCTGCTGAACTGTGGGAGTCCTATGGCAGAAACTGTAGTATTCTGGAGATCTCACCACCACAGGCTCTCCTAAGACATATATCTCTCTAACCACAATGAGAAGATGGAGTACTGTGATAGTTTCTAAAAGACGCACTGATTGGATGGAGTTGCAGATCTACTAGTTGGGAGAAAAAATGTCAGACAAAAAATAATTTTGTAGCTGGTGACATATGTACAGATTTTGATGTTTCAGAACCAAAATTTGGTGATCATAAAACTGTCACATCTTATATTCAGATAAAACTACTGTTATATACATATTACTTGATTTTAGTCTGGACTAGACTCGAATATAAAATAGTTTTTACTAAATCAAGCAATTATGAAATGTGCTTAGATCCAATAATTTCAATACGATATACAAACACACATTTGCACCCCATTTGCTACTGCACCATACTTGATTATTTCTTGCACACAAGAAAGCAATAGTTAATATACAACAAATATGTTCAGAACAAATGAATAAATCTGAATGTGCCATCTTAGGGCTTTTACAAAAAGATGAGTTTGATAATGGTGTTTTTTGGCTTTAGTTTAAAAATGGGCTTAGGTTAGTTTTAAATCTAGATATCAGGGTAAGGGTAAAAATAAATTATACCATGCCTGTCAATCATGCACAAGTGTTTTATGCAATCCATGTTTTATGTGACACTCTTTACCAGTTTACAATGTTGGGACGGTACATATATGCTACTTTTTACATATATGAAAGACACATTACAGGTTTATATATTTCCTCAAGATAGGGCTACTCTGTCCAAAATCCCTTCAAGTGTTTCTATGCTCTCCCTGTGTAAGACCAAAATCAATGAGTATGACGGTGTACCTAATGAATGTAATGCAGCTGTGAGTACTTTGTGTGATGTAGTCGGCTCCACCTGACATTCCTGCATTTAGAGTAGAGGCCCAGCCTCTAGGGTTTAATTCTGGTTTTCCTCCACATGTTCTATTCGGGCTTGAAACACTTGCTTGACCAGCTATAAGTTTTCCCAAGGACACATTTAATCCTGTATGTGCTAACATCATCATCATCATCATCATTTATTTATATAGCGCCACTGATTCCGCAGCGCTGTACAGAGAACTCGCTCACATCAGTCCCTGCCCCATTGGAGCTTACAGTCTAAATTCCCTAACATACACACAGACAGAGAGAGAGGGACAGACTAGGGACATTTTTAATAGCAGCCAATTAACCTTCTCCTGTCCAATCTCCACTGTGTCATATAGCACTGTTTTGGAGAACCTTTAATTAAGGTTTATTCAATTTAATGGTACAAACACACTTTATCAATACCTCAAAAATTATATACATAGACACAAAAATGTAATTAGTGAATATTTTAAAACAATAGACAGATAGGTCAAATAACCTGAACCAGAGACTTGCATGCACAATTTAAATTGCCCAATACAATATTGGGTTCATATTTGACCACTACAATACCCAATGACTAAAATCACAGGACTCACTTGTATATTTTAGATCTGTCACTTCTTATAAGTATGTTTTGGATGGAGACAATCCTAGAAGAGAGATCTAGGTTTCCTTAAATAAGTTGCTACAGAGTCCAGTGATTTTGAATTATGTCCCTGCACCAGGGCCATTTGTAATAGGAGCCTAGCCTATATCTCTCTCCCTTTGACTTTGTATAATTATACACAGCTTTCTGATATCATATCATGGGGCCTGATTCATTAAGAATGTTAAATGAAGAGGTATCTTATTTCAGTTTCCTGGACAAAACCATGTTACAATGCAAGGGGTGCAAACTAGTTTTCTGTTTTGCACATAAGTTAAATATTGACAGTTTTTTCATGTAGCACACAAATACTTGATAGCTTATTTGTACACTGAAATGTAAAGTTGATATTTGTGTGCTACATGAAAAAACAGTCAGTATTTAACTTATTTGCAAAACAGAAAACTAATTTGCACCCCTTGCATTGTAACATGGTTTTGTCCAGGAGACTGAAATAAGATACCTCTTCATTTAAGATCCTTAATGAAAAAGGCCCATAGTTACCAACTGACTCAAAGTCCCATGTATTAAAATGTATGACTGGAAATATTTATCCATTTCAGAGTAATAGCTGACCTAGCAGGCACATAACACCACGAGCAGCAGGGTAGCAAATACATAACTGGCATTGAGGGAATGGCACTGGGAGATTAATAAACTGAGGATGTCAAGGAAACCAAGTACACAGTCTAAACATGTTGGGATACAGCGGAACTCCTTATTCTAGCACTGTTTCTGTACCAGCTTCTGTCCACAGTCCTGGCAGTCTATCCATCTACTTCACCAGATCATATATATTCAGTGATAGTCTGTAAGATGCAATTTTAAAAGAAATCATTACATATTACAAGATATGTGCCTAGAATTTACTTTCATATAATACTGTTCAGCCAAAAATCTGAACGTGAGAGGTGACTCACAATGGCTCACGTCGCTGCAGTTCTCAGTCTGTCCATTGCACACACCTCTATGGAAGCTCTTCCATCAAGCATTATTGAAGCTCTATGGATGCAGCCTGTGGTGCAATTCAGCAGCTGGCTTAATACTTATAGGCTATACAAGGGTGCTGGGGACATATATTAGTAGGCTTTGTCCAGAAAGTGGTCAACCCCATTAAAGACAGACAAACTCTCAAACAGATACAACGAGGAGGGTAAATTGCTTTGTGTAAAGCCTACAACAGCAGCCTCATTCCGGGTGATGGCTGTCTGATATTTCTGGATGCCTCCTACCTATTACCATCTGGTACGAATCTCTTTATTATTACAGAGATCGTGTATCATGTTATTTGGTTTTTAGGAATTTTGCTATGTGAGTGTAATAATAAAAATATATATATATATATATATATATATATATATATATATATATATATATGCACCATATGTTTTTTTACATAAATGGCATTACACCATTTATTTTTTTCTCTCTGGTCTATTACATGTGGAATAAAAATGGCAGTATGACCTGCTCTTTGGGAAATACATTTTTTCAACTTTTTGGTGATTTGGAGCACTAAGTTCCCGTGGGGAAGAAGGTATCTGGAAGTAAAAGTGTTCTTTGAAGGATAATTGAGTGAAGGACAGTGTGCAGTGGTGCCATCAGAATTTATATAGGATGAGCCCTATTACGTTATTATGTTATATCTTCTGAGTACAATCAAATGTGGATAAGACGGAGTGGAAAGATTTTCAACATTGCATTTTTGTGATACTCCAGGACTGTTTGCACCATTGTAGAACTATTTGTATTGTAGCATAAATGTCGTTGTTCGATTTAACACTCTGTGATGATGTTTTTATTTTAGGAAGTGCATATGTTTCACCTCTCATTTATATTTTATTTCTTAAACACTTGGATCAAATTACAAAGCTACATTACCGGGTTTTAGGTATGACATACTTGCCAACTCTCCCGCATTGTCCGGGAGACTCCCGCATTTTGCGAGAGTCTCCCGGACGAGTGTGGCAATCTCCCTGATAGGAAGGGGGAAAAATTTAGTTTAAACGCCGCGATTCACCCGGAATCGCGGCGTTTAGCCCCGCCCCCACTGTAAAATGACGCGATTTGCGTCATTCCGTCACGGGGGCGGGGCCAAAATGACGCGATTTCGCAGCCCCGCCCCCTGCACGCCCACGTCCCAGCCGGCATCTCCCGGAAGAAAAAAAAAAAATGTTGGCAAGTATGAGGTATGAGGAAATTCACTTTAATTATAAAAGTTGGAGCCCAGCATTGCTTGGCACAGTATAGGAAACATAATGCATCCCTCAGCTTCTCAGTAAGATAATATATACCTATTTTATGTAAGAAATAGGGATGTGCACCGGCGACTTTTGAGGTCTCGTGTTTTGTGTTTTGGATCCGGATTTTCGTTATTTTTGGGGTTCGGATTTGTCTCGCAAAACACTTGACGAAAGGTCTCGGTTCGGATTTAAGGTTTTGGATTCGGATTTTTTTTGAAAAAAACATAAAAAGTTTAAAAATCAAGTTTTTGGGCTTATTTTCACTCCTAGGCTATTATTAACCTCAATAACATTCAATAACAAGCATTTCCACTAATTTACAGTGTATTCTGAACACCTCACAATATAGTTATTAGTCCAAAACGTTGCAACAAGGTATCTTTCTGGACTGCGTAGAGGAGTGGGTCACCACAATATATATTAAAAACCCTGAACTTTTATGATTCGCACCAATAAATGTACCTGGACTGCGTAGAGGAGTGGGTCACCACAATATATATTAAAAACCCTGAACTTTTATGAATCGCACCAATAAATGTACCTGGACTGCGTAGAGGAGTGGGTCACCACAATATATTAAAAACCCTGAACTTTTATGAATCGCACCAATAAATGTACCTGGACTGCGTAGAGGAGTGGGTCACCACAATATATATAATAAGAAAACCATCAACTTGTTTGATTCGCACCAATAAATGTACCTGGACTGCGTAGAGGAGTGGGTCACCACAATATATTAAAAACCCTGAACTTTTATGAATCGCACCAATAAATGTACCTGGACTGCCTAGAGGAGTGGGTCACCACAATATATATAATAAGAAAACCATCAACTTGTTTGATTCGCACCAATAAATGTACCTGGACTGCGTAGAGGAGTGGGTCACCACAATATATTAAAAACCCTGAACTTTTATGAATCGCACCAATAAATGTACCTGGACTGCGTAGAGGAGTGGGTCACCACAATATATATAATAAGAAAACCATCAACTTGTTTGATTCGCACCAATAAATGTACCTGGACTGCGTAGAGGAGTGGGTCACCACAATATATTAAAAACCCTGAACTTTTATGAATCGCACCAATAAATGTACCTGGACTGCGTAGAGGAGTGGGTCACCACAATATATATAATAAGAAAACCATCAACTTGTTTGATTCGCACCAATAAATGTACCTGGACTGCGTAGAGGAGTGGGTCACCACAATATATTAAAAACCCTGAACTTTTATGAATCGCACCAATAAATGTACCTGGACTGCCTAGAGGAGTGGGTCACCACAATATATATAATAAGAAAACCATCAACTTGTTTGATTCGCACCAATAAATGTACCTGGACTGCGTAGAGGAGTGGGTCACCACAATATATTAAAAACCCTGAACTTTTATGAATCGCACCAATAAATGTACCTGGACTGCCTAGAGGAGTGGGCACTGGGCACCACAATAAAATATATAAAAAACGTTCAACAGGTCTGCATTACACTACACATACGGCTGCTCCTCCATCCTCTCCATCATATACATGTTGGAGTTTTAGCGTGTGACAACCTCTTGTTTTTGATAATGTCAGTGCATTTTGAATATTTTTCAATTTGCCCCACACCACTGAATGTACTTTATCTATGATACGCATCTATCTATCTTGACTGCGTAGTGTGGTGGCCCCGGTACACAATTTGGTACCGAGGCCACAATATAATTAAAAAACCCTCCACGTGTCAGAATTCCACCAAACAAGTATCTGGACTGCGTAGTGGGGTGGCCCCGGTACCCAATTTGATACCGGGGCCACAATAAAATAAATACACCCTCCACGTGTCAGAATTCCACCAAACAAGTATCTGGACTGCGTAGTGGGGTGGCCCCGGTACCCAATTTGATACCGGGGCCACAATACCTCCTCCAAACATGGTACAGACAATTCGTCATTGAGATCCCATCAAGTATGTTAAAGACAGACAGGGTCCAAGTGTTATTGGTTGACTTTGTAAACCAAAAAACTGTCCCTGTTGCACATAGTCGTGCAATGAAGACTGACTTTTTCATTTAAAGGCACCATCTTTCAAGTGTAGTGTTTGTAAGTCTAAGTCATATTATACTTTTGGTAAAATTGGTTTATTTTGTTCCTCTTTATGGTAACTACTAATAGAATTAAAGTATTAAATAGAAGCGGCAGTTCCTCTTTATGGTAATTAGTAATAGAATTAAAGTATTAAATAGAATTAAAGTATGAAATAGAATTAAAGTATTAAATAGAATTAAAGTATGAAATAGAATTAAAGTATTAAATAGAATTAAAGTATTAAATAGAGTGGTATAGAGTTGTAGTGTGGTATAGATAGAGTGGTCCCCACAATATAATAATAAAACCCTCAACTGGTCTGAATTCCACCAAACAAGTATCTGGACTGCGTAGTGTGGTGGCCCCGGTACACAATTTGGTCCCGAGGCCACAATATAATTAAAAAATTGGGCATCAACTGTCACCGTTGTTTAATATCTGATACACCTAAATATGGACTGCACAGTGGAGTGGCCCCGGTAGTAAATTTGGTACCGGGGACACAATACCTCCATCAACCCTCTAAATCCCACTCCACTGATGGCGGACACCGGGCGCACGTCTAACACCAACATTGCAGTTACAGCCGCAGTTATACGCTTTGCAATAGGGTGACTACTATCGTATTTTGTGGTCATGGCAAACGACTGTTGGACGGTCAATTGTTTTGTGAAAGACTTAGCGGTCTTACGACTTCCCCTCTGGGAAGATGACCGACTAACAGCAGCAACAGCAGCAGTGGCAGTAGTAGGCGTACCGCTGCAGGATTCCTCGGATGAATCCCGTATTGAGGAGGACTCAGTCTGGCTGCTGACTTGGGCTGCAGGACTGAATCTGATGGAGATTGTGGAGGAAGTTGACGAGGAGGGTGTTGCTGGTGTGTATCCAACTGGACCACGGGATTTAGGTGTCCCTGTACCGATGAGGGTCCTAGCCCCAGTTCCTGAACTAACCACTGAACTATGAAGGTTATTCAGGTGACGTATAAGGGAGGATGTTCCTAGGTGGGCAAGATCCTTACCCCTGCTTATTTGAGCTTTACATAAGCTACATATGGCCATACATTGGTTGTCTGGATTTGGATAAAAATAACTCCAGACCGAAGAGGTGCATTTTTTGGTCTTCTGACCAGGCATGACGATGGGCTTTTTCATCCCATGGACATCAGCTGTTTCCCCCCCTGGTGCCTCATTTACAATAACCACATCACCATCCTCATCATCAAGTTCCTCCACAGCGCCAGCTACATCATCAATAGCCTCCTCCCGAGCCACCTCTTCCCGTACAGTGATGGGAAGGTCAGGCTTGACAACCACCAACATCCTTGGACTCGCCTTGTGGATTTGTGATAATTTCTCTTTAGAAGGCAGAGTTGTTTGCTGTTTTGTTGCTGACAGCATAACTCTCTTCAATTTTTTGTAGGGGGGGGGGAGGAGGAGGAGGGCTAAGATCCGTGGGTGAAGCTGAACCACTAGTCATGAACACGGGCCAGGGCCTAAGCCGTTCCTTGCCACTCCGTGTCGTAAATGGCATATTGGCAACTTTACGTTTCTCCTCAGATGATTTTAAGTTTCTCTTTTTGCTACTTTTTCTTAACTTGGGCTTTTTGGATTTTACATGCCCGGTACTACGAGATTGGGCATCGGGCTTGGAAGACGACGTTGATGGCATTTCATCGTCTATGTCATGACTAGTGGCAGCAGCTTCAGCATTAGGAGGAAGTGGGTCTTGATCTTTCCCTACTTTATCCTCCAAATTTTTGGTCTCCATTATATGTAGCACAAGATACTGCAGAATGTGTGAACTTGGTAATATTGCAGTACCAATGGACTTAAACTGCTGGATTGGTTTTGCAAATTTGGTTATAATTATTATATATTTATTTTTTTTTAAATTTTTTATTTTTTTTTACTTTTTTTTTATTTTTAAAAAACTTGGGAATAGTGGGGAAATAACTATGCCCTTAGAAGCACAGAGCACAGGACACAGCACCACTGGACTGAACAGGACACGGCACAGGACCCAGCAGCACTACGGAACTCAGCAGGACAGAGCACAGGACACAGCACCACTGGACTGATACTGCAGAATGTGTGAACTTTGTAATATTGCAGTACCAATGGACTTATACTGCTGGATTGGTTTTGCAAATTTGGTTATAATTATTATATTTATTTATTTTTTTTTAAATTTTTTATTTTTTTTTTACTTTTTTTTTATTTTTTAAAAACTTGGGAATAATGGGGAAATAACTATGCCCTTAGAAGCACAGAGCACAGGACACAGCACCACTGGACTGAACAGGACACGGCACAGGACCCAGCAGCACTACGGACCTCAGCAGGACAGAGCACAGGACACAGCACCACTGGACTGATACTGCAGAATGTGTGAACTTTGTAATATTGCAGTACCAATGGACTTATACTGCTGTATTGGTTTTGCAAATTTGGTTATAATTATTATATATATATTTTTTTTTTTTTATTTTTTTTTTTTTTTTACTTTTTTTTTATTTTTTAAAAACTTGGGAATAATGGGGAAATAACTATGCCCTTAGAAGCACAGAGCACAGGACACAGCACCACTGGACTGAACAGGACACGGCACAGGACCCAGCAGCACTACGGAACTCAGCAGGACAGAGCACAGGACACAGCACCACTGGACTGATACTGCAGAATGTGTAAACTTTGTAATATTGCAGTACCACTGGACTTTTACTGCTGAATGTGTGAACTTGGTAATATTGCAGTACCAATGGGCTTATACTGCAGGATTGGTTGTGCAAATTTTGTGGTAATTAAAAAAAATTAAAGTAGTTTTTGGTATTTTTTAAAAAAACTTTTTTTTATTTTTTTAAACACAGGGGAATATTGGGGAAATAACTATGCCCTTAGAAGCACAGAGCACAGGACACAGCACCACTGGACTGAACAGGACACAGCACAGGACCCAGCAGCACCACTGACCTCAGAAGGACAGAGCACAGCACACAGCACCACTGGACTGATACTGCAGAACACAGCACAGCACAGCACAGCACAGCACAGAACTAAACAGCACAGCACAGAACTAAACAGCACAGCACGAGATCTACCAGGACAGAGGACCACCTAACACACCCTCCCTCTACCCTGATCAATGCCCGAGTGAAGATGGCGGCGACTAGCGGGGAATTTATAGGATCCGAGTATCGCGAGATCTGACAACGGGATTATGAGTCAGAGCCTCAGTTTCACATTTGAATTTGGCGCCAATACCCGGATCTGTCTCGGATCCGACTCGGATCCGCAACGTTCGGGTGGGCTCGGATTTCATAAATCCGAGTGCGCTCATCCCTAGTAAGAAATAAACAATGCTAAGTCAGAGAGACCTAGGCATACAGATTGGTATTTGTATTCCAGGTTGCTTGTTGCTGCCTAGTATCATAATCTTCACTTTTACGTGTATCCATTTTGCAATTGCTATTTTGTTGTACCTAAAGGGAAAATGTTTACTATTACAATGCAAAATGCAAAATAGAACTGCCTATAGTGAGCTTTACTTGAGGAAAATGATTCTGCCAAAGAAAAGAATGATGCAGGGTAGTGCTGCTTTAGTATGCTCTATGGAAGGACTGTCAAGAAGTGTGTGTAGGTTATAGGGGCTTTGAGTGTTACACGCCTAACGGATTATGTCAAGGTGGTCATGTAGGTGTTTATTACATTAGCTAAGAATTTGGAGTAAATTGCAGGTAAAATATAAACTCCTGCCATTGTCCCTGTGTACGGTCCTGCGAACAACCTATATATAAAGGTTAATAATATTATTAATAATAATAATAATAATAATAATAATAAAGTAGACTGACCTATGGGCATTCCATTGTATGCCAAAATATGTAGGTGTGACAATTGCAGTGCTATATATTCTAATATGGTACCCACTTACATTAATACGAGCAACAATGTAGATCCCAAACAGAGTGGCACGAGATTGTGGTAAGTGGGGCTACGCCTGTTAATAACAGTTAGTAAAACGAGCGGGTTCCGATATAAGCACATTTAGACACTCATGTCATAAGTGGATATAGGTTTGGTGTAGGGAGCAACTCTTGTTTGGATGCTGTGTTACACACTGAGGATGGTATACATACATTGGTACGGAACTTTTTCTCATATCACGCTGATTAAGTTACTGTTCCTTGCGGTTCAAACAATTCCAACATTTTTGACTTCTGAAAAGGTTTTAACTGTTTGTAGATCTGTATATTAGATATTTTCAAAAGTGTTTTTTTCCCAATGGTAATTCTTTAGGATGTTTGTTTTATTAATAAACACATTTGTATTAATGAGCTGCTTCTTGGAAATGACATTTCTGCCATAGATATGGTTTTGTTTATTGAAAGGGATTAACAATTTTTGCTAGCACTTATCATAATTCCTTTCTTTACAGCTGCAATCACCAATACACCTATTAATTAGTAGCAACTTAGCACCGCATTTTTTCAATTTTTGTGATAAAAATGTAACTACAAAATTGTGGCCATTCTCATATGCAAATGACATGATGGTTGAATAGAATCAGGGGCACTCACGCAAATATAGGAGCAGACAGCATTTGCACAGACCTTTCTTGGTATATTTATCAAGCAGTTGTTTGCTGTAATTTTATTTAAAAGCCATTTTTATTAAAGGCAAAAATGGGCTTTACCTTTAATAAAATTGATGTATTCAAAAATTACAGCAAACGTCCAATTGATAAATATACCACTTAATGTGTAACAAACTATTAGATAGATAGATATTTTTTTCTGCTGTTTTGGGACAAAACCACCCTCCTCCAGTCTGTATTCCATAAGACATGTTTGTTATTGTTGTATTCTTTATTCTGTTTATATGTACAGATTATTTTAAAAGTACTGCACAATATTTACCTACCAGTGCCTCCTACAACTTAGCGGAATGCTGAATGAAAACAAATACTAAATTCCATTCCGTTTATTTCCTTTTCCAAATCTTCAAAGGCTTCTTTAAGCATAGCTTGTTTGTAATTTAAGACGTCTTCTCCTGAAAGGGCCGCAGAGTGCACAGTAATGCATTGCAGACCCCCTACCAGAGGAAGGCATTTGTTTGCATATGGTTTAAACTACAGGTAAGTTGCAAGCTACAATCCCACTCACACATGTGCTTGGTTTTTCAAAGGAATATCTTGTCATTTATCAACCTCTCACGAACACTTTTTTTCAGTTAACCATTTGTTTTCTGATTACAGTCACCACATTAGATTAAGCAAAATAAAAACAGTTTTAAAATATAAATGGCATTAACCTAGTATATAACTGTAATAGAAAGTGCTGTATTATTATGGCTAAAGCTTGCTGTAACTGAAACAATCATTTTAGGCTAAAAAAAAAAAAGGAAAATAAAAAAAAACCAAAACAAATGAACATACAATTAATACCCAACTACACCCACGCTGCAGGGACATGTGCCCATTTGGCCTTTATTGTAAATGTAGACCCAGCTCTGACCAGTTATACGAGCAACCTGAAATGGGCAGGAATGAAATAGGCAAGAAAAATGATTTCCAGGAGCATAGTTAGATTATTATAAACACACCTGTCAATAAGGCTGCAGATATTCAGAAAATAATGATTTAAATATTGGGGAAATTACCAGCATATTTCTATGGACTCTGAGAAGTTAATTGTAGTACACAATTTATGACTAAATATAATTGGGGTTTGCTTTGCAAAAGGAACGATGAGGCTCTGGATATTACTGCACTTGCAATAGCTGTTTTGCTGGCCCAGGACTATACTCTAATGGACTTCTTTTGATGCCCTGTGTTGCTGTATATTGCACCAGACATAACATTTAGTCCACCCAGCCACATTTGCTGTCTGCTACACCCATGATCAGATTAAACCATCCCCTGATAACTCTAAGCTACACCCCTTTCCAACAAATCTACTCCCTTTTCCGATAGGCCATGTCTTTTACACTCTGGAAATCAGGACTGTTGACACATTGTACTGTTTAGTTGGTCAATTCTGAAATATAGGGACATTTCCAGGCACAGACACATCCAGGTACAAATAATTAAAATCTAGGACTACCAAAAATGTACAGAACTGTCTTATAAAACTTTCCTCTACCCTGATCCCCCAGCTAAGACCTGGAAGACTTGTAAAGAGCACTTTTCAATGTATTTCACTCTCCTGTCTCTTATACCTGTATGGAACAACCCCAACTTTCCTCCAGGCTTGTCTCGCTCCTTTTCCGTGTCCTTGAATAACTCAGGTGTTTGGTTCACTGAAGATTTCATGGACCAAGGGATTCTTCTCTCCAATGAAGATCTTTGTTCCAAACATTCGGATCTCCTCTCAATATTTCTTGCATATTTACAACTCAGACATTTCATACAATCTCTTTTGTCAGGCAAACCCCTCCAACCAACCTCCCCAATTAAGAAAATATGTCTCTCTTCACCTCTCAGGAGAGGTATGATCTCCTCACTCTATAATATTCTCCTTGACAGCATGATGGCTTATGGGAACAGGCATGAGAGGGAGTGGGAGAGGGACCTGAAGCCTTTGGAGAAGGAGGAGGAGAAGAATTACTGGGAAATAATCAATGCAAGGGTGGTCTCTAGCTCAATCTCAACTATGATCAAAGAGAATGCTTACAAAATCTACTTCAGATGATACCTCACTCCAGACAAACTAGGTAACATATACCCTACTACCTCCACTGGGTGCTGGCTGCCCTGTGTGAAAACAGGAACGTTCATACACAACTGGTGCTGCTGCCCAAAAACATCCTCCTTCTGGGACAAGGTCAGGACTCTCCTTTCATTGCTCCTCCCATGCCCTGTCTAGAAAGATCCATGGCCTTTATCCTCTGCTACCCTCTCCAAAATTCAAACATCCACTAAGCAAAGTTGGCTTCTCATATATTTGCCACTCACTAATGCCTAATTGCCAAATCTTGGAAACGAGATAAACCTTCCCTCGTCTCCTTGGTTTATTGCTCGTATGGAAAATATTCCTTACAACCTTCAAGATAAAGAAGATAAATTCCACCAGATCTGTGGCCCTTGGCTATATGTGTATTCTCATCCACCCTCCAGACTTTCGAACAACATCCCCATAATCTCTCATCATCCAGCCATACATTGAGTTATGCCCCTCTCCCTAAAACTAACCCTACAATTTTTGATAAGCGATCCTCTCTATGCCTGATGACCGCCTCTATCTTAACCCCTCACCGTTTTTTCCCTCTTTCTTTTTTCCTTATTAATATAAAAATGTGCATCATTATATGTCATTGTATGTCTCAGTTTGCACCATTGTAAAACTGCTATATTTATCCTGATTTTCAATGTAATTACTACTCACATTCTTCTATTTGGTTTTTTTCACTGATTTATGTAATTCATGCTTTAAAAAACAACATAGGACTGTCCCTGGAAATGAGGAAACTTTGAAAGTCTGTTATGTTGTGTATTTGTAAGTACAATATTGCATCTGTCTCCCTGATAGAGATGAGCACATCTGCAGCAGTCCCATTCATAGGGGGATTAGGTAAACTGGTCACATTTTTCAGAAGTCTGCTCAAGAATAAACAAACCAAAATATAACATTATCTGAAACGAAAACTTCACACACCATCAATCTTCAACTTATTCCTCCAAACTAAACATAAATCTTTATAAAGACTGAATTCTGTCCATCAATGAAAAAATATCCAAATTCTTCCCTTTTCTTTTCAACAAAATCCTTCTAAATAGTTTCTCTCCCAACACAGATATACCGTAATAAATATATAGCGTAGTAAGATAAATTCTAATAATGGTTATTATATGAAACTGCATGCAATGCTTTTATTCATGCCGACCATGAGCTTATGTGAATAATGTGCCACAGCAAATTATGAATGGAGTGTGAGAAGTACTTCCAATCGACTCACAGGATCCATGCTTTCCGATCAAACAATTATTGCTTTCAATAATATGGTGACACAGTGGTTAGCATTGCTTCCTCACTTCACTGGGATAATGAGTTAGATTCTGGCCGGGGTCCTATCTGTGTTGAGTCTGTATGATCTCCCTGTGTTTGCATGCTTCGGGTGCTCTGGTTTCCTTCCACAGTCTAAAAACATACTGGTAGGTTACGTGCCTTCTGACAAAATGTAATCAAGGCTGCGTGTGTGCTAGGGACTTTAGGTTGTAAGTGCATATAGTGTTATAAATAGGCAGCAAGGCTAGCATGATCTGAATAAGGGGAGAAGGTTCTCCCTGTACCCAAATAATGTGAGGGCAGTCACTGCAACTAGGCAGTCGGCTGCTCTGGAGGAAAGGAGCCCTGACAGTAAGATGTAGATGGAACCCTGTGGTTTGGAATTGTAACCTCAAGTGAGGCAGAGTCCCTGGATATTGGGAAGACATTTGAAAGTGCAGTGTGGCCAGTAGCAGCAGTGAGGCTGGAGTAAGAGGGTCCCTGTGAGGGATGGGGTGCACTGGGCAAGGAGAATCCCTAAATAGTGGGAAGTTAGTTAATTCTTGTTGAAACATAAGCTTAAACCTCCAGAGCTGCGAATGTAGCTGTGAAATGGTTCATATTGGACTTGAGTAATAGATGTGCAGGAGGAGTAGAGGAACAGTACAAAGTTGAACATCTGCTAAAGTTATGTGCTGGAGGCGTCTGGAACAAGCTATATTTGTAACTGCTATGATCTGCGCTGGAGGAGTCTGACATTTGTGTTCTGTTCTTGAAACCATTATGATATGTGCCGGAGAAGTGTTATTTTACTATTGGATGGTCTGACGCCCAACAGTTCATTGACATTTGCACTGCACACCACTAGTGTCCACTCCATGTTAATTGTGCTTAAACACCTGAATATTCAGGGAACCCTTTGGCTGTGGACACCACATCCGCTCCATACCCGGAGCAGAAGAGGAGGACACAGCGAGTGGGGTATCACATGACATCATGACATCCCAAGCAAGTGACTGCATATAAATAAACAATAATAAATAAAAAAGTAAAAGGCCTCTTGAACTCAGAAAATAAAAGCAATAGTGACGTTTCACCATTAACTGATTTAGGGGTCTATTTATCAATAAGTGTAAAGCCTAAATTCTGTAAGTGTAAACACAGCTGTTTTAATTAGGAAAAGGGTATTATTTATTAAAGAGCTAACACCAGAGAAAACACTGATTTCTTTGGTTCTAAACTGTTTTTTGCAGAGTAAAGTCACTCCATGCAGCTCTATGGGAATGTCCAAAAGTGGGTAATACAAAACAGCAAATTGATTGAGTAGGTCAGGCCTTGTGGGAGGTTGTGGGACTTACAGAATTACACAGACACATAAGCTGTTTTGCAAATGAGTTGTTTTATTAAGACATCTAGTTGTACAATACTTCTGTTTTGATGCTGTTGTATATTGCTTCCCTACCGGAGCACTATTTCCTGACATGCTGCTGATGAAAAGTGCATGTGCAGTATAATAAACACTTGGTGCATGCACTGACTTTCTGACATGTAAGATACAGAGAAGTAGAAAATAACAAGTAAGAGAAGCTTTGTTAAGCCATAGGTTACAGAGATTTTGGCGGAGAAATGTCTCATCACATAAGGGGGTTTTCGATGACACTGTCCCGGGGGTAATCATTACTGCAGTAAGTGGCGGTCAAGAATGATATGTAATTTCCAGGACAATATTGATGCAAAAGTCGCAAGCGTCTTGAATTTATATCTTCTATATATAGCCCTCCTTCGTTTTTTCATGTGCCCTTAGAGAAGAGAGAGCATGTAGGGAGGTTGTTAGCTGCAGTGCTCTGCTCATAAAATAGCATTCAGGGTACAAGAGGGACAGAGAAAACAATAGTATAGTTGTGATTATTGTAAAGCGGTTCTGTAGAGATCAGTCAACTAGAATAGTTTGCTGATCAATTGGTTTTAATTTCAATCTGTCAGAGAGTTTAGATGGAGTAGTGGCTACTGGTTGTTAATAATGCATTTATAATAGTACTAGTATATAGACTATATATAACTCTATATATAGGTATAGAGTTAGATATCATTCAAAGTAAGTAGTATATATAGTGGAGAAAAACAGTGTGCTTTTGCTGTATTAGCACAATAATCCAAAAAACAAATCAATTTATTTCTTTTAAAATTTAAAGTTTTTCTACTGAAAGTAATCTTGTGTGGGTCAGTGACATCTATATTCATTTTGAAAAAAACTGGGTGTTTGCTTGTGAGTGTCACTGCAGTAGAACCCCCCCAAAAAACTATATTCTAAACGATTTTCTATTTTTAAAACTTGTGAATTTGTAGAGGGTCATTCAGTGACATCTTTATTAATAAAAGGGTATTTGCATGTGAGTGTCAATGCAGCTGCACACCTCAGAAAAAGCTATATATTCTAATCTTTTCTATTTTTCAATACTTGTCAATTTTTAAAGGCTAATTCAGTGACATCTTGTCATGGGCACTAGGAGTTTTGACCCAGAATTTAACAGATGTAGCTTTACTCACCAGAGGCGCGGAGTCTAACACAGTGGCTGGTCTTCTCCAGGAACTCCCGCAAGGAAGTATGGGTTTTAGTGGCTTCCACTGTGCAGGTCGCGGCCCTCTGGGGAGTATGGTAAATATGCGGGTACAGCTATACACAATGAGAACACGGATCTCCTTCAGCTGATAGGAGAAGGAATGCCAGAAGATAGATAGTCTCTGAGTATTAGAAACAGTAATGACACAGCGAGTATGATGACCAGTAGTAACTGGAAACAAGAAGTCCGGAAGAGCTAGCATGCAGGTAAACTTGAAACAGACAGATGCTTGACAACTGAAGGAAAGTCTATACGAGCAGCCAATAATACAGTGTAGTAGAGAAGTCAGCGACTAGCAGCTATCACTACAGATGCACAGTAGAAACTTTGTCCCGATAATAGATAACATACAATGTAGCTTGGAGTGGGCCGCGGCTGACAGGTATTACCACTTGCGTGGAGTAGAGACTTATCCAGGAGCAGGTAAAATACAAGGTAGCGTGGAGCGGTCTGCGGCTGACAGGTATTATCACTGACGTAGAGAAGAGACTTGTCCAGGTGCAGGTAAGATATGAGGTAGCATGGAGCGGTCTGCAGCTGACAGGTATTACCACTGACGTGGAGTAGAGACTTGTCCAGGAGCAGGTAGAATACATGGTAGCGTGGAGCGGTCTTTGGCTGACAGGTATTACCACTGGTGTGGAGTAAAGACTTGTCCAGGTGCAGGTAAGATACGAGGTAGCATGGAGCGGTCTGCAGCTGACAGGTATTACCACTGACGTGGAGTAGAGACGTGTCCAGGTGCAGGTAAGATATGAGGTAGCATGGAGCGGTCTGCGGCTGACAGGTATTACCACTGGCGTGGAGTAGAGACTTGTCCAGGTGCAGGTAAGAGACGAGGTAGCATGGAGCGGTCTGCAGCTGACAGGTATTACCACTGGCGTGGAGTAGAGACTTGTCCAGGAGCAGGTAAGGAATCTTTCAGAGACATTGGAATGTTCTGTTACTGGATAATGATCTTAAACAGATTTTGGATAATAGAATATCTATGACTTGGAAAAGGTCTAGGAATTTAAAGGACCGATTAGTCCATAGTCCTTTTTTTTCTAAAAAAAGGGTCATTAAGAAAACCACAGGATATTTTAAATGTGGCACGTGTAAGGCATGTGAATATTCTATTCAAACTAAGGAGTACACTGATCGGTATTCTAAAATCTGGTGTATCACAGAATTTCTGAATTGTAATTCCATTGGGGTGATTTATTGTAGGCCGTTTAAAAAACGCCTTTTAGAACATGTAAGTAACATTAAAAATGCCTCTCGTGATAGAGATAAATTTAAACCGTTAACCACTGTTGCAAAACATTTCTTATTATATCATGAGGGTAACCCCAAGTCTTTACAGGCCTTTGCCATGGAAAAGGTTTCCTTGGGGATTCGTGGAGGTGATCTCCATCAAGAACTCCTTAAACGAGAAGCTTAACAGATCTTTATGATGAATAGTATTATTCCTCATGGCCTTAATGACTATAATAATCTTATGGTCTATTTGTAAATTATAAATACATTATTCCGGGTTTTCTTTGTATATTTTTCACAGCACGTAGCTACATCCACAATTAGTATTGTCACTTATTTTATTGTATACCTGGACAATACAGAAGAATTGTGTCCGGTGATTATCACTTTTAAGGCATACCTGGACAATACAGTAGTATTGTATCTGGTAATTATCACTTTTAATATAATATAATATAAGATACACTTTTTTTGCAAGAATATATTAATAAGAATGATAAAAATAGTTTCAGTTACACTTTATACCCTCTTAATTAATTAATAAATTCTTTGTTAATCTGGGTATCATAGATAATTATTTTTTATTTTTTGCACGTTTGTTTTAGTTACACTGAGTTTCACTTAATGAATATCCTACATATTTAAATTATTTGTATATTAGAACAATACTTACCTTACAATATCAGGATTGACTATATTGAGGTAGGATTAGATACATTATTGAGGTAATTACCAGGCTGTTATGTAAAGTCCTGTATATCTCTGTGTTTACATGCTGGAGTCTGGAGATTTGATCTACCAATATGAGCTCTAAGGGGCGGATTAATGTTAATTTCTTCAACCGGATAGGTTATTCATACCATCAATCATATGAATTGTACGACAACAGACCTTTACCTCTGTGTTTACATGCTGGAGTCTGGAGATTTGATCTACTAATACGAGCTCTAAGGGGCGGATTAATGTTAATTTCTTCAACAGGATAGGTTATTCATACCATCAATCATATGAATTGCACGACAACGGACCTTTACCAATCGGAACGCGACACGTCAGATGAGGGGGCGTGTTTTACTGCTTATATACCCTCTTTCTTTCTCATTTCTGGTTGCCTTGAAAAAGCAAATAGCGAAACGCGCGTCGGCATTTTGCCTCGCTACTGCATGTTTTCACTCCTTGTTATTAGTAAACTCAATTAGTTATCATAGGTAGCGCTGTATGAATGGGCTTAATATATCAGTGGGCATGTGGGAGATCGTTTAACTGTACGATCGAGATCTAGCAGCAACTATGAGTATGAGATTAGGTGTTATATAACAAGTTTCACCATATTATTATAGATAGCACTTAATCCTCATTTAGCTGAATATTTCAGTGTGTATGTGTGATCATTTAACACGGAGGATTTAGACTCTATAGCAGCTATAAACACTTTATTAGATGTCCCACAAATACAGCCATAGACAGCGCCTAATCCCTATTGAGTTTGAGACAATAGAATGCAAGTGTGAGACTGGACAACGATAGGACTGAGATAATGCAGTTATAATTAACATATTAGGTATGCTACATACGCTATACGTAGCAACTATATAGGATTACCTTGATAGGCTTATTTATATGATTGTCAATTACGAATGTTAAGATAACTAACGAACTGCACTAGTCAGTCTAGGTAGTACTAATTATAAAACGACCATACCACTAATCTCATCAATGTCATTCTGACCAAGTCAGTCTCATAGTGGAGTGATACACAATAAAAACATATATTGTTAGGCATGACCAATTGATATAATAATTATTGCAATACATCAAGTAGCGGGGCATAGCAAATATTTTTGCTATTTTAATTCACTTTTGTTTCACTTTATTTGTTTTATATTTCGCTATTACATTTGGAGGGATTATTCTCTTTTTAAAAGTATAATTAATAAATATTTATATTTTTTATATATAACAAAGATCGCTGAGTGCCTCTGCAAGCACATTTTCTCTCTTTCTTTATTTCTGAAAATACACTGTAGCGTCCACAGCAAACAGGTACCATAAACAGGAACAGAGAACTCCTTGGTACCTCAGCAGAATGAGAACCAAGAACAGGCAAAGGTAGTAGGACCGCAGGTGTCTTAAATAGAGAGAAGTAATTAATCATCCAATGAGGAGAGGAACAAGGTTTTAACAGTGTGTAGGTCTGCACATGCGCAGACCCCTGGTCAAGATGGCGGGCAGCCGTGGCGCAAGACAGGCGCCGGCAAGACAGAGAGGGACCTAGGTCTTGAGCCAGAGGAACTAACAGTCCGGTGAGTGACACATCTATATTAAAAAAGGCTGTTTGTGTGTCAGTGTCAACGCAGCTGCACACCCTAAAAAAACACTATGGGGTATATTTGCTAAACTGCGGATTTGAAAAGTGGAGATGTTGCCTACAGCAGCCAATCAGATTCTAGCTTTCATTCATTTAGTGCATTCTACAATCTCATTGGTTGCTATAGGCAACATCTCCACTTTTTGAAACCCGCAGTTTAGTAAACATTCTAATCTTTTCTATATTTAAATACTTGTCAATTTGTAAAGGGTCATTCAGTGACATCTATACTAAAAAAAAGGGTGTTTGCGTGTGATGTTTTTTTCTGGGCATTTTTGACATTCCCATTAGTTAACTTACGCAACAACAAAAAAATTAGTACGAGGTTCAAGAGATAAAAATGTTGAACACCCAAAATTTGGGACGTTAGACAGCATGCATTATAGAGAATGAAGCGGTACTAACAATCAGATGTCATTAGATGGACAGAGGTATCAGTAGATATTTAAAAAAGTAAATATCCAATTGTAAAGCGCTACGTAATTTGCTGTCGCTATATAAATAAACGATGATGATAGACAAAGGTGGCCTGCACTCATACCAAGAACTTCAAAGACTCACTAGAGGTGATCCCCAAGACTCATGTATATATATATATATGGAATGTATATAAATAATATTTATATGTTCTATTAGTGTAGTGTAACAAATATGTATAATACATTGATGCAGACTTGGTTGCCCAAAACATCTGTCTTTACAATACAATTGAAAGTCCACATTGTGAGAAATTAAGAGGACAGAATTTAGCCCTGGCAAGGAATACAAGTAGAAATGGAGACATGATGGCGATTTACGCTATGTGATGGAGTTAGATAACTGTATAGCTAATAAGATCCACAGAGAGGATCTTAGGCTTCTCTATAAATTTTCCCTACAGTGGATGCTGGGTCTCTTTGCTTGCTGCATCGAATCCCTCCCACCCACCCTGAAAATGTACCTCTTTTATTGCATTACTGTCTGTGTTAACCAATTTTCCTTTCCCTATCACAGAGGAGGCACAGTAGGCAGGAGAGCATTGCAGTCAGCGACTAATTCATACGTTGCTACCGCTGATTGGCTGCAGGTCACTTCCCCTATCAAAGTAACCTGACTCTTGGTCCTTTTGTGTGGAGGATCCCTTTACCTGCTTTGTGTGGACACGTCATTGTGAGTCCAGAAGGGGTGTAGACACTCTGATGCCAGATTTAGCACCGGCCAATCGTAAATGATTATATCCTGGGACCAGTGGTGTAATGACGAATTGACCTTCCACTGCTCTCTCCGCCACCATTTTTTTTAAATACAATTGTGACCTTTTGCCAAATTTACATTTACATTGGTGTCCGTGTTGTTATTTATTTATTCAATTACAGTAATAGTAAGTCTGAACATGCGATGGAGGTTTGGGTGCAATGAAAAGGAGATATCAACACTATGTAGTTTAATTATTTTTGGAATTGAATGGGAAAAAACAAATGCAACAATGGCAAAATTACAAAATCCTTCATTAAGACAGCTCACTGCAGACTTTGACCAAACGAATCATTAGAAAACAGACTGGAAATGACTGGAAAACAATGTTAAGGCTATAAATAGTAATATAGGAGCAAAACAGATCAAAATGACATTATTTTACTTATTTTTCACAATTTTTAATTAAATCCAGATCCAAAACCAAAACCTTTTCACGATTTTATGGCAAAACCAGTTACAAAACCAAAACACAAACACAGTTTAGAACCAAAACCAAAACACGGGGATCAGCGCACATCTCTAGTAAATAGGCAGTTTAATATCTGTATCTGGAAATGTATTCACAAATAAGTGGAATCATATCAGCCTTTATCTCATGCTCCACAGTAGTAAGCTTGCTCATAAGTCACCCTCCTCCTCTTCTCTTAATAATATTGTATGTGTATTTTTATATACAAAAATTGATGGAAGCAAAAGAAGAGGAACACAAACACTTCCCATAGTGCGTTATTTAGAGGCCTTTTGGAAGTAATAATCCTTTGATCTGAAAGCATAGATCCTATGAGTCAGATTGGAAGTACTTCTCACACTCCATTCACAATTTGCCATGGACCATTATTCCCATAAACACATGGTTCACATAAGCACATGAATTAAACTTTTATTTGCTGCACTATATATTTTTCATGGTATATTTGCTATGTGAGAGGAAGTATTTCATTGCAAAGATTTTGTTGAGAAGAAGAAGGAAGAATTTTGATATTTTTTGTTTGATGGACACGACATAGCCTTTACAGACTGCATCACTTTATATTTTCAAAATATTTAATGAATCAATATAAAACAATTTGTTCTATACCCAGTGTCGGACTGGCCTGCCGGGGAGCCGGGGTATCCCCCGGGAGGCCCTGTTGCCTGATAACCCCGCCCTCTTTGTTGGTGAGGCAGAGCAGAGAATTACCGAGTTGCGGTCAGTCTACATATGAAACGGAGACTGTCAAACTAATCCCTGCCTACAGCCAGCACGTGAGAACACTTCCTGCTCCTGAGACAGAGAGAGGCAGAAATGCTTCACAGTGACACAGATCTCAGATTACTCCTTCTGCTGTAGTTGCAGGCGTCCTGTAGTCATAAAGTTGCCATCCTAACTGCAGTGTGAGTCCGTGTAATCAGTAAGTAATAAATCGTGCAAACTTCTCTAGAGCTCTCCACTGTGTGACCTCGGAGGGAGGGAGATAAATTAGAATGGCTTCATTGCAATATACGTCTTCAGTGCCTCTATAAAAGGATCCTATTGCAGCTGACCAATGAATGGATTCCTAATAAACTAGTAACCAAATTCACTGTTTATATCATGTTCCATGTTTATTTGTTTTCAATCAATTGTGGGACTCTATTCCCTATAGAAGCATATCTTAATCAGAATAAAACACATTCAGACAGTTAGGTCCTTATAGGATTGCATCTGCTATATGCTTAAATATTAATGTTTTGCTTTTGTCCTTTGTAGTGGCATTGGATTATTATTGAGTGTACATTTTGTGGGTAGATCATTTTTTAGAGTCCTGTTTTTATTTGCCAGTGTCTAGAGTGTAATTAGATTTATGTAATATTTTAAATGTGCATATATTTTTATGCTAATAATTTTGTGGTCTCCATAGTGCTTCATGGATATATTAATTTTTAGTCTATACCCTTATATTGTGGTTTTCATATGATGAATGGTTGATCTCTAGTACTGTAGTATAGCATTTGTTTTCTGTGTACACTATGAGGGGAGAGAACACTAACCACAAAGAATGGACAGCACACAAATAGCTGATGATGATTGATTGTATTCAATTCATCCCTCCCCTTTCCCTGTCTCCCCTGTTTCACACAGTGCCCTCCATGCTGCATTTGCTCCCCTTCACTTACTTTCCTATTGACTTCTTTCTTCTCTTCTGTCTTTTCCTTCGCGGCTCCTCACTGCAAATGTCCTCTTTTTCTTTATGGACCATACTAAGGTGCTATACGTTGTCCTCCATGGCCTGACCCCATCCCCTTTAATGACTGACCACAACCCCTCTTACAGTTGGCCACACCCCATTGTAGTGGGCCCCTACCGCTGCATTTCCCCCGGTGGGCCCTTCATGTCCCAGTCCGACACTGTCTATACCTCTCAACTTTTTGAAAATCACTGAATTTAAAATGAGCCCAATGTTGATCCACACAAATCACAACCGTGAAACACATAAATCAACTAACCCACTCCCTTATTTTATGTGAATACATGCCCACTATTCGATAGGTCACTGTCCTTTTGTGGTCCAAGAATTGTTCCTATGTGCAGTATAAACTGCAGACTGAAGAGTCCTAACCTCTGTTACCATACCCCTATGACACGCTTAACCAAAACCAACTTACCCTAATAAATAATGACACGGACAACTGTTAATTTTAACAAATTTTGTTGCAATTTATTAATTAGATTATATATTGGCTTAGATTTTCTAATCGGTGGTGGAGAAGGCAAGGATGGTGAGGCGACCCCGATTATGTGAAACGTACCAAACAGTATATGGCCGTCTTTATGATTGGCCGGTGCTAAATCTGGCGTCAGCTTGCATATCCCCCCTCTGGGCTTGTGATATCCTGCCCGTACAGAGAAGGCCAAGGAGTTCTGTTTAGAGAACCAAGAGCCAAGGTGCTTCGAAGAGGGTAGTGCCTTTTGGCCAATCAGCGATAGCACCGTGTGACCGGTTGCCGAGTCACCAAATTTGCCTTCCTGACACAAATCTGTTCCGCAAAGCAAAAGGTTAATGACATATAATAACACCAAACATATAGGGCGGGTGCGGTGGGTTTAGGGACGTTTCGCTTAGGGCTGCACTTGTCATGGTACCAAGCACTCTGATTTCCTAGGCTAAATTATCATTTTACATTACACTTACGGAAAGAAAAAGAGATGTCAAACATGCTCTTATCTGTGAAATTGTTGAAAACCTGCAGATAGGTAATACTCATCTTTATCCCTAACTATAACTATGGGGCAGAGGTAAGCTTTGCATTGTTTGCTCACCAAGGCCACTCTTTCTGTGCTGCCTTATCCACCACCTACACCAATTCTACCACACTCCAATGTCCCAACACTTTCTTTATCCAACCTATATAAATAAACACAAGGATAACATTCAGCTATAAGTTAACCCTTGGCAGAATGTGCACAGAGAGCATAGTACTGCCTTTGCCCTAGGCTGTGTCCTTTTCACTAATATAGACCTGGAGCCCAGCTGGAACTTATAAGTCAACAGCAGCCAGAGTCAAGGGTTGGTTGAACCTATATGATTGTTTATCATCCCTGTAATGAACAGCCCATGTTTTAATAATGTGCTCAAGGTCTGCAAAGCCTTTAATGCTCCTAAACTAATTCTCTGTTATTACTGTTACAAAAAAAAGCACAGTAAAAAGATCCATTTGCAACCTGAGCTCATGTTTGCTAAAAAGCACCTTCTGACATAGCTCTTCTGTGGGGAAAGCAGGAGAACAGGTTTACGGTGAGCCCAGCCTTGTAAAGCAAATAAGGGCTACAGCAGCTGAGAGCTCTGTATTGAATTTTGCAGCCAACCTTCAATGTTCCGTTAAAGGATAAACCCCTATGGCTCAATTAAGTACACGAACAGCTAGATTTGAAGTCATTATTACATGCAGTGTAAAATGGGTGAGAGAAACAAACCTTTATATGGGGTACCTAGAGAGATCCTGCATTTGATTCATTTTAATAATAGTACGTGAGGTATTCGTTATACTCTGTATGCGTGGGAAGTTCAGCAGTGTGCTGCTGCTACAATGAATATATTTTTATTCTGTGTTCTGCTATTGTCTGAATTTTTTCTGTAACTTTCTCTGTATTACATGGAGTAGGTCATTTATTTTATCATTCCCAGTAGTTAACTACTGCACTGTATCCTTTTAAAATATATACATAAAAAGTAAATGCCCTTGCCAATTTAACATGGAGTAACTATGACCAGAGGTTGGCGCTGCAGACTCTTTTTCGAGACTGTGGATCTCATTTACAATGCGCACTGGATACATACTGCAAATTGCTTTATTCCTCTCTCAGGCGATGCTAGAAACTAGAAGTGCACCTAATTTTGATGGTGACGCAGAAGAATGTACGGGCAGCACGCAGGGCCGGATTAACCCGAGGTCTAACTGGGCTATAGCCCAGGGGCCTCGGGCATCCAGGGGGCCCTTCAAAGTTTTCAGCAGCATTATTGATCGGTCCGGGGGCGGGGGCGCCCCCAGCCCGATCAATGCTGCTGAGCACAGTCAGTTCAGTCCTCCGTCCCCGGCGCTCAGTAATCTGTTTACTGAGGAGATCTCGCGAGTGAACTCTGAGGAGTAAGGAGCTTATAGTGCACCGGGGACGGAGGACTGAACTGACAGGTAAGCGCTTGGGGGGGAAGGGGTGGTGGGTGGCTCACATTGGGGGCCTCACGGGGGAATGGAGGCGCCCTTAGCCCAGGGGCCTCCATTCCCTTAATCCGGCCCTGGCAGCACGGTGGCTTAGTGGTTAGAACTTCTGCCTCACAGCACTGGGGTCATGAGTTCAATTCCTGACCATGGCCTTATCTGTGTGGAGTTTGTATGTTCTCCCCGTGTATGTTAGGGAATTTAGACTGTAAGCTCCAATGGGACAGGGACTGAGGTGAATGAGTTCTCTGTACAGCGCTGCAGAATTAGTGGCGCTATATAAACAGATGATGATGATGAAAGTGTAACTGTCACATCAACAGTCAGACTCCTACCACTTTGGAATCACTCATATCATTCAATAAGCCTCAATTATGGCTTAAATTAATCATGAGAGAAAGACCACATCAGTACTGTCGATATTACATGCAGGGTTGCCATCAGAAATTTTGGGGCCCAGTCTTCCATGCTTTTATATTTAAAGTATTTATTTGTACTATTTTTTGGAGTGGTGATATTTTTCCTTCTTTTTAGGACACTCTTCTTATCTGCCCTAAATAGTCCAGTAACCTCACAGAGCAAGGTTTCCCAAACCCAATCCTCATGGCCCTCTAACAGTGCAGGTTTTCCAGGTGACAAGTGAATAATTATACCACCTGTGAATCTGTTACACTGTGTCAGTCAGTAATGAAGACACCTGTGCTCCAGCATGGAAATATGGAAAACCTGCACTTTAGGGGGGCATTCGGACTGTGTTTGGGAAACCCCTTCCATAGGGTAACTCTATATGATGTAAATATGGGTTTTCATGGCACCAAAATGCAGAAACAATACAATACATTTTAAATTGGCATGGTTATAGTTCTCACAGTACTAAAGCAAAGTTCATGTCCAACAGGAGCAAACGCAAGATTTCTAATGGGGTTTTTTCATGTTGTGACTACCATTTTAGCAAGTCATAGGCAGCTCTCCAACCCCCTCCCATCCATTTCAAATGCACAGGCAGTGTTGCATGCACTACTGTTAGGTGCACACAGCTTTCCCTTCATGAGCAGAGCAGAGCACTGTGAAGCAGGACATACCTCCCAACTATCACAACATTGAGCTGCCCCTGCAGAATCAGGACAGTTGGCAGATTGTCCTATTCTCTCCCACCTGTTGTTGCAGATTTCACTACCTGCTGCTGCTGATGTCTTGAACTCAGTTGTTGCTTGTCTGGATCGTGGAATGTTGGGCCATGTGTGGAAAAAAAGGATAGGTACATAAAATGTGCAGAGTCTAGCAATGAGTGAGCTCAGATATAGCAGTCTGAACAGCTGGTCATGACTGGTGGTACCTTAGTTGACAATGAATACACCTTTTCTGCCACCACAAAGGGTTTATTATGGTGTCCTTACGTTCACCAGGACCACTTATTAATGCTTCACACTTAAATCACATACACATGTAGCATGAGCCTCCCTGGGCTTCGTAAATTCACAAAGAATCACAGAGAATATGCTAGATTCAATTTATTTAATCTGAAAAATGTTTCCAAAGCTTATTTACAAAAATGAATAACAAAGATGTACAAAATGTTTCACAAAAGAGTTTCAGAAAATAAAATAGGAAATTAAATCAGAGTACTACTTACGAGGTAAACTCACTGTATGGTAGGGAATGCAATTGAAAAGGTTGAGACATTTCAGTCTTGATAGACCCCTCATGAAATGCATACTGTACTACTAATACAAGGGATTTTTAAACCATTTCTTGTTGGCTCTTAACCCCCTACCTTAGGAATTTTATTTTCACCTAAGTTAGATGGATGCCCAAAATGACACAGGGCTTTCAAAGTAAATTATGGATGTCCTGAGACCTGAAATTTTCACAAGACCCGAGTTCTTCACCTCTGCTCGTTTGGCCTGGCTAAGTCTAACTCCTCTGCATACACAAACTACTTAGAGATCTTATCTGCCTGTGGGCCTGGCTACTTTCAAAATACCATTGACACTTGCTTAGGTCAGACTCAGGACAGTTAGCAAAATACACTTTTAAAGGTTACATAAAATATTCACAGTGTTATACATAAATTCAACAGAAAATAATCAGTCATTAGATATGCTACATTACGTCACACAACCCAACTTAAAATTATTAGCATGTACATTTAAAAAATAAACCTATATCCTCCATTCAGCCCCACCATTAATTTAATAGCGTTCAAAGTTTAATAACTAAATAAACCTATTTCATCCCCCAAATAGCCCTGGCATTAAATAATTAGGGCCATTAAGGAGAGCAAAGCATAAAAAAGGAGTAACTTTTCCCCTGGTCAAAACCATGTTGCATTGGAGGGGGAGGTAAATTTAAAATGTGGGGACAGATTTATAGTTGGGGTAGGACATGTCCTAGATCAACTTTAAATTTTGTTGTAAAAATAAAGCTATCAAATATTTGTGTGCTAGATGAAAAAACAGCCAGTATTTAAATTATGTGCAAAATAATAAACTAATATGCACCCCTTGCATTGTAACATGGGTTGTCCCGTAGAACAATTACTCCTTTTTTTGCCTTACTTTCCTTAATGACTCAGGCCCTTAGTATTTACATTTAGTAAATAGACCTATTTCCCCTGAATTAGCCCAACACTAAATTAATGGCATTCTCATTTAATAATTAAACCTATTTCCCCCATAAACTGTGTCGGCATTAAATAGTATTTATATTTGATAAATAGTCCTCCTCCCCAAACTCAGCCCCAAGTTCATGTAACAGCCCCAAAATCACCCTAGCATTTAATAAATAATCCCATCACCCCACTTTAAATAAATAGGCACTACCATGATTCTACTTTTACATTTAATAGCCCCCACCATGAAATAAATTGTACCTACTAATAAATTAATAACTCCCACCTCACAATTAAATTAATAGCCCAACCTCCACTCTATTACAATAAGAACCTTCCTAAGACTTGTTCTCTACCCTCCATTCTCCTGGTTCTGTCTTCTGTCTTAATCCCCTTTCTATGCTTCTCTTTCCCGGGTACCTGTTTGTTTAATCTTCACTTAGCTTTCCCCTCCTTAATAAGAAATTTCACTATAATGGTGTACCTAGAAGTGAGTGGTTAAGAATGATCATGTTGGCAAGGGTATCTCAGGCCAGATTTTCTACTAGGTGACAGTTGCCTATGTAGAGTGCACCAACCACACAGAAACCCCTCCCTTACTTTCAGTGCTGGTGCAGTGTTGGCATATGACCTGCACCTTGGGAGTCGGGGGAGGGGAGGTCATGTGAGTTAGGACACATGCTGTAGAGAAAGTAGGTGAAGAACAGTTCTACTAATCCATTCCTCTGCCTCCAGTGTAGTGACTATACCACCAAGGGCAGGTTGAGGTGGGGGCATTTTTTCCTATAAAATGTTCCTCATAGGCTGATGAGTCGAGTCTTGCCCCCCATTTCCAGGCTAAAATTTGCCAGCCCTCTCCTATATGCAATCGTATACCAACCCACTTTGATCATTGCTTGCCCAATGCAATGGTAATCATTGTCCCGGCAGGCTGTTTACTGTAGGCTAATATAATAAGAGAGGCCCCTACAGCTGAATGCACTTAAACTCAATATGTTTGTGTGACTATACAAGGCACTTACCTCTTAAGGGTTAAAGTTTTGTCATCGTCCAAATAGAACCATAGAAGTCCATAGCAGCCCGGGGCAAACCCAAATTAAGAGGCCCCCAACACCCTCTTTCTTAAAAACAAACAAAAAAGAACCATTAAAATACTTTTAAAATGTATTTTAAATTGATTTAAATGCTTAACTTTATTAAAATTTACAAATAAAACACTGTATACATATACTGATGTACAGGATTATTGGAGATCTCAAATTAGAAGTGATTTTCTCGCTTTTTTTTCTGTAAATGCAACATTCAGTTTGAAAAAAATCCAACTTTCGAGCCATGTCACAGTTAATATTGAGCATGGTCTGCCCATTCAATCATTCTTACCCCATAGGGGAGCGATAATACTTTTTTATGTTCTTCAGCATGCTGTTCGTTCACCAGAAACAACAGATGCTGGCAAAGTTAGGAAAATGCGCAAAGCAATTGTGATGTTGGGAAACACCCCAGAAAGTTCTAGTTCTAGGATTTCTGTAAGAAGTTCCTTTGTCTAGTTTTCCAACTTAGAGTTTGTATTATAAATTTGCTTCAGGAAAATTCGCTTATCACTGAAATCTTGGTCAATATCCTTCATGTATTGTTGCTGAACATTTTTCCCTGAAGAGCACAGGTCATTATTACTCGTTTTGCTGAACTCCCAAAAAAACAAGTTACAAATTACTTCCAATGAAATAAATCGACGATGAAGACCAGACAGAATGAAGTCTACAACTACATTGAAAATGTTGAGCCTATAGTGCTTTTCGGCATCGGATTGAGTAGGTAAGTGGCGACTGATTGAGAAATCGGTTGGAATCTCAATGATTTTTGCTACAATTTTGGACTCTGACGGTCTCATCCCATTGTTTTGTGCATCTGTTCAATGTCTTGATAAGACATTTGACGTTGTTCAGCTCAAGATTCAATGTAGCATTGCGTGCTTCATTAAGGAGGGTAGTTTGGTCGATCATTGTAAGTAGCTCTATATACAAAGATGACATTAGAACTAATTAAAATTTCTACAAGTATGTTTTTAAGGACTGAATTTCTGATTGAGTTTGTGCAGTGAGATTGAGAATTTCAATATTTGATAAAGCCGTTCCCAAGGAATGCAAATGATGTGCAACTGGTTAACAGAATCAACGCGTGCAAACCATCTAGTTGTGGATATATTATGAAGTGAAGCAGGGAGATGCTCTTTCAGAATTTTCCACCTTTGTGGAGAGGAACTGAAGATATTGTACATTTGTTGCACAGTTCCAAAGTAAGTAATTGTCTCTTTACAGGATTCAGCGTGGTCAACACCCAAAAGGTTTATTGTGTTTCCACAGTTGGAGAAAATACAGTATGGGTTTTGCTTAAGCAGAATTGCTTGCACTGCATTGTATTTTCCAACCATGCAAGATCTGCCTTTATGCTCAGACGTCACTTGCCCCCTCCACTCCCCTCCTTTCCCCTCTCCTCTCCTCCCCTCCCCTTTCCTCTCCTCCTGACAGAGCCAGATGTAGACTGCAGAGAATGAGCCAGGCGCACCGCTTATTAAAGCATTGTGGTGGGCAGCCACAGGCCCGGCGCTCCCATTAGGCAAGGTTAAGCACTTGCCTAGGGCGCCGGGCTCTGGAGGGCGCCACAGAATGGTAAATGACTTTAAAACTGTGCGGCGACCACTGACCATACCTGTCACGGCCGCTGCACAGCATTCAGATGCACGGGGAGGGGGGGGAAGAGGCTATTGCTCACCACCGCCGCCTCTCTGCTCCGTCTCCTCCCCTCCACTCACTAGTGTCAGTGAGTGGAGGGGAGGAGACGGAGCAGAGAGGCGGCGGTGGTGAGACAAGGTAAGGAAAGACGGGGTGAGGAGGGAGGAGGGCGCCGATTTTGTAAAAATGCCTAGGGCGCCATGGACCCTAGCACCGGCCCTGGGCAGCCAGCAAATAGACATTGTGGTGGTGGCCGGTTCCACTCCAAGGGCACTCTGCAATTTGCATTAGGGCACCAGCCGCACCTCCCTAGTTATGGCCCTGTTACCTAATTTATGTTATTCACCTTTAAAAGTGTGTAGTTGTTCACATTAAAAAGTGATATTTTAAAAATATATTGACAAAAACAAAACCTGTTGAATCTATACAAGCATGAGCATTGTAATAATAAAAATTGATGAAATTAGGGACTTACGCGTATGAATTTTGCATGTGCATGCTCAATAGGGAAATTTTCCACTGTTTTTCAGCAAAATTAAAATAGATTTACTTCCAACTCTACTTGCAGTACAAATTGTTCTGTGCTAGATGGTCAAACAGAAGCTGATTTGACAAAGTAGTGGACTTCCAGGGTTCTGTGATTCTTCAAAATAATATCGACATTACTTTCTTGAACAGATTGGTCTGTAGGCCATTTCTCTAAATGGGATAACAAAAATCTCTATAATTCCACCTCTCCTGCAGGAGTTAACCTACTTCTCTGATCATCACCTTCACCTGTTTCACTGCCTTATATACCCGTCCCAAACATTACTTCTTGCAGTTCATTAATTTTTTGCTGCTTCTGGTCCCGATCAGTCCTCTTGTGTTATTGTGCCTGTTGTTCTCCTGATTATCTGACTTCTGCCTGCTCCATCGTTTTGCACCTTTTTTATGACCCAAGATCTCGGTTTCGTTTGACCTTGTTCCTGCTTACTCCCTCCCGTTCTGCACCTCCCAGCTTCTAACCCCTGATTTGCCTGACCTTCCTTTGCCTGATTCACCTGTGGATCATCTGGTGTCTCCTGTCACCTGGCTAAACTTTGTAACCTGCATCTGAACTTCACCATTTGTGCCTGACATCCAGTGCCTCGTGCCTCCTGACTAACCTGGTATTCAGTCTCCTCATCTGTATACATGGACACTAGTCACTGCTAAACCTGGTAACCTGCATCTGCACCATTTGTGCCTGATATCCTGTGTCTCCTTGTACCTGCACTCCCTCTATTATACCTGGATAACAGCATTATCAAGTCTTTAGTTCCTGTTTGATCCAGTGTGCCTTTCTATCGTGACCTGAATCTGCCAAATACATTCTGGTTGCTCACTACCTACTTCTTGCTCCAGGTGCTAAAACTTCTAGTTAAGGCTCCGCATTGACATACAAATACGTACACTGCTCAATAAACAGACACTGTCTTCAAAGCTGTTCTAAATCACTCAAAAACCATGTGTGTGAGAAAAAAATGTACAGTATAAGTTTGTAGGTACTAATGACATTTAAGATCCGGGGGAATATCTATTAACTTGCGTTTTTTGCAAGTTGCCGATATTCGGCGACTTTGCAGGGGAAATTTAAAATGACAATAGATTTAAAAGCAAAACTTGGTGTGCACACTGTACCTTTAAGACTTTGCCCACTGTGTTTAATTAGCTTCCATAGTGTGTTATGGTTGAGATCTGTTCAGCCACTTGTTGAATACAGCTTAGATGTTGTTTGAAATAGAGTGAAATGCTTTCTATGACATGGAACGCTAATGTGAATGTCAGCCACAAAAAAAGATACTTTTTTTAATGTAGTTAACGTTAATTCCTTCATACCGTGTGTATACTTCTACATAGTGAGGAGTTAACCACAATGCTGGCGCCCCCATTAAGCAGCTGCCTAGGGCGCCGATTCTCTGGGGGACAGCACTGTGGCCGGGTACCCACACTAACAATGTCTCTGAATGAGACATGGTTAGTTGGATGGTGCGGGCGGTGCAAATGCTGCGATTGTAGGTATATACTTGTGGCTTAAGTACCATAAGTAAATCAATAATAGATGGTGCAATAATGTTTGGTGAGCAGTTTAAATGAACAATTTCAAAGACCAAGCATCTGATATAATTGCTAACACAGATTCACTGTTGTTCATATATGGATTGATCTAAATGAGAGGGAATGCCTAATTACAACGAATCCCTATACAATAAAGCATTGTTCCCATTGAGATGGAATTCCATAAAAAAATAAATGACACTTGAGATTCAAACACTGCTTTAAGCTATATTTGACAACTTTCGCAGTGAGATCTCCAGGAGGGGAAGACTTGCTGCTGTGTCCTGGAGGAGTGGCCACACGTTTCATGTTTTTAGGCCAGACAGATGCAGTGATTAACCCCACCCCCACCCACATTACTAGCGAAGTGGGTAGAATGCAGGAGTTTGTCTGCTTTTCCAGGAGTCTGGGAGAACTCCCAAAACTTCGGGAGTCTCCTCGACATTCCGGGAAAGTAGGTAACTATGCTTTAAGTAGGATAATTTTGCCACTAAAGATAGTGCAGCCCCACATGTTGTTCTTTAACAGAAATAATCATATGGAAATAATAGATCAGCATGTGAAGGAATTACAAATCAATAACTGTATTTATAGACAGTTAAAGGGCGCTTATTGGTGGTGGCATATGTGAACATTAATGAATCAGTTCATAAAATTAAAATCCCCTTTTAAATTTAAATATCAAACCTACAATTATTAAGAATAATTAAAATTCTTAGAACACAAGCTTTACTCTGATCTCAATGAAGAGATGAAATCTAAAATGATATAACTTCAACAAGGTAGAAAATATCTTGTCAATTTCAGAGTGATATAAAGAGAACCATAAGAGCCTACAGGATGACATTTTCTTTTCCCCCCTTTTTTAATGTTATCTACACAGATTTCTAATCTTTGATCACTCTATCATTTTTACTATATTTCGCTGAGGAGAGTTTATTACTATATTAATTGACTAAAAAAAGAAATGAATTTGATTTAAAGATGTATAAATAAACAAATATTTTGCATTTAAATGACATAATATCAGATGAAATATTTGCCTTAGTACTGGTTATAAATTGTTGTACCTCCACTATCTGAACTTTCTTATTTCTCTTTTTTTATACAGTGTTCTGGGAGAGCACCCCAATGTTTTTGGGATGATAACACCAGTAGTAAGTTATTAATATAAAGACATATGTGGTGCGGATATTCTACAATTCAATAAATACAAGTAGTAACCGCCACTACTCCTACTGCATTAATTGTACAACTATCAAATTCCTATCAAGTCAGATTACAAAGGGCAATTACATGGATGGCAAGGAATGTAGAGGGGTAGGAAGAAAATGGAAAAGAGGGGGGGGGGATTAAGGACGTCCCTGCTTTTGTGAGCTTAGGGCTTAGATATATAATATTACTAAAATGATAGATAGATAGATAGATAGATAGATAGATAGATAGATAGATAGATAGATAATTATAGAACAGGGCTCTAATAATGGCACCCAGAGCAGCTTCTCTACAGTAAAACCTATTGGTCTATTAACTTAAAAAAGGAATATACATGATTGCAAATGGGGATCCCTACACCTAAGCTCCACACCGATTCCTATATGTTGACAAGCTTGTCTGGCGTACCATACCCACATCAACAAAACATCCTTTTATGTTTAATAACTCCTCCCATCTCCTTTCTGACTGACTCCTCCTGCTTCCAGGCCCTGTTGCTGATTATCAGATCTATGCTAGCTGTGCTCACTTCTAACAGCCACGCTGCTGAGAATTGCGGCTTGCAATCTAACACTTTCTCATAGAATCATATTATAAAACAAGTTAACCCGTGCATGATACTCATGCATTCTAGTCAAATCAAGCTACTTAAGGTGTTAAAAAGGTTCTTGTCATGCATTTGGGCCATAGCCCAGGCCTCAACCACCAACCACTCCCCACTGTCACTTCTCCTTCAAGAAATATATATATATATTTTTTAAATCTTTATAAACACTTTTAACAATTAAAAAATTAAATTAACAAATTAAAATCATCTTAGTATACCAAATTTCAGCCCTTTCTGAATTTTTTCCCCCACACACACTAAGAATTTAGTAGGTCAGTGTATAACTCCGCCCAGCAGGTGGTGCTGCAGCTTGGTTTTATTTTTTCCACACACAACAGACAGACTAACACACGCCACTAGACATTTATATTATAGATCCTAACTTTGTTACCTTGCTATATGCTCCACATATAGCAAGGTAACATATGCTATATGTTCCATGCTATATGCTTGCTATATGCTGCCCAGTGACTCATGGAGCAGTGCATAGCATCTTGGTCATGGGGATATACTGGAAAATGTTCTCGGGGTGAAAGTGAAAACAGGGATTTAGGTGGGCCCCAGGCTCAAGCTGTGTGCACCAGGGCCTTAGCCGCTCTGCATAGAATGCATACAAAAGGTGCTGTGACCCTAGTCAGTTTCACCTAAATGAGTTATTGTTTCTCTTTTAATAAAAGAACATAGTGCTGCTTTATTGGAAGAAAAAGACTATCAATCAAATATCAATATCTAAACAAATAACACTAAGGACACAAGGTCAATATGGAATAGAAGAACCCTTTATCAAATATCCCATGTTTTCTGTCTCCTAATAAAAAAATATTTGGGCCATACATACATACAGGCAGAGGTCTGCGGATGCATAATAGTGTTTGTTACTGTGCCCAGTAGAGAACAGGCTCATAATTGTGAATCAACAATATAGGAGGGTACAGATCTTAGTCCAAAATCCAGTACAAGAACTCACAAGATGGCCCTATAAAATGTTTGGACTCTTGACCCACAAAATCAGAGAATAAATGACACTGGATGTTTCTCTGCAGCAGTCAGCTGACATGAGGTTATAAGGAAATATTGTGTTCCAGATTCAACTCTACATTACTGAGAATGTATAAAATTCTATTTACAATTCCGCATTGTCTTTTGGCCTGCTTGCTATCTATTAATTTTCCAGTGTTTTATTACGAATCGCTAATAATCTTATTACATAACTCATACGAGCCCACTCTGCCAGAATATCCGGGACACTACTGAATTTCGGGAAGGTCTCCCGTACTCCCGGGAGAGCAGGCCATTCTCCTGCATCCTGCCCATCTCCTTTTGAAGTGGGTAGGATGGGAGTCTCTGTGATGCGATTCACAGTGAATTGTCTCATTTTTGGCACCGTCTCCAGGCCAAAATGTTGCTTTTGCATCATTGTGTCACAGGGCAGGACCAAAATGACGCTATCTGCCACACCCGCCCCCCCTCCATCCTTACACTTTAAGTAAGAATAACATAACTTGAGGCTAATAAAAGTGATGTATTTTTTAATGTATTTTCCCCTGACATTTCTACAGATAGAGGATAACACATTAAATGCCCCCAGGCATGTTTAGATTAACGTCTTTTATGCAGTAGCTATGTTTTTACAATGTGATTTGATGCCTTATTTTGTTGACGGAAAGGTAATCTGCAGAAAATCTGATTTTGCAAGACAATAAGGATCTGGTTTGCTGTTAGGAACCCCTCCAGCTGGCACAACACAACCCGGAATCTACTCTGCCAATCAGGTGTTCACTGGAGCCCCTGATGGTGGGGACAGACTGGGCCGCAGACTGACAGAGGGTCGTGAAGTGTGTACTGGCTGGAGAGAACCCAGGCAAGCGGAGTGAGGTCCACGCAGAGGTCAAGGGCCGGCAGCAGACAACAGTATCAGTAAACAAGCTGAGGTCAGGGGTCACAGGCAGATAGCAGAAACGGTAAACAGGCCGGAGATCAGAGTCACAGGAAACGGAAGCGAAGTCCAATTCAAAGCCAAGGGTCATACACGGGAAATCAGTAGCAGTATCAGGATATAGGAACAGGAACAAGCAGGTCAGCAGACTGGAGCACAGAAGCTATAACTGGCAGTGATGCTGCAGACCTCACTGCCTTAAATACATGGTTAGACCAATCAGAGCCTAGCTCTGTAACCACACACAGGGCCCTATTAATTAATTAAATCAAGCGCTAAATAGCCTCCAGACTATTAGATCACCTTGCGCATGCGCCCGGCTGTCCCCTGTTGCCGGGACGCAGCACTACACTGTGAGGCGTCCGGCCATTGTCTTGACAACGGTCGGCGTTGAGAGGGAAGTGACGTCCCTGTCGTCATAGTGACGGCCGGGATGCTGGGGCAGACAGGAAGCGAGCCGCGGCGGCGGTGAGTACCGCCGTGGCTCGTGACAGTACCCCCCCCTTGAGGAGGGGTCGAGGGACCCCGACATCCAGGTTTCCTTGGAAATCTTTTGAAGAACTCATTCAACTGTTTAGGAGCATGGAGTTGTCTCCGCGGAACCCAAGAGCGTTCTTCTAACCCGCGGTTTTCTCCACTGTACCAGGAAGTGCACCTGCCCTTGCACTTTTTTAGAATCAAGGATTCTTTGAACCACAAACCTTTGTGGCCCGCTGGAACCTCTCCTAGGCACACTAGAAGACTGGGCTTGACCAGGGTATAGTACCGGCTTCAACAGCGAACAGTGAAACGTGTTGGGGATCCTCAACGAGACCGGAATTTTCAACCTAAATGCGACGGGATTCACCTGCTTGATGATGAGAAACGGCCCGATGAACTTAGGACCCAACTTCTTACAAGGCTGTTTGAGCCTGATGATATTTTTTGTAGACAGCCACACTTTCTGGCCAACCTTTCTGGTGTCGGTCCGAATTTTTTTTTGCAACAAGTGAGGCTTGTCTCAATGATGAGTGTGCTTTCCTCCAGATAACTCTGAGATCCCTGGCAGTGGAGCGGATCTCCCGGATACCAACGGACTGAAGTGAATACAAGGAGTTATATCTGGGATGAAAACCGTAATTACAAAAAAACTGAGAAATTTTGGTAGATGAGTGACAGGAGTTGTTACAGGCAAATTCCGCCCAGGGCAACAAGGAGGACCAGTTATCATGGAATTCTGATGTGTAGCATCTTAAAAATTGCTCTAGGGTCTGGTTAACCCTTTCGGTTTGCCCGTTAGACTGAGGGTGGTATGTGGATGACAAGCTGACTTTAATTCCGAGTAGGGTACAGAAGGATCTCCAGAATTGTGCAATGAATTGTGATCCACGATCGGAAACGATATCAGAAGGAAGTCCATGGAGACGGAAAATATGTTGTATGAAGAGAATGGCTAGATCTCGAGCAGTAGGAAGCCGGGTTAGTGGAATGAAATGTGCCATTTTGCTGAAGCGGTCTACCACGACCCAGATGGTATTGTGTCCCGCAGAAGGTGATAAATCAACGATAAAGTCCATGGACAAATGTGTCCAAGGTTTTGCAGGTGCGGTCAATGGAACCAACTGACCTACTGGACGAGTCCTGGGAACTTTGTTCCTGGCACAAACTTCACAAGACAAGACGTGACTCTTGACGTCGGCAGACAGTGATGGTCACCATACAGTACGGGAAAGGGTTTCCAACGTTTTGAAGACTCCAGGGTGTCCTGCAGACTGACTATTGTGTGCCTCGGCAAGGACTGCTTTTCTTAAATGAACAGGAACAAACAGGCATCCTACCGAAGTATTGTCAGGAGCCAACTTCTGGAACCTTTGTAAGGTACAGCTCAAATCTTGAGTTAATCCGGCATGAATTATAGACACAGGAACAATAGGTTCTGGGCTAGTGACCGGAGCATGATGTGCCAGGAAACTTCTGGGCAGAGCATCTGCTTGAATATTTTTAGAACTAGGACGATAGGTGATAATAAAGTTAAACCGAGTGAAGAACAGCGACCAACGAGCCTGTCGGGGGTTCAGACGTTTGGCTGACTGTATATATTGCAGATTCTTATGATCCGTTATAACGGAGATCTGGGGGTAAATGTATCAAGCTGCGAGTTTGCAACTCCAGCGATTTTCTCAGGAGAGTTGAAACTAGCCGATGTATGAAGCTGAGATTTCATGCAAAATCGCCCGAATTGTGCTTCTGTCAAAATCGCTGTTTGCAAAATCGCCAGTGATCAAACTCCCGACTGTTTGCCACTGCAGCTATACAGCTCTCAAATGTATGAAGCTGCGAGTTAGCAAACTCAGGAGAGTTTGCTTCAAAACACGCCAGATACAACACGCTGATTGATAGCAGCGTGTTGTACAAACACATCACTGTTACACTGCCCTGGCAGTGTTAAAATGTTAAAGAACAGATAAAAGTTGAAAAAAAAAAAGCAGGAGGTCCCCCCGCTATTTATGCTTAACCCTAGTGCTGCCTGACTAGTGCTGGTCCCGTGAAAATCGGGGAAAAATTTTGCGTGGGGTTCCCCCGATTTTCACTTTACCAGCACTAGGCAAACCAGCCAGGGTTGGCGGCACTATAGCAGGGAGACGCGCAGCAGGGGTCCCCCTGCCATAATGACTAACCAACCCTAGACTGTTCAGCGCTGGGCTGGATTCCCTAGGGAGTGGGGTCCGCTGAAAAAAATGAGCGGGCCCCCCCCCCTAGAAAGAACCAGCCCAGTGCTGATAGCACTAGGGCTCTTCCTACCACCCCTGGGCTGTGGGTAGTAGGGTAATACGGCGTAAAGTAGTAAAAAAAACAAACTGACACCAATTTTGTTTGTGGAACTACAAGTCCCAGCCAGCCAGGTTGCCAAAAACAGTGTGGGCATGCTGGTGCTTGTATAACTACAAGCACCAGCATACCCACGGCAGCCAGGGCATGTTGGCACTTGGAGAACCACAAGTGCCAACATGCCCTGACATGCCTGGCTTGCTGGGCCCTGTAGTTCCACAAAGAAAAAAGTTTACAAAGCCACAACACCCTCTTATAAACCACATACATTTATTAAAAATAATAAAACCCACAATAAAGACACTAACCACCCTCTTTTAAACCACAAGTATTTATTAAAATAATAAAACCCAAATACTTACCAATGATGCCTTCTTTCTTGCTCCAATGTCACTTATTATTTGTAAATCCATCTTGCCGGCTTGCCCCAGTCCCAGCCATTTGTACCTCCATAAGGAAATCTTTGCCAACAGGAACTCTTCGCCCAGAAGGGGCACATATTTGTACATCCCGACTCTTTAGGGTCCATAGAGAATCCCTCCGAGGAGATTATATAACCAAGAAAGGATACCTTCTGAACCTCAAACTCACATTTTTTGAGTTTAGCATAGAGACGATGTTTTCTCAACTTTGTAAAACTTGTTTGACATGACCCTGGTGTACTGACAACGAGTCTGAATATATGAGGATGTCGTCCAAGTAAACCACAATGAAATGTCCCAGAAACTCACGTAGTACTTCGTTAATTAGATCCTGAAATACTGCAGGGGCGTTACTCAGACCAAACGGCATGACCAAATATTCATAGTGGCCAGAGAGCGTATTGAATTCCGTCTTCCACTCATCACCTGCTCTAATACGTATGAGGTTATATGCACCCCGGAGATCAATTTTGGTGAAGACTGTTGCACCTCTTAGTTGATCGAACAATACAGAGATGAGAGGAAGTGGATAGGTGTTTTTAACTGTGATGAGGTTCAATCCTCTGTAGTCAATACAGGGTCTTAGCTCTCCGTCTTTTTTAGATACAAAAAAACAACCAGCTCCTACTGGAGATTTGGGTAGCCTGATGAAGCCCTTTTCCGAATTCTCCTTAATAAAACTCCTGCATGGACTTGGTCTCGGGAACTGAGAGGGAATACAGGCATCCCTTAGGCAACTTGGAACCAGGTATGAGCTCGATAGCGCAGTCAAAGTCACGGTGAGGTGGTAGGGTATCCGTTGCTCTCTTAGAAAACACGCCCCAGAAGTCGTGGTATTGTGAGGGAAGTTGCTCCGGAATAGACTGGATCAACCGCAGCGGTAGTGACAAACAGGACTGTTCACAATAAGAACTCCAGTGGACAATTTCTCCTTTTATCCAGTCCACTACAGGGTTATGCCGGGAAAGCCATGGGTGACCCAGGATCAAGGGCACCGATGAGCAATCAATAAGGAGGAAGGTTATTGATTCTGAATGGAGGGCTCCGATATTCAACTGTAGTGGCGGGGTCTCCCAGGAAATCTTGCCACCGGGTAATGGAGCTCCATCTAAACCACAGACAGTAACAGCAGACTTGAGTCTTACCACTGGAATTTCAGCAGCGCGGGCGAACCCGATGTCAAGGAAGTTGCCCGCAGCTCCACTGTCAATGAAGGCTGCCAGGTCCATGGAACGGGTATTGAACGTGAGCTGCGCAGGGATCAATACGGCATTTTTCGGGGAGACAATTTGCAGACCTAGGTGAACTTTCCACTCGTTCCCTAGGCATGCTCGTTTCCCGGCTTATTTGGGCAGGAACGGGAGAAATGGCCTCTTGTGCCACAATACAGACATAGGCCTTGTGATCGTCTCCTGTCTCTTTCCTCAGGGGAAAGGCGATATGCTCCTAATTGCATCGGTTCCTCACCATCCGTGGAAACAGGAACGAAGGCGGATGGAGGTGAGGATGTCTCCTTTTCAGTTTTCCGCTCTTTATACCTCCTGTCAATTTTAATGGAGAGGTGCATCAGATCCTCCAGAGAGCTATGAGATGGGTATTGCACCAAAGAATCTTTGATCTGTTCCGATAGGCCGAGACGGAACTGACTACGTAAGGCGGGGTCGTTCCATCCACTATCAGGTGACCATCTACGGAATTCAGCACAGTATTCTTCTGCCGGCCTTGTTTCAAGGCTGGTAGATGAGCTTCTGCGGAGGCAACTCGATCCGGGTCATCATACAGTAGACCCAATGCCTCAAAGAAAGAGTCTATGGACTGCATGGCAGGACTGGTCTGTGGCAAAGAAAAGGCCCACGACTGGGGGTCACCTTGTAGGAGGGAAATGATGATCCCGACTCTTTAATGCTCTGATCCGGAGGAACGGGGTCTCAACCGGAAATAGAGCTTGCAGCTTTCCCTGAAATTCCGGAACAGAGATCTATTTCCAGAGAAGCGATCCAGCAAATTTATCTTAGGTTCACAGGAGGAACTTGGAGTGGGTTGAGAAGTTTTTGCGGCTTCTTCTTGAACAGACAGACGCTCAGCCAATCCCTGGATCATCTGATACAAGGACTCAACATGGGCTGCTAAGGCTTGTGCTGGAGACGGTGTGGATCCGCTTCCATCCATCGCAACCTCGTCTCAGTGTGTAGGCCGGTTATAATGTTAGGAACCCCTCCAGCCGGCACAACACAACCCGGAATCTACTCCGCCAATCAAGTGTTCACTGGAGCCCCTGATGGTGGGGACAGACTGGGCCACAGACTGACAGAGGGTCGTGAAGTGTGTACCGGCTGGGGAGAACCCAGGCAAGCGGAATGAGGTCCACGCAGAGGTCAAGGGCCAGCAGCAGACAACAGTATCGGTAAACAAGCTGAGGTCAGGGGTCACAGGCAGATAGCAGAAACGGTAAACAGGCCGGAGATCAGGGTCACAGGAAACGCAAGCGAAGTCCAATTCAAAGCCAAGGGTCATACACGGGAAATCAGTAGCAGTATCAGGATACAGGAACAGGAACAAGCAGGTCAGCAGACTGGAGCACAGAAGCTATAACCGGCAGTGAGGCTGCAGACCTCACTGCCTTAAATACATGGTTAGACCAATCAGAGCCTAGCTCTGTAACCACACACAGGGCCCTATTAATTAATTAAATCAAGCGCTAAATAGCCTCCAGACTATTAGATCACCTTGCGCATGCACCCGGCTGTCTCTTGTTGCCGGGACGCAGTGGTACACTGTGAGGCATCCGGCCATTGTCTTGACAACGGTCGGCGTTAAGAGGGAAGTGACGTCCCGGTCGTCATGGTGACGACCGGGACGCTGGGGCAGACAGGAAGCGAGCTGCGGCGGCGGTGAGTACCGCGGCGGCTCGTGACATTTGCCATGTGAATTCTCCAAGGAAAAAAATAAAATTCATCTACAATGATGTGAAGTGGCCCCTGACTGAAAGCTTAAGAGCAAATCTTATCAATTGCATTAAAGCTGTATATTTGTATTAAAGAGACACTATCATTAAAATTGTTTATGATTTATATTGATTTTGACGTATAAGGCCTGATTTAAATTTGTACGTAACTGCATTTGTGTAACATAAAGGTGTATCTTGGTGTAAAATGAACACGCTGCACATGCGCACAACTTGCGCCTGTATTTAGAGGGTGTGCTGACACAAGTTAACAATGCCCCTTCGAGAACGGATCTTAAAATATGTTAACTACAAGATGTATGCAATTTGCATGTTGTGCATTTGAACACTGCACAGTATCACTTCTCGTTATGTCATTCTCATGCTGTACATTTGGCGCAATCTCCCCTGCCCATACACTGCCAAAAGTCTCATAAGCCGGACGGTGGCCATGTTGTTTTAAAAAAAAAAAATTTTTTAAAGTTAAACTTAAAATAGAATTACCGGGGTTTCACAAATATTTCCTCATCAGGGTCAAATTTCCTGGAAACTGGGACTAAAACTGGCAAGTGGAAACAGTGTAGCAAACGCCTCTCAGTAGCTGCTTCTGTATCAGTTGTTATTAAATTACGTCTATAACTCAACCAAATGTAACTACAAAAAAGTGTCTGTTTTCGGTTTATTACATCAAGTTTGCTTTTGCTTAGTTTTTGCTTTGGTCTAAAATAAAACATTTGGACACCCCCTCTAGAAGTCCTGCGTTTGCCTCTAGATTTGCATGTGGGACATTCACATTTTCAAACTGTGTGGGAGTGCTGCCTGGTGAGTGTGCAATTCTCCTGTAAGATTACACCACAATCAATTTCAAGTTAACACTGGTATTGATGGGGAGCATGCAATGTGAGCCGTGTCAATGGGAGTATAGAAGGGGAGAGAACATGCAGGAGATTCATATGGGGCACAATCAGACAAGCAATGACTGAGACATAAAAAAGGGGCAAATAAGGGAACCGTCAAGAGGCAATAGATATTTCAAGACACTTGCCCAGGATGGATAACAAGATATTACTGGGCCTCATTTATACATTTGTAATGACTCCATCCCTCCAAACCCCTTACTCTAGTGACTGCATACTACAGCTATCTCTCACACAGCTCCTGAATTACAGGTGTCCATCATAAAGCACTGAACATACAGTTATTCATAAGTTAACCTGGGGACTGATGCAGAGTGGGGCGTATGCCAGTTTGCATGGCCTTTCTTATGTACATTCACTCTGTGCATGTCCATAAAGTGGACACACATATATGCCTCTATGCACACTTGTTCAATTGAGGCACACAAAGCTAGTGATGTAAAAATATCTCACAACACTTGACTTATACAACTATCCAGGGCCGGTCCTGCCATGAGACAAGGTGCTCACCTAGTCTCAAGCCGGCCATGCAATCCAAGTGGCAGCTGTGGCAAGGTTCTCACCTCACCTCCTGATCGCCACTTCTTCAAGCGCTCTGGACACTTGTCATTCTGAAATAATTTTTTGCATAAGGAGTACAGGAAACTCCTTTTGTCACATAAGGAGTGCAGGAATCTCCTTCACATAAGGAGTGCAGGATTCTCCTTCTGTCACATAAGGAGTGCAGGATTCTCCTTCTGTTACATAAGGAGTGCAGGAATCTCCTTCACATAAGGAGTGCAGGATTCTCCTTCTGTCACATAAGGAGTGCAGGATTCTCCTTCTGTCACATAAGGAGTGCAGGATTCTCCTTCTGTTACATAAGGAGTGCAGGAATCTCCTTCACATAAGGAGTGCAGGATTCTCCTTCTGTCACATAAGGAGTGCTGGAAACTCCTTCTGTCACTGTAGAGTGATGACTGATAGTGAGAGAGGAGTAGGGACAGTTGTGGGAGAGGAAATAATGTTCATCTTTTGCGCATCTGGTTTTATAGATAACTGCATGAATTTGTGGACCAAATGTCCAAGTTGGCAGGAGTGCAAATACTTGCACCCGCCAATGGGTACAGAGTGTGAAATAACAAGATTTAATTTCGTAAGACATGATTATTATTATAGATAAGTTAAAGGGTGCAGAGGCCACATTTACACTAGATTTTTTTTCTACCCACAAAAGAACTTGTTTTCTGAGGCAAATCTGAGGCCTGGAGATCAGATCTCATTCCTGTACTTGTGGGACACACTTTGCACCTTCTAGATCCACTTCTGTAGGAAAGCAAATTTCTAGCTATGCTTTCACAAATGTAATAAGAAAAAGTCTGAGTGTGTCAAGCTTGCGCATTTTAATTGTATCCTCTTTAATTACATTTTAATTGCATTTAATTGCATTTTCTTACAAGTCATATTAGGGTACAGGTGTGTATGTACAGGGTAGGGTATAGGTGTGTGGGTACAGAGTCAGGAGAGGGAACTGGTTTGTATGTACAGGATAGAGTACAGGTGTATGGGTACATGAGTCAGGGGAGGGCACAGATGTGTACACACAAATCAGTGGGTGGAACAGTTGTGTGGGTACATGAGTTAGGGGATGACACAGGTGTGTGGGTACATGAGTCAGGGGAGGACACGGGTGTGTGAATACACGAGTCAGGGAAGGGCACAGGTGTGTGGGTACATGAGTCAGGGGAGGACACGGGTGTGTGAATACACGAGTCAGGGAAGGGCGCAGGTGTGTGGGTACATGAGTCAGGGGAGGGTAAAGGTGAGTTGGTACATGAGTGAGGGGAGAGCACAGGTGTGAAGGTACACGTGTCAGGAGAGAGCACAGGTGTGTAGGTACATGTGTTAGGGGAGAGCATGGGTGTGTAGGTACATGAGTCAGGGGGGAGCACGGGTGTGCAAGTACATGAGTCAGGGGAGAGCATGGGTGTGTGGGTACATGAGTCAGGGGAGAGCACGGGTGTGTGGGTACATGATTCAGGGGAGAGCACAGGTGTATGGGTACATGTGTCAGGGGAGAGCACAGGTGTGTAGGTACATGTGTCAGGGGAGAGCACTGGTCTGTGGGTACATGTGTCAGAGGAGAGCACTGGTCTGTGGGTACATGAGTCAGGGGAGAGCACGGGTGTGTGGGTACATGAGTCAGGGGAGAGCACGAGTGTGTGGGTACATGAATCAGGGGAGAGCACAGGTGTGTGGGTACATGTGTCAGGGGAGAGCACAGGTGTGTAGGTACATGAGTCAGGGGGGAGCACGGGTGTGCAAGTACATGAGTCAGGGGAGAGCACGGGTGTGTGGGTACATGAGTCAGGGGAGAGCACGGGTGTGTGGGTACATGAGTCAGGGGAGAGCACAGGTGTATGGGTACATGTGTCAGGGGAGAGCACAGGTGTGTAGGTACATGTGTCAGGGGAGAGCACTGGTCTGTGGGTACATGAGTCAGAGGAGAGCACTGGTCTGTGGGTACATGAGTCAGGGGAGAGCACGGGTGTGTGAGTACATGAGTCAGGGGAGAGCACGAGTGTGTGGGTACATGAATCAGGGGAGAGCACGGGTGTGTGGGTACATGAGTCAGGGGAGAGCACGGGTGTGCAAGTACATGAGTCAGGGGAGAGCACGGGTGTGCAAGTACATGAGTCAGGGGAGAGCACGGGTGTGTGGGTACATGAGTCAGGGGAGAGCACAGGTGTATGGGTACATGTGTCAGGGGAGAGCACAGGTGTGTAGGTACATGTGTCAGGGGAGAGCACTGGTCTGTGGGTACATGAGTCAGGGGAGAGCACGGGTGTGTGGGTACATGAGTCAGGGGAGAGCACAGGTGTGTGGGTACATGAGTCAGGGGAGGGTACAGGTGTGTTGGTACATGAGTCAGGGGAGGGTACAGGTGTGTGGGTACATGTGTCAGGGGAGGGTACAGGTGTGTGGGTACATAAGTCAGGGGAGGGTACAGGTGTGTTGGTACATGAGTTAGGGGAGGGTACAGGTGTGTTGGTGTACAAGATATCACATTACCTCTTTGATTTACACCAGCAATTAAACATATACATAAAATTATCTTGTTTGTCCCTACACTGTAGATAATAAAGATCCTGAATCCATTACCATAATTGAGTGGGAAGCCCCATCTGATCAATACAGTGGCGCACGCAGGGGGGGTTTCTGAGTTTCCAGAAACCCCCCCTGCGCTAACTAAGTGGCCACCATAGCGGCACTGTCCTATACAGCAGCCGCGACGCTGTCAAAGAAGCATCCGCGGAGCAGCTCTCTCTCTCGTGGGTTTTTTTTTCTTTTTTTCGTTCGGGGGGGGGGGGGGGGGGGGAACTCCCCCCCATAACAATCCTGTGCGTGCCCCTGAAATACAATAGCTTTCAAAAACAGAAATTACTCCAAACTCTCATATCTGATGGTCTGAATAAATATACAGATACTTGTGGTAAATGATTACTTACTAATTTATTAATTTATTATTTACTATTTTTTAATTTGGCATTAAATGTGTATGTATGCTACCTTTTACAAGGCATATGAGAAGCAAGTTTTTATATAATTCATTTTTTAATTCACCACTGCAATCATGTATGTTAGAACACTTAACAGAAATGATCAACATCATAGGCAAACCTATAAGGGTGAATGGAGCCTTTCCAAAATTCTGAATATTATTAATTGTTTGATACCTTCTGAAGAAGCTAGAGTGCTTTGAAACGCATTGAGGTTTTCAAATAAGAATTCCAACAGTTACACTGAGCGCCTTTTTCAGTTAAGAAATCAGCATTGCGCTGAGTGACACTGTGCGTATACACTGCAAAATGCTATGCCTTCAGCTGGTGTTTGAATCAATGATCACGCCAGCCACATCTTGCCAGCCACATCTTGCGGAAGGTGCCATTTATACATTATGTCTATGCACATCTCTACTAATATTGTACTGTGGGACACCCTCCTCTCAATTTTCTTGTGTAGCAAATTAAAATTTGGCATCCACATAAAGCATTTCCTGGCTTTAAGGATTCAAACACAGAGTGCAGGGGAAGTGTTTTACTGCTACGGTCACTGAGAGCATCTATCAATCAGGATTGGAGAAGGCATTCCCAAGGCGTGGAGTCTAACGGACCCCTGGTCTTCACCAAGAACTTTCGCAAGGCAGATGGAATTTGTCGCGGCCCTTAGGGTATCCTCCTGATGAGATAGAGGGTAGATGGATGGATGCAACTGTATACACGGGAGAGGTAATCCGGAACTGCAGAAAAAATAACACTGCATCCCAAATGATCTGCAAAGTTAATAGTGAATGTACTCAAGATATCATAACAGGAATCCGCAGCGTGGGCAGGTAAGTTCTTGTAATGACGTCACTTCCGTGACACATCGTTACCTCCACCAACGATTTTTTTCTCGGTATCACCGAAGAAGTTTAGCTTCAAAAGCTTGAAACACAAAAAATCCTGAATAATGTAAGGCATAAATGAGGCTTTACCAAGTAGTTCTTTAATATAAAAATGTAAATGTTTAAATTAATAAAGGGGGTAGTCATAAAGTGGTAGGAGGTTCGGCCTTGATGTGACATTTTTAATGTCCCCTATCATGTGTATTTTTTGCTAACTCTCAAAACTAGGCACAGATCGATTTTACAGGACTGTTTCCAAAGCCCAGCAGGGGGCGGGGACCTTGAAATGCATTCAGTGGATAAGTAGGAGCACTTGCGCATATAAAGAACCATTGTAGGGCTGCAGTTTTGAGATTCATAACTTACTCTTATTTTATGCCCCTTATAATACAGATACCACTATTAAATTAATTACATAGTATAGTTTGAGAAAAGAAATATGCCCATACATGACAGATGCCAAGCAATTATCAGAAGCAGTTTATAGACTATAATTACTTTACAAGCCACTTGGTTAATCGTGAAGTAGTATATCATTATAAAGCATAAATCAGCATGACTAGGTTTTTTATTTTCCAGGAGAGATACAACGCAGCAACACAATTGCATATATATATATATATATATATATATATATATATATATAAAAGTAAACGTAAATATATAAGTTGAGGCTAGTAAGTCTTCATCTCCGTAAATGACCTGAAGTATTATTATTATTTCTTCTGAATAATGGTAAAATACATCCCTTATGGAATAAGTGCAATTGTTTTTAGAAGCAGAGTGAGCTAGTTTTTTCTATAGGCTGAAAACAGTGTTAAACACATTTCTCCCAACTCACTTTCTACTTCTCAAAAAATCTTTTCTGACCAGGGGGTAAATGTATCAAAGTGCGAGTTTGCCAGCGTGTTTAAATCGCGGCAAATCGCGGGTGTTTACCCGCAATTTTTTTTTAAAAAAATGGAAATGTATCAAGCTGCGATTTTGACACTCATGTTCAAAATCGCTGGTCATCTCTGGCGATTTTGAGCGATGTAAACACTCCCGAGTTTAGCTAACTCTCCTGTGTTTGGCAAACTCTCCTGTGTTGTAACAGTGAGTTGTAAACACATCACTGTTACACTGACCTGTCATACAGCTGCCAGAGCTCCGGCAGCTGTTAAAATGTTAAAGAACAGATAAAAGTTGAAAAAAAAAAAAGCGTGAGGTCCCCCCGCTATTTATGCTTAACCCTAGTGCTGCCTGACTAATGCTGGTCCCGTGAAAATCGGGGAAAAATTTTGCGTGGGGTTCCCCCGATTTTCACTTTACCAGCACTAGGCAAACCAGCCAGGGTTGGCGGCACTATAGCAGGGAGACGCGCAGCAGGGGTCCCCCTGCCATAATGACTAACCAACCCTAGACTGTTCAGCGCTGGGCTGGATTCCCTAGGGAGTGGGGTCCGCTGAAAAAAACGAGCGGGCCCCCCCCTAGAAAGAACCAGCCCAGTGCTGATAGCACTAGGGCTCTTCCTACCACCCCTGGGCTGTGGGTAGTAGGGTAATATGGCGTAAAGTAGTAAAAAAAAAAAAACTGACACCAATTTTGTTTGTGGAACTACAAGTCCCAGCCAGCCAGGTTGCCAAAAACAGTGTGGGCATGCTGGTGCTTGTATAACTACAAGCACCAGCATACCCACGGCAGCCAGGGCATGTTGGCACTTGGAGAACCACAAGTGCCAACATGCCCTGACATCCCTGGCTTGCTGGGCCCTGTAGTTCCACAAAGAAAAAAGTTTACAAAGCCACAACACCCTCTTATAAACCACATACATTTATTAAAAATAATAAAACCCACAATAAAGACACTAACCACCCTCTTTTAAACCACAAGTATTTATTAAAATAATAAAACCCAAATACTTACCAATGATGCCTTCTTTCTTGCTCCAATGTCACTTATTATTTGTAAATCCATCTTGCCGGCTTGCCCCAGTCCCAGCCATTTGTACCTCCATAAGGAAATCTTTGCCAACAGGAACTCTTCGCCCAGAAGGGGCACATATTTGTACATCCCGACTCTTTAGTGTTGCTTGAAGATAAAAAATAAAAAAAACCAGGAGCCGCCGCAAACACCTCCTACCTAGTAGGAGGTCCGTTTCGCAATGCTCTTACGCTGTTTGCGTAAGAGCTAACTACTGTATTGTGGTATTTTCCCATGCTAGTGGGGAAATCACATAATACTGTATCTAGCGCTTACGCAATTAACGTAGCACATTGCGCATGCGCTACGCTACTTGCGTAACCTGTATCAGCGTAAGAGCATTGCGAAACGGACCTCCTTCACCTTTAGCATCCCCGTTCCCATGGAATGAGATATGTTCACCAATACTTGATTGTCCACAAAGTAGCGATAACCTAACTCAGGTAGGTTCATAATCTCGCTCTGCAATATGCAATTTCATTTTGCACTGCATAATGTGGTGGTCGAGTACTGATGGGAAATCCTTCCCTTACCTTGTCCTCCAGACACGAGTCAGGTTCTTTTCTGTTCGGATATCCGGTGGTCAGGAAATAAATACTTCAATGAAAGGGACAAGGATTGGTCAAACAACTTGGGTTTATTGAGAATGCGGTAAGGATAGTTTCGGTAAGCCACCGCGCCACTGACCCCTTCAGCTCAATAGTAATGACAAAATAATGCGTCTGATCAGCATAGAGCACAGTAGCATTTAACATATAACATACACCTGGTGAGTATAAGGCACAATAGCGGTAACATCTTCAATGCACATTGTCTAATAAGGCACACTGGTAATCACAGTTACTACTTTCACGTTAACAATATCTGACTGGTGATGATGCAAGAACCATCAATAATAACCCATCAAGACTCTTAAGGTCACTACCGCGCCCACTAGAGGGCTACTTTCAATTCAAGCGTTTGGGGTACCGTGCTGTTCCCTATGGGTCAGGCGCCCTGCTCTTAGCATCTACTACAGGGTTAACTTGCCACTAACGCTGAATGTCACACCTTCCATATCAATAGATCAACTCTTAGGTAAATCACATAACATTAACATAATCTAAAACATTTGGTGCACCAATATTATCCCCGGTAACGTTACCATATTTTACACCCAGTCCTGGGCTGACCTGTGCACAGGAATTTGGTAGTGTTCCAATGTCCTGCAGAGGTTTCCAGATGTTAGGAACTTACCTTGTTCCCATTCCGCTGCGCTGTCAGCGGGAGCTGACAGCGGCGTCCGATCTCTTCAGCGCTTCTTCTGTTAGCGCTTCCGCACTTCCGGGTTCTCTCTGCTGCCGATCATGTGACTCCTGGGCGGGGAATTCAAACTCCTATATCTCCACTGCTGCCTGTGTCAGAGCAATGTGTTTCCTGTTCCTGGCTACAGTTCCTGTCTCCTGACTCCTGTGAACCTGCTCCCTGTTAACCCCTCTATTCCTCCTACTCCTGTGTACCTACCTGGCTGTGACCTGACTATTCTTTGGCTTATCCCTGGCACTACGCAACTGGACTATCTTCTGTGTACCGACTCGGCTGTGTTACCAACTATTCTCTGGATCTCCCTCTGGCACCGCATACCTGATACCTTCTGTGTACCGACTCGGCTGTGTTACCAACTATTCTCTGGACCCTGCCATGCACCCTTTGCCTCCGTGCATCTACCGGTTACTGTTCCAGACCTACAACGCCTGGAATTAACGGTTAGTGCCTGTACTTGCACCGCATTGTCTATTTTCTTGTCTGCCTGCCATCACTTAGAACTTTCTCCCTTACGTCAGTAGGCTAATCTGGGGGCCGCGACCTGCGGTTCTTCGGCAGCTAAGTCCACACTACCTTGCGGTGGTTCTTGGTGAAGACCGGAAGGCCGTTAGACTCCGCGCCCTAGGTAAGCCTGTGCTAATACTGACTAAGGCATCAAAATCGTAACACCAGAAGGGTTAAGTATTATAGTAAAAAGCAGGGCCGTTGCTCAGTTCAGCCACAAGATGGCGCTGTTTTCTCAACAGTCAATGAATCTTTATTAGCACATTTGCTCTGCAACAGGGGATAGTGTCCAGATATCAGCAACACATAGGATATAGCTGATACGACAGTCTTAATTGTTCCCTACAGCCTGTGTAAGGTATAATCTGGGGGAAAAACTCTCATAATCCTTCCTTGTACAAGAATGCAATGGCAGTTTTGGGTAGATTCTCTCATCACTCTTCCCTCTGACACTGGGGTGTGTGCAATACACTGCAGGCTAGGGTTTTACCTTAAGAGAGTTCTGCAGTTAGTGGAGACTGTCTTTGGCGCCCCGCTGCGTGTCCCCAGCTGTTCTCCGTCCGCTTTGCTGGCAATGTCACCAGTTCTGGCAGCAGCTCAGTCTTCTCTCTGTTCTGCTGCACATCCTCCCCCTTCTACCATGCTGCTCTCTCCCTTTCCTCCTTCCTGCACATCCTCTTCCTGTTACTCCCCCAGCCAATCAGGGCCTTCATCCTCCTCCTGTCAATCACTACTGGGCACAAGTTTTCAGGAGCACAATTAACCCCTTGTAGCCCTGTGTTTTAAAAGCGTTTATGCACTCCTCTGTGCTGTTCAACAGGGCTTTGGGGCACCACACATAACACATTTTTAATACAATGCCACATATTACGCAGCGTTTTCCAGAAAATATGTATTCAATCACTGCCACCGTGGAGCTTACAATCTATATTCCCTTCACACACTAAGGCTAATTTTGTCAGAAGCCAATTAACCTACTAATATGTTTTTTGATTGTGGGTGGGAACCAGAGCACCGGGAGGATACCCACACAAACACTCAAGTGGTTTGAGGCAGCAATGTCAATCACTGTACCAACACACTGAACCAAGGAACTCCCTTCATATACCCAACTTCACCCAACTCTGCCCATCAACTGGTGCAAATTTCTGCTCCTCCTTAACCACCACCATTTTGCTCAGCAAACACATGCGCTTTGGCGGAAGTCTAGGTGCACAATTCCAGTGGGTTTGTTCTGCAACCCTAATATCCAAATACACCAAAAAGTGCTACACTGCTGTGAATGGTAATACAATACATAATCCAAAATGCAGATGCAGTGGCACACTTCTGCACTCAAGTCTAGGCGGAAATCAAGGCACACATCACTGCTGCGAATCGTGGGAGGGGGGGGTCGGGTGCCGCGAATCGGGTCTCGGCAGCCTCTTCTCCTCTCAGTGTCTCAGTGATAGAGAGAGGAGGAGAGACTGTCGGGACCCGACGAGCGATCACGTGACTCTTTTTTTTTTTTTTTTTTAAATCTGGACTGACCGAGGAGGAGCAGCGCGCCGGAGAAGAAAGGCAGTATAAAGGTAAGTAAAACAACGGAGGGACGGAGGTGGTGATGGTGAAGGGGCACAGAAGTGGTGATTGTGATGGGCACAGAGGTGGTGATGGGCACAGAGGTGGTGATGGTGAAGGGCACAGAGATGGTGATTGGCACAGAAGTGGTGATGGTGATTGGCACAGAAGTGGTGATGGTGAAGGGCACAGAGGTGGTAAGGGTGAAGGGGCACAGAATTGGTGATAGTGATTGGCATAGAGGTGGTGATGGTGAAGGGCACAGAGGTGGTGATGGTGAAGGGGCACAGAATTGGTGATGGTGATTGGCACAGAGGTGGTGATGGGCACAGAGGTGGTGATGGGCACAGAGGTGGTGATGATGAAGGGCACAGAGGTGGTGATGGTGAAGGGCACAGAGGTGGTGATGGTGAAGGGGCACAGAATTGGTGATGGTGATTGGCACAGAGGTGGTGATGGTGATTGGCACAGAGGTGGTGATGGTGAAGGGCACAGAGGTGGTGATGATGAAGAGGCACAGAGGTGGTGATGGGCACAGAGGTGGTGATGGTGAAGAGGCACAGAGGTGGTGATGGTGATTGGCACAGAAGTGGTGATGGTGAAGGGCACAGAGGAGGTGATGGTGAAGAGGCACAGAGGTGGTGATGGTGATTGGCACAGAAGTGGTGATGGTGAAGGGCACAGAGGTGGTGATGGGTACAGAGGTGGTGATGGTGATTGGCACAGAGGTGGTGATGGTGATTGGCACAGAGGTGGTGATGGTGATTGGCACAGAAGTGGTGATGGTGAAGGGCACAAAGGTGGTGATGGGCACAGAGGTGGTGATGGTGATTGGCACAGAGGTGGTGATGGTGATTGGCACAGAGGTGATGGTGAAAGGGCACATGTGATATTGTGAAGGGGCAAAAGTGACAATGAAGGGGCACAGTGTGATGATAGAGGGACAAAAGTGACAAGAGTGACTTGGATTTATGCAAACAACTTAAGTAAGTATTTCTGCCCTGACTTAAATATTTATTAAGTTGTTTTGATCCAACTACTTAAAAAAACGGGACTGCTTGGTAATTATTTAGGGGTGCCTTTTTCTGCAGCAGGATGGCCTTGCTCTTTTCACATGTTAGGTACGCCCCCAAAGATGCAAGCCACGCCCTCACCTCCTTTGGTGCAGCGACGGCACATGTTTTCATATCTACTTGTCACGGGCACTAGGAGTCTTTACCCAGGCATCACCAGGTGATGGACTTACCAGAGCAGTATAGATGGTAATATGGTACTCTGGTAGCGGGGTGATCACGGAACAGGAGACAGCAGATGGTAGAGAATGCTCGTGGAAAGTCTATGACTAGCAGCACTGGTAATATATAGGTAGTAGTACACGAGGAACTAAATGGACAAAGGAAATGTGAGGGTAGTCAGTGGTCTGCGGTAGCAAGTTGTACCACTGCGATAGTGAGGAGGAATGTCCAGAAGCAACGAGGAGGTGATGGAAGTCAGCGGTCTGCGTTAGCAAGTTGTACCGCTGTCTAGGTGAGGGAACGGAATCCAGGTGAAGGTATCTGGGAAGTCAGTGGTCTGCGTTAGCAAGTTGTACCACTGCTATATGGAAGGATACTGAAACAGGAATCAGTGGTCTGCCTCTAGCAAGTTGTACCACTGAAATATATATGTGAGGAGGAGCACGGGGAGATAAATGTAATGCAGAGTATACACGGGCAAACTGAACTTGATCCCACGATGATTTGCACAAAGTAGTAATAACAGAGCAGCCCTGCACAAATATACAAAGTCTCAGGAACTATCCAGACTAAAAGGTAACACAGTCAAATGATGGCAATAGTCTCAGTGGATAGGCAACTTCAGAGAAGAACAACTCAGTCCAACAAGGTATGCAGTACACGAGCACAGTCAATGATAAGTATGCATACCGTGGTTCAGAAGAGCAGGCTGTCAGAAGGGAGTGCAGAGATACCTGAGCGGCAGGAGGCCGGCAGGATGCGAAGTCCCAGGGAAATGGAAGCGGTATCCAAGTAGGTGCAGCGCACATGTAGGAAGACCAGCAACGAAGGAACAATACTCAGGAGGCTGTAGTATATAGGACTGGTCACCGGGAGATCACTGAAGAGTAGAAGCGATATCCAAGCAGAGGACAGCAGCGGAGCGTTGATCCAATGCAGACAGGCGAGTTGATACAGGCAGGAACACTGTAGAAGCACGGAGAGCGGATCAGCTGGCTGCAGACACGAGTAGAGCTGAAGGGTAGCGGCAAGCAGGACACTGCAGGTACACAGAGGTAGCGGATAGGAATCAGCAGGTGCAGTCACGATGAAACACGGGAGAGTTGAGATGAGCTGGAACTGTTGAGCACGGAGGCAGCGGATAGGAATCAGCTGGTGCAGTCTCGATGAAACACAGGAGAGTTTGAAGTGAGTTGATAACTGTAGTGCACGGAGGCAGCGGATAGGAATCAGCTAATACAGTCACGATGAAACACAGGAGAGTTTAAGTGAGTTGATAACTGTAGTGCACGGAGGCAGCGGATAGGAATCAGCTAATACAGTCACGATGAAACACAGGAGAGTTTGAAGTGAGTTGATAACTGTAGTGCACGGAGGCAGCGGATAGGAATCAGCTAATACAGTCACGATGAAACACAGGAGGGTTTGAAGTGAGTTGATAACTGTAGTGCACGGAGGCAGCGGATAGGAATCAGCTAATACAGTCACGATGAAACACAGGAGAGTTGAAGTAGTCTGGAAACCACAGGAGAGTTGAAGTGGTCTGGAAACCACAGGAGAGTTGAAGTGGTCTGGAAACCACAGGAGAGTTGAATACACGAGGAAACACCTTCAGAGGCTCATGGGGAATGAGACTCCAAGATCAGGCCACGAGGATAGACAACAGGTGCATTAAATAGGGAGTGTAGCCTGATCAGCCAATTAACTAAAAGGAACAGGTACTGAAGGTTTGAAAGGGCTGCGCATGCGCAGACCCTCAGGATGGTGGACGGCCACGGTTCCTAAACACACGGGAAGAAGCACTCACAGTCTGGTGAGTGACAGTACCCCCCCTTTTAAAGGTGGGCACAGAACACCTGGAACCGGGCTTGTCTGGATATTTGGAATAAAACTTCTTAAGAAGAGTTGGAGCGTTGAGATCTTCAGCTTTGATCCATGAACGCTCCTCAGGACCAAAGCCCTTCCAATGAACGAGGAAACGAAGAACTCCTCGCGAAATTTTTGCGTCCAATATATGAGTAATCTCGAAATCTTCCTCCTGATGAACTTGAACTGGCTGAGGTGCTGAAGGAGGGGCCGAGAAACGGTTGATGATGAGAGGTTTGAGCAAGGACACATGGAAGGCGTTGGAAATACGAAGATTCTTAGGAAGTAGAAGTTTGAAACAAACTGGATTTATCACTTGAATGATCCTATATGGACCAATAAAACGGGGAGCGAATTTCATAGATGGGACCTTCAAACGAATATTTTTGGTAGATAACCAGACACGATCTCCAATTTTCAGTGGTGGAATAGCCCGCCTCTTCTTATCTGCAAAAGGCTTATATTTGGCAGAAGTCTTCTTTAAACAGGTTTTGACCTGAGACCAAATATTTTTGAAGGTCTGACAAACAGTCTCTACAGCAGGAACTTGGGTGGGAGGGAGGGCAGGAAATTCCGGAAAAGACGGATGGTGACCGTAAACCACAAAGAATGGAGTTTTGGAAGATGACTCATGGTACATGTTGTTATGAGCGAATTCAGCCCAAGGAAGCAATTCTACCCAATTGTCTTGATTGGCTGATGAGAACATCCTTATAAAGGTCTCAAGATCTTAATTGACCCTTTCCGTTTGTCCGTTTGATTGAGGATGGTAGGAAGATGAGAGTGCTAATCGTATGCCCAAGGTTTTACAAAGGGCCCGCCAGAATCTGGAAACGAATTGTACTCCTCTATCTGACACAATCTCAGACGGACATCCATGAATACGAAAGATTTCCTTGACGAAATGTTCAGCCAGAGTAGACGAGGAAGGCAAACCAGACAAAGGGAGAAAATGAGCCATCTTCGAAAATCTCTCTACCACTACCCAAATAGTATTACAATTTTTACTAGGCGGAAGATCAGTAACAAAGTCCATACTAATATGGGTCCAGGGCTTGGATGGAATGGGTAGTGGTTGAAGCAAACCCGCTTGAGTTCTGCGGGAGGACTTAAACTGAGAACACAATTCACAAGCAGCTACAAACTCTTTGACTTCTCTTCTCATCGAGGGCCACCAGTAACTTCGAGAGAGAATCTCAAAGGTCTTGCGTTCACCAGCATGTCCAGAAAAACGAGAAGAGTGGAACCACGAAAGGATTTTCCTCCTAAGAGTAGGAGGCACGAGGGTCTTCCCAAATGGTAGCACTTTAGTGGAAGAAGCAGCCAGCGAAATACATTTGGGGTCTAGTATAGAGTGGTTGGAAACCTCTTCAACGTCAGAGGACGTCACAAAAGCTCGGGATAGAGCGTCAGCTTTCTTGTTCTTGGCAGCTGGTTTGAAGGTTATGATTAATTCGAAACGAGAAAAGAAAAGAGACCATCTTGCTTGACGAGGATTCAAGCATTGGGCTTACTATAGATATGACAAGTTCTTATGATCCGTGAAAATCGTCACAGGGTGACGAGCTCCTTCCAACAAGTATCTCCACTCCTCTAATGCTACTTTGATAGCCAGCAATTCCTTGTCCCCGATAGTGTAATTCCTCTCCGCAGGCAGGAGACCCCGAGAGTAAAAGGCACAAGGATGGAATTTTTGCTGCTCCGATCGCTGGGAGAGAATGGCTCCTAAGCCAACATTAGAGGCATCTACTTCTAGGAAGAAGGGAAGTGTCACATCAGGCTGTCGAAGAATGGGAGCAGAGGAGAAGGACTTTTTCAGAAATTGAAAGGCTTGGAGAGCCTCAGATGACCATTGCTTAGTATTGGCCCCTTTACGAGTCAGGGCCACAATAGGAGATGCAATGGACGAGAAGTCTTGAATGAAGCGTCTATAGTAATTGGCAAAACCTAAAAAACGCTGAATGGCACGAAGAGTAGTTGGCTGGGGCCAATGTAACACAGCATTCACCTTTTCTGGATCCATTTGTAGACCAACTCCGGAGACAATATAACCCAAAAATGGAATCTGGGGCAACTCGAATGAACATTTTTCTAGTTTGCAGAATAATGAATTTTTCCGGAGTCTGGAAAGAACCTCTGCCACATGTTGGTGATGAGAAGGCAGGTCCTGTGAAAAGATCAATATGTCGTCCAGGTAGACAACGACACATACATATAACAAGTCCCGAAAGATCTCATTAATGAAGCCCTGGAAAACAGCGGGGGCATTACATAACCCGAAAGGCATTACTAAATATTCATAATGCCCATCTCTGGTGTTGAAAGCTGTCTTCCATTCGTCACCGGACCGAATTCTAATTAAATTATAGGCACCACGAAGATCCAACTTGGTAAAGATCCGAGCTCCCTTAATGCGATCAAATAACTCAGTAATCAGAGGAATAGGATACTGATTTTTAATAGTAATGGCGTTAAGTCCACGAAAATCTATGCAGGGGCGTAGTGATCCATCCTTCTTTTTTACGAAGAAGAACCCGGCTCCAGCGGGAGAGGTGGAAGGTCGAATAAAACCTCGCTGGAGATTCTCTCGGATGTATTCAGATGTAGCTTGAGTTTCAGGTAACGAAAGTGGATACACCCGACCCCTAGGAGGAGTCTTGCCAGGTAGAAGATCGATCGGACAATCCCATGAATGATGAGGAGGAAGACGTTCAGACTGAGCTTTATCAAAAACATCGGCAAATGAAGCATACTGAGGAGGAAGTCCCGGTGAGGAAGATGAGATGGAAGATTGCTGTATTTTCAGAGGAATGACTTGGGAAAGACAACGATGATGACATTCAGCTCCCCAAGATGTAACTTGAGGAGTGCGCCAGTCAATCTGGGGAGAATGATATTGAAGCCATGGAAGGCCTAAAACAATCGGACTTGTTGTAACAGGAAGAATTAAAAACTAAATCTCTTCATGGTGTAGCACACCAATCTGAAGCGTTACTGGGGACGTACTCTGGGTGATGAGACCATTGATGAGACGTGATCCATCTATAGCAGTCACAGTAATCGGTGTTTTCAAAGTAATCACTGGTAGGGACCATTGATTCACTAGGGATTTAGAAATGAAATTTCCTGCTGCTCCAGAATCAATCAGTGCTTGGGACTCAAAGGATTTGGTAGCAAAGGAAATCGTAACATCAAAAGCGCAGACTTTTAATTTCGTAGAACATGGAGAGGACTCCAGGGACCCTAACTTCCCCTCACCAGAACTAGTTAGGGCCTGGCATTTCCCGATTTCTTAGGGCAAGAATTGAGCATATGTGTGGAATCAGCACAATAGATACAAAGTCTATTCTTTACTCTTCGGTTCCTCTCCTCAGAAGTTAATTTGGAACGTCCTATCTCCATGGGGATAACAGGAGATGAAGCTGGACGAAGTTGAGGGGTTGAGCGAAGAGGTGCTTTAACTGAAGTTGTTTTTTCAGATTCCCTTTCACGAAACCTCATGTCTACACGATGGCAGAGGGAAATCAAATCTTCTAATGACGTAGGTAGCTCTTGAGTAGTCAGTGCATCTTTAATTTTATCGGAGAGCCCCTGCCAGAAGGCGGCAATTAATGCTTCAGTGTTCCACTGAAGTTCAGAGGCTAATATCCTAAATTGAATGACGTACTGGCCTACAGTACGAGAACCCTGACGTAAACGGAGAATGCTGGAAGCAGCGGAGATTACACGACCTGGTTCATCGAATACACTTCGGAACAGAGAAATAAATTTGGCACTATCTTGTAATACGGGATCGTTCCTCTCCCACAGAGGGGAAGCCCAAGCCAGAGCTTGTCCAGAAAACAATGAAATAAGATAGGCCACTCTGGAACGATGGGTAGAAAAATTTTGAGGTTGGAGCTCAAAATGAACTGAGCATTGGTTGAGAAAACCCCTACAAGTTTTGGGGTCTCCATCATACTTTGACGGAGTAGGCAGGTGAAGCGTGGAAGCCGTAGACACCTGGGATGGTACTGGGGAAACGGAGGAAAGCACAGGAGCTTCAACATTAGCTGTAACATTCTGTCCAGATGTTCCTTGGGAGGCTAACGCCTGGTAACATTGTAGTAACAGCTGTTGGCGAGCATCCTGTTGCTCCACACGGGTAACCAGATGCTGCAGCATCTCTTTAGCTGTAGGTTCTGAATCTGGGTCTGTCATGGCCTGATCTTACTGTCACGGGCACTAGGAGTCTTTACCCAGGGATCACCAGGTGATGGACTTACCAGAGCAGTATAGATGGTAATATGGTACTCTGGTAGCGGGGTGATCACGGAACAGGAGACAGCAGATGGTAGAGAATGCTCGTGGAAAGTCTATGACTAGCAGCACTGGTAATAAATATATAGTTAGTAGTACACGAGGAACTGAATGGACAAAGGAAACGTTAGGGTAGTCAGTGGTCTGCGGTAGCAAGTTGTACCACTGCTATAGTGAGGAGGAATGTCCAGAAGCAATGAGGAGGTGATGGAAGTCAGCGGTCTGCGTTAGCAAGTTGTACCGCTGTCTAGGTGAGGGAACGGAATCCAGGTGAAGGTATCCGGGAAGTCAGTGGTCTGCGTTAGCAAGTTGTACCACTGCTATATGGAAGGATACTGAAACAGGAATCAGTGGTCTGCCTCTAGCAAGTTGTACCACTGAAATATATATGTGAGGAGGAGCACGGGCAGATAAATGTAATGCAGAGTATACACGGGCAAACTGAACTTGATCCCACGATGATTTGCACAAAGTAGTAATAACAGAGCAGCACTGCACAAATATACAAAGTCTCAGGAACTATCCAGACTAAAAGGTAACACAGTCAAATGATGGCAATAGTCTCAGTGGATAGGCAACTTCAGAGAAGAACAACTCAGTCCAGCAAGGTATGCAGTACACGAGCACAGTCAATGATAAGTATGCATACCGTGGTTCAGAAGAGCAGGCTGTCAGAAGGGAGTGCAGAGATACCTGAGCGGCAGGAGGCCGGCAGGATGCGAAGTCCCAGGGAAATGGAAGCGGTATCCAAGTAGGTGCAGCGCACAGGTAGGTAGACCAGCAACGATGGAACAATACTCAGGAGACCGTAGTTTATAGGACTGGTCACCGGGAGATCACTGAAGAGTAGAAGCGATATCCAAGCAGAGGACAGCAGCGGAGCGTTGATCCAATGCAGACAGGCGAGTTGACACAGGCAGGAACACTGTAGAAGCACAGAGAGCGGATCAGCTGGCTGCAGACACGAGTAGAGCTGAAGGGTAGCGGCAAGCAGGACACTGCAGGTACACGGAGGTAGCGGATAGGAATCAGCAGGTGCAGTCACGATGAAACACGGGAGAGTTGAGATGAGCTGGAACTGTTGAGCATGGAGGCAGCGGATAGGAATCAGCTGGTGCAGTCTCGATGAAACACAGGAGAGTTTGAAGTGAGTTGATAACTGTAGTGCACGGAGGCAGCGGATAGGAATCAGCTAATACAGTCACGATGAAACACAGGAGAGTTTAAGTGAGTTGATAACTGTAGTGCACGGAGGCAGCGGATAGGAATCAGCTAATACAGTCACGATGAAACACAGGAGAGTTTGAAGTGAGTTAATAACTGTAGTGCACGGAGACAGCGGATAGGAATCAGCTAATAAAGTCACGATGAAACACAGGAGGGTTTGAAGTGAGTTGATAACTGTAGTGCACGAAGGCAGCGGATAGGAATCAGCTAATACAGTCACGATGAAACACAGGAGAGTTGAAATAGTCTGGAAACCACAGGAGAGTTGAAGTGGTCTGGAAACCACAGGAGAGCTGAAGTGGTCTGGAAACCACAGGAGAGTTGAATACATGAGGAAAGACCTTCAGAGGCTCATGGGGAATGAGACTCCAAGATCAGGCCACGAGGATAGACAACAGGTGCATTAAATAGGGAGTGTAGCCTGATCAGCCAATTAACTAAAAGGAACAGGTACTGAAGGTTTGAAAGGGCTGCGCATGCGCAGACCCTTAGGATGGTGGACGGCCACGGTTCCTAAACACACGGGAAGAAGCACTCACAGCCTGGTGAGTGACAGTACCCCCCCTTTTAAAGGTGGGCACAGAACACCTGGAACCGGGCTTGTCCGGATATTTGGAATAAAACTTCTTAAGAAGAGTTGGAGCGTTGAGATCTTCAGCTTTGATCCATGAACGCTCCTCAGGACCAAAGCCCTTCCAATGAACGAGGAAGCGAAGAACTCCTCGCGAAATTTTTGCGTCCAATATATGAGTAATCTCGAAATCTTCCTCCTGATGAACTTGAACTGGCTGAGGTGCTGAAGGAGGGGCCGAGAAACGGTTGATGATGAGAGGTTTGAGCAAGGACACATGGAAGGCGTTGGAAATACGAAGATTCTTAGGAAGTAGAAGTTTGAAACAAACTGGATTTATCACTTGAATGATCCTATATGGACCAATAAAACGGGGAGCGAATTTCATAGATGGGACCTTCAAACGAATATTTTTGGTAGATAACCAGACACGATCTCCAATTTTCAGTGGTGGAATAGCCCGCCTCTTCTTATCTGCAAAAGACTTATATTTGGCAGAAGTCTTCTTTAAACAGGTTTTGACCTGAGACCAAATATTTTTGAAGGTCTGACAAACAGTCTCTACAGCAGGAACTTGGGTGGGAGGGAGGGCAGGAAATTCCGGAAAAGACGGATGGTGACCGTAAACCACAAAGAATGGAATTTTGGAAGATGACTCATGGTACATGTTGCTGTGAGCGAATTCAGCCCAAGGAAGCAATTCTACCCAGTTGTCTTGATTGGCTGATGAGAACATCCTTATAAAGGTCTCAAGATCTTAATTGACCCTTTCCGTTTGTCCGTTTGATTGAGGATGGTAGGAAGATGAGAGTGCTAATCGTATGCCCAAGGTTTTACAAAGGGCCCGCCAGAATCTGGAAACGAATTGTACTCCTCTATCTGACACAATCTCAGACGGACATCCATGAATACGAAAGATTTCCTTGACGAAATGTTCAGCCAGAGTAGACGAGGAAGGCAAACCAGACAAAGGGACAAAATGAGCCATCTTCGAATATCTGTCTACCACTACCCAAATAGTATTACAATTTTTACTAGGCGGAAGATCAGTAACAAAGTCCATACTAATATGGGTCCAGGGCTTGGATGGAATGGGTAGTGGTTGAAGCAAACCTGCTGGAGTTCTGCGGGAGGACTTAAACTGAGAACACAATTCACAAGCAGCTACAAACTCTTTGACGTCTCTTCTCATCGAGGGCCACCAGTAACTTCGAGAGAGAATCTCAAAGGTCTTGCGTTCACCAGCATGTCCAGAAAAACGAGAAGAGTGGAACCACAAAAGGATTTTCCTCCTAAGAGTAGGAGGCACGAGGGTCTTCCCAAATGGTAGCACTTTAGTGGAAGAAGCAGCCAGCGAAATACATTTGGGGTCTAGTATAGAGTGGTTGGAAACCTCTTCAACGTCAGAGGACGTCACAAAAGCTCGGGATAGAGCGTCAGCTTTCTTGTTCTTGGCAGCTGGTTTGAAGGTTATGATTAATTCGAAACGAGAAAAGAAAAGAGACCATCTTGCTTGATGAGGATTCAAGCATTGGGCAGACTGTAGATATGACAAGTTCTTATGATCCGTGAAAATCGTCACAGGGTGACGAGCTCCTTCCAACAAGTATCTCCACTCCTCTAATGCTACTTTGATAGCCAGCAATTCCTTGTCCCCGATAGTGTAATTCCTCTCCGCAGGCAGGAGACCCCGAGAGTAAAAGGCACAAGGATGGAATTTTTGCTGCTCCGATCGTTGGGAGAGAATGGCTCCTAAGCCAACATTAGAGGCATCTACTTCTAGGAAGAAGGGAAGTGTCACATCAGGCTGTCGAAGAATGGGAGCAGAGGAGAAGGACTCTTTCAGAAATTGAAAGGCTTGGATAGCCTCAGATGACCATTGCTTAGTATTGGCCCCTTTACGAGTCAGGGCCACAATAGGAGATGCAATGGACGAGAAGTCTTGAATGAAGCGTCTATAGTAATTGGCAAAACCTAAAAAACGCTGAATGGCACGAAGAGTAGTTGGCTGGGGCCAATGTAACACAGCATTCACCTTTTCTGGATCCATTTGTAGACCAACTCCAGAGACAATATAACCCAAAAATGGAATCTGGGGAAACTCGAATGAACATTTTTCTAGTTTGCAGAATAATGAATTTTTCCGGAGTCTGGAAAGAACCTCTGCCACATGTTGGTGATGAGAAGGCAGGTCCTGTGAAAAGATCAATATGTCGTCCAGGTAGACAACGACACATACATATAACAAGTCCCGAAAGATCTCATTAATGAAGCCCTGGAAAACAGCGGGGGCATTACATAACCCGAAAGGCATTACTAAATATTCATAATGCCCATCTCTGGTGTTGAAAGCTGTCTTCCATTCGTCACCGGACCGGATTCTAATTAAATTATAGGCACCACGAAGATCCAACTTGGTAAAGATCCGAGCTCCCTTAATGCGATCAAATAACTCAGTAATCAGAGGAATGGGATACCGATTTTTAATAGTAATGGCGTTAAGTCCACGAAAATCTATGCAGGGGCGTAGTGATCCATCCTTCTTTTTTACGAAGAAGAACCCGGCTCCAGCGGGAGAGGTGGAAGGTCGAATAAAACCTCGCTGGAGATTCTCTCGGATGTATTCAGATGAAGCTTGAGTTTCAGGTAACGAAAGTGGATACACCCGACCCCTAGGAGGAGTCTTGCCAGGTAGAAGATCGATCGGACAATCCCATGAACGATGAGGAGGAAGACGTTCAGACTGAGTTTTATCAAAAACATCGGCAAATGAAGCATACTGAGGAGGAAGTCCCGGTGAGGAAGATGAGATGGAAGATTGCTGTATTTTCAGAGGAATGACTTGGGAAAGACAACGATGATGACATTCAACTCCCCAAGATGTAACTTGAGGAGTGCGCCAGTCAATCTGGGGAGAATGATATTGAAGCCATGGAAGGCCTAAAACAATCGGACTTGTTGTAACAGGAAGTATTAAAAACGAAATCTCTTCATGGTGTAGCACACCAATCTGAAGCGTTACTGGGGACGTACTCTGGGTGATGAGACCATTGATGAGACGTGATCCATCTATAGCAGTCACAGTAATCGGTGTTTTCAAAGTAATCACTGGTAGGGACCATTGATTCACTAGGGATTTAGAAATGAAATTTCCTGCTGCTCCAGAATCAATCAGTGCTTGGGACTCAAAGGATTTGGTAGCAAAGGAAATCGTAACATCAAAAGCGCAGACTTTTAATTTCGTAGAACATGGAGAGGACTCCAGGGACCCTAACTTCACATCTCCAGAACTAGTTAGGGCCTGGCATTTCCCGATTTCTTAGGGCAAGAATTGAGCATATGTGTGGAATCAGCACAATAGATACAAAATCTATTCTTTACTCTTTGGTTCCTCTCCTCAGAAGTTAATTTGGAACGTCCTATCTCCATGGGGATAACAGGAGATGAAGCTGGACGAAGTTTAGGGGTTGAGCGAAGAGGTGCTTTAACTGAAGTTGTTTTTTCAGATTCCCTTTCACGAAACCTCATGTCTACACGATGGCAGAGGGAAATCAAATCTTCTAATGACGTAGGTAGCTCTTGAGTAGTCAGTGCATCTTTAATTTTATCGGAGAGCCCCTGCCAGAAGGCGGCAATTAATGCTTCAGTGTTCCACTGAAGTTCAGAGGCTAATATCCTAAATTGAATGACGTACTGGCCTACAGTACGAGAACCCTGACGTAAACGGAGAATGCTGGAAGCAGCGGAGATTACACGACCTGGTTCATCGAATACACTTCGGAACATAGAAATAAAGTTGGCACTATCTTGTAATACGGGATCGTTCCTCTCCCACAGAGGGGAAGCCCAAGCCAGAGCTTGTCCAGAAAACAATGAAATAAGATAGGCCACTCTGGAACGATGGGTAGAAAAATTTTGAGGTTGGAGCTCAAAATGAACTGAGCATTGGTTGAGAAAACCCCTACAAGTTTTGGGGTCTCCATCATACTTTGACGGAGTAGGCAGGTGAAGCGTGGAAGCCGTAGACACCTGGGATGGCACTGGGGAAACGGAGGAAAGCACAGGAGCTTCAACATTAGCTGTAACATTCTGTCCAGATGTTCCTTGGGAGGCTAACGCCTGGTAACATTGTAGTAACAGCTGTTGGCGAGCATCCTGTTGCTCCACACGGGTAACCAGATGCTGCAGCATCTCTTTAGCTGTAGGTTCCGAATCTGGGTCTGTCATGGCCTGATCTTACTGTCACGGGCACTAGGAGTCTTTACCCAGGGATCACCAGGTGATGGACTTACCAGAGCAGTATAGATGGTAATATGGTACTCTGGTAGCGGGGTGATCACGGAACAGGAGACAGCAGATGGTAGAGAATGCTCGTGGAAAGTCTATGACTAGCAGCACTGGTAATATATAGTTAGTAGTACACGAGGAACTGAATGGACAAAGGAAACGTGAGGGTAGTCAGTGGTCTGCGGTAGCAAGTTGTACCACTGCTATAGGGAGGAGGAATGTCCAGAAGCAACGAGGAGGTGATGGAAGTCAGCGGTCTGCGTTAGCAAGTTGTACTGCTGTCTAGGTGAGGGAACGGAATCCAAGTGAAGGTATCCGGGAAGTCAGTGGTCTGCAATAGCAAGTTGTACCACTGCTATATGGAAGGATACTGAAACAGGAATCAGTGGTCTGCCTCTAGCAAGTTGTACCACTGAAATATATATGTGAGGAGGAGCACGGGGAGATAAATGTAATGCAGAGTATACACGGGCAAACTGAACTTGATCCCACGATGATTTGCACAAAGTAGTAATAACAGAGCAGCACTGCACAAATATGCAAAGTCTCAGGAACTATCCAGACTAAAAGGTAACACAGTCAAATGATGGCAATAGTCTCAGTGGATAGGCAACTTCAGAGAAGAACAACTCAGTCCAGCAAGGTATGCAGTACACGAGCACAGTCAATGATAAGTATGCATACCGTGGTTCAGAAGAGCAGGCTGTCAGAAGGGAGTGCAGAGATACCTGAGTGGCAGGAGGCCGGCAGGATGCGAAGTCCCAGGGAAATGGAAGCGGTATCCAAGTAGGTGCAGCGCACAGGTAGGTAGACCAGCAACGATGGAACAATACTCAGGAGACCGTAGTTTATAGGACTGGTCACCGGGAGATCACTGAAGAGTAGAAGCGATATCCAGCGATATCCAGCAGAGGACAGCAGCGGAGCATTGATCCAATGCAGACAGGCGAGTTGACACAGGCAGGAACACTGTAGAAGCACGGAGAGCGGATCAGCTGGCTGCAGACACGAGTAGAGCTGAAGGGTAGCGGCAAGCAGGACACTGCAGGTACACGGAGGTAGCGGATAGGAATCAGCAGGTGCAGTCACGATGAAACACGGGAGAGTTGAGATGAGCTGGAACTGTTGAGCATGGAGGCAGCGGATAGGAATCAGCTGGTGCAGTCTCGATGAAACACAGGAGAGTTTGAAGTGAGTTGATAACTGTAGTGCACGGAGACAGCGGATAGGAATCAGCTAATACAGTCACGATGAAACACAGGAGAGTTTAAGTGAGTTGATAACTGTAGTGCACGGAGGCAGCGGATAGGAATCAGCTAATACAGTCACGATGAAACACAGGAGAGTTTGAAGTGAGTTGATAACTGTAGTGCACGGAGGCAGCGGATAGGAATCAGCTAATACAGTCACGATGAAACACAGGAGGGTTTGAAGTGAGTTGATAACTGTAGTGCACGGAGGCAGCGGATAGGAATCAGCTAATACAGTCACGATGAAACACAGGAGAGTTGAAGTAGTCTGGAAACCACAGGAGAGTTGAAGTGGTCTGGAAACCACAGGAGAGCTGAAGTGGTCTGGAAACCACAGGAGAGTTGAATACACGAGGAAACACCTTCAGAGGCTCATGGGGAATGAGACTCCAAGATCAGGCCACGAGGATAGACAACAGGTGCATTAAATAGGGAGTGTAGCCTGATCAGCCAATTAACTAAAAGGAACAGGTACTGAAGGTTTGAAAGGGCTGCGCATGCGCAGACCCTCAGGATGGTGGACGGCCACGGTTCCTAAACACACGGGAAGAAGCACTCACAGTCTGGTGAGTGACACTACTTAACTATAGGGGTATATGGTAGGCATGCGGCGGCACATGCTTTCACTTCTACGTAACTATAGGGGTATATGGTAGGCTGCAAAAATATAGTGCTATGGATTGTTTCAGGGAGGGGGGCCCAAAAACAGTATCCTGCCTAGGGCCCTATGAGGTCTAAATCCGGCTCTGCGCTGTATGGATACAAAATAAAAAGACAGTTTAAGTCAGTATATGTCTGTATATATCGAGCAAAGTGAAAGTATGCAGCATGAGTTCATATTTTGATCAAAACATTTAAGTCTGCAGCCCTTGTCAAGGGTCCCTAATTCCTGCATGTCATCATACTTCATTTAACACTGAAATGCAGTTAAAATCAAATGCACTCATCTCTCAAGCATGGAGGCTGATAGGCAACAATGGGCTGGTTTGTAAACAAAACCAAAAGGCCCTATATAGACTGGATTGACAGCAGCTAGGACAACATTAGGCAGGAATTGGAAAAAAGCAAAAAATAAATAAGTTCATGCTTCACCAATCCCATACTCTACAGCAGTGGTCAGGGAACAGGGGTAAATTACCCCAAATGGGGAATAAATTAAATTCCTGGGGGTAATGCTGCCAGTTCACATGCTGTCAGTTGGATTGTAGACCCCTTTAAATGTGAAATTGCTGTTGTACCAGAAGAACCTCAAGGGTTGGCAGAGGCACTTCTTGAGCTTCAATGCAATAATGAAGCACGTATTGCATTTGAAAACAAAGCAGTGCTGTCATATTTTTGTATGTCAACAACTACAAAGGCAACAAAATTGCACGTGATGAGGCAGTCAAAAAGTTGCTGTCTTTTGCAACAACCTACCTTTGCGAACAAGGATTTTCCACTCTAACGAACATAAAAACAAAGCAGAGACATCGATTGGACGCTGAAGACTGTATCCAAATTGCTCTGACATCAAAATGCCCCAATATTGATGCTCTCGTATCAAAAATGAAGCAGCATCATTTCTCCAAAACCTGAAGTTTTGAAGTTGAAGCTTTCAGGGAAATTTTGAATAGATTCAATACAATTTTGAATTCCAATAATTAATAATATATATTTCCTTCCTTTCAAATCAAGGGGGTAACGTCAGCGTATCTAAATATATTTGGGGGTAAAAGGTAAAAAAGTTCCCTGACCCCTACTCTACAGGGTACTAGTCTTCTTGTCGACATAAATGCTTTATATGGATATAAAACAATATAAAATGAATAGTGCTTACGTTTAATAAATAGACCTTCTTCCCTTCAACTAGCCCCAAAATTAAAGTATTAGCATTCACATTTAATAAATAGACATAGCCCCCCCCCCACCAGTGCTAAGATTAAATTATTAGCATTCCCATTTTAAAAAAAATCTTATTTCCTCCAATCATCCCCAATATTAAGTTAATAACATTTAAATTTCCCTTAATGAGACCCAACATTGATTTATTGGCCCAAACAGTTAATAGAGAAACCACTTTGCATTAACAGCCTCTACAATGTTTCCTTGGTGATCATAGTTTCATTACTGAGTACAGCCATGTTGGTATCAGCTGTTTATTGTGTTCAATCATTGCATCTAAGACAAAGCTATCAATCATTCCTTTAGACTGCTGCTATTGGATACCTGTTCCTTAAAAGGCTTCCTTTTCCTGATTCCTGTACTGGCTGTAGTTTGCCTGCTAGTGTGCTAGTGCTTGTCTCTATAGTTTCCTGTTTGTACATTTTTGGCTTTGCTTATATTCTGCTGCCCCAACCTTTGGATTACATTTAGACCTTGCTCAAACTCTGCCTTCTCTACCTTTGAACTGTTTTTTAGACTTTGTTAGAACTTAGCTTGCCCTGATTTTGGATTTGACTTCTGTTGTACATCATTCTTTCTGGACATTTGCTGGATATTGATTATTGATCTCCTTAGGCATCCCCGGATCACATTCTAAATTCCACTCATACTTGTCAACCTAAGCCTGTATTACCTAGAGCTTAAGACCCAGGGCCACCCAAGTATTGGTGTGACCTTTGCAAGCAGATTCTGCAGGTCTTAGAGTGGGCATACCAGTATCGTAACACAGTCCCCATATAACATTAATACTACCCACCGGCCCCAACACAACATTAATACCAACCCAAGAAGACACTTATCTGCTCTTCAGTTTGGATGGTGAATCCATTCAGGAACAAGCCTGTCTGATACCAGTTCACTTTTGTATCTGAAGTGGGAGTGGAGGAGAGAGTGGAAGAGGAAGGGGGAGGACAGAGAAGGGCGAGGAGGAGAGGGGAGAGGACAAGGCAAGGGGGAAACAGAATTCTGATCCACAACACAAATAAGATGCTGCAAAGCACAACATTGGTTGTGAAACAAAAACAAGAGTGAAAAAATTACTCAAACGGACGCTGGATGGGTTCTCCTGTATTTCTGCACCAGGGGCACTGTGATGATTTGAGTGGGGAGTGGCTCAGATTCAGATACACTCTTACTGTCATTGTCAGTGCTCACTGTGACAGTCAGAGTGGTCATGATTCCCTATTAATTCATATCTGAGCTGGCGCACACTCAATTTTGTGCCCATATTTACAGCCTTGGTAAGAGTCGCCAGAACATACAAATTCCATGCAGATAACACCCCTGGTTGGCATTCATCCCAAGACTGAATGCTGTGTGGAATCAGTGCTGACCACTGTGCAACCATGTCTTCTCACTTATCAACTTTACAGCCACCAATACTACTGCTATTAGTAGTTTTACAAAACACCCTAAGTAAATTGGGACTAATGTAGCAATGCTGCCAAAAATGGTGTTGTATGGACAAAAGGTGTGTGCTCATGCCACATTGTTTACTGCCACGACCCCAGGGGGCATGTCCAATGCTTCCAAAGATTTAGGCCGCCCTCAACACCCATCACCTCCCCTAAAAAAAACCTACACTTGCCACAGTGATGATGGCACAAATTAAACCTTTTTTAAAAGTGATTCTAATTAATCCTCAAATCAAAATTACATTACAATAAATTATTATTAGTGCAGCACCTTTAAAACTTTGGGTAGTGATATTTTTATTTATTTTATATTAATAATCAGGGTTCTATGTCATGTGGACATAATAAGTTCTTTTAAATTATGCATGATGCGTCTTTGTAATATTCATTTTTTTCCCCTGTAAATTCTTAGAACATCCTGCTCAATACAGATTTATAAGAATTTATACAGTGTCCCAGTGTGCTACTGATACATTTAACTCAATGTGATAAAAACTGTGTTTTGGGAAAATAAATGTAATGTAGCAATATTAATGTTTCTGGTGTCCCTTTAACCTCTCCCAACTGCGTTTCCCCTGGTCATTTTATCAGTTAGATGGAGGTCATGACTGTAAATAAAATGTTGCAGGAAATTAGAAAATATTGTCAGTGAAAAGGAGTGTTTAACAAAGAGAAGCATTTTCCTCTAGCAGAGGTTGGAATAACATGAGGTCACTTTTCTGAGAACTGTGAAATACTGGTTTATAGTGTATTATTATATTGTGAAATGATTTTGCACACAGCCGTGTGTTCTGTCTGTAGAACAACGAGTCCATCTGTGCATTCAGCCTTTTCGTGGTTTAGATATAATCTAAGTAAAGGAATCATTTATTTGAAGTTTATTTTGCTGTTCAATACATTTCAAAACAGCCTCATTGTCTTTTGGTTTAGTTGTCAATTGTTTCATGAATGTCATAAGCTTGGAGTGTAGAGTTTGACAACAGTTTCACAAACCCTTTCTATATGATAGAAAGAGCTTGCTCAATTTATTGTGTCAGCAGCGTGCAGCATCAGAGATTTAAGCAAGGTTCCTGCTGCTTGGAAGCTTCATGATAAAGTTGTTGGCACAGACCAACAGATATGCAAAATGAGAATTGAAGCAAATAATGAAACCACTCTCACTAAAGTAACCAATGACCTGCTCTTAGCTAAGTAAAATGGCCACATCTCTCTTATACTGCTTGACTTCTCCACCGCTTTTGACACTGGCGATCACTCTCTTCTCCTTGATAGCCTCCAGTCCATTGGCCTTTGCGACACTGTCCTCTCCTGGTGAGCCTTGTGTCACTTCTTCTGACTTCTCCTCACCTCCTCTTCCTCTCATCATCACGGATCCCCAAGATTCTGTCCTTGGTCCACTATTCTTCTCATTCAACACCTCCTCTCTTAGCCTCCACTATCATCTCTATGTAGATGACACCTAAACCTATTTTTCCTGCCCGGCCACACTCCTTCTTTCCTATTCTGTGAGTCCAATTGCATATCTGCCATCTCTACCTGCATTACACAATGCTTCTTCAAGCTCAACATGTTAAACCTGAGTTCATTTTTCCTCTGTTAACTTCACTACCCCTACCCACAACACATCCTCACAGTATATAGCGTTAAGTGCGTATTGTCGCTAACCAATAACGATTGTCGAACCTCGATTTGTGTTTCCAACGCACAAAGATTTATTCGCAAAAAGTAGTATAATATGTTCAAGCGAAGTGATAATAAATACAGCCGTTACTTATCGCAGGCTCTCTGGATCCAGTGTGCAGTCATTCAATCCTGAAGTCTGGGGACAAGATGTCTGCACACTAGATGAGAAGCTGCTGCTTATATGCACACAGAAATACAGTAATTCAATGGAGATGGTATAGCTTGCTTCTATTGGTCCAGGTTTCAGGAAGGTCCAAGGGGTTGTCATCATTGGCTAGTTCATACTAAAGAATCCAAAGGAGGGGGTCATCTCTCCAGGGGGTATGCTCTGCTCTTCCCGCCAAGATTCCTTAGTCTTAAGTAGTTCATAATTCCCTATCATTCATAACTTGTGTATGCACTCTGCGATTCCTTCGCAGAGTGAACCAAACAGTAGCAAATGTTAAGAGGTTTATTATGATACTACTATATTTCGACATAAATGACTATGTGTTGCATCTACCATTAATGTTTACTATTTTACAAGAATGCGTGTTTGTGCGAATGTATGGTAAAAGACCAAATACTGTTGCTGCCACGTGTTGCAGCAGCGTACGCCCTTCCACGCCGTAGCGTGCCCTTATTCGTCATAGCGTACCATACGCATCTTTTCAGACAAAGACAGCCAAGTTTGCTAGACTTTAATTGAAATGACTTTATCCAATTTGCTAACTTCGACAGCTCCACCCTTTGATAGTGTAATAAACTATCACCCAATCACCGTTTCAAGTTCAGGATTATACAATACTTCTTCACAGACCATGATCTCGGTATCTGGTACCACCCTTTCAGTCTCTTTCTCTGTGTTACTTCTATGAGACCATTTTCCACACTTCAACACAGTAGGAACACATTTGACAAATAAACCAATTGCTAAGATGACACCCAGTATAAGGAGAAGGAGCTTACCTACACTAGCAACCATTTCCTGTACCCACTCCCCCAGACCAGAGAACCATTTCACAGGGTTCAACCATGAGAACCAACCTGCCACCTTTTCCCCGACCTCATATAACGAAGAATTATGGTTCTTTCGAAATTCCCATTTCAGTTGCAAAATTTCATCCATCTTCCGGTCTATAACCTCTTGAGGGTCTTCCGTATTATTGGTGATGTACGTGCAACATTTGACACCGAACTGGGTGGCCAGTGTCACACAGTACCCAAGTAATAGAGGTGAGATAATTTAGTACCAGTCTATGTTGCACTAACTCCTTCTTGTACGCTTGTAGCTCCCTTCCAGTATCAACAAAATATATAACTTAGTCCGGTACTGAAATGACTGCTCAGACTCGGTACCAATGCTGGGGATCTGCACCCCAAAAATAGATAAATATAACAACCAAAGTGTGCAGTGGTATGTCCGAGTCTGCCACAAAAACACTCATGCACAAAGTATATAATTTAAAAATAGTTTATTCTAACATATAAAAAAACCATAATAGGTACAACCAATGTGGGCTGTTATCGGTGCCAAACCAATTATTAGCGAGGTAGCTAACCTTTGACATTCCGTATTGGATCTCACCAGTTATTCCGGAGTTGGACCTCCCAAATACATCACTGTATTCTCCATACTATTATCCCTAATATTAGGGTTTGGATATCCCGTGAAAATCATATCACAATCTTTACAATAATAGAGTGGAACGGCTCTTATACAGTTGCTGGACTGGTACACATATTATCTGGTTGGCGGGTAGGTGCACCTACCTCGCTAATAATTGGTTTGGCACCGATAACAGCCCACATTGGTTGTACCTATTATGGTTTTTTTATATGTTAGAATAAACTATTTTTAAATTATATACTTTGTGCATGAGTGTTTTTGTGGCAGACTCGGACATACCACCGCACACTTTGGTTGTTATACCCTTCCAGTATACCTGAAAGTGTCATCATACATCTCGGTGATATTATCTATTAATTTAGCTAGGTCTTGGATATATTTAAAGTTTAATGTTCCCCGAGCGGTCCTGGTGAGATCTAGGGCTACCATAACTTGAAAACCAGCAGTTTCACTAATCAATTTTGTAGCTATGGGCTCCTCACCAGGAATCATATTTCTCTTGCCACGGTGTTCATACTGTGTGTGTACATATGGTGGTGATGTAGTCTTGTGAATACCAACCATTTCTTCATGAGTAATAGTCATGATTTCAGGAACCAGTTTAGCTAAGAAGCACAAGCCCTTGGAACTCGGAGTCACCCAGGAATAAGCTTTCCTTCCACTAACAAAATACACATCATCAGGGAGAACATAAGGAACAGTATGCCCATTAATTATATCACAAAGAGTTTTGATAAAACTACCCATGCCCAGTGTCTTCATTTGCCCGAGACAAGTGTCCGCATGGATGACATTTTTACAATCATCTATAGAGACTTTTCCAATGGATACCTTCTTATGTTTGGTTATACGCCCTAATTTGTGACTTCCATCAACATTCCTGCCTATTGGTGACCTTGTGAGTCTCCCTCTAAAATGAGTGTGGCGAGCCATTGTCTGATCTGATAGGTCAGCTTCCCAATTCTCCAGACGTTTTGCATGAGAGATATTTAGGCACAGCAAAGATCTGTCTATGGAGTATTGTCGAAGCGTCAGACTAGCGGACCTAGTGTTATTGTACCTCCCGTCTCTGGGCCTCCCACCCCTCAATTTGAGTACTTTGGATATGTTTAGAGGGAATGGCACTATTCCTTAATTATGCTGCCCTTGCGGCACGTGAGAGCACACCCAACACTCGGTTTGGTTTAGCACCTTACCCACCAGGGAGTGATAATCCTCCAAAGGATGCCCGCCTATATTCAGAGTACTGGGGGGCTGGCATCGTTGCATTCATCTCTCTTCAACTAGGGAGTCGCAAAACTTGCAGATACAATACTCCTCAGACAATAGCCCCTCACACTGCCTCCGAGTTCCTGAGCTAACAGACCTTTTCATAACCCCCGGACCAAGCTTGATAATGGGCTGCTCTGAGTATTCTAACAACTTTTCCTCTGCCTCCATTTCATCCGTATCACTACCAGAACTCTCCTCCGTCCTCCATCCTCTTTCACAAAAATAGAATGTCCTAGAAAGAGTAAAAACAAGGAAACCCTGGAACAAAAGAAAAACAAAAACCACCACTCCATCACTGGAAAGATAGTTTTGGGGCAATGTCTCTGGTTCAGGTGTTTCGACTGCAGGCTTTAGGTCTCCCGGAACAGACTCACAAGTGACAGATCAATGTCGTCGGTCTCAGTTTTATCTTGCACTTTCTCCGGATTATGGACTCTCCTGCAGTGGGTGGAATGGACCCAAGTGTCTCTCTCTGCAACCTTCAGTGATGTAGTACTGGTCAGCAGCACTTGGTACGGGACTTCCCAACGGTCTGTTAAACAACCTGAACGTAAGAAATTGCGGATCATAACATAGTCTCCAGGTTCAACATCATGACAGTTTGTTTCTGGCATACCAGGTGACAGCATTTTTAGTTTTTGTTGCTGTTGCTTTAGCTGTCTACTCATTCTTATAAGATATTGTACAGTCACTTCATTATTACACTTCAAGTCGTCTTGTGGACTCACGATCAAATGAGGTTGTCGTCCGAACAGTATCTCAAAGGGGGACAGATTAAGAGGAGGTCTAGGAGTGGTCCGAATGCTATGGAGGACCAATGGCAAAGCCTCAGGCCATGCCAACCCAGTTTCAGCCATTACCTTACAAAGCTTTATAGTACCAATTAGTCTCTCCACCTTACCACTGGCTTGTGGTCGGTAAGGGGTGTGAAGTCTGCTACCGATTCCCATGAGTTTACACATATTTTGGAAGATATCACCAGTAAAGTGGGTACCCCTACCACTTTCAATGATTCTAGGGATACCGAACCTACATACAAAGTCTTGTACAATTTTCTTTGCAGTGAACACAGCAGTATTAGTGGCTGCCGGATATGCTTCTACCAAACCGGAAAACACATCAATACAAACTAACACATACTTTAGATTCCTGCACGGTGGTAATTGGATATAGTCAATTTGTATTACCTGAAAAGGTTCGTATGTAGGAGAGATGTGGGATGGCTCAGTTGGAATAGTTTTCCCGACATTTTTCCTCAAACAAGTAAGACATGACATTGCCTTCTTACCAGCCTGAGAGGAAAATCCGGGAGCACACCAGTATGCTCTCACCAGTTTGCACATACCTTCTTTACCCAGGTGAGTCAGACCGTGTGCTGCTTCAGCCAGGCTTGGATAGTACGTTCGGGGAGCTACAGGCTTACCTTTTCCATCCCTCCAGAATCCTGAGGACTCTTGACCACATCCCTTCGCCTTCCAGACCGCCTTTTCCTGCAGGGAACACAAATCTTACATTTCAAATAATTTCTGCATGTCTAATGTCTGAAAAACCATCATAGTCTCGGTCGATACAGTCATAGGTTGCCCTGCTGCCCATTTAGCAGCTTCGTCTGCCCTGTTGTTGCCCAATGACACTGGGTCTTTTTCAAAGGTATGGGCTTTGCACTTTATGACGGCTACTGTTCTGGGTAACTGTATCGCTGTCAGAAGTCCTTTTATGTGTTGTAAATGTGTGCCACTGGCGTACCTGCTGCTGTCGTAAAGTTTCTAAGACGCCAAAGGGCCCCAAAATCGTGCACTACCCCGAAGGCGTACCTAGAGTCAGTATATATATTGGCTGATTTACCCTCTGCCAATTCACACGCTCTCCTTAGTGCTACTAGTTCCGCCACCTGGGCTGAGTGAGGTGGGCCAAGGGGTTCAGCTTCTACCACATCCTGATCGTCTACCACAGCATAACCAGTACATAGCTCTCCCGTCTCTGTCTGTCTATGACAACTCCCGTCTGTATAAAACGTAAAATCTACATTTTCTAAGGGGGTGTCACGTATGTCGGGCCTTGCAGTAAAGGTCTGAGTGTCAGTGTCAGTATTCTTGCCTAACTCATCATCAACCAGGGTCTCCTCACCTCCCACCCTTTGTGTCTCTCGAGACACATATGGAAGGTATGTAGCTGGATTTAAGGTGCTACATCGTTTGATGGTGATGTTTGAGGGTGCCCTCAGGGCTAGTTCCCACTCCGTGAATCTAGCTGAAGAAACATGTCTGGTTTGGGCTGAGTTTAACAGAGCTGAAACAGCATGGGGTGTATAGACAGTTGAATTATGTCCTAATACTACGTCCTCGCTCTTACTTACCAGAAGAGCAGTTGCTGATACACTTCTGAGACATGTTGGGAGTGATCTTGCCACATTGTCCAATTGTGCACTGTAGTATGCTACCGGTCTGCTAGCGTCACCATGTTTCTGTGCGAGGACACCTGCTGCACAACCATCAGCTTCCGTACAGAATAGCTCAAAAGGCCTTTCATAATCAGGTATTCCCAATGCAAGTGTTCTAGTCAGACTATCTTTAAGATTAAAGAACGCTTGCTCTGACTCTTCTGTGTGTACAACACGTTCTGGTTTTGAGGAAGAGTCTAGCTCCTGCAATGGTAATGCCAGAATAGAAAAACCTGGGATCCAGGATCTACAGTATCCACACATCCCCAGGAAAGTACGTATCTGCTTCTGGCTCTGCGGCAGAGTCATGTGTTGTATGGCCTCAATCCTGTCGGTTGTCAGGTGTCTTAGCCCCTTAGTGAGGCAGTGTCCTAAGTATTTGACCTTAGTCTGACATGGCTGTAATTTATCCTTTGCCACCTTGTGCCCTGTTTGTGAAAGATGAAGCAACAACAATTTAGTATCATGTAAACATGACAAAAAAGAATCAGAGCACAGCAACAAATCGTCCACATATTGAATTAGAACAGACCCATTGTGGGGTTGAAAGGATTGCAAACAGTCATGTAAGGCTTGGGAGAAAATACTGGGGCTGTCAATGAACCCCCGGGGCAGTCTGGTCCATGTGTATTGCACTCCCAGGTAGGAGAAAATGCAAAAAGGTATTGGCAGTCAGGGTGAAGAGGGACTGAGAAGAAAGCAGAACATAGATTAATGACAGTAAAATGACTAGCAGAGGGTGGAATCTGCATGAGGATGACAGCTGGATTCGGCACTACGGGGAATTGGCTCTCAACAACTTTATTAATTCCCCTTAAGTCCTGGACTAATCTATAGCCCCTCCCCCCTCTCTTCTTCACAGGGAAAATGGGACTATTTGCTGTACTGGCTGTACGAATTAAAATCCCTTGTTGTAACAGCCTCTCAATAACAGGATATACCCCTAGTTCCACCTCCGGTTTTAATGGATACTGTGGGATTTTTGGAGCTATCCTACCACTTTTTAGATTGACCATGACAGGGGCTACGTTTGCCATCAGTCCAGTGTCCTGTCCATCTCTGGTCCATAGTGAACCTGGTATTTCCAGCAACATCCCCTTTACTTGAGATGGACTTTGTTCTATAACAGGAGAGTGTAACATTAACCTTTGAGGGGTGTCCAATATATCCTGCACCTCATGTGCGATCTTCTCCGGTATATCTAAGAACACACCATCTGAAGTACAGTATATGACACATCCCATTTTACATAACAAGTCTCTTCCCTGCAAGTTAGTAGGAGCTGCCGCAGCCAAGAGAAGCTAATGCTTGGTATGCATGGGCCCGATAGTAACTTCAGCGGGTTAAGTTAGTGGATAATGCAGCACTTTTCCCATTACCCCCATGGCTGGAATGGTTTTATTGGTCACCTGTAGATTGAAAGGAGAGGTTATCACAGATCGGGCCGCCCCTGTATCTACAAGAAAGGTTTGTTTCCTACCAGCTATGTCAACTATCATTGTTGGTTCTTCTCTCAGACTCTCACTTAACCTCACTGGCTGTAGACTACAGGTATGACCTGACCCCTAGCGCTGACTATTGCTTTCCCGCGCAGCATTTGCTGCTATAACATGTGCAGGTAACTGTGTGTTCTCTTGCCTATGTGTGTTTCTCCGTGGAGGATACCTATATGATTCCCTATCCATATGTGTATCCTGTCTTGCTTTTTTACAATCTCTTGCAAAATGGCCTTCTTCGTTACACTTGAAACATCTGATTATTCTATATTTCTTATTATGTGGGTTGTATGCTGGTGGTTGTGTATGCATCCCCTCTAGAGCCTGTATACTTACCGTCATTAACCTATCACTTTTCTCTTCCTTTTTTCTAAAAAGGTTTTTGTCATGCTCCACAGCAGACTCCCTAAGAGAATCTACTGTGATGCCTCTCCAATTAGGTAATGTGGTTTGTACTTTCGTCTTTAAATTTTATCTAAGGCCATCCATTAATACTCCTACAGCTACCTCTCTATGATGTAGGTCCTCACCTATGTTGGATATCCCAGTAAACCGTGTTATCGCTGCTATAGCTCTAGCAAAGTAATCTGAGGCTGTTTCGCTATCCTTTTGTTTTATGGTGAAAATCTTACTCCAATTTACTACTACTGGAAAATAGATGGCTATATGTTTGACAATTTGTTCTATATTTTCTTGGTTAATCTCATCAGTCAAGGTGTCATCTTCATCCAACAAACAATCTTTAATAAATTTTTGTATGTCAGTATGGGGAGGAAGACACGCCCTCAACACTACATGCCAATCCTTATCGGTTGGTTCGTGTGCATTTCCTAAGTCTTTAACAAATTTCTGACACTTTGCCAACTCTTTTCTAGGATCTGGGAATTCAGTCATAATGGAACGTAATTCTGATCTAGTCCAGGGACAATGCATTGTAACATTTCTTAAAGAAACTACACCATCCTTATCCAGTTTTCCATTGGGAACTGATATTGTGCGGACTGGGTATGCACACACTGGTTCACTGGTTTCAGAAGTCACTACCGGATCTGCTGTTTCAAGATTTAGAACGCTATCACTCCTAGTGATCACACTACTCTCACCTATCTCAGCCATTGCTCCTTTCCCATACTTACGCTGAACCTCTAGCATATTAACAGCATGAGCAATGGCCGAAATCACAGTGGGTTCATCTTCATCTTCTGATACACTTGTCTTAAACTTGCTTAAAACAGGATACAACTTAGCAATTTTCCTTTTTTTAGTTTTAATAATGGCTGTACTTATCGCTCCCGCCACATAAGGTGGCAGGGGCGCGCTTGCGCTGCGTTCACCACGCTTCTCAGCGGCTACTTCCGCCGTGCGCGTGCTTTTCCCCACGCCTACTTCCGCTGTGCATTCGCTGCTCTGCCACGTGTTACCTTCCATTTGCCACAATTTTAAACAATCATTATTTCTATTTCTTTTTTTCGTTGACTTAATCAACCATACTTTATCTTTTACAGTATTTAGTACCTCTGCATTAAAACTCCCTATTGTTGGGAAAGGCCTATTACAATCTTTGGTCATCTTGACCCACGTGTCGCAATACGCAGTTGCGTATGCACCATATTTCTTACACATGAGAAATCTCGCTGAATCAATAGGCCCTTCCTTAGGCAGTACACTGGCCATCTCTAGCGTATGCTTAGCACCCATGTTGAACAATACCTTCTACACGGAACACAGACACACCGCAATGCTCTGCTACTTCCGGCAAACAATACCCTTTTATGTGGAACACAGACACACCGCAATGCTCTGTTCTTTCCACCCAACAATTTCAACCCTGTTGCTACAATCACCGCTAGAGATCTCTAATGCCCGGTGAACGTATTTCCAAATAGCCGCGTCCACTCGCTTACTCTTGTTCCGAACAAGAATCCCTAACACAGAAATAGTTCCTCGATAGCCCGGCTATCTCAAATTCCTGTTGAGTTTATTATCGCTGGGAGCGCAAGTTGATAAAATCAACCTACCTTTCCAGTATAATTCCTCCACTGCCTACCAATACTAATTATTAGCAAACCTTGCGATCTATTGGTAGCGCTTTGCGAAAACCCGGTTTTCGCATTCGGTATACCTGCCCTGTATACCGTCCTTCAGTTGGGCAATCCGCCTCGTCAGACAGCAACTGAGCACAATGAATAGTAAACAGTGTATCTACGTTACAAAATCACACACTATACACCTTTTCTGCGCAGAAAATCAAAAGTTCCCAACAACAATAATAATGTCTCAGAGGTTTTCACAAGTAATTATAATATGCACATAAAATAACTATCAAGACGATTGTTTAACCACGTGGAAAATCTACCGGAAGTTCGCGTACGCACAGCAGGAAATACACATACGCTAAGCAATGCAATACAGTTAAAACGCACAATGACAGTAAAGAGAAACAGGTTTCTCTTTTGTCCCTATGTTCTAGTTAGCGTGCCCTAGACAATGCAAAACGGACATTCGGTTTCACAACACAGAGTAAAATTCAGGTTTTGAACACATTGCGTTCTTACCCGTTTATGACGCGTCTCCACCCTTTGTTTAGGAACTGTCAGAGATGACCTAAACGGGCCCTTTCTCCTGAACTCCGGCTGCTATACCTTGTGGGTATCGATCGATAGAGAGACAGACAACTTCAGATGTTAGGCTGAAAATGTATCTGGTTCTGACCAGCCCTAAGTCAGAGTAGCTTTATTTATACATAGTTACACCGAAAAAGGGAGATAAGGAATACAAGGTTTCTGAAGGCATCTTGTCCATGTCAGCAGTTTGTGGGCATGATGTAAAGCAGATGTCTTATCTCAGTCACGTAGGCCTCAAGTGGGGGTCGTGGGCTCCTGGTACCGAAGCTGCTGGATGTGCACATTCTTGAGAAGAGACATGTTGGCGAAGAGAAAAGAATGTAAGGCAAAGTTCATAGAGAATATTCTGCAAGCTGCAGACTATTCTTCTTTCAGCAGTAATTATACAAAATGCAGAAGTTCATAAAATGTATATCTCTCACAGAACCGAAATCCGTTGGTCTCATCGGCAACGAAACCTCCAAAGCTGACGAGCCCCCAAATTGTTAAGTGCGTATTGTCGCTAACCAATAACGATTGTCGAACCTCGATTTGTGTTTCCAACGCACAAAGATTTATTCGCAAAAAGTAGTATAATATGTTCAAGCGAAGTGATAATAAATACAGCCGTTACTTATCGCAGGCGCTCTGGATCCAGTGTGCAGTCATTCAATCCTGAAGTCTGGGGACAAGATGTCTGCACACTAGATGAGAAGCTGCTGCTTATATGCACACAAAAATACAGTAATACAATGGAGATGGTATAGCTTGCTTCTATTGGTCCAGGTTTCAGGAAGGTCCAAGGGGTTGTCATCATTGGCTAGTTCATACTAAAGAATCCAAAGGAGGGGGTCATCTCTCCAGGGGGTATGCTCTGCTCTTCCCGCCAAGATTCCTTAGTCTTAAGTAGTTCATAATTCCCTATCATTCATAACTTGTGTATGCACTCTGCGATTCCTTCGCAGAGTGAACCAAACAGTAGCAAATATTAAGAGGTTTATTATGATACCACACATGATATGGTTCCTTCAACCTATTCCATATATTTCACTAATGTGCATATAACTTATAATATATAACATAAATACTACTATATTTTGACATAAATGACTATGTGTTGCAACTACCATTAATGTGTACTATTTTACAAGAATGCGTGTTTTGTGCGAATGTATGGTAAAAGACCAAATACTGTTGCTGCCACGTGTTGCAGCTGCGTACGCCCTTCCACACCGTAGCGTGCCCTTATACGTCGTATCGTACCATACGCATCTTTTCAGACAAAGACAACCAAGTTTGCTCGATTTTAATTAAAATGACTTTATCCAATTTGCTGACTTCGACAATAGCATCACTCTCTTCCCCTTGCACCCTGCCTCGGTGTCATCCTCAATTTCACCCCTCACATCCAGTCCCTCTCGCAATCCTGTAGCCTCTGCCTGTGCAACATTAATACACCCCTTTTCTCAATCAGGAAAAGACTAAAATCCTGTTCCAGTTGCTCATTATTTCCCATCTTGCTAATGTAACTGCTCATCACTGGCCTTCTCCTCACCTGCCTCACCCGCTTACAATTACAATCGATCCAGAATGCTGCAGCCAGATTAATCTTCCTCTCCTTCTGATACTCATCCACTGCACTACTCAGCAAATCCATTCACTTGCTCCCCATTGCTTCTAGAATTAAATTCAAGCTCCTTAACCTCACCTACAAGGTCCTCACAAATACAGCCCTTCCCTACATTTCTGATCTCATCTTGAGAAACACCCCAGATAGACCACTCCGATTTGCTTTAGACCATCAACTATTCCCCTTTTACAGCCTCCTCCATCTCCAAAATTTCTCCCACACTGCTCACCTCCTAAGGAACTCCTTCTCACCCTCCACCAGACTCTCCCCAACCTACAATAGCTCATAATCCATCTCTTCATGCTTTCATAGCCTCTAATCTTCCAGATGTGCAGATATATACACATACTTTACTTCCCTGTTCACCAAATCCACTCATGTGCCTTTGCACCTGCTGTCTCTCCTTACCTCGACCCTCTAGACTGTAAGTCTGCACAGGCAGAGTCCTCTCTACCCTATGTCTCATGTCTGTCTTTATGATTCTGATGTCATGTCTCATACTGAATCTTCTGCTGTTTATTCACTCACACACATAGAATTGGTACTTGTTGTTATTGTTAGCTCATGACTATCCATGCATGTTATTATGCTTAATTGCATTCTTGAATCTGTTATCATTATTATTGTAGTCATGTTGTTATGTTTATTGCATTCATGTACCTAAGATTGTCTGGTGCTACAGAATCTGCAGCACCTTATAAATAAGCAATGATGATGATGATAATGATGAAATAATGAGATGTAGATGTGGAGGGGTTGGAGAAGAAATGGGACCAAGCGTAAAAAGGGTGGACTTTGAATAAACAAGTGTCAACTAGGGTTGTGCAACTAGAAATGACCAAATCATTAGGTCTACCCATCATAATTTTAATAATTTTGTACTTAATTGATTTTCAAGGTCCGGAAACTCGCTAGAAGGTTATGAATAGCACTCTTATGTATGGTCTAATTCTGCACAGTGTTTTTTAGGCCTTTTAACCTTTACCTTTTGTTCATGTAATCGCTAATGACCAGCTTGCATTTTCAAAACATATAGTCATGTTTATGTGTTGAGAATCACATCTTCAATCAGTCATAAAGTTCTTCAAATTTAAAGTTATATTGATCCAAGTTTATAAAGACCCCGGAGTGTAAGATGTACAATTTGCAATGTCATTATTAAAGACATTTTAGTATTGGAAGTAAATGCATGTAAATGTCTCATAACTCGTTTGTACAACTGTCACTCATCATGAGGATTTTTATCATCCAAAAACATACTGGTAGATTAATTGTCTGCGGACAAACTTAACCCTAGTCTGTGTGTGTTAGGGAATGTAGACTGTAAGCAGTGGGGGCAGGGGCTGAAGTGAATTACAATATACTCTATACAGCACTGCAGAATTGGTGGCACTATATAAATAAATGATGATGATGATGATGATGGATAATACTAATATACAGACAAGGATAAATCACCATGACCTCCATTTGTGGGTTTACCAGTAATTTAAGGATTATTATCTAACTACTAGAGCAAAGTAGCAAGACAAGAAATGTTTTTCTCATGGACACAAATCATGCTGTCGATGATCTATCATCAACCTTATTCCACCTCTATAAATTATTCCCAAGAGCAACGCTCCACATTTATCCACTCCTATCCATTCACCTTACCCCAAGCCTCACAACACAGAATATACCTTGCTTCCCACAGTCAGTATTTCTGCTGCACTTTCTATGCATCCACATATCTCTGATCCCCAACTTTCTATGACAATACATTGCCCTAATCAAATATAGCAGGAGGTGTGTTTCTCTTGCCCTTAGCCAATTTCACAAATCCCCATGGCAGCATATCACCTACCCACCCCCTAAAAAAATGTGCCCAGCCAAATTATTCTTCACTCTCACCTTTATCCAGCACACCAAATTATTGATGCAGTAGCTTGTCTATTGAGCCTCAGTCAGTCTTTGAGAAACAGTAAGTCCGATCTGGATCAATCCAAACACAACTGTTGCTGGTTGACTGGATCATACACAGTTGCTATCTTACTACCAAAAAGACAGAAATATCCCTCCTAATTAAAAAAAACCTGCCCCTCCAGGTAGCTGTTAATACAAATGGTTGGTTAAGAGAGGCTTGAGTAGTAAAGGCAGCATCTCATTGGACAGCTGTGGCCATCCAATCATGTGCTGCTTTCATTTAACTGCAACCTTTGTCAACCATTCAAATTGTTCCTCACACCACCAGTACTCCAGAGTTCAGAGTATACAGCCATTCCAGTGGTGATTATGAAATAAGGTTGGGGTTCCATGAGAGGATCCCCTTCTTACCATTCTCTTTTATGCAGATGACTCACCCTTCATCACTGAAATTGCTCTCAGTGAGTTCATTAAGTCCATTTGGTAAATTGAACAGGTGTGCTAAATCCTTTAAGTTAAGCCAGAGCAGGTACCCACATATAAAACACTTTACTAATGTAGATGTGAACAAAGATTGCTACAGATGAATGCTGAATCACACAGGTCAGGGCAAGCCATTTTTACAAGCGCTTATGTTGCAAGATTTTATGTGGAAATTAAGTTAAAATAATTACTCATGTACAATCAAGTTTAGGTAGATAAAGAAGAATATCCAGCTATACAGCAAAAGTATAGTGGTAAATACCATTGTTATATTTCAATGACTTGTGTTCAGCTACTTGTAAAATCACAAAAATGTCCTTAAAAAAAGTTTCAAGTAAGCATGAAAAATATATTGTTATTGAAATTAATACCATGAACACTTTTGTAAAAATTAAAAGAAAGAAATATAAAGAATAAAAAGAAAGAAATATAAAGAATAAAAAGAAAGAAATATAAAGAATACTTTTCCGAAAGCCGTTGGGTGTCATGACGTGACACTTGAATCGTATGTAGCCAAGAATACCTGCTGATTCTGTTTCACTTTGCCTATGATGCCAAGTAAGGCGATCAAAAGCCTTTAAAATTTTCTTTAATGGAAATGTCCACATTACTATTGTGATGGTTTGGGAGAATTGAAACCGTCTATGACAACACCCATTTGGCGCTCAGTAGGGAGCTTAGTGAGAAGCTGACATGTGTCCTGCTAGAGGAAGGAGAGCTGAGACAGGACTAGTTAATGAGATCTCCCACATATTCGATTTACACTCTTAGGGCCTGATTAATTAAGGAAAGGAAAGCAAGAAAATGAGTAACTTTGCACCTTGGCCAAACCATGTTGCATTGGAGGGGGAGGTAAATTTAAAATGTTGGGACAGATTTATAGTTAGGGTAGGGCATGTCCTAGATCAACTTTAAATTTCAGTGTAAACATGAAGCTATCAAGTATTTGTGTGCTACATTAAAAAAAACAGCCAGTATTTATTGTATGTGCAAAATAATAAACTAATATGCACCCCTGTCATTGTAACATGGTTTTGTCCAGGAGCAAACTTACTAATTTTTTTGACTTACTTTCCTTAATGAATCAGGCCCTTTTTGTTTCCATACAAATTCTACAATCAATTTATTTATTTGGAATAAATGGAGGCACTCTGGAGTATGTAATAAATAAAACCAATATTTTATTGATGTGCTTTAAAATTCTAGTATACAGTTGAGTACCGCTATACTTCTGACAGGAGCAAAATATTAAAATAGTGAAAAGAGTGTAATATGTCACAAAAAGTGAATGTAGAAGAAAGCAAATATTTAAAACCATTACTCATCAGTCAAGTAATAGGTTCTGTGTGTTTTAAGTCACACGGTTGGTCTTAAGACTTTCAATAATATTGATGTTGCAATTGCAAAATTCAGATGTATTTAAAGCATCAATGTGTTGCTTAAGGTGGCTTTTCAAGTTCTTTGTTTATATTACCTAATAAGAAAGTTACATAATAATGAATATATAGTAACCTTTATATGACCACCTCACTGATCTCTCCCAGTTGTTATTTTTCCCTCCAGTAGTTAGACTGCATGATAATGTCATTGAATAATAAACCTTCTGACCACTTTGTTACTTATTATGTAGATTCACATATATACACTTGTTCACTGCTAATTATATTATTTTACGTAAATGTATTATTAAATTCTATACAACCATAAATAGTAGATTAACTCAGTTGTTACCTAGAACCAATGTCTACAATAATACACTATAATAATACCTAGTTTGTTCTGCTACAGTTTAATCTGTAACATTATTGCAGCAATAAATACCGAATGTATTAAGAGTAACGAGCGGGACAGTCTTGCATGTAAATCATTTAGTTCAACAATGAGTACCGAATATATTAAGCATATAGAGTGGGACAATCTTTCATGTAATTTGTTTACCAGGCCCAGTTGATAGTGGACAAAAGATTTTGTCCCATGAAGCCCGAGATGCGGTGCTTCCAATCTCCCATTGCAAAGTGAAAAAACACAGTTTTCGGGGGTTTTGTCATCTTAGACCCTCTCCAAAAGAAAAAGGATTAACAGAGAGTATGTTTGCAGAGTTTGTATGCATTATAAAGGTAATACACCCACCCAGTGTGTGGAAGGGTTGGAACTATCACACATTTGAAGAAGTTAACCCCTTCCTCACATTGGAAAAAGGTGGTTTTGACGCAGCCAAAAACATATTTCAGCACTCTAGCTCCATACAGGCTAAAACAATTCTATGAGGATGAAGTAAAGGTCCAATGGAGAGCTTTACATGAGAAAGGCTGCTGGGCTAGGTTTCCACTTGGTTATGTAATAATCGGCATTAAGTAGTTCAGAAAGGTATGATTGGTGACAACAACAAAATAACACCCCCTCCTCCAAGATGGTTTTAGAGCAATACAATCGCCCATTTTACACACTCCTTCTCCACTGCAGCCTACTGAGTTTGACGGTAGAGGTCCGGACTCAAGTTGAAGACTGGACTGTCCACAACCTCAAATTCCTGACACAGTACTACCCCAAACACCACATCTAATGCATTTGTTTAGAGAACAAACTGTTATCTAAATTTGGAGGACCTAAGAACAGTGTCCCCACAAAATACCTGTTTGATCTCTCTCAATGCATCCTGACAACCGATGATTGCGTTTGTCTTTTCTATACAAAATATAATTTAGCAGGACAAAGCAAGGATACCTGAGCTCTTTCACACCAGTTAATTATTTTAAATTCACTATGACATTTTCAAAAGCTCTGTGCAAAGCAAGATTTTCCCCCTGAGCCACATTGGGATCAGGGAGATAATGTGGAGCTTTAACATGTCTTCACTGAATTCAGACAGTCAACATCAGGAGTAAAAGTATATTTCTCTCCAGAGGCCTCTGATCCAACGTGTGAAACATCCAGTACCTTCTTGAGACAGAGGGCAGAAAAATTCAGCCAGGCAGCCAGTTTCTACTGTTAACACAGGAGCTGGCAAGTACAAGCATCCCATATTTATGGTATTAGTAAGGGAAACCTGTGTCTTTAGACATACCAATGGCACTTTTATGGTAACACTTGTTAGGCAGTTATCTCTCCAAAACCAAGCTACTTCCCACCACAGTGTGCACCACTCTTCTGACCTCTTTCCCCTGACTTAGAACAAGTACCTGTAATAAAGGGTCATCCCAGAATTGTAGGAGCAATGGTAAAGACATCTTTAAATGCAAAGGAACGTTCCATCTGCTGCAATTAGCTTCAAAATGTCAGTTTTCTACACAGGTCATATAGGTGCATATTTTTAATTCAGAATGCATTATGGGGGAATGAAGATGGGTTAAAGTAACTGGGACACAAAGAACATACCCAAGGACCTGTATATCTGTGTCTGAGAATCATTAAGAGTGGGTAACATGGAAGTAACAGGACAGGTCTTGGGTGTAGTAAGTACATTTACAACTGTAATACCATCTGACCGACATCTTTTCTCCTTTTTTCCAGTTGCAGGCTTCTCTTGATTGTGCCTTGACAAGCTTGTACAGTAAGCTTTAGCTGGGAATGCTGTGCTGGACCAAAGTCATGCATTCTCAACCATACATGAACTCCACAATGTAGTTTATTGGTATAAACACCTGTGTCACAAAACTTACCTGCTACACACTCCTGTGCTGCTGATTTCCTCTGCCTCTGTGCGCAGGTCAGCACTTTCTGATTCAGGCAGTCACATGATCGTGGCTGCAAGGCGGCATATTCAAACCTGCAGAAAACTCACTCTGACATTGCAGCGGTGTCAGAGCAACAGGTATGCATATTTTCCTCAATATTGAGATGAACACGGCCTCCCTTTTTTCTTATTTCTGTACCCCTCCCTTCCTTACTTTTAAAACCTTAATAAAAATTATTGATGAAAAACAAATATGAAGATGAACAATAAAGGTGCCCAATGGTGAATTATGTATAATCAGGCTGACTCCCTGATATGCTGTATTGCTGCTGACCTTGGCTTCCCTTGCGATCCTTCTTGGATAGTGCTTCCGCCTGTTAACCCCTCATGTACCAGTCCTTGCTTTTTTTGACCACTCTCTCTTGGATATTGATTTTGTACTGCACTATTGTCTGTGTACCAGATCACGGCCAGTTATTGGACTTTCTTTATGCATACTGATTTTATACCTAGTTACTGCTAGTGTACTAGTCCTTGGCTAGCTGACCTGCATTTGGATTTCCCTTTTTCTCCGCTGTTTTACACCTATTGACTGATCAGAGGGCCATGACCTGCTTGTTGGCGGCCACAAAAGTCCATCCTGCCTTCGGCTAAACCAGGCTAAAATGTATATCCATCACCTTAGGGCAATCGTTATAACCTGAGGACTATCGACCACAGTAAAGCCTTAAGCCTTGAAGCATTACTGAAAGGCTTCTGAGATGAGTGAGAGGTGGTCAAGAAGAGCAGCCCTGACTTTTTATAGTCACCAGAGTCTTCAGTCGCCAAATTTGCATAGGTCACTTTTTCGTCCTCTATTAACAGGAGTGTCATGGGGATTGCCAGGAAGACTAGATCCAAGCTTGTGCCGCAACATTTCTTTAAAATGTTGTAAGAAAAGCATCAGGATCATCTCCATCCTTATCTTAGGGATTAAGGCAGTAAATAGCAACTGGAAAGACAAGGTTTGCACCATTGTCTGATTTTGTGTGTTTGATCCTGTGTCCTCTTCTGTTGGAACAATGCAAGGAGGTCCCAAATCTGTTTGCTTATATACACTAGCATATCAATTTCACAGCAGATCAGTTTCACAGTAAATCAGTGTTACCACAAATCAATATCATAGCAAATCAAGATTACAGCAAAGCAGAAGTCAGCAAAGCAGGAGTCAGAATGGTCAGGTTTAGTTAACAGAACTGTCTGACAGAGGACTAACAGAGAGTAGGTTTGCAGAGCTCACTCCTTCCTCCAGGACTGACATATTTTCAATAAACTTGCTAGTTCTTATTAAGAGCTTAAGACTGAACAGAGTGAGAGGATTGGGTAAAGCTATCACACACATTTCGAAGAAGTTGACCCCTTCACGCCTGTTTCCGATTTACAGCTAAACACAGATACTTTGAATTTATCTGAGATACCCTTTGGGGTACTTATAACATAGGTTGAAAACCTAAGAAGCAGAACACTGGAAATCTAAACAAAGCAAATGACACTGACCACCCTGATTAGTCCAACACTGTGTTACACAGCGAATGACCTCTAACAGGGTCATCTACAGAGAAAAGCAAAATAATACCATTAAGTTTGACAGATTTGTAAAAGTACAAATGACTAAGGCATCATGAATTACTCTTCAGTCATATTTTCCATAAACCCTGGGTCTGGAGAGGAATAAAAACACCATAGAACCTTGCTATGTTGACAAGCCATTCACTAGTCTCAGATTCTGATAATACTGGAGAAATCAATCTAGTCATTGTTCTAAATCATTGTTCTAAATCATGCTGTTGTGACATCCCATGGTCATAAAGGAATTAGGGCAGGTGGTCATGACCCATGGACAACCTGTTCATGTTCCTCCTACACTTATATATAGTCCCCGATTAAACCCTCCTTTAGAGCTCTCTGTGTAGCCATGTTCCTTTCTTATAGGCTTTTCTTATTTCCAGGACCCCTTTAAGCTATAAAAACAATAAAAAGTATAATGCATATGAGAATTATTTATAGCAGATAATCAATGAACATAACATCTTTGCTCAAAAGATCATGTGACCTCACAGAGGGAAAATGTATAGATGTGTTGTTGAATTAAATATATTGTCATGTAACCTGCTGATTTAGTATATTACATTAATATATTCATAAGTATCCTGCAGTGTTATAAATTGAATAATTCACAGTGTGAATACAATTACACACATATGTGTGCTGTATATGCTAATAGTAATCATACTTATAGGTTAGGCAAAAGGCCTTTCTGCCAGCCAGCTCTTACCCTGGATCAATAGTTGATCAATTTATGTAGTTCAAAAATTGTTATCCTGACTACAGGATTTAATTTCCTCTTATTAAGAAGTGGTTTACATTGCTATCACACATTATACATTTATCATAGTTTACTGCACACCACATCCCATACTTGCCAACATTTTTTTTTCCTTTTCCGGGAGATGCCGGCTGGGACGTGGGCGTGCAGGGGTCGGGGCTGCGAAATCGCGTCATTTTGGCCCCGCCCCCGTGACGGAATGACGCGGGGGCGGGGGCGGGTGAATCGCGGCGTTTAAACTAAATTTTTCCCCCTTCCTATCAGGGAGATTGCCACACTCGTCCGGGAGACTCTTGCAAAATGCGGGAGTCTCCCGGACAATCCGGGAGAGTTGGCAAGTATGCCACATCCCAAGGAGTTTACTAAACAGTGATGTGCAAAAAAACAAATGTTATGATATTGTAGCTGGTTATTCATTATGAGATTAGCTGCTGTGCCTGCGCAGCAGCTCCGTTTCAGTCATCTTTGGTTAGCAGCTCCCGTGGAATGAAAGATCGGCATCTAAGGTAAGTATGAGGTACAATATGACTGGGGCATAACCAAGAGGCGGACTATAACTGGGGCATAACTAAGAGGCAGAATATGACTGGGGCATAACCAAGAGGCGGAATATAACTGGGGCATAACTAAGAGGCAGAATATAACTGGGGCATAACTAAGAGGCAGAATATAACTGGGGCATAACTAAGAGGCAGAAAATGACTGGGGCATAGCTAAGAGGCAGAATATAACTGGGGCATAACTAAGAGGCAGAATATGACTGGGGCATAGCTAAGAGGCAGAATATGACTGGGGGCATAGCTAAGAAGCAGAATATAACTGGGGCATAACTAAGAGGCAGAATATGACTGGGGGCATAACCAAGAGGCAGAATATAACTGGGGCATAACTATGAGGCAGAATATGACTGGGGCATAGCTAAGAGGCAGAATATGACTGGGGGCATAACCAAGAGGCAGAATATAACTGGGGCATAACTAAGAGGCAGAATATGACTGGGGGCATAACCAAGAGGCAGAATATAACTGGGGCATAACTAAGAGGCAGAATATGATAGGGCATAACTATGAGGGATAATATGACTGGGGCATAACTATGAAGCAGAATATGACTGGGGCATAACTATGAGGGATAATATGATTGGGGGCAGAACTATGAGGGATAATGAACTGGGGCCCAATTATGAGGGACAACATAATCTGGGACACAACTGTGTGGCATAATATGAACTGGGGGCACTATTGTGTGGCATAACATGAACGTTTAATTGTTGGTCCCATTACTGTTAAAATTATAATGATATTAGAGTTATAAAATAAGAAATAATTAAATGTTATATAAATATATATACACAGTAGTCGAAGTGGAAATTAATGAGTGGCAGTATGGATAATGTAACTGAATGGAATTTGATAGTCAATCAACACAATTTTTAATTAAATCCAGATCCAAAACCAAAACCTTTCATGTTTTTGGGGCAAAGCCTGTAACAAAACCAAAACATGCAGACGTATTAGAACCAAAACCACATCCAAAACCAAAACACAGGGATCAATTTTTCTATACTGTATATACTGTAAATACTCTATATTTTGGCAAAGTAACTTACCACGTGTGTAGTAGAGATGCTCCTCTCACAGCTGTGATGATGCCTTACAGACAGGAAAACTAGTGTACCTGTCTTAATCAGCATGATCTAGGGGAGGTGGGTGGTATCAAAGTCAGGGAATAGAGACATGAAATCTAAAAAATAAATATTGACCACTAATACTGATAAAACATCCAAATTACCATAATGTTCATATAATAAAAACAAATATTTATTATTTCAACCTTAAAAAACATAAAATTCCATAAACGTATACCGCTTGGTGCACCAAACAACATACCATCATTAGTATTAAATTAAGGTTAAGTCAAAATCACCAAAATCTGTACTGTTATATATGGAAGCACAGTTCTCATCTCCTAAAGCACGTTGGCATACGTGGAACCAGGTTCCACCTCTGTATGATTAAACATGGAAGGTCTGTCTCAATTTGTATCTTTTGGTGTGTGACACAGAAGTAAGCAGTCACTTGAGTGTTAGGAACAAATAGATATGGTTTGTTTCTTATAACATGTGACAAAGATAAACCATCGCTCCGATAATAGGAAAAAATACACAGTAATTAGCAAATACTTGCAGTCTTCTTCAAGTGTCCTTTCGATTTTCCATCTGGGTCCTCCACTGTGACCAGTAGAAGATCCTGATTTACTATGCGGAAACATTACCATTTGGCCAGAGTTGCAATAGTCACAATATTACAGTATAGTAAAATACTGCTCACGATACAAAATTGTCATAGATATCCTTTGTAGTGCACCAGTCGGGCAGATAATTAACTCTACTGTAAGTATTTAAATCACGTTTCCCTTTACAATGCAGCGCCACTTGAAATTTAATCGCCGAACACGCTGAACACGCGGGTGTTGAAGAACCCGCATGTTCATACATTTACCCCCAAATGAACAATGAGCTATTCACCTCACACATGGGGATATTTAAACACCACTTGGGATAAATGTCAAACATATGCAGCTGTAATCTCTCTCAAATGAAGCTGATCTTAAAAATCTATTTTACCTTTAAAATGGTAATCTTTAGTAATGACAATGAGCAATCAAAATAAAAAAAAACCTGAAAATGAAAAAATAAATTACAAACATAGCCGAATTGAGGAGGCAGTCCTAATTGCATATCCAATATACATAGGGATAAACTTGGTATAAAATAAGTGCAACATAAAAGTGCTGCAATATCCCTTATGTATCCATGTTGTATCCTACTTAAAAACACCTTGACCGTGGAACCCTAAAAAAGATTTTAATACTTTTAACCAATCCATTTAAAAAACACCAATCATTTATGCAGAGTTGTTTGCTTCTTCTTGACAACACTGATTCATAAATCTATATGCTCCTGTACATCACAATGAAGTTTTCATAGTATAAGTCAATTTATTTTATTTATGCTATAAAATAATAATAATAATAATAATAATAATATATATATATATATATATATATATATATATATATATATATGTAAACAAAATCATCATTCAATATGGGGCTCAATCTGTGATCTCCCAGACTGTTGCAACATACGTTTCTGGTAACTAACCAGCGGAACCATCACTAATAATATAAGCTCACTAATGATAATGGCTCCCTGATCTGTACAAGCATGGTTAAAATGCATAACAAAGAAAAACATTATAATGGAATAAAGTACATCCATTTAAGTGCTGTAAACTAATATAATATCTCATTTATTCCATCTATAAGGACTAAGAGTATTGAAGGAATGAATCCAAAACACCTCCTGATGGCAATGTTTCTTAAACTTATCTTATACCTATCGTCGCCTTGGGTGGTTAACTGTATTTGTTCTATTTCAAACATCTGCAGGTAGCTGAGATTTCCCACGTGATTATTCATAAAGTTGCATGGTACACTGTAGTGCAGAAATCTGTTTAAAATATTTTGTCTGCGTTCCATAAACCTCAATTTAAAAGGCCTTGTGGTTCTGCCCCCATGTACTAATTGACAACTGCATGTCAGTACATATATTATGTAAGTTGTATTGCAGTCAATAAAACTTCAATTCTTGAATTTGATGTATTCGTGGACAAACTCCTTGAACTTATTCTGAATATGACCATAAGATATACTCTTTTTGCTCTGACATCTGAAGCATCCTTCCGGTTTTACGGATAGCCAATTCAATTAATTCTAATCTGATGACTTCTCAAGTTTTTTCAAATAATTATATGCCACCATGCTTCTTAAATTAGATCTCTTTTTGAACATTATTTTGTGTGAAGGGTGTAAAATAGACCTCAAAGTGGGATAAGGTCTCATAATCAGATAACTCTCTTTAATAATCTTAGTAATTTCTTTAGAATTTCTATTGAACTTCAATATAAATGCCAGGTTAAAAGATTGCTGATTTCCTACCTCCTTGGCATCTATTGTCTTAAATCTATGTCCATGGACAATTGAGTTTCTCTCTTCAGTTTACAAACTTCCTAAAAAACTTTCTCTATAATATTGGTGGAATATCATCTCTCCTTAAAATTCAGAAGCATTTCCTTAGCCTGAATTTTGAAAGCCGTCTCTCTTCCCTTGAAATGCATCAACTGAATATTGTTTTTCCATTATCTAAAATGAGCACTCTTATAATGTAAATGATTTGTGACTACTTTTCTACTTTTTACTTATATGTTGAAGTAGTAATGATTGAATTATCAACAGATATTGAAGATATAAAAAATGTACTGTGGTAGGATGAAAATGGTGAAAAACATTAAATTATACTTATTCTCATTAAGTGATTGAAGGAAAAAATGTGGACCAAATCCGCCTGAATAGCTGCCCCTAACATGGGTGGCCTAAAGTCTTCCATTTATAGGTAGGCATAGCTTGGGGTGAAGCGGGTCCCCATAGCCATCCCTATCACCATCAGCTAAAAAGATTAAAGACATTAATTTTACATCTGTCAATCAGTATAGAGCTCGATAGGAGTTCATAGTTTAAAATGCCTATGTTTCCTGTAGGTGGGGCTATCGATGCAGGAGAAACTGGCCAATCTAGTAGATCATCTTTGCTATATTAGTGCTAGGGATCGTCAAGAGGAAGATAAATATTTACATGAATTTTGTCCTTACAATATGTGGCAACTGCGTAGTATTTTTAATGGCTGATTGCTGTTTTCTGTTGAATTCATGTATGACAATGTATATTGTATGTAACCTTGTAATGTAATCTCAACGTGTGCTTTGCTAGATGACATGAGTTTGAACTTATGCAAGTACTATTAATCTTTTGAAACTAGCCAGGCCTGAGATAGATAAGGGTCTTTGGGGGAGTTTGAACCCAAAGTTGTAAACCATCTAGCCCAGCAATAAGGAGCAGAGGTGAGAACTCAAGGTCTTGTGAACATTCTGATCTCCAGACATCCCTAGCTCACTTTGAAGCTCTGTGACATTTGGGTGATGAATCTGTCTTTATTGACAGCCAAACTCCAAATGTGTGGGGTAAGGGTTATATGGACAAAAGGGTTTAAAATCTTCTGCTTTTAGATATCAAATTGTTCATTTCTTTGAGGGAGTCTGTCAAGACTGAAATGTGCTGTTCTTCTCAATGTGTATTCTTCACACGCCAATTCCTGAACTTGTAAGTAGGGATTCTGGTTTTAGTTCCTATTTTATTTTCTGAAACTCATGTGCAACCAATTGTATGTCTGTTTATTACCTTTTTGTAAATAAGCCTTGGAAGTATTTTTCAGATTAAACATATTTAATCTACCGTATTTCTCTGTGATTCTTTGTGAACCTACGACACCCAGGGAGGCTCATGCTACATGTGTATCTGATTTAAGTGTGACACATTAATAAATGGTTCTGGTGAACGTAAGGACACCATAATAAAAACTTTGTGGTGGCAGAAAAGGTGTATTCATTGCTAAGTGACTAAGGTGACACCAGTAACAGCCAGCTGTTCAGATTGCTGTATCTGGGACAGGCTGGGTGTTCGTGACACAAAAAAATAGGAAAAATATTTTGTAAATGTCATCTTTGAGATGCCATTGTCATTGAAACAAGTTCAGCTTTTTGTGCTACCCCTCTTGTATGAACTTCCTATTCACCAAAAGGAATTTTATTTATTCTATATGTGTATTTATACAGATAAAATAAATAAAGTTCCTTTTGGTAAATAGGAAGTTCATATAGTAGGGGTCACAAAAATATGAACTTGTTTCAAAAAGTTAGAGAGGGAAGAGGAAAGTAGAGTGTGGTGTGAGAAGACCCATTGAGGGGTCCCAGAAAATTCAGAGAGTGAAGCAAAGCAGTTCATTTTTTATCTCTGTTATTACGATTCTCAGGAGTTTTCTCACAGTCAGTGTTAGCGCTGGCCTTCTCAAGGCGCAGAGTTTAGCGAAGACCCCGGTCTTCAACAAGAACCGCTGCAAGGCGAGATGGATTTTGCTGCCAGAGGTCCGCAGGTTTGCGGCCCTTAGGTTAGCCCACTGACGTGATAGGTGACAGATGGTTTGTAAGAGATCAAAGCTGGATCAGGGAGAGTGAACTCTATAGCAGTAATATAGTACAGCAAAGTAAAGCAGGATTTAGTTAGCTGAATTGGTTGAGCAGACTCTGAAGAATCCAAAGACGTTATCAGTGAAACACCAGGTCGGATACACTGAATAAACACTGCACACAGGAGAGTCGCCTGGTCAGATACACTGGAGCATTACCAGCAGAGTAGTCGGTATGGATAGCCAGGTCAGATACACAGGAGCACAGGCAGCAGAGTAGTTGGTATGGATAGCCTGGTTGGATACACAGAAGCACAGGCAGCAAAGTGGATGTCTACAAGCAGAGGTCTAAGAAGCCAAAGGTAATACACAGGGAAACACCAGAATGCAGCACAAGGATACATAGGGAGATCCGGATGCCAAGTGGTAACTTGTTGCTCTGGCAAGTGTGCAGTGTCCAGGTGAGCTTTATATAGTCTGCAGATAGTATATGCCACCTCCCAGCCATGATCATATGATCACCCAAACCAGGAAGTGCTGAGATGTACACAGTGGCAGGGAAATCAGTAGCACAGGATCAGGTAAGTTTGTGACAGGTGTCCTTCCAAGAGTAGCACAATTTCATTATAAATCATCAAAAGACTGCCTACATGTAATGAAATATCCACAGCAAGCATATTAGCTGAGTAAGCATGTAAGTAACTACCAGTAAAATAGCCTATTCTATTCAGGTGTGTCCTGTCCATGTTCATAGGGACTGTACTTTCTTAGTCATCAATAAAGAAAATGACTAAAGAAGTTCTCACCAAAAAGTAACCAATGGTGCTGATTTCTTTTTTCCATTGTGGAATAGACTCAACTTTTATTATCTGTATGTCTTGCATGGATGCAGGTTCCTTCCTTCAAGATATACTGGAAAAACATGAAATCAGATAAAAAGACACTAGACACCACCTAGAAAAAGGATTGTTACCTGACTTGTTTTGAAAATGTCCTGTTCTTCAGTGTTTCTCACACAAATTAATGCTACACCTCTTCATTCTTTCCATGCTTTGACGATCCATTGTTGTTTATTTATATAACAGAGGATGTTGTATATCAATAAAACAAGAATGCACCATGAATCATGGGCTTAGGTTTCTCTTTTGAAATCTGCGTCATGTTTACTCTCCTGTACGATAAACTTACATTTAAAAGTTAAAAGCAACACTGAAATATATTTGTCACGAATAGCACATTTTCCTTACACACTCCAAAAAAAGCATAGTATGAATTGTGGAATATGTCATGGAAATGAAAAATGAAACTAATATGAAATATAAGTAATTTCTTGTCCTTCAGACCTGCAGCAACAGAAGACAGAGAACAGCAAAAACATTTTTAAGGCTGCTGGTAGGCAGTGGGAACCTGGCAACAGTTTCAGCAGCTCCACCTGCTGGTTATTCTTCTTGTTCACAAGAAAACAATAACACATCCTACTAAGGAGCAATACTGACAGGTAAAGTTGGCAACCAATGGTTGCCGTGTTTCAATAATCATTTATGAGACATGTGCGTCTGTTGAGTAAAACAAGAAAGACAAAGCACCACTTTCTTCGCCTGTCCATCCTTCTACCCCCAAAACACCTATAAAACATAAATGAATAGCAATAATTATTCAACCTTACAGCTAAAGCATGCATATACTAGTATCACATTAATAATTGTAAAGGCAACATGAGTGAAAAAGTATGCAACATATACATTTTTATTACATGGGTTAATAAAATATGACATTTGATTAAAATCATGACATACAAACTTTTAACTGTGATTAGAATATTTAAACACATTGTGGCCAAAAAAAGCGGTTTGCCTCAGACTGTTAATGGAGAGACTAATAATTTCTCTGGCAGTCTGCAGAGTCATGCTACACACAAGGATAAATCTCTACCTTTCTCTACACACAGAGCACAGGTGAAGCACATGGGTGTAATTAATTAGTGGTTTAGCTAGTTAGTGCTGGGGAGCATTTAATAAATAAATAAATATACAAATAGCTGGATTTGTGTTGTGGGCAGGGCGACTGATGGCAGCCAGAGGCCGGTGACTAGTAAGGGAGCCAAAAGTTTTGCTAGAAGCAGGATCACTTGGAATTGTAAATACTTCTGTTTGATTGCTAGAACTACAAGAGTTGCTGTCTGTACCATCATGACATCCCTGAATAAAATTACAGCAATACGGTTCAGCAATCCTGAGTCATATCGTTTGGTATGCCTGTCACAAGTAGTGTTATCATAGGGTTTTCAAAGGACATCAAGATCCTGCTGTTTACTAAGTCAGCAAATCCAGGGTGGTGAGTGATACAAAATCTGGTTACTATGAATATATTTTCTGCAAATGTGGAAAATGCATAGATGTTGCAAACCTTAATCACAAAGCAAAATTGTATAAAATTGTTTGATGAGTGCAAGTGTGATTTACAGGTCATCATCATCAGCTATTAATATAGTGCCACTAATTCTGCAGCGCTGTACAGAGAATACTGTCAGGCTGGGAGAGCCGCTGAACGCGGAAAACACCAACTGGTATTAGAGCCACTGAACTAGGAGGTGCTGAATCTAACATACCACTGGTGTTCACCAGGAACCCTCGCAAAGAGGTATGGGCTTTGCTGCAAGAGGCACGCAGGTCGCGGTCCACCTAGATAGTTACCAGTGTGGTGAAGAAGGGTCAAGACGGTTCGGGTCAAACCAACGGAGACAGGTAGTGCAACGGAGAGATCCAAAGCAAAGTCAAACAAGCCAAGGTGAAGGGTCACGAGAAATCCAGAGAATAGTCAGCAAGCCGGGGTCAATAACCAGATAACGCAGGAACAAGAGAGGAGTCAAGGGTAGCTGGGTCAAAATCAATCACAGAACAGGAACAAGCAAAGCTGGAGAACAGGGATACCAAATGGAGACCTGATACTCGGGCACCCTTCACAAAAGGGCTTCACATGCAATGATATTGCTGCTAGTAAGATTGCACCTAAATCCATTTATTGGATCATCTAGAACTTCAAGAAAAGAGATTCAATAGTTGTGAAAAAGGCTTCAGGGTGCCCAAGAATGTCCAGCAAGTGCCAGGACCATCTCCTAAAGTTGATTCAGCTGCAGGATTGGAGCACCACCAGTGCAGTGCCTGGTCAGGATTGGCAGCAGGCAGGTGTAAGTGCATCTGCACGCACAGGGAGGCAAAGATTTTTGGAGGATAGCCTGGTGTAAAGAAGGCCAGCAAAGAGGCCACTTCTCTCCAAAAAACATCAGGAACAGACTGATATTCTGCAAAAGGTACAGGGAATGGACTGCTGAGGACTGGGGTAAAGTCATTTTCTCTGATGAATCCCCTTTCAGACTGTTTGGGGCATCTGGAAAAATGCTTGTCCGGAGAAGGAAAGGTGAGCGCTACCATCAGTCCAGTGTCATGCCAACAGTAAAGCATCCTGAGACCATTCATGTATGGGGTTGCTTGTCAGCCAAAAAAGTGGGCTCACTCACAATTTTGCCTAAGAACACAGCCATGAATAAAGAATAGCACCAATACATACTCCAAGAGCAACTTCTCCCACCCATCCAAGAACAGTTTGGTGGCGAACAATGTCTTTTCCAGCATGATGGAGCACCTTGCCATAAGGCAAAAGTGATAACTAAGTGGCTCTGGGATCAAAACATTGAACTTTTGGGTCAATGGCCAGGAAACTCCCCAGACCTTAATCCCATTGAAAACCTGTGGTCAATCCTCAAGCGGCGGGTGAGCAAACAAAAACCCACAAATTCTGCCAAACTCCAAGCTTTGATTAGGCAAGAATGGGCGGCCATCAGTCAGTATGTGGCCCAGAAGTTGATTGACAGCATGCCAGGGCAAATGGCAGAGGTCTTCAAAAAGAAGGGTCAACACTGCAAATATTGACTCTTTGCATAAACTTAATGTAATTATCAATAAAAACTTTTGTGTGACACGGCGCTCATTTGGCTTCCATAACCGAAGACTAAGACACTCACCTGTTCCTCATTAAACAGACCTCAACCCTTAGTGTTGATCTGCACATGTCCAGACTGAGTACCTGTCTGTTTCTGACAAGATTCCTATTGGTTCCTGGTTCTGGCTCTAAACTTGAATAGGCACTTCCTCCCTTTCCTCTGGGCCTGTTGATCAAGTTACCAGTCTGATTAGGTTCCTACCTATTCTGTGAGTCTCCACCTGAATCGTTAGTGCCTCTGCTGTGTATTGTTGTTCAACGGGCTATACTACTCAAGCTGCACCTATCTCCGCTGTGTTGCTGTTCCACGGGCTATACTGCTCAAGCTGCACCTGTCTCCGCTGTGTTGCTGTTCCATGGGCTATACTGCTCAAGCTGCACCTGTCTCCGCTGTGTTGCTGTTCCATGGGCTATACTGCTCAAGCTGCACCTGTCTCCGCTGTGTTGCTGTTCCACAGGCTATACCGCTCAAGCTGCACCTGTCTCTGCTGTGTTGCTGTTCCATGGGCTATACTGCTCAAGCTGCACCTGTCTCGGCTGTGTTGCTGTTCCACTGGCTATACTGCTCAAGCTGCACCTGTCTCCGCTGTGTTGCTGTTCCACTGGCTATACTGCTCAAGCTGCACCTGTCTCCGCTGTGTTGCTGTTCCACGGGCTACACTACTCAAGCTGCACCTGCCTCTGCTGTATTGCTGTTCCACGGGCTGGATCGCTTAAGCTACACTCTTCATTGTGCTGCTACTACATGGGCCGTGCTGCTCAAGTTACATCTGACGCTACTGTGTTACCGCTCCACGGACTGCACCACTCAAGTTCCATCTGTCCCCGCTGAATTACAGCTCCTTGGCGTCTCCAACTCAAATCGCACCAACTCCTATTTGTCGTGCTGCCTGGTTTATCTACTCCGCATTTGTCTCTGTGGCTCAGTGGCATTACAGGTCGTATTATTTAAGCTGCTTATTCTTGTCTACTCCTGCTGGCTGAACTGTTCCTATTTCATCTATGCATATAATGGCATAACGGGGTATTCCACTCTGGCTGCATCTATTGTGATTACCTTGCTGGCTGGACTGTTACTTGTACCTCCTGTATTGTGCTGCCTTATTGTGGTCTCATATATACCTGCTGCATTACCATCTCCACTCTGTTGCTGGACTGTTCATGCTATTGCTATATTTGAATACACCGATTATACCGCTAAATTGTATTCATTCATACTACATTGCCGGTGGCACTGCTCACCTTGTTCCTACGTTACTTGTGTCAATACACTAAGACTGTTCTGTTTATCATCCAGTCATCATTAAACCGCTGATTATACTTTTCATCCTGCATCTGTTTTCTATCCGCTGTCTGGGTGTAGAACTTACAACATCACCAGTGTGCCTACATTACACCAGTCACTACCACTCCCCTGGGACCCTGCCCAACACTCCTGATAGGGACCGTGACCTGCTGGTGAACGCCGCTAAATCCAAGTCACTTTGCGGTGACCGTGGTAAAGACCATTCGCCCGTCAGACTCCGCGTCCTGCTAGGGGTAACATCTGTTGGGCGGATCGAAGAGTCCAGAATACCAAACCGTGACACTTTGACACTTATGAAATGCTTGTAATTTTACTTCAGTATACCATAGCAACATCTGACAAAAAGGTCTTAAAACACTGAAGCAGTAAACTTTGTGAAAGCCAATACTTCTGTCATTCTCAAAACTTCTGGCCATGACTGAGCATGATATGTCTGGGGCGTCTATCTTGCACAAAATGTCCTCTTCAAAGAATGTGGAGGCATATGTCTTTGATAAAACCACTACAAGACTGAAATGGCTGCCAGGCATCTGGGCAGAAAAACTGGTGTCGCATTTGAGCGTGAAGCTCTGTGAGCTTATGTTGATTTATCTGACAAACAGGCATCTGACTATCAGAAAGCAAAGGCTGAAATTTTGGCCAGATAGGAGTGATGGAACTGGGAAGAGCTCAGTAGTTCCATGACTGGCATTTTCTCAAGAGTAAAGCACTTCATTCACAGCTGACAGAATTCTCCAAGTGTTAAAAAAACTGGTTGCAGCCAGGTGCCAATTCACCTGGCCATATGGTGTAGATTCTAACAATTGATCACTGTGTCCATGGGCATGACCGGTGCTCACAGAGGTGGGTGCTACACAGTCTTACGAAGAGCTTGCTATGGCGATAAACCATTATTTGGTCCTGCAACACAGACTATTGCCCAGTCTATTGCCCAGACAAAAGTGGACACCACTGCAGGCAGAGTCGGTAGGAAAAGCCTCTCCACCTAAGTGCTTTGAATGTGGTGAACCTGGGCATTACCATGCTGAATGTCCAAGGCATCTTTGTTCTTTTGCTTGGTTGGGACTCGCCTTTCCTAATTGCTGCACCATGTCCCCCTCCACTAGGAGTCCGTTGCTATTTCAGATGACTGTCCTGATAAATCATCATGCTGTTTTGGCCCTGATATACTCAGGAAGCAAGCTAATATTAGTCTTCAGTTCTGTGGTTCCAAAAGAGGTGATGGCAAGGTTACCTAAGGTCAAAGTGCTATGCATCCATGGAACTACTGAAGAATATAAGCGGACTTGCCTTGCACTTACTATAAAAGGTCAAACAGTTGAGGTAGTAACTGCCATAGCCCCAAAGCTACCGTACATCCTTATCATGGGCCTAGACTTCCCCTGTTCCAGGAGGTTCTTACTGACTTGATCCAGCTGGATACGTCAACAACTTTTAAGGAATCTTTCAAACTCTCACTGGACCTGGGAAGAGAGAATAGAACTGTTGTTTAAGGATTCTGAATACAGGTTCACAACCACTACTCATCCCAAGTGTCGCCCAAGGAGACAAAAAGAGCAATTGATGCAATAATTTGCCAGTGACACTGTCATGGAATACTTGGGGCCACCAGAGAAAGCTGAGGACTGGTCTCCAAACTCCAAGGCTCATTTTGTTACAAGACTTTGCTAGAGGTCAGCTTAATGATGTTACCATAGAAAATGCATTTAAAACTGTTGTTGAAGTTAATGGTGTAGTGAAAGCTGCCAGGTGTTTGTTAAAGGGGATTTATTGTATAGAACAAGGGTTGTTCAGGAGAAAATTGATCAACTGTTAATATGTGTAGGGTACATTATTGCAACAATGGAAATATCGACAATTAACCTACCGACGTGAAAATGATGACAGGTTAAATGCCGACACTTCCATTATGCTGACAGGTTGACAATGTCTACAGTGTGATTGGTGACATGCACAATGTCACCAATGACAATGCCGATATTATAAGAGCGATGCCAGCGTGTCCGCTGGCTACACCTCAGACCCACCAGTTAATACTGCAGGTACACGTATCTTTAGTTATGAAAGCTGCACACATGTTTGATGATGATGATGATGATGATGATAATGACCATGATGATCATGATTATGATGGTCATTTGGGAGAGCATAAAACTTGAGAAAACTATGGTTCTACTGGCCAGCAATATGTATGGCAGTAAAAAGGTTTTGCCCAGTGTCACGTTACCGTTGAGCATGTACTTTTTATACCCATATCCTCCTAGAGGCTCAGCAAAAGCGAGGTGACAGTGAAGCCGGACCTCTGCCCTGCTGGCAGTCACTGGGGCTTTGTACTCCCAGGAAAGTGTAAGCCTATAGTTGGGTTTCCCAAGGTGGCCATAATAGGACTGGTATTGTATTGTATGTTCTACTCTCATGTTCATTGTGCATACCTGTAATTGTTACTCCTGTACATATATTGGTTTTGTGCCTGTTGTTGCTGTTCCATTAATAAAAGCTACCATTGGTTAAGTTGGATATCTGCCTGGGTGTAAGTATTTCCCCACGTTCAAGGCGAACTCTGTAGGCTGTTTAGCCTCGGTACACACCATTCCCTCACACCCGGTATGTCAGTAAACATCTCCAAAATCCTGATTACAAGGCTCCATTGTTTCGATTCCGGTTATTTAAGTCCTCTTTGAAAGTAAGGGAATAGACCTGGTGGTTCCATTGGAAATTTTGGCTCACAGGCTCCAGTATGTCTTAGTGATTCTGGGCTATGCCACGCCGTATCCGAAAGCCATTCCCTTATGCAATACTAACTACCTGTCACAGAAATCTAGGAGGTTAGGACCCTGATCTGCCTAATAGATAGTAGTCTTATCGGAGGCACAGAGTCTAACATACCGGCTGGTCTTCTCCAGGAACCCTCGCAAGAAGGTGTGGTTTTTTAGCGGCTTACACCATGCAGGTCGTGGCCCTCAGGGGAGTATGGTGAGGTCAGTGGAGTTCAGCGTTATCTGTAGGTGTAATGATCTGCGGAGAGCAGGTATGATGATCTGCGGACAGCAGGTATGATGATCTGCGTCAGCAGGTATGATGATCTGCAGATAGCAGGTATGAACACTGGGATAGTGGAGGAGAGCAATCCAGAGCTTGTTCATAGGGCAATGATGTCCAATAACAGGCTCAGATGGAGAGAGGAGGGTGCTTTAAGTAGTAGGCAATCCGCCCAGGGGCCAATGAAAAGGCAGGAAAAGTCTTTAAAGAGAAATTGGGTCTGTGCATGCGCAGACCTGATTCTAAGATGACGCCTGGCCGCAGAGATGGTAGGACGCCGGCAGGAAGGTAAGTAAGCTGGGTCTCGGTTTGGAAGTACCGAAGACCCAGTGTCACGGTCACTAAGATTCTCGACCCAGAATTCTGCCAATAGTTGTCACTACATCAGAGGTGCGGAGTCTAATGCAGCGGCTGGTCTTCTCTAGGGACCCCTGCAAGAGGGCATGGGTTTTAACGGTACCACTGCGCAGGTCGCGGCCCTCAAGAGAGTGTGGCAGGGTTAACAGACATACAGCTGTGAGAATAAAGGATATGGCAATCTGGATAACAGAACGCAATGAGGCACTCAGAGGATGCAGGTAGTAAGCCAGGAGCAGCAGATAGGTACAGATGACTGGCAGGTGGTAGATACCACAGACGTGGAGATGGAGTCTGGCCAGTAGGTGAGATAATTAGGGGCCTGATTCACCAAGGTAAGCAAACTCATACGCATCTGCAAAACGGGACTTGAGCTACGTAAAACACCACATACGCAGCGCAAACAGAGCAGATACGGCACTCAAAGTCAACTCAAACTCCAACGCAAATATAAGGGTTTGCGTCACTCAAAGTATGAAACATGAGTTTGCGTACCTTGATGAATCAGGCCCTAGGAGATTCTGAGATGATCAGCGGATGACTGCTACTGACCACAGACGTGGCGGTGAATATCCGGCCAGCAGATGAGATAGTAGAAGAGGTAGCTATAAATAGCGGATGGCAGGAATTACCACGGACGTGGCGAGGAAGTTGTCCGGCCAGCAGGAGATGTATCGGAGACGCTGCAGAGATCAGCGAGAGGCAGGTATTACCACAGACGTGGCGATGAAGTATCCAGCCAGCAGGTGAGGTATAGGAGACGCTGCAATGATCAGCGAGAGGCAGGTATTACCACAGACGTGGCAATGAAGTTATCTGGCCTGCAGGTGATGTATGGGAGACACTGCAGAGATCAGCGAGAGGCAGGTATGACCACGGACGTAGCGATGAAGTATCCGGCCAGCAGGTGATGAGGTCTGGAGACGCTGAGGTGCTGAGAGGATCGGGAACCACAGGAGAGTAGACCGCGGCTACCACAGCGAAGTGAGGATCAAGAACAGACAATTAAGAGAAGTTCATAGGTGCCTTAAAAAGGGGAAGGCTGACAGGTAGCCAATACGAAGTGAGGAAATGTTTTAAAGTTTGTTCTGGTCTGCACATGCGCAGAAGTATTCCTAAGATGGTGGATGGCCATGGCACTGCACAGACACCGGCAGAGAGGTGAGTGGCCTGGATCTAAGTCCAGATGAGCCAGAGATCCGGCGAGTGACAACCCGGCATGTGACACTACCATAGCCAAAGAGTTTGAGGATTCTGAAATAAATTTTAACTAGCCAGGGCACACATTTAATGTCAAAATTGATGAAAGAATTGAGTCATCTGCTTGGCGTAAAACCCTCCGCACCTCAGTCTATCACCCCCAAATGAATAGAGTGCATTAACTGTACTTTAAAACAGATGATTAGGAGAGCGTGACACAAGAAATGAAAGATTGGGATACACTCCGCCCTTTTGTAATGTTCGTGTAACGTGAAGTACCACAAGCCTCAACTGGGTTTTGTCCATTTGAGCTCTTGTATGGACGGCAACCTAGGGGCACCCTTAAGGAAGGTTGGGGAAAAAAAACCCAAGGAGCAAAATGTAGTTCAGTTTGTTGCACAATTGTATAGAAGAATGAGACAAATATGTCCACTGGTGAGACAACATTTAGAGAATGCTCAAGAGCATCAGAATAACCATTATGAGTTCTTTCAACCCAGACAACAAAGAATCAGTTCTTGTCCCCACCCTGGACAGTAAGATCTTTTCACACTGGCAGGGAGTTTATGAGGTTATAGAGGTGGATGGTTCAGTGAACTAAAGAGTCCGCCAGTTGGGTAGAAACCTGGAAGAACAAATTTATTATGTTATTTTACTAAAACCTTGGCGTGAGGAAGTTCTATGTCTTTGATGCTAGCTATTAAACAGAAGACAGTGAGGTACCCACTGTAACCTCCTTGACACTGCCTTGAAGGCCACAGATGGTAGAAATGGTAGCTTGAAAGAGGGATGTCTTTTCTCCAGTTCCTAAGCATACCACTCTGATAGACCATGATCTAATCACATCCCCTGGGATAGTAATTAATCAACGGCCCTACCGTACACCTAAGGCTAGACAAGCCACGGTGAAGCAAGACGTTGAAAACTAGGGATGCTCAGGCTCGGTTTTCCGAAAACTGAACCCCCTTGAGCATCCCAAATCCACGTTCCTGTGTCCTCGGAACTACAATCGAGGCAAAACGGCATTGTTGCGTCATCGTATCTCACAGGTTTTGGCACCTCCATCCCTGGAGATTTGATGCCATTTCTCAGAGAGACACAGGAGGGGTACCATGTTCTTGGGAGTCTCCAGTGCCATTGCTCAGCACCATTGCTCACACAGAAACAGGAAGGGTGGCAGTGTTCTGGTCAGTCTCCAGTGATACTGCTATGTGCTATTGCTCACATAGAAATAGTAGGAATGACAGTGTTCTTCTCAGTCTCCAGTGACATTGGTCTGTACCATTGCTCACATAGAAACATAAAGGGTAGCAGTGCAGAAAAATTTTGTGTGTAAAAGCCGAGCTAAAAAAAAAACAAGTAAGACTGTAGAAGAATTGTATGCTCGGAAATTACATGACTCCCTGAGGAGAGTCTATCCACGAGTGCTATGTCTAAACCTGACCTTTCTTATACTGAATTCAAAAAAAGCCTCCATTCACCATTTCTGCAAATATGTGGATGAGCAGCCCGGGTGTAGCTGATGATATAGAAATAGAAGATGCCACTCTGGATTTACAACAGAATGAGGGGGATATTTGTGTAGCTGCCAACAGCGCTAATGTGGATGTTGATGTTGATGATGATGATGTTGTTTGTGTAAGTCCTGCAACAATGGAAGCAATTCTTACCAGTGATAAGAAGAAGGCCATTGTTATGCCTGGGCATAAGACCAAAAAATACACCTCTTACGTGTGCAATTATTTTTATCCAAATCCTGACAACAGTTGTCTAGCCATTTGTAGCATTTGCAAAGCCACAGTCAGGAACCTTGTCCATGTTAGCATTGGAAGCTTTTGGGAAAATCAGAAACGTATGCCAAAAAAAACCAATAAGCAATCCAGCATCAGCTAGCTCCCTTCTCTCAGCTAGATCCCAGCACCTTCAATCTACACCGATAACACCTTCCTCATCAATATCCTCCCTGGTGATTGGAGTTAGTGCTGCATCCAAGTTGCTAAGGCTAGATGACTCCTCCCCTATCCAGGATTCCTCTGAAGAATTCTTGAGCATTAGGCCCACTGTTGCTGCTGCTGCTGAGGGTGGATCTTCATCCCAGAAGCAGACCAAGAAAAAGACTACTAGTAGTTTACAACAATTGACGAGTTGCATAGTGGATCACAGGCGCCATGACGACTATGCTAGCATTAGATCTGCGTCTAATATCTACAAATAATGCAGCTGGTTTCAGCAGATAATTGAGGTCCTGTGTCCTCTTTGACAAATTCCATTGCAACACCATTATACTAAAAAAGCAATTCCTCACCTGTACCAGAAGGTTAGAAAAAAATTAATTATTGGGCTACAAAATGCCATTCTACCCACTGTACACTTAACCACAGATATGTGGACAAGCGGAACTGGGCAAACTAAATATTATATGACTGTGACAGCCCGCTTCAGCAGCAGCATCTACCAAAATAAGCCAGCTTTTTCAGAGGCAGGCTACTCTGTGCATCACTGGCTTCACTAGGAGGCATGCCGCTGACAACCTAGAAATCTACGGGTAAGGGATATCATTACAACATGGCTTATCCTGCTTGGACTCTCCTCAGGATATGTGATTTCTGAGAATGCCACCAATATTGTGAGAGCATTACAGCTGGGTGAATTCCATCATATTCCCTGTCCTCACACAATCAATTTGGTGGTACCAAGCACTTCAGCCACAAAAGTAGCAGTCCTTGTCGCTGAAGTGGTTGGTTTGTAAAACTATACATGTCCATTTTAACATATTTCCAAGGACAATTCCATCTTGCACTATTTGATATTTAGGCCTTGGTCTATCAGCTTGTGTAACAGTCGACAATTCAGGTGTCAACAGTATTATTAGGTCGCCAATTCACATGGTGGACAGTATCATTAGATAGACTATTCAAATGTGGACAGTATTATTATAGGGCTAGGGATATGGTTTAGGAAAGGCCTAGGGATAGAGATAGGGATAGGGACATGTCTAGGGATAGACATAGGGACGGGGATAGGGACAGGGATAGGGACAGGGACAGGATTAGAGTTAGGGGTAAGATTCAATACATTTGAATTGTCAACCTAATAAATACTGTCTACATTTCAATTGTTGTCCTAATAATACTGTTGATGTCATTATATTTTCGACTTTATAACCTTGTCTAGTCTGTTGCCCATCAATCATATTATGCCAATCCATCATAAGGGTGGGTGGGAGATGTTACTGCTGTGTGGCAATGTTTCCTAGATGTGCTATGAACTGCTGTGTTTTTGTGCCATTGCTCTATCCATTAGTTACCAGCCAGCTCGTTGCAGTCTTACAGATCATTGACAGCACTGTTAGCTTAGCTGCAATAAGTGCATTGGTAGCTTTTTTACTGGGGGTCCAAACAAACCAAGCACTTCAGCCACAAAAGTGGCACTTATTGTCCTTGTTTTTAAACCTTTTTAACATATGGGGGAGTGGGAGGGTCGAAGGACAATTCCATCTTGCACCACTTTTCTTTTCTGCCACTGCTGTGTAGCAATGTTTCCTGGATGTGCTATGAACTGCAGTGAGTTTGTACCGTTGCTCTGTCGCTTAGTATCCAGCCAGCTCGCTGCAGTTTTTGGCTGAAAGTGGATGAAAATAATATTGTGACCTGTGAGGTGGTCAAAATTGAGTGAGAATAACTGCAAATTAATGCTATTAAGGTTAATAATAATGTAGGAACAAACAAAGAGCCAAATTGCGGGATTTTAGCATATTATAGCAATTTTTCAAAAAAATACAGGTCCAAAGCGAAAACCAAAATACGTGAGGACTGTTTTGTCAAAACCAAACCTAAAACACGAAGTTAATACAGATCCAAAACCAAAACACGGGGGTCAATGAACATCTCTGTTGAAAACATGGTTCAACTGGAATTTGTGGAGGAAACCAGCAGCAAGTGGAATACTTTGATTGTGTTGGTCCTGGGACAATACACTTTTGTAATGACTTTAGAAGGTTAAATAAGGTCTCCCAGTTAGCTTATCCTATTCCATGAATAGATGGACTGGTGGAGAACTTAGCAAGGAGTGATTATATGACTACTTTAGACCTCAAAAATGGTTATTGGCAGATACCTCTAACAGTATTTGACAAGCCCAAAACTGCATTTTCTACACTTGAAGACTTATTCCAGTATAAGGTATTGCTTTTTGGGCTACATGGAACACCTGCTACATTCCACAGAGCTATGTTTAAGCTCTTAAAGCCACATAGGGCATATGCTACTGTGGGTGACATAGTCACATCTCCCCAAAGTGGAGGAGATGTTGTAATCTTTGAAGGCACATGGTTTTACGGCTAATCCAGAGAAATGTACATTGACCATGCCAGAGGCAAAATACCTGGGATATGTAGATTGACGGAAGAAGGTCAAACACTTGATCGATAATGTGGAAGCTGTAAAGAACTATCCCAAGCCAGAAAGTAAAACCCAATTGAGGACATTTCTTGGCGTGGTAGGATATTACCACCGCTTTGTAAAGAACTTTGCCACACGGCTACTCCAACTGACAGAGCTTCTCAAGAAAGTCTTTCCAGACAAGATAAACTGGCCTGAAGCTGTTTGTGAGGACCCAAGGATGGCTTTATGCACAGCACCAATGCTACAAGCACCTAATTTCAGTAAGAAATTTTGTCTGCAGACAAATACTTCGGGAATAGGTCTGGGCATAGTACTGTTGCAAGCTCTAACCTAGAGATATGAAGTATGTGACCTCTTTGGTAGGAAATTTACCCTTGTAATTGAGCATGCACCATTAAAATGGATGCAGGTAAATAAAGAGATCAATACCAGAGTGACTCGATGTTTCTTTGCATTGCAGCCTTTCCATTTCACTGTAGAGCATAGACTGGGAGCTATGCATAAAAAAGCAGATGCTCTGTCCCGTAAATATGCATTCCCCATAATATCGCTTTGCCTAGGTTGACAAAGCTAAAGGAAAGGTTATGTGACAAAATGGGCATATTACCAATCAAGAAGCAGATGTTTCTCCCTCCTCTATGCATGTTTGCATGACCAAACCTGCATTTTTCCAATCTGCCCAGTCATCCTTGTACCAACCTATAAGAATGCAAAAAATACTCCGTTTGGCGGCTGAACAAAATGTAATACCAGGTTTGACAGGATGAACTTCCCATGCCACCGTCATGTTGCTTGCGACCGGCAGGGTTTGCCTTACCACCATTCACTTTCTTTATCCCACTTGTGCCTCTCCAAATGCAGTAGAGTGACTCTGCTGCTAACAAAAACGTTCCTTCACCGGCGCCTAGAACTGCTTCCTACTGGGTAACACTCGCTGCTAGTGTACCCCCTTGCTGAGCACCTGGGCTGGTACCGTTTACCTCTTCCTTCAGATCAGGGTTGCCGTGGATAGTTCCCTTTGGCCTAGACACTGGCCAGGGCTGCAGAGTAGCAGGCAGAGCATTGTTAATAGATGCTGGGTCTCAACCGCAGAACTGTCAGATAACAGATTAGATTGACCTAATCTACAGGTCACAGGAATTACAAAAGGTAAGTAGGCATCAAAGCAGAATCTTGAAGCAGCAACGTTTTATTAGCTCAAGTATTTCTTACAAGGATAGTTGCACACTAGTTTGAGGTACTAGTAATCTCCAGAGGTTACAGATGGAATAATACAAAACATGGTCAAATAGGGTTCTTTTTATACAGTTTCTGACCCACATGTTGGCAGGGATTAACCCAGTCCCCTTACTAACTGGCACCACAGGACTGAGATATTACATCAGATATTTAGCATAAGGATGTAATATATTCTCTAATCTAGGATTTAACAAAATTCACATCAATCTGTGATTTCCTAAATCATTTGCTGGTTGCATTGTTCATGTAGTTTGTCTACCTTTATAACAAGACAAGATAACAGGTAATGACCCCCTGCTTTCTATTCAGGCTAGTGTTGGTCACTAGATGAAAAGCATGAGATTACCTGCCTTAAGAAGTTACAAAAACAAATTTTCTCCTACATGGCATACACCATCAGAAATCAATACATTTCTAATAGAAAAATCAGTACATTTGCCATGGCATACATTGGTGCACTGCGCTACTAATTAAAATAAATTTATACAATAAGTTATCTATAAGTGATCCAGCCACATCCGGTATATGTAATCACCTCTACCTGGCAGATCAGCATTGGGCCTAGCAGCAGAAAAATTTTACATTTCTTTAACAGAGGATAATAAATTACAGAATGGTAGATAATAAGCCTAAATACAATTCAAGACATATAATCTCCTGTTTTAGTATGAGAACTTATATATAGTATGCTGCATATATTTGTAAATGTTAGAATGTGCATTTTTTATGCTAGATAAACTTTTATTTTACATTTAGTGCCCCTTTAACAAGGATGTAAAAAGTTTCCATGTAGTGAACATTTTGGTTTCTCTCCCAGCATAGTTCTTATCAAAACTGGTGATTTAAAGTACACAAAGATTCCAATAATAAAAATAATTATAATACAATTGCTATACAAAATTAACTATATGTTTTACAGTAAAAAAAAACCAATTAAAGTATATTTACTGTTAGACTAGCATGTATTGATTGAAAACAGTATAACTTAATAAAGAATCTAATATTTAAACTGGTAAATGTGGGGCTTGCACATAAAAACATTTCATAAATAATTACAAAACTGAAAAACATAATAAAAAAACGCTGAGCAGCAAGATTATATCAGTTGTGTAGAAAAAGAGAAGTAATAAAAATGTTACAAAATAAATAAAACATAAATGTAGATAACCGCCTGTAATAAAGTAGAAATAAAAGTAATAATAAAAGGGAATAAAAGTCACAAATCCTGGTGGAACTGCTTGAACATATACATACAAAACATATTGCAAGATAAAAGACGATGCAATAAAATAGAATTCATAAATGTATGAATCTAAGGATAGTTGTATGTCTAAGAAAAATATCACTAAAATTATACTGAAAAAACAAGAATTAAGCAATACACATGATAAACAAAAGGGAACAGAAGAGAGGGAAGCACTAAATTGAAAATATGTTTACGGTTTTAAGTTAGAAATAGATACATATGTAAAGTCAGTAAACTCATTGCAAAGAACCAAATATGGAGGTGTACAACCCATTTCTATTTGCATGAATGCCTAATTGCCCACCTTACACATTACATAGACACAATACAGATTATGGAACTGCATGACCTTATGCAGTTTTGGGGGTGTGGCTGCAAATGAAAAATGCTGAAATACTAAAAACATCAGAATAACTAATGGACCAAGAAAATGCGACTTTAGGACAACTATCTTCAACGATTTAAACTTTTCTGTGTTTTTCTCTTAAAATATCAAATGAAGGCACATAAACAGGGCCTGCAACCCCATGAGGTAGCTGCCTAGGGTGCTGACCTCTGGGGAGTGGCGCTGTCATTAATAATGTCTCAGAATTATTATTTAAGTAATTGTAGGTTGTGCAATCGCCCAGGTTGCAACACCTGCCCGCGATCTATCCATTCTGCAAACTCTAGGGGCTAAATTTACTATCAGGCGTGATGCATGGCGGCTTGAAGCCGCCATGCATCGCGGCGGTTTTCCGGCGGGTTTGCATTGCAAACAGCCGGATTTGCTAATGGGCGCATTTCATCTCCAATTTGAAGCCGCCGGCGATGTAACGGCGGGATGTAATGCTCAAAGCCGCTGGCGGCTTTGAATAGAACATGACGCTTTTGCTTGAAATGATGGCGCTTTCATGTAAAGGCAGTTCTTTTGAAAATTACACCTGTCTCCTGGCCTGTTACTATTGGCTATTTTTAAAGTCAGGAGATTTGACATCACAAGCCCTATATAAACCACTGGCCTGACACTTTTTTCTCTGATAGGGTTTTGAGGAGTTTTGTGAGAGGAGTTTGGAGGATAGTGCTTTGTGAGAGTTGGTGAGAGTTGGAGTTTGGTGGATTGGTGGAGCGATATCTGATTGAAGTGTGAGTAGTCCTGTGGTATTTTTCTGCTTTGTACATTTATTTTCTCATTTATTTTCTGTCTTGTATTTTTTGTATTTGACTTGTCCTTTGTCTGTGTTACTTGTGTGTACCTGTGTTGAGAGTGTGTCTGTAGTTAGTCTAATTTGTCCTTTGTGTTTGTAAGTCTTTCTGTGTTTTGTGTTTCTCTGTGTGAAAATGTCCAGAGATAGGAGGGGAGAACAGGCTGAGGAGAGGGAGATGTAGGTTGAGGGGTCAGAGGAGGGAGAGGGAGAGTTTGAGGAGACAGGACAGGGCAGGAAGACAAAGACAAGGAGGAATGTGCGTTTCTCACATGATGAGAATTGTGTGCTGGTGCACAATATCGTTCCCTGTTATGAGGTAATCCTAGGCAACCTGGCAGCCCGGGCTCCTCTAAGGCGGCGTCACCAATTGTGGGGGCGTGTCTGTGATGCCGTGAACGCGGTGGGCCCACTAAAGAGGACAGTGGCGCACTGCCGCAAGCGGTTTTCTGATATTAAAAGGAGGCTGAAAGAGAAGATGGCAACCAGGCGCACGGCTGGTGGCCCCCCTCTTCGTATTGAGTACACAACGTACGAGGAGGAGCTGCGCCAGATAATGCCGGTAGAGATTGTCAAGTGGATAAACGTCCAAGACACGGATTCGCCCTCTTTTGGCCAAGTAGTTGGTGAGTTATTTGCATATTTTACTCTAACAGTATTTAAAATGTTTTTTTCTTTTTAAAAATGTTTTAATCTTTTTTGAAATGCTTTTGCTTTTTAAAAGTGACTTTTTTCTCTTTCAAGTGTATTTTTTACTCTAGTAGTGTGTAAAGGTTTTTTTTTTAAAAAAAACAACAGTTTTTTTATTTGCAAACACATTTTTGAAATAAACTGTATATTTTCAAATTGTTTATTGCTGCAAATACATTGCATGCTTTTTCAAATACATCCAGATTCGCCAGGACCGCAGTACAGTCCCAGTCCGAGACCTACACCTCCACCTTCAGTGAGAGATTCGGGCACAGACGAGCAAGCAGGTGCGTGATTTCTGTTTAGGAGAGAAATAATGGCGTTAATTGATTTTCAGTGCAAATGTTGCTGTCAATGTTTTTTGGTTTTTTTTGGTTTGCAATGTGAACTTAGGGCTACATTTACTAAACTGACATGTTGCCTATAGCAACCATTCTGAATATACCTTTACTTTATTTATTGCGTCCCACAAAATGACAGCTAAATACTGATTGGTTGCTAAAGGCAACATTTCCACTTTTTAAAGCACGCAGTTTAGTCACAATACCCCAGCATGTACTACACAGAGGGAGTACTAAAATAGTATTAGTTTACCCCAAATCACGGTCTAGCAGCATTTGGATGACTAAATTTTCATATTTGTAGGTTAAAAACACTTTGCTTATTTAGCCCCCTCAACCATACATAGTCCAAATGATAATGGGTATTAAAAGGATAATAAGTGCATCCTGAAGCAGGTAGCATAGGACAAGCAATCAGGAATGCAAATATTGTGAAACAATCTGTAGTTGCTAAAGATTATTCTTTCCTAGCCAGTGTTCAGAATGCAATATACACACATATTATATCCTATATACTTACCGTCATTTTTCATACACAGGGCCATCTTCATACACCTCACCCGGAGTCCCTGTAAATGTCCCCTGAGCCAGATGATCAAACCATCATCACCCTGGAAACAGTGGATGTCCCTGTGTCTGGCCTTCGGGATGTTTCACCTGGCCCTGCTGAACAACCAGAACACCAGCAACCTGCACCTCCAAGTATGGACCCAGCCAGAGAAATGGCGCTGTCTATTGGCGCTTTCCAGCAGCAGCAAACAATATTTATGCAAAGCCAAACTCGCCACATGTCCCAAATTGCGGGCCATTTGAGGCGGATACACCGCACAAATAGCCAGATACCTGCTGCAATCAACCGTCTGGCTAATGCCTGGGAACAAACCAATGTGCAGATGGCCCAAATGACTGGGGCTGTGGAGGCATTACATTTGTCCGTTCGCGAGGGGAATGCGAACGTGACCCGGCTGGCAGGGCAACTACAGTAGGAACTTATTGCCCGCTTGCCGGCACCATTTTCTTCAGCCACCACCAGTACCGCTAGTACGCCGAGCAGATCAGCCCAGAGTACTCCTTCAAGGAGAGGTGCTCGCACCAGGGGTGGCCGAGGGAGAGGAGAGAGTGGCTTCCGAGGTGGTGATATGCCTGCAAAAAGGCGGCGCTAGTGTTTTGTTTTTTTTCATTTGTTCAAATGTTTTTTCTTGCATATGTATGCATTGGCAAATAACCTTTATTGTGTTAAACTGTAATAAATGCTGTTTAATTTCAATGCTCTCAGTCTTTGTTTTCATCAAATTAAACAAGAGTATACTGGTTTGGGGGAAAAATGCACTCATTTCACTTACACATTGACATGTGCCTGTAACTTTCTAGGGACGTTCACATTTACTACATGATGAATACACACTATCCTCTGTTTAAAAGTTAACATTTGGGCTAAAAAATAAAATACAACTCACATCCAACACATTTTAGATCAATACATGTTTCTCATAGTATGCACTTACATGTAAAGTAAAGCTGATTGTAATGAGACGGTCTGTATTGTGCCTCCACCCCTGTGTGCTCTGCACATCACCAGATGTGACACGGACCCCTACTTGTTCACTGCCTACTGCAATAATCGGTGGGGTAAGTTGATGTAATGCTAGATTATGTATCAAACAGCCAGCCAGGATAATATCAGACCCCTTTTCAGGTGCATACATAGCCCCCCCCACCAGATTATTCTAGTAACCTGAACCTGGTTTGCTAGAGTACAAAGGTACGCTATAACTAGAGATGGGCGGGTCCGGTTCTCCGAGAACCGAACCCACCCGAACTTTGGGTATCCGAGTACCGAGCTGAGCAGCTCGGTACTCTCCCGCCAATTCCGAATCCAAATCGAGGCCGAACGTCATTGTGACGTCGTCGGATCTCGGGACTCGGTTCTCGCGATACTTCAACTTTATAAATACACGCCTCCACAGCAATCCATCGCCATTTGACAGAGGGAGAGAGCAGGGTGTAGTCATAGGCTAATTAGAGCAGGGACAGAGAAAGAATACAATATTGTTCTTGCAATTGCTCTAACCAAAATCGCTAGTGCAGAGAGGAGGATAGAGGTTTATTATTTTTTCTTCATATTTGGCACTCCCCAGCGCTTTTGGGTTGTCCCCCATAATTGTGCATTAATATTTCTGGCTGTCAAAAGTCATATCTGTCAGCAGTATCTACTCAATAAATGTTAGCACTCCTCAGTGTTTTTGGGGTGTCCTCTCTAATTGTGCATTAATATTTCTGGCTGTCAAAAGTCATATCTGTCAGCAGTATCTACTCAATAAATGTTAGCACTCCTCAGTGTTTTTGGGGTGTCCTCTCTAATTGTGCATTAATATTTCTGGCTGTCAAAAGTCATATCTGTCAGCAGTATCTACTCAATAATTTTAAGCACTCCTCAGTGTTTTTGGGGTGTCCTCTCTAATTGTGCATTAATATTTCTGGCTGTCAAAAGTCATATCTGTCAGCAGTATCTACTCAATAATTTTAAGCACTCCTCAGTGTTTTTGGGGTGTCCTCCCTAATTGTGCATTAATATTTCTGGCTGTCAAAAGTCATATCTGTCAGCAGTATCTACTCAATAATTTTAAGCACTCCTCAGTGTTTTTGGGGTGTCCTCTCTAATTGTGCATTAATATTTCTGGCTGTCAAAAGTCATATCTGTCAGCAGTATCTACTCAATAATTTTAAGCACTCCTCAGTGTTTTTGGGGTGTCCTCTCTAATTGTGCATTAATATTTCTGGCTGTCAAAAGTCATATCTGTCAGCAGTATCTACTCAATAATTTTAAGCACTCCTCAGTGTTTTTGGGGTGTCCTCTCTAATTGTGCATTAATATTTCTGGCTGTCAAAAGTCATATCTGTCAGCAGTATCTACTCAATAATTTTAAGCACTCCTCAGTGTTTTTGGGGTGTCCTCTCTAATTGTGCATTAATATTTCTGGCTGTCAAAAGTCATATCTGTCAGCAGTATCTACGCAATGGATTCAAAGCAGTCCACATATGATCTAAATGAGCAACCAGGTTCTGTCACCAGTCCTGATGTTAGTGTTCCCAGTACGTCATCTGGCCAAGGCGATGTCAAACAACAGAGTGTTTTCAAATTAGTGCAAAAAACAAAAACCAAAAAAAAATTTACTGTATTGAAGCGAAAACGAAGTGTAACTGAGCAAAAGTTAAGTGACGATAAAAAAAAAATTGCAAGCATGCCATTCTACACACGCAGTGGCAAAGAGAGAATGAGGCCTTCACCTTTGGCTATTAGTGGCAGATCCCAAAAAGTTACCCAGCCTACAATTGGTGCACAACTACTGTTACGCGTCAAAGCTGAGCTGCAAGATACCAGTGAGGCATTACAGGAGAATATTTGCTCTGATTCACAAATGACAACAATCCCTGTGGAGAGTCCATCCAACAGTGGGATGTCTAATCGTGAGCATTCTGCTGATGTGTGCCTTAATAGCCCGAGTGTAGCCGGTGATACCCAAATTGAGGATGCCACTTTGGAATTAGAAGAGGATGAGGAGGAGATTTGTGTAGGCGACGAGGGCGCTAATGATGATGTTGATGATTATGATGCAGACAGATACCGAATTGCCTTTCTCAATTTCTATTTATATTCTAGATTATATAACGGCTGAATAGTTTTCTATTTTACTCCTAGTGGAGAGAGGATCTGATGCAGACAGATACCAAACTGCCTTTGTCCATTTCAATTTATATTGTACAGTATATAACGGCTGAATTTATTAGTATTTTATACAAGTGGAGGGGGGCCCAGAGAGACAGAAACCAAACTGGCTTTCTCCATGTCAATTAATATTGTACAGTCTATAACGGCTGGATTTTTTGGTATTTTATACAAGTGGAGGGGGGCCTAGAGAGACAGAAACCAAACTGGCTTTCTCCATGTCAATTAATATTGTACAGTCTATAATGGCTGAATTTTTTGGTATTTTATACAAGTGGAGGGGGGCCTTGAGAGACAGAAACCAAACTGGCTTTTTCCATTTCTTTACATATTTAACTATAAGTGTAGGGTGTAATATACATTCAAAGACGATGGCTGCATTGCCAATATGCATAGATGGAGAGGAAGACAATCTGTTTTGTGTGTAGAATAGGCCTACCAACGAAGAATTAAACTGTTTTTTGGGATGATTTATTACCTCAACAATTAGATTACTTGTCTCTAAAACAGTTGGAGCACTAAATTGGGTTAATTTAGGCCCAAAAACATGGATTTTCCCAAAAAATAGCAAAACAAAACCAAACAAAACCAAAACCAAAACCAAAACACGCAATGGAGGTTTTGCAAAACCAAAACCAAAACCAAAACACGACGGTAATCCAGATCCAAAACCGAATCCAAAACCAAAACACGGGGGTCAGTGACCATCTCTAGCTATAACACACCTCTACTAGTGGGTATGTGACTCATTGAATTTGTGCTGTGCAGATGTGTGAGGATGCAGCAGAGGAGTCATAAGCCAGAAACCCATTCTTTATTTAGTAAATTTAGATTTGCTTTTACACTCTGTTAAGGGATTTGTTGCAATATTAAAATATAAAACAACAAATGTGGAAATCAGTAAATAAATTGCATGGTGGGAAAACACAAGAGAAAAAGAAACCAAAAAAACACTGCAATTACAAGACACTGGCCTTTTAACATATACAATCCCAAAGGAACAAACTTTGTACATGAAATGGCCCTTTCTCTTCTGTTCTGATTGACCAAATACCTCTAACAGCACACTGTTTGAACAATCTCACTGCTCACAAGCAGCGCTTTTATTTTGGTCTTTTGCATGGTGGTTTTCCGGCGGCTTTATAAACCCCCTAATAGTAAATCCGGTTGTTTGTATGTTGAACATTGTTGAAACCGTCATGGCGCTTCATACAGAGGCGGGTTTGAAAACATCATTTCTGGTCGTTTGGACGGCGGGTTTAGCGTTAGTAAATCCGGCGATGGCTAAACCGCCGCCAAACCCGCGGCTTTACAAACCTGCCTGATAGTAAATCTAGCCCTAGGTCTGCATTGCAGCTGCATCTTCAAAACCACCCGGTGCCCAGCTCATAGCCCTGGCAGTTTTGTGATGTCACAATGTGGTCAGTGAAGAGGAGCCGACAGGAGTCAGGTAGCCAAAGAAGATAGAAGAAAGAAGAGAAGAAGCAGAGAAAAGCAGAAGACGGTAAGTACAATAATACAGAGGAAATAGGAGTAGTAGTGGCTACAGAAAATGGGGGAGGGGAGAAGAGGATGCTATAGAAAACAGGGGGTGCTACAGAAAAATGGGGGTGGGCGGAGAGAATACTGCCAAAGACGGGGGAAGTAGAGGAGGGGGAAGGGACAGTAAGCACATTAATAAAGAGAAAATAGGAGTAGTGGAAGCTACAGAAAACTGGGGCAGGGAGGAGAGGATGGTACAGAAAAAGGGGGAGGGGAGGAGACAATGCTATAGAAAACGGGGGGTGCTACAGAAGGTGAGCAGATAGGATGCTGCAGAAGACTGTCTGTCAACCCCACACCTTAGATTGTATGCTCCTTTGAGCAGGGTCATCTCTCCTCCTGTCTTCACCACTTTTAACTCTGCTCTCCAGCTACCTAGCCTTCCTCCTCGAGGACCCTCTTCCCCCCGTCCCCTCTCGCTCCCTCCTCTCCCCCCTGGGGGTCTCCCTGTCATCCGTGCCCTGCCGCTTGGGCGCCGTTGTTGGCCGACCTTCCCCTCTCCCCTCCCCGCCTCTCTAGCTGTGCTTTGAGCTCACTAAGTTACTGTGCTTATTGTTTACTGTAGTGTGCTGTCTCACCTCGTATTGAAATTCGTCTGTCTCTGTACGGCGCTACGGACACCTAGTGGCGCCCTATAAATAAAAATTAATAATAATAATAATAATAATAATAATAATAAAGTATATTAATACAGAGAAAATAGGGGTAGTGGAGACTACAGAAAATGGGGGATCAGAGAACAGAAAATGGTACAGAAAATAGGGGGGTAAGAGGATGCTACAAAAAACAGTGAGGAGGAGAGGATGCTACAGAAAACGAGGGATGAGGGAGCTGATTCTTCAGAAAACGGGGGGAGGAATGAATGCTACAAAAAATGGGGATGGGGAAGAGGAGTCTACAGAAAATGGTGGGTTAAAATAGGAGACTACAGAAAACAGGGAAATGTGGATGTAGAAAATGGAGGAGAGGCTGGGGGGGGAGAATTACACTCAGAAATCCCTATGAGCTACAGACTATGGGGTCTATTTATTTAAACAGTATGGTGATAATCCTTATGCAATGATTTATAAAGGAGCACCGCTGTAATTCACCATGCCAGGTCCAATCTAGTCCCCCCTCCAGCACAAACTCTTTTACTATTTACTTAACACTGCCAGTGAATGGAGGAAGTGCTATGCACATGTTCATAGCACTTCCATGGGTGAGGGATTCCGCAAAGTCAGACAGGCTTCAGCTGGATCCCATAGAAAATGACAGGTAATGAAATGGCGTTACCTTTCTGCAAATGTATGGCATCCAACAGGAATGTCTCTGGATCCCTGGTTCAAGAAAAAAAAAACATCCACTTTGTGGTTTAGCTTAGAGTCCATCATATCAACCTCCTCCTCCTCACCCCACCTTTCTAAAGACTCTGCAGCCAAAGATGTCACCGCACCCCATCCCTGCACACTGGCATCTGAAGTCACTATGGTCCAGTCACAGGTGTTGAAGGGACAGCCCTTGTTGAGTTTTTCGCTTCTCAGTCACCAAAAGATGGACTGACGTCTGAGGTGATGACCTAATGAATTATGTCACCAAATGAAAACTGGATCTAGAACTCTTCGCTAGTATCTCTATCTGAAATGTCCATAAGTAAAATTGTGTTAACTGCACTGTTTTGAAAGTGGACACTGTTTTCCCCATGAGCTTCATGCATAGGTCAATTGATGCCCCCTTGAGTGACAGCAGAGATCTCAACCACTTCTGAGTCGCAAGAATCAATTCTTCCAGTAAAAAGACCTAATGAAGTCAGGTGTCAAACAAATCCTGCACTGGGACGAGACCAAGCTCAAATTCTGGTAGCTTATTATCTGCCTCTGGTATCCAAACATCTGAGCCATTATCTGCAAGTGATTCAGAAAGAGAGAAGAAGATTCTGTTTTACCTGAAAATTATCTAGTAGAGTACCGCCTTACCAGTCTTTGAAAAGCAGCCATCATTAGCTAGACCAAAGGGAAGAGCTCTGAGTACATATTTTATATATATAAAATAGGTAACCTAACTCCCACTTAAAATGCCCCTTCCTTTTAATTCAAGTAACACTAATTTTACCCCAGGCTTTTACACCAGGGGCCTTAACATCATGGGAATCCAGAGACTTCTTCACAAACTGAATATCATTTAATCCTCTGAAACGTTTCATTTTGCCATGTCTGTATTACACAAGGTACATCCAGGGGCAGGCCTAGGCTTTTTTTGGGGGTGACGGGGGGTTGTATAGCCACTCCCCTCCTTCACTTAGATTAGTAGGTCCTGGTTGGCCCTGCCCTCTTCTCCTGATGTTTGGACTGCTCCTCTGTAATTTAATGTGATAAAAATTGCTGCTGAAAGGCCTGTGTTATTCTTGTTTGGCACTGGCAGACCAGGGGCGCTGAGTCTAACGAGAACCCCGGTGTTCATCAAGAACGGGATGGACTTCGCTGCAGGGAACTCACAGGTCGCGACCCCCTGACTGTCTCAGGAAGTAACACAGGTCCCCAGGAGAATACTAGTCCCAGAAGAGTAATATAGGGATAATATAGGGATAATAATAATGGAGGAGTCAGTCAGATGTATGGGTGCACACCGATCAATAGGCTAGCAAGGATCTAGTACAACAAATAAAGCAAAGAGGTACTGACCAGTTAGGATCGGGTACTTGGGTAGTTTCAGACGAGCCAGGTTCAGTACACAGGTGATCCAGCAATTCGTGGTTAGACAAGTCAAGTTCGGTACACAGATGATCCAGTAAAGCGCAGACAGCCAAGCCAAGTTCGGTACACAAGTGATCCAGTAAAGCATAGTCAGACAGGCCAGAAACAGCGCACAGAAGAAACAGCAAACAAAGTCAAACAAGCCAGGAACAGTACACAGAGGAGCCAGCAGCAGAACACACTTACAGGGAGAAGGACACCCAGAGGATACAGGAGTCAGACGCTCAGCAACAAAGTTGCACTGACACCGAGCAAGTGTCAGTGCAGAGTTCTTATAGAGAAATTTCAAACAGCCCACTCCGACAGCCGAATCATGTGACCCACTACCCGGAAGTGCCGATCGCGGCACAGAGAGACAGCGCTGAAACAGGGAACAGGTAAGAGCGTTACAGTACATCAAAGTACTACGTATTTTTTCACGGTGACCATAAGCACCCATAAAACATGACGACTAAGAACAGTTTTGTTTTATATTCCACCGTAATCATCCTGTTATAAATGGTTTCATAAACTGAGCCAACAAATGGTTCACCAAGAAATGGAGATGTATGACGCATCAATATTTATGAGACAAACATTTAGAAAGTTATGAACATCAGAAAATTGAAGCGAACAATATTATAAGTTACTTCATCAGCAAATGTCAAAAAGAGAAAACAAATGTCCCAAATGAAACTCATGTCAACCTAATGTAATCCATTGCCTTGGTGTAATATCCTGTAAATCACAGGTATATCACTGAATGCACTCATTCAGAAAACTACAATTCCCCAGAGTGCCTCTGGGAAGTTCAATGCAAAGTGACATGTTGAATAATATTGATGGTATTGTGGTATTACTTCCCCTCATTACCACTACTCATCTGATGCTATGGTAAAACCTTATGCCACAACCAAAGAGAATAAGCCTAAGAGTTTATGCAGTTTTAGCCCTTGGTTAATTCCAACACTACTGGGGAGCGGGAGCTTCGGCTCTCTCTACCAGCGAGCCAGTAGAATCCTTCCTTATACTACCTCTGGGGTGCCAATGATCTGCCCTGTTACATTGGTATTTTAATATTCTGAAAAAGTTTTAGAGTTTAGTTATCAGTCTCATTCAAAGATAGAAGTACCTGCAGAATTTCGTAATTGTATATAGGAACTATTAGCTCCATTACCAGATTCAACACTATCATATTCAGTTAGAAAAACCTGGATAAGGTACAGTTTAGTAGCTGCAAGGTGTGCAATATTCTTCTACTGACTCAAGGACACTCCTCCAATTCACTACAACTGTACAATATTTATTCAATGTCACCTGTGCAGAGTTCTATTAAGGCTGAGCCCACTAACAAGTGAATTCTGATCCCAAATGTGTGGAACCTCCTGATTTCTTCGATTGGATCCCTGGAATCTGATAGATGGATGAATTTCTGATCTCAATTATAGCCACTGAATGCTCCAAATAGGAGACTGACTACTTGTTAAGGACATTACAAATTTATATTTCTGTATAATTGTAACATTTATCTCTGTAATACTGGTTAATAATGAGGTTATGTTTGGTATAAGTTAGATGAGAGCCTCTTGCCCATCTTTCCCTAACGCCTTGCCTCTACCCTACCACTACCCTTCTACGCAGCTCCAAAATGTTTTCTCTTTTGTCATCATCCTTTCATCTTTTTTTCCATTTAGAATTGTGGGAATATGTACATCAGACGCTCATATATGAACACAGGGAGATGTAAATCCTTCTCTTATTGTAACAAATGAGTATGAAGGAAACAATCATCTGTTCTAAGGAGTAGTTTGCACAGAAAATAAACTCCCAGCACAAAAACCAATACATAGTGTAGTATATGGGTCAAACACAGAGATGAAATATAATAGTCTGTATAAATCCTTTTCCTGTTCGACGTGAGGGATAAGTAATTAAGGCTTCACCTATGATGATCACACTTAAACCCACCAGGCTGTATGCTTACAAGATAGCAAATGATCTCAAGCCTTCAAAACAAAACTCTATCTTCATGCGTATATTCCCATGGCATTACAGCTTCTCCAATCCGCCCAGGGTGCATAAAACAGTAATGAACATAGTATAGTGCGTTATCTCTTTAATAAAACAATGAAACAATAAAAACAGTACAGGTGTCACTCACCGGACTGTGAGTGCCATTTCCCGTGTGTTCAGGAACCGTGGCCGTCCGCCATCCTGAGGGTCTGCGCAAGTGCAGCCCTTATCAAACCTTCAGTACCTGTTGCTTTTAATTGATTGGATGATCAGGCAACCCTCCCTATTTAAACCACCTGTGATCATTACCAGGTTGCCTGATCTTGGAGTCTCATTCCCCATGAGCCTCTGAAGGTGTTCCTGTGTTTACTCGTGTATTCAGCTCCTGCTGATTCCTGTTTACTGCTATTGTGGTTTGCAGACCACTTCAACTCTCCTGTGTTCATCATGCCTGCACTCAGCTGATTCCTATCTGCTACTAATACCGGACTCCAGTTCGTTTCAACTCTCCTGTGTTCATCGTGCCTGCACTCAGCTGATTCCTACCTGCTACTACTACCGGACTCCAGTTCGTCTCAACTCTCCTGTGTTCAGCGTGTCTGCTCTCCGCTGCCTCCGTTACTACTACAGAGTTCCAGATCGTCTCAACTCTCCTGTGTTTATCGTGTCAGCTCTCCGCTGCCTCCGTTACTACTACAGGGTTCCAGACCGCCTCTACTCTCCCGTGTTCAGCGTGCCTTCTCTCCGCTGCCTCCACCACTACTACTGGATACCAGACAGCCTCAACTCTCCCGTGTTCAGCATGTTTCCAGTTTCACTTACTACTGCTTCCTGAGTATTGCTTCGTTGATTCTGGATTACCTGCCGTGCGCTGCACCAACCTGATAACCGCTTCCACCCTCCAGTGGTCTCTCCTCCTGCCGGCCTTCAGCCGTTCAGGTATCCCTGCACGTCTCTCTGACAGCCTGCTCTCCTGAACCGCGGTATGCATACTTTCCATTGACTTTGCTTTTGTATTGCATATCCATCTGGACTGAGTTGTGTTCTCCTCCGGAGCCTCCTATCCACTGAAGCTATTGTTACCATTGACTTTGTTTCCTATTGCCTGGATAGCTATTGTGACTTTGTATACTTCAAGCAGCGCTTGTCAGTTACTGTTGTATTGTGGATATCATCGTGGGATCAACTTCTGTGTGCCCCGTGTATACTCTGCTTTACATTCATCTCCTCGTGCCCCTCCTCACATATATATAGCAGTGGTACAACTTGCTGACGCAGACCACTGACTCCTGTTCCATGTGACACCAGTTTCAAGTATCCTCTCACATAAGCAGTGGTACAACTTGCTATATGCAGACCACTGACTTCCCCGTTACCTACTTTCACCTGGACTCCATTCCTTCACTATAGACAGCGGTACAACTTGCTATACGCAGACCGCTGACTCTCACTACCTCCTCGCTACTCCTGGACATTCCTCCTCACTATAGCAGTGGTACAACTTGCTATACGCAGACCACTGACTTTCCTCACGTTTAGTTGTCCATCTGGTTCCTCGTGTACATACATCTACTCATTACCAGTTGCTGCTAGTCATAGACTTTCCTTGAGCATTCTCTCACCATCTGCTGATTCTCCTGTTCCGTTGTCACCCTGCTACCAGAGAACCATAGTACCAGCTATACTACTCTGGTAAGTCCATCATCTGGTGATATCCTGGGCAAAGACTCCTAGTGCCCGTGACAACAGGCACCATGAATAGTAGATGAACTTCTACCAAACCTATCTATGCAAACGGCATGTAGAGGAACATAGACTGGTCCCATGATCTCATAGAATGTCCGTCTCTCCAACTCCCTGCTTCTCAGACACGATAAAACACCAACGCGTTTCGACTTATCCATAAAAGTCTTTATTAAGGCTAATGTGCATATGATGTTATCAAGTCTTTTTTGTTCTCTCCAGTTTGAACCTTTGCCCATCTCTCTTATCCAGAAACGAGGCTTAATTGCATGTCCGCGTCCCAAATGAGTCACATGACTCCACCCGCACATTTAATTGGACCTATTTTCAGATCGAGGCTTAGCTTCATTTTGGAACACAGCCCCTACAACTCCAGTTGTTATAAAAGCTCTCGCTGATAGAAATACTTGTCCTGAAGTGCACCAGATATAAAGCATGCAGTCCTCTTTTCTCAATTAAAAACAACAAATATTTATTCCCAGGCATTCTCCAAGGTGCCTGGGAATGAATACTGGTGAATTTTTTTTACTGTTTATTGTCCATTTACTCTATGTGTAAAAGCAAAAGGAAAAATGATCATAAAAAACACCACCAATCTAGGACAATCCATACAATGGCTGCTAAATATAAAATAAAATGATTAAAAGCCTAGTTTTAAGATACAAGCCATTGATTATTATTATTATCCTTTATTTGTTAGGCGCCACAAGAGTTCCGCAGTGCTGTACAATGCACAGACAATAGACAGTACAGGGTAAAACATTACTGAGCAGTAAACAAAAATACTAACAGTTCAGAAGCTCCAAGCAGGCTAATGCAGAAAAGACGGAGCAGAAGAGTAGGTAAGGACACAGGAGGGAATGAGCTTACATCCTAAGGGAGGGTGGTACAAAAGGGGCCAGTTGATGTAAAGGAGAGAAGAGGGGACGGGAGGAGGGAGGGGAGAGCAGGTTAGGTGGAAAGATGTTAGGCTTTGAGGAACAGGTGAGTTTTTAGTGCCCGTTTGAAGGAGCTTGGAGTGGGAGAGACACGGACGGTGCGAGGGAGGTCATTCCAGTGAAGGGGGGCTGCCCGGGAGAAGTCTTGGATTCTGGAGTGGGAAGAGGTAATTAGAGAGGAAGAGAGGCGACGGTCATTGGCCAAGCGCAGGGAGCGGGCCGGAGTGTGAATGGAGAGAAGGTTGGAGATGTAGGGGGCAGTAGACTGGGAGAGTGCCTTCTATGTGGTGGTCAGGAGTTTGAAGACGATTCTGTAGGGGATGGGGAGCCAGTGTAGGGCAAGGCAGAGAGGGGAAGCGGAGGAGGAGCGGCGAGAGAGGAAGATGAATCTGGCAGCCGCATTCAGAATAGAGCGGAGGGGGGTGAGGTGGGAGAGGGGGAGACCGGTGAGGAGGAGGTTGCAGTAGTCGAGGCGTGAGATAATGAGAGCGTGGATGATAGTTTTGGTGGCATCCTGAGAGAGAAAAGGCCGGATGCGGGCAATGTTGCGAAGTTGAAAGCGACAGGCTTGGGCAAGGGATTGAATGTGGGGGTAAAAGAGAGAGAGGAGTCGAAGGTAGCGCCCAGGCAGCGAAGTTGGGTGACAGAGGAGATGGAGGTGTTGTTGACAGTGATAGAGAGGTCATGGTGGAAGGGGAGCCTGGGGGGAGGAAAGACAATTATTTCAGTTTTAGAGATGTTAATTTTAAGAAAGCGCGAGGACATCCAGGAGGAGATGGCCGAGAGGCGGTCGGATACACGAGAGAGAAGAGAGGGGGTGAGATCGGGCGAGGAGGTGTAAAGTTGGATGTCATCAGCGTAAAGGTGATACTGAAGACCGAAGGAGGAGATGAGAGCACCAAGGGAGGAGGTATAGAGCGAAAATAGAAGAGGGACGAGAACAGAGCCCTGAGGGACTCCAACAAGAAGAGGGGAGGGGGTGAAGGAGGAGCCAGACATGGATATAGAGAAGGAGCGGTTCGCAAGGTATGAGGTGAACCAGGCAAGGACAGTACCAGATAGGCCAAGAGAGAGAAGAGTTTGTAGCAGGAGGGGGTGGTCAACGGTGTCGAAGGCCGCAGAGAGGTCAAGGAGGATGAATAGGGAGAAGTGACCCTTGGATTTGGCTAATAAGAGGTCGTTGGTAACTTTGGCCAGGGCAGTTTCAGTGGAGTGGAGGGGGCGGAAGCCTGATTGGAGAGGGTCGAGGAGGGAGTAGTCTGAGAGGTGTTTGGTGAGGTGGCTGTAGACAATCCTCTCAAGTAGTTTGGAGGCATAGGGGAGAAGTGAGATAGGGCGATCGTTAGCAGGTGAGGTAGGGTCAAGGTTAGGTTTTTTGAGGATAGGAGAGATAAGAGCATGTTTGAATGAGGAGGGGACTACTCCAGAGGAGAGTGAAAGGTTAAAGAGGTGAGCGAGGTAAGAGCAGGCAGTGGAAGAGAGAGAGCGAAGGAGGCGAGAGGGGATTGGGTCGAGAGGACAGGTGGAGGGTGGAGAGGATAGAATAAGTGAGTGAACTTCTTCACCCGAGGTGGGGCAGAAGGAGAACCAGGGTTGGATGTTGGGGGGAGGGGGAGGGAAAAGGGGGGGAAGAGAAGGATAGGAAGAGGAGATGTTAAGTCTGATGGCCTCGATTTTGGAAGTGAAAAAGGTGGCGAGGCGGAGAGGGAAGATGGGATGAGGGGGTGGAGAGAGGAGGGAACTGAAGGTGGCAAAGAGACGGCGAGGATTGGAAGAGTGAGAAGAAATGAGGGACTTAAAGAAGGATTGTTTAGCAAGGGAGAGCGCGGAGCAGAATGAGGTGAGGATAAATTTAAAATGGAGAAAGTCGGCCAGGGAGCGAGATTTCCTCCAGAGGCGTACATGATGATGAAATGTTGAAAATGGGCATTGATTGCCCATTTTCATCATTTGTAAACATATACTGTGTGTGATAAAATTGGTCAATGACCACTCATCCTTCGCAATTATATAGGGTGATAAAATGACCAAAGCATGGCGGGTGTGACTAGCTTTATTTTTAATGCTGCAGAAAAGAACAAAATCTGCTTATTCATATTCTCAATAAGTAGGTTATTACTCTACTTTTCAATGTTACTTTTTATTTTACTGCTCCTTGCCTTTTGTCTGCCTGCTTGTTTCTTTGTGATTTTATTTGTATAAGATTCTAATTCAGCCTGTGGAGTGTCACATAATATGTTGGTTCTCTATAAATAAAACATAATAAAAAAGAATGATAGTTAAAATAGTACAAGATAAAAAAAAAAGAAGAAAAAACACCTCACAGATTGCAAGAAATCAGCATGAGTTCTATATTACTAAGACACGTTGGAGGGAACAGATCAATCTTGTGACTAGAACTAGGGCAAAATGTTTGCACCAGACATAAAAAAACATAATCATTGCCGTTTTGATAAACATGTTTGTAGGCTCTGATGTTGACCCAATTTTGTCCCCTGTTCTATTAAGAAAACACTTTAGTATATGGCTTGTTTTGTCAATGGCCTAAGATATGAAAACACAACAGCTCAATGGATAGAAAATCAGGAAACACATTTGTGTCTCTAGGCTGTTATGTTTAACGCCATAAAGTTAGTACGTAGCATGCTTTACTGGGTCACTGCTGCCATCTACTGTTTGATTGGAAAACACTGAAGGCCTCATTGAGAGATAGACTAAAAGTGGCAAAACTGTCTTGCACTGCAGGGGGACACATTTAAAATGTACAGATAGATTTAGAGCTTGGAGCAGGTCACCTCTTAGTTCAGCTCTTAATCACAATGTATAAATAAAGCTGCCCAGTATTTGTATGCTACATGCAAAAGCAGACAGTATTTTACCCGCATACAAAAAAATTGCATTTGACCCCTTGCATTGCAATATAGTTTGACCAGGTACAGATCTTTAATATTAAGCGGATTTGTTTTTAAGTCTATATGAGGTCTTGGGAGCTGATTTAGTCTCGGACACAAATCCATTTGCGCATCATAATTTTGCAGGTCATGTACAAGTTGTTGCATTGCGTTTATGTCTCTTTGTGCTTCAGTAGGCAGATCAGGGTCAATCACATGCACGTACTATACTGTAAGGGTTTACATAAATGTTTTAATACAATTCTTACCAAGCGTAAATGATTTGATTTTTGTACTAGTGCAGATGGTGGAAATCGGGTCTTGTCCTATACTATAAATAGATGCATTTTGCACTTTCCAGTTGCCCTTTGGCAGATAAGTGGGTTCTTATGCACACGTTGTCCACTGTAAAAAAATAAAGCTTCAAACACACAAAAGAGGAACATAATAAAAACATCCCTGATATCCCCTCATTTATGTAATTGTCTTACACTGAATGAGCACAACAAATTGTCTTAGTTTTACACCGATGGATCTAGGTTGTCTGTTCTCTGCTCTCTCAGACACCTCCGCAAACTTAGAAGTACACCTAGGTTTGCAGAGTGTCGGACACATGAGAAGAGGCTCAATTTGTAAAAGTGTAGACATTATATCAAGGGGTAAATGTATCAAGGTGCGCTTTTGCAAAACCAGCGATTTTCTCGGGAGAGTTGAAACTCGCAGATGTATGAACCTGAGATTTCATGTAAAATCGCCAGAGATGTGTTTCTGTCAAAAACGCTATTTCCAAAATCGATCAAACTCCTGACTGTTTGTCACTCTAGCTATACAAGTCTCAAATGTATGAAGCAGTGATTAAGCAAACTCTCCTGAGTTTGCTTTAAAAATCGCTACATACAACGCGCTGCATTCTAGCAGCGTGATTAGTAAACACATCACTGTTACACTGTCAGACTATACAGCCAGAGGTCCCGGCAGCTGTCAAAAGTGTTAAAAATAGATAAAAGTTGTTTTTTTTAAAAAAAAAAGTGTGGGGTCGCCCCGCCCGAGCTCTTTTTACCCTAGTGCTGCCAGCCCACTGCTGGTTACATGAAAATCGGGGAAAAATTTTGCGTGGTCCCCCCGATTTTCATGGAATCAACACTAGGCAAACCAGCCAGGGTTGGAGGCACTATAGCAGGGAGACATGCGGCAGGGGTCCCCCTGCCATAATGACTAACCACCAACCCCAGGCTGTTCAGTGCTGGGCTCGATTCCCTAGGGAGTGGGTCCACCAAAAAAAACGAGCGGGCTCCCCCTAGGGACACCCAGCCTAGTACTGAAAGCACTAGGGCTCCTTCTACACCCCTGGGCATTGGGTTTAGGGTAATAGCGGTGATAGAAATGTAAAAAAACAAAGAGACGCCATTTTGTTTTGTGGAACTACAAGTCCAGCCAGCCAGGGTGCCATAAACAGTGTAGGCATGCTGATGCCTGTATAACTACAAGCACCAGCATACACATGGCAGCCAGGGCATGTTGACACTTGGAGAACCACAAGTGCCAACATGCCCTGACACCCACGGCTGGCTGGGACCTGTAGTTTCACAATACAATATGTTAAATAAACCACAACTCCCTTATTCAAACCACATACATTTAATAAAAACAATAAAACCTCAATAAAGACACTAAACACCCTCATTTATACCACATAATTTTATTAAAAATAATAAATCCCCAAAATACTCACCAGTGATGTTTTCATCTGTCGTCAGCAGCTTTTAATCCTAAAATGAGTGTAATCCAAGTCCCAATTAAATGTGTATCCAAAGTCCGGCTTGACCATTTTCAAAATAATTTTGTATCCAAAAGTCCTGCTCGTAAATGTCTGAAATTAATTTGTAATTCCATTAGTTCATGCTTGGAAAATTCTTCATTTATTCTAGCCAGGAGGGCCCCCTTGTTGATTGAAGTCTTCTTGTCTTCAGCCAGAAGGGCCCCATATTTGTAAGATCCAATCCGGAACATGCTTGTTTACAAAAAATAAAATAAGATGACAGACACCGCAATCAGCTTCTGCACTGTAGAAGCTCCGATACGCAATGAGCTTAGCTCTTGTGCTAGGTCTATTTATAGTATTAGGGGATTTTCTCCCTAGGGAATCCAGCCCAGCGCTGAACAGCCTGGGGTTGGTTGTCATTATGGCAGGAGGACCCCCTGCTCTAGTGCCACCCACCCCAGGCTGGTTTGCTGGTTATGTGAAAATCAGAGGTCAATACGCAATTTTTCCCCTGATTTTCACGTAACCAGCAGCAGGCTGGCAGCCCTAGGGTTAATAGTGGCCGGGCGGGGGGACTCCACACTTTTTTTTTAACATTAATCTATTTTTAAACATTTGACAGCTGCCGGAGGTCCGGCTGTATAGACAGAACAGTGTAACAGTGATGTGTTTACTAAATACTCAGGAAACACAGGAGAGTTAGTTAAACACGAGAGTGTTTTACATCGCAGCAAAGTGCCAGAAATGACCAGCGATTTGGAAGATCAGGGTAAAAATCGCAGGTTAATACATTTGATGACTTTTGGACTAAAATCGCGGGCTATCCCCCACGATTTGCTGCTATTTTAACACGCTGAAAAATCGGACCTTGATACATGTACCCACAAGAGTCCAAAGTCCTACCACTTTAGAACTAGGGATGTGCATCGGCGACTTTTGGTGTCTCGTGTTTTGTGTTTTGGATTCGGATTTGCTTGAAGTTTTGGGTTCGGATTTGTCTCGCAAAACACCTGCCGAAAGGTTTTGGTTCGGATTTAAGGTTTTGGATTCGGATTTTTTTTGAAAAAAGCATAAAAAGTTCAAAAATCAAGTTTTTGGGCTTATTTTCACTTCTACGCTATTATTACCCTCAATAACATTCAATAACAATCATTTCCACTAATTTACAGTGTATTCTGAACACCTCACAATATTGTTATTAGTCCAAAACGTTGCAACGAGATATCTTTCTGGACTGCGTAGTGGAGTGGTCCCCACAATATAATAAGAAAACCATCAACTGGTCTTAATTACACCAAAAATTGTACCTGGACTGCGCAGAGGAGTGGTCCCCACAATATAATAAGAAAACCATCAACTGGTCTTAATTACACCAAAAATTGTACCTGGACTGCGCAGAGGAGTGGTCCCCACAAAATAATAAGAAAACCGGCATCAACTGGTCTTAATTACACCAAAAATTGTACCTGGACTGCGTAGAGGAGTGGTCACCACAATATAATAAGAAAACCATCAACTGGTCTTAATTACACCAAAAATTGTACCTGGACTGCGTAGAGGAGTGGTCACCACAATATAATTTAAAAACCCTCAAATGGTCTGAATCCCACCAAAAATTGTACCTGGACTGCGTAGAGGAGTGGTCACCACAATATAATAAGAAAACCATCAACTGGTCTTAATTACACCAAAAATTGTACCTGGACTGCGTAGAGGAGTGGTCACCACAATATAATTTAAAAACCCTCAAATGGTCTGAATCCCACCAAAAATTGTACCTGGACTGCGTAGAGGAGTGGTCACCACAATATAATTTAAAAACCCTCAAATGGTCTGAATCCCACCAAAAATTGTACCTGGACTGCGTAGAGGAGTGGTCACCACAATATAATTTAAAAACCCTCAAATGGTCTGAATCCCACCAAAAATTGTACCTGGACTGCGTAGAGGAGTGGTCCTTACAGTATAATTAAAAAACCCTCCACGGGTCTGAATTCCAAAAAAAAAGTTTCTTGACTGCGTAGTGGGGTGGCCCCAGTACACAACTTTTTACCGGGGCCACAATATAATTAAAAAACCCTCCACGGGTCTGAATTCTACCAAAAAAGTTTATAGACTGCATAGTGTAGTGTTCCCCACAATATTATTTAAAAATTTTGCAGCAACAGTCAACGTTGTTTAATATCTGATACACCTCTATCTGGACTGCATAGTGGAGTGGCCCCGGTACTAAATTTGGTACCGGGGCCACAATACCTCCTCCAACTTCCAAGTGTAGTGTTTATAACATATAAACACTACAGTAGTTCTAGCACGTCAATACCTTTTGTTTTAAATTATGACAGGGCATTTTACTTTTGGTTTACTTTTTTGAATTTGTTGACATTTTGTTTTACTTTTTGAACATGGCAAACGACTGTTGAATGGTCACATAATGCCAAAAAAAAAGTTGCAAGTTGGAATTGTCCTTGGGCCCTCCCACCCACCCTTATGTTGTTGAAATAGGACATGCACACTTTAACAAACCAATCATTTCAGCGACAGGGCCTACCAAACAACTGTGGCTGAAATGATTGGTTTGTTTGGGCCCCCACACCAAAAAAACAATTAATCTCTCCCTGTACAAACTAAACAGGCTCTACTGAAGAAAGATGTCGTCCTCATCCTCAACCTCTGATTCCTCTCCCCCTACAGTGTGTACTTCCTCCTCCTCACACATTATCAATTCGTCCCCGCTGGACTCCACAACCACAGGTCCCTCTGTACTATCTGGAGGGCAGTGCTGTACTTCATTGAGGAATTGATTATTCATTTTTATAAACATCATTTTTTCAACGTTGTGAGGAAGCAACCTCCTTCGCCGCTCACTGACCAGGTTCCCCGCTGCACTAAAAACTCTTTCCGAGTACACACTGGAGGGGGGACAACTCAGGTAAAATAGAGCCAGTTTGTACAGGGGCTTCCAAACTGCCTTTTTTTTCCTGCCAGTAACAATATGGACTGTCTGACATGTCTATTTGGATGGTGTCAGCAAAATAATCCTCCACCATTTTTTCTATTGTGACAGCATCCAATGCAGCAACAGTAGACATGTCTGCAATGATTGGCAGGTCCTTCAGTCCGGACCAGATGTTATCAGCATCCCCGCCAGCGGGTCTTTTAGGAAAACTGAGGTTTTTCCTCGCAGCTTTATCCTCCAAATTTTTGTTTTACATTATATGTAGCACAAGAGAGCATACCCCTAAGCCACACACACTCTGCAAAGCCTTTAAAAATTATATGTGGCACAGAAGAGTACCACTGGACTTATACTGCAGAATCAGTGAACTTTGTAATATTGCAGTACCACTGGACTTATACTGCAGGATTGTTTTTGGATATTTTTTTTTTATTTTTTTTTTTATAATTTTTTTTTTTTTTTTTATAACTTCTTTTTAAATTTTTTATAACTTGGGAAAAATGGGGAAATAACAATGCCCTTAGAAGGACAGAGCACAGGACACAGCACCACTGTACTGAACAGGACACAGCACAGGACCCAGCAGCACCACTGAATTCAGAAGGACAGAGCACAGGACACAACACCACTGGACTGAACAGGACACAGCAGCACCACTGAACTCAGAAGGACAGAGCACAGGACACAGCACCACTGGACTGAGCACAGCACAGCACAGCACAGCACAGCACAGGATATAGCAGGGCAGAAGACCACCTAACACAACCTCCCTCTACCCTGATCAATGCCTGAGTGAAGATGGCGGCGGCCGGCGGGGAATTTATAGAATCCGAGTATCGCGAGATCCGACAACGGGATTATGACTCGGAGCCTCGCTTTCAGTTTTGCAATTGGCGGGAATACCCGGATCTGTCTCGGATCGGCAAGGTTCGGGTGGGCTCGGATTTCAGATATCCGAGCCCGCTCATCCCTATTTAGAACCACCATGTTTATTAAACTTTTCAGTTGTCCTCCTAAAATATTGCTGACGCTAGGCTCATTCTTGGCTTACATTAATCATGAGAGTGATGGGATACCTATTAGGCACAGTGTTTGAAACTTGCTTTTTACATTTCCAAGTGCGCTAAGAAATGTGCTTCTCAGCTAAAGTGTAACTAGGAAGATGCATCCCATTGAAAGTACAGGATAACACCAAGGGCGGATTGGCTATGTAACCTACCGGGACCTTTCCCAGCAAGCCGGTGACCTCAGGAGGCCGCCTAATATCTTTTTAGAGGTTTAAAAAATAAGATGACTTATGTGTAGCATGCCACTCCCCCCCCCTTCTCCCCCCGGGTGCTAGCACGGGAGGAAGCAGTATGGTACTAAGTGGCTGGCCATTCATCCGGGACCAGCCAGCTTCCATAATGTGCCGCGGTTCCATTGATCCATCCCTCCTTCCCTCCTCCCCTCCTCCCCCTACCTCTGTGGCTGGCTGCTGTCTCCATACAGAGGTCACATGGGATGTGCACCATATGAGAAATGACATCCCATGTGTGCAGAGAGATAAGCCTGCAGCAGGGGTAACAAGGTAAGTGTGAGGCTGCTAAAGTGTATGAAGGATGGGATGGTTGGCTGCTAAATTGTGTGTAGGATGGGGGTCTACTAATTTGTGTGTAGGTTAGATGGGTGTACTAAAATGTGTGTAGGATAGGGGGGGCTGATAAAGTGTATGTGGGATGGAGGGGTCTACTAAAGTGAGTGTAGGATGGGGGCTACTAAAGTGTGCATAGGACAGGGGGCTACTAAAGTGGGTGTAGGATAGGGGGGGCTGCTAAAGTGTGTGTAGGATAGAGGACAGTGGCAGGTGGGGAGTTTGACTGGGGCGGTACACCTGTCAAACCGTAACGCAGGTGTCCTAAGGCGAGCTCAGGGAGGACAGAAACCTCCCGTGGAGCTGCTATAATGTGTGTGGGAATGAGGGGTGTATGCTGCTCTAATGTGTGAGGGAATGGGGGGCTATTTTAATAGTACATGGGTAGGTAGTAGGCTATTAATTTAATGGTGGGTGGAGTTTAGGTGGGGGATAATTATTTAATGGTTGCTGTTTATTTGTGGGGTGATGGTGGGGCAATTTTATTTATTGGTGGGCTATTTAATTTATTGGTGGGACTATTTAATCTAATACCGGGGCCTATTAAATTAATATGCGGTAAAGGGACAGTTATTTTAATGCTGGGGTGGTTTTGGGCTTTTTAATTGAATGTGGGGCTGAGTTTGGGGAGGAGGGCTATTTAGTAAATGTGAATATTAATAGTTTAATGTCGGGGATGGTTGTGGGAAATGGTTATAATAAACGTAAATGCTTTTAATTTATTGCTAGGGCTGTTTTGAGGAAGGGAAATAGGTTTATTTATTAAATGGGAATACTATTACTTTAATGTCGGGGTTGGTTGCAGGGGAAATCGGTCTATTTATTAAATGTGTATACTATTAATTTAATGTCAGGGCTGGTTGGAGGGAAATTGATCTATTTATCAAATATGCATATTATTATTTTAATGTTGGGACTGGAGGTAGGCCTAATTATTAAATGTGGGTGCAATTGATTTAATGCTGGGGGTTGGTTGGAGTTTTCTAAATTTCATGTACCGATTTTGATTTCCAAATAGGGCCTCCAGCATTCCAGGATCAAGACAAGCAGCAACTGAGCTAAAGACACCAGCAGCCACTGGTGGTGAAAGTGACAAGAACAGGTAGGAGAGAGCAGGAAAATCTGCTGTCCTGAATCTGGTGGAGCAGTTCAGAATTTGGGTGACTATCTCGCTTAGTCAGGATATGGACAAAGATAGTTGGGAAGTATGTCTCGCTTCACACTGTACTGCTCATGAAGGAAGAGCTACGGGCACCTAACAGTAGTGCGCACAGTTTTAACTGTGTATTTTTCTAAAATGATAACCCCCCTGTCTTAAGTGCCACGGGCCCCCAGAGCCTTATTCTAGCTCAGGCAATACTTTAGTGGTTCTTGCATTGATTTCATTGCATGCCTTCTACCTTGCACTGGTCCCATTCTCAGATCACTTTGTGGAACATATGGCCAACCACAATGCATTGACAATATCATTAATCCTTCCTCCTTTGTACTTAGTATATCACCAGTAAACCCTTGAAATAGCTCTCCCCTTCATTTATGCCATTGTCTGCAATCCCTCAATGCACTGTTATTAATTCAAAACACCAGCAATCAATGGGCACATTTAGGGCTCATACACAATTATTACAAAAGAAGTGTTTTCTTGCAGATGCTTGAAGCATTTCACCTTTGTGTTGATCGTCATTTATTTTAAAGATTATTTTTAATGCATTCTTTATAACACACAGTATGCATTTTTCTATATAAAAGAGAGGAATTTGACTGGTAGTTTGCATCTCATGACGTCAGGGGAAGATGTAACAGTGGCGTGAGGTGCTCATATGCTGCTCTGGCAGACTGATCAAATAGGATTCTGCCAACATGTTTCGTAATAGTTAAACGTATTAAACAAAGTGAGCTATGTATCTATGTGTCTTAAGTCATCATATCTATTTTTTCCTAAATGTTACTACAACCAAATTCCAGTAGTTCTAACCCCCCCTACTTTTGTGTTGGCCCCACCTACAGTTGATTTGGTCCTGTCCACATGAGGCCACTTCAAGAATTTTATCCAAGGCTACTTTAATTGCCCAATTCGTCCCTGGATAACACCCAATCTCTGCCAACTCGGAACTGGTGCAAAGTTTGAAGTATTTTCGCACCCTGCTGCTTGTCCATCTCCTTATCTCATTTCTATTATCTACACATTTCCTTCACGAAGCTAGGTGCACTGCTCGGTACTTGGCAAAGAGCATCCTTGCTGTACCCAACACCTACCTGCAAACTCCTATTGGGTAAACTTTATCTCCTATACAAACACCCCTGTAAACCCATGCACATTGTGAAACTGATAATGCCACCAAAGAGGATTTTGGGCTGTTTCTCAGAAGTGTTTTGCTTGGTAAATTCCTCCCGCGATGACCCTAGTGCTCATAAAGGTGAAATGCACTTTGACTCACAGGGTGCGATTCAAGAAATATTAAAATTTAGAGAGAAAGAGACTGGGGAACAGTGCGCCCTTTGCCACAAGAATAACCTGAATTCTTTTTATGACATTGATTTAACAAAGTGCTGGAAACATTCTTTAGAGATTCTGATCTATGTTGACATGATAGCATTGCTGCAGATTTGTCGGCTACACATTCATGCTGTGAATCTCCCATTCCACCACATCCCAAAGGTGCTCTATTGGATTGAGTAGATCATTTTAGTACACAGAACTCATTGTCATGTTCCTGGTACCAGCTTGAGATGAGGTGGGCTTTATGACTTGATGATCAAAAACTATACTCAGGTAGACTGTGGCATTTAAACAATGCTCAACTTGTATTAAGGGGCCTAATGTGTGACAAGAAAACATTCCCCACCCCATTACACCAGCAGCAGCAGCTGGATGTATCCATGGATTTATGATTTTAACAACAAATTCTGATCCTACCATATGCATGTTGCAGCAGATATCAAGATTCATTGAATGAGGCAATGTTTTTCCAAACTTCAACTCTCCAGTTTTGGTGAGCCTGTGCCCACTGTAGCCCTTGTTTCCTGTTCTTAACTGATAGAAACCAGGAGTGATCTTTTATAACCCATCCACTTCAAGGTTTGACATGCTCTTCAGCATATCACTGTTGTAACACATGATTATTAGAATTACTGTTGTCTGCTTGAACCAGTCTGGCCATTCTCCCTCATTAACAAGTCCTTTCTGCCCACAGGACTGCCACTCCCTAGATGTTTTTGTTTTGTGCACCATCCTCTTTAAACTCTATGGGTCTGATTCATTAAGGAAAGTAAAGCAAAAAAATGAGTAACTTTGAACCTTGCCAAAACCCTGTTGCATTGGAGGGAGAGTTAAATTTATAATGTGAGGACAGATTTATAATTGGCTAGAGCATGTCCTAGATCAACTTTTAATGTCAGTGTAAAAATAAAGCTATCAGGTATTTGCATCCTACTTGAACAAACAGTCAGTATTTTACTCATGTGCAAAATAATAAACTAATTTGCACCCTTTGCAATGCAACATGTTTTTGCCAAGGTTCAAAGTTACTCATGTTTTGCTTTACTTTAATGACTCAGACCCTATATGTACATACACTTAAAAACATTAGATTCATATGCTCAGTTGCCACTTCCTATCTAATCTAACAACCACCCGTTGTGGGAAGCTGGAGTTTGATGCTATGTGTTAAGCTGGGTACACACTACAGAATTTTCCTCCAACTTTTTATGCCGATCGATTTTACATGCGATCGATGGTCCGATCGCTCGGTCCATGGACTGCATACACACTAGCCTTGTTTAGGACGATAAAGGGAAGAGCGGACGTCCCTTTAGCAACTTTTTACAGCCATGTTGTCGTAAGCAATAATTCTAATTTCGTACACACTGAAGCATCATTTGCGGGGCATGTAACGATATACCAAAGATATTAGCATAAAGGGGCAGAGCTTTCACTATAGTTAACACCCAAAGCCGCATAAAAAGAGAAGGCAACACTGTCTCTTCATGCATTCCTATAAAATAGAAGTTTATTACCATACATAAAATTTAAGTGGTAAAGTGCAATGCAATGATTATTCCCTAATAATAAAATCCCTTCGTATGTAATGGAATGCTCCATTCTGCGGGCATCATCGCTGATTGGTCCACAGCAGAAACAAACTCCCATGTCTGAGTGCATAAAATGACAGAGGAACCTGTCTGGCGCAGAGGAGCATGAGAAGATGGTAAGTGAGGAGAAAGTGTCAGTGGATGTTGCTGTAGAGGAGAAGGTGTCAGTGGGGGCTGCGGGTGAGGAGAAGGTGTCAGTGGGAGTTGCAGCTATGGAGACGGACACAGAGTCAGAGATGGTGCTGGAAGGGCCAAAAATATTTGAAAAAGTTAAGGTGGGGGATGGAGATACTCAAGAAGAGCAAAGGGCAAATCCAATTAACCCAAGAGAGGTGGAGATGATGGTCAAAGTACTGGACCAGGCCAACTACGACATTAAAAAAGGTCAGTAGCACGTGTAGTGTACCTGTTTGAAGGACTTTATTTCATTCTAGTTTCACACAAAGCAATGTAAAGACCTAATTTGTAACATAGTTTTTTGGTTTGTCAGAACGAAGAATTAATGGTGAGAAGTCCTGTTTAGATACCACTGATACCACTAATGTTACACCTGTTATCAAACAAGAAAAAATTGAAAAAAGATTCCGATATTAAAGAAGTTAGACACAAAGGTATTTCAGTGAACATGTATAGACAACTAAATGCTTTGGTCACATACCTGTACCGTTATAATAACCAAAATGGCGCCTGTTTTCCAGAATATATGGAGGTTAAGCCCGCTATTATTGCGATTGCGCCACAGGGACCAAAACATAAACTGATCTCGAGCAGTGTGCAAGGTGAGAAAATGAGAGTATTTCTGGCATTGGATATATAAATATATAAAAGTTTAATGGTAAACATTTTTTATTTCCTTGTTTCGTAGGTAAAGAAATCAAAGGGAATAGAAACCCAAGTGACATCAAGACCTGTTCTGCCACAAACCAGTAGCACCTTTAAAGTGTAATACTATTTTTTTCACTTGTCATATGATAAAAAATTGTACTTTTTTTCCTGCAATAAAACTGTTGCATGAACACTGTGTGGATTATTCAGGGTATTTTACAAATATTAGTTAATAAAGGTTAATATGACTTTATAAGTTGAATAGTTTATAAAGGTTAAAGTTTATAAAGGGTAAATATGAATAGATTGCCAACATAGATGCAAAGGGTAATAACACACGTGCTTTATACACATGTAATGGTCTGCAGCCAGACAGGTGCAATATACATCTTTACAAAACACAAGCCTGTGATGTGCGGATACCGCACCATGTGGGACTGGTACAGACATCACAAATTTACATACACACGCCCCCCAGGTTGAGGAAGTATCGGAGGATTGTCGTGGATCGGTCGGAAGTTTATACACACTACACAACGGAAACAAGATTGGAACGAAAATCTTTAACGATATGACCAACCAAATGAGGCGACAATCGTCCATTTGGGCAGACTTTCGACCATCGTGTCACTACAGACACTGACCCAACTTTTGAACGAGCAGTCGTATGTCGGCTGGTTGAGCCAATTATTGGAGGAAAACCCAGTAGTGTGTACCTAGCTTTAGAGTGAGTTGTGTTTATTATTGCAAGGGGAGTTGAAGTACAGTGTTCAACAGAGGCAGGCATTATGTGCTACATTTGGCTGGGTCACTGAGCCACCTGCATTTTTTGCCCTTTAAAATGTCCCTAATAGGCTGCTGAGTAAAGTCTTGCCCCCCGGGCTAAAATGTGCCAGCCCTCCCCTCAAGTTCAGGTAGTAACATAGGTGCCATTAAGCCTAGGACTAACTCTGGTAAAATGCTGTTAGCTGCACAATACATTATCACATTAGGTGATCTAAAATAATTGTTTAATGCTTATTTAAACTTAGAATTATTTGTACTTATTGCACTCCTCACTGTTCATTTTAATGGTCCAGAGGCTTTATCTGGAAAGGATGTCTGTATCTTAAAAGTATGTCTAGTATAGAATCTTCCCACTGTGTCAGGAACTGAGTTAGAGGTCAGTTAAGTGCAAGGTCAAATATGCCATGATAAATGAAAGCTCCGGATTCAAAGCCAGAATAAATCCTAGGTTATTAGAGTCTCATTAAATGATGTAATTTTCATTGCGGAATAAGTAAAAGCACGACGTAAGTTGGCATAATAATATGCTATTATTTTTGCCAAATTCAATGACAAGTTCAAATAAGCTAATTTAAATAAATTTACATTTATAGTGAATTAATTTAAATATTTTGTGTGTTGTTCACAAGAAGTTTGTTATTCCTGTTCCCAAGGATATATATGACTTTACATAGAGGTTTCTAGGTAAATAGGGCAACCAGCACATTTGGTATTTTTAACTTTCTGTAATTTTCTATCCTGATCTGTTTTCTATCTTTTCAAGTATTTATTGAATTCTGCATTTTAAGTACACAAATAACCTGCACACAGTCAAGGTCATTCACAAAGCACATGATACACATCGCACAATGCCTTAGTTTTGCATTGCAGTGTCTACACAATCTGCAAGCTCACAACACGCTAGTGTACCCTCTGCTCTCCACAAATTAGGAAAGCACTTTTGTGTGCCGCAAGGTGGAAAAACTGCAAAAGGCACAGATGATGCAGAATAGGATGTAAGCCAAATTGCGAAGCACATCTTGCATGTACAGAAAGTGGGTGCACACATATGTATCCTTGCAGATTTGTGTGATTCTGTCACTTACACCAGCCTGAGCCTGGAGAGGAAAGGAGGGACAGGGGCATTCTGATGTAGGTCACAGTAAGGGTGTGACCATGCAGTTGCGGATGGATGCATACCAGGAAAAAGACGTGTATACAACTGAGAAAGCCATTTTATTTGTGGGTGGTCAGCAGCAGGTGTAAATAGCGAATGAAGATGATGGCACTAGTGTACAGCACGGTGGCTAAGTGGTTAGTACTTCTGCCTCACAGCACTGGGGTCATGAGTTCAATTCCCGACCATGGCCTTATCTGTGTGGAGTTTGTATGTTCTCCCTGTGTTTGTGTGGGTTTCCTTCAGGTGCTCTGGTTTCCTCCCACACTCCAAAAACATACTAGTAGGTTAATTGGCTGTTATCAAATTGACTTTAGTCTCTCTCTATGTCTGTGTGTGTACGTTTTAGGAAATTTAGACTGTAAGCTCCAATGGGGCAGGGATTGATGTGAATGAGTTCTCTGTACAGCGATGCGGAATTAGTGGCGCTATATAAATAAATGGTGATGATGATGATGATAGTGTACCACTTGTAATTGACTACTTGCGATTGCTTTTATGTGTGAAGAACAATAGAAGAAAAATTGATTTTACAGGAGAAGGGGGATCTCTTTCTGTTATATTATAGAGGGCATTTTGTTATGTTTTTTTGATGCCTGATAGCGAAAGCATTTGTTGCACATAAAACAAATGGGTGAAAACATTGGCACAAGTGGGACTTAGGTGTCTGTGAAGTGTACTTGGCATAAACTGAGAACATTTGCTACTGGTGCCCAGGGGCGGATCTAGGATTTTTATAAGGGTGGGCGGCGTTTTGATAGAGCCACGACCTACCTGCCTGCACTCCTATTGGCGGATAGACCCCATCTGACAGTTTTAAAACACAATGGGAGCAGTATCCTCTGCCTGCCTGTCATCCTCCAGGCACATCCATGTAGTGAGCAATCACAGGCAGCCAGCCCATGTTAGGGGGAGACGACCCGGATCTGGCACTGCTGATGCTGAGCTACACAGATCGTAAGGTTTGTATAGCTCAGCATATGGGTGTAAGTATGCAAGTTTTATATCCGGCTTATTTAAAGGTAAATTATGCCCATAAAAAAAACAACACATTTTTTCCCTGAAATATTGCTCGGTTTAAAGCTTAAATTAATCATGTGAGTGAGGGAACATCAGGACTGTTTTAAATACTTTGCATGTGTGATACATTAATACATTGCTTAGAGAATATCTGAAAGTTCAATTATCTATAATACCCTTCTGGAACCTGGTGCTGTGATGTGCGCACACTTACTTGGGATATTCTGATGTTGCTTGGCACCCCATTTGTTCTCACCTCCCTCTACTGCTCTGGCTATGGCGGGGGTATGGCATCCCCCACAAGGGTATCCCCTTAATACTAAGTGATTTAATCACAGTTACAGTGGAGTGGCCACTAGTGGTGGTGCAGTGTACATGTACATGAATATTGGGCAAGCCATCTCAATTCAAAAGAAGCAGTAACAATGATAGACATAGCTCCTCATATGCACAGTTGGACGGTAGGCATGGTCAAGAGATTCTTGCACTACTCTCATGCACACCATCCCCTACATTAGGGACCCTCCTTTATAACTCTAGCCACACTGCCTTCATACAGAGACCCCCCTCTTACGACAGGGGGTACTTTCCGAGAGGGGGCTTCTGCTGCGGCTTTACTGAATGATTCTCCACTATCAAGGAAACTCCCTTCATCCCTCTACTGAAGCTGAGAATAACTGTTTATGTTATTAACTGATTATTTTATTCGGGTGTTACACATCCCATTTGTCAGGGATTTCTCCATTACAGACTTGTAGTCTTTCAGGATCACACAGCACTCCCCTGAATGCAGGATCCAATCGTACTGCTATACATGGAACTCTCCCTCCTGTTTGGGTCCCATAAATCAGTCTCACTTGGCATCAGGCCCTCTACCAGGGTGCTGACACTCTTAGTTACTATATCCAGGTGCTCTCTCCCACCTTTGCTCACACAAATTCCCCTCTATCCATGGTCTTTGTATGTCACTCATGCATATCCCACTTCTCCTGGCAAGCTCTTACAGGCAATCCACTGCATAGGCTCCTCTACTCCTTTCTCCTTTGTTGTAGGGACGCTCCCCCTCTTGTGCTGGCACTCCCACCCAGGAACTGATGTCTCAATTGGGGTACCCTTAAAAGTTTTTCATGGCCCTTGTCTATGGGCTTATTACTAGGGATGTATTGCACCTGCTGCACCCCCCCCCCTTCATTGGCCGATGACCTGGGACCACCCATCTTCTGCCCGGGTACCGGCTAAAAATGGCTGCTCTCCTCCAGGGTGAGAAGTCGGAGTCTTTATAGACCCAGTCCCACCCAACATGTGCAAAGTTCAAGTTCGGTTTGGCCTTATTGTGTCCAAAAAAATGCTCTGACAATAAAAACTGTTTCTTGATACTTTATTCACTAGAGATTTATGATCGGGGAGCTTCCTATCATAAAACGAGTACCTTGCATCAGGTGGCAGAATGTGGAGCGTGGCAGTGAGTCGGGCAGGTTTGGTCAGCACGTCGCTTCTCCGTTGCTTTTGCTGCTCCTACAAAAATAGCCATCAGGAGGAGTTTGTGGTGACAACGGGAGCTGGGGTAGATTGAGTGCGGCTAGAATCTTCAAACTGGTTATAAAAATTGGAAAAAGGTGTGAAAAATATCTCTGCTTTTTTTCTGACATTAGTTGTTCTTTTTTGTGTAACTTTGAATTCTTATAACTAGTTCTGGAAACAGGGAGTTTTTAGTTGTGACTAAGGGTGTGTGAATCTATGTGAAATCAGTGAAAATGTCCCCATCAAGTTTTTTCTTCTGATAAAAACAACTTCTGTGCCGATGTTCATCAAAATCATTGGGCCTTCTCTTACGGAACCCTGCAAAGTATGTAGCATCATGGGTGCTGCGAGAACATCATGCTGCAGTGGATACTAACAGCAAGCAGCGATCGCGATAAGCTGAACGTGCGTCTGAAGACTTGTCCAGAGTATGAAAGCTGCTATAAATCTTAGATCCCCTTGTCCATTTAGGTGAGCACCATTTTTTTCCTAGAAAACAGCACTGTTCTGGGCACAACAAAGTTTATCATTGGGTTAAGTTTTTAAAAAGTGGTAGCTGATTACATTTCTTTGTAAATTGACAAAATTCCAATTCCATAACCTTGGACAGAAAAGTATATTTTTACATACGTTTGTAAAATTTGATTGGGTAGACAACAAAATTCCTGATGGACCACTTGCCCTGTAAAATTGCAATATATGGTCTAGTCTGGTTGTTCAGTTGTGAAACACCTCTGGGTGTTAAGGGGTTAATCACATTTAGTCATCTGTAGGGGAAAATGGCAGGTGTACATATCATCACCATCATTTATTTATATAGTGCCAGCAAATTCCGTAGCGCTTTATAATTGGGAACAAACATTAATAAAACAATACTGGGTAATACAAACAGACAGAGAGGTAAGAGAACCCTGCTTGCAAGCTTACAATCTATGGGACAAATAACACCTGCTTTTTTGGCTGCTGTCTTGTGATAAACACTAAATGTAAAACACAAATGTTTACTCAGAGAACTCCAGAGTAGAAGCCCTGTTAATACTGCAGCTTGAACAAAGACCATGTATATCAATGCAATCTAAATTCTCTGAGCTTTGTTGTCATGGGAAGTACTGCCATAGAGCAGCGAAAGAACAAGGTTCCACCCATGATGGTGTCTCCAATGCTTTGTGATCTATTGCTTTGCAAAATAACACTTGTAACCAAGGTTGGCTGGTATTCAGCCTGAGAGATAACATAAAATATGGAACGCACAGACTATTGTATCATTATACTGTTTTCAAATAAAGAATTGAAGCCAGCAACTAAATCACAGACAAATCTGAAAAAACAGATAAGAGAATTTTTAAGCTGAGATTCCATGAGACTGTTGAATAACACATGTAGTCATTGACAAAAGCATAAATAACACATGGGGGTTAATGTATTATGGTCTGATTTTTTCAACTCGCCAGAAATCGGCGAGTTTACAGCTAAAATTTAAAGCGACGCTAACTTGTAAAGGCAAGTTTGCTTTTACAAGCCAGCGCCGCTTTAAATTTTAGCTGTAAACTCGCCGATTTCTGGCGAGTTGAAAAAAATCGGACCTTAAAACATTTACCCCATGGTGTTTAAACAGATTACTGATAAACGCTAAACATCATACACATTTACAGGAGTTTTAAAGCTGGTTTTATTGCAAAAGTGGGAACACCGCTAATAAATATCTAGCCCACAGACAGTGAACAGGCGCTCTCCCTATAAGTTTTGCTGAAGGAGGAGAGAGGACTCAAGACAAAGATCTTCCCCTCTTGACAGCCACGGGAGACTATTATACCATTATATTGCCAAATAAAAACCCTGAATGCCCCTTCAAAAAAGAAACAAACAATAATACGGCACAGAGCAGGTCTGTGGATATAACCAATCAAACACTGCTGCCACTCTGCTAGAGACCTTCCAGGTTTCTAGATCCACAGACACAGAGGATATCACATGACCAGAGGAGAAAGGAGAAGACATACAGGGCCTGATTCATCTTGGGACACAATAGGTTTTTTTCAAATCGGACATAAATTACTAGAGATGGGCGGGTCCGGTTCCCCGAGAACCGAACCCACCCGAACTTTGGGTATCCGAGTACCGAGCTGAGCAGCTCGGTACTCTCCAGCCCGTTCCGAATCCAAATCGAGGCCGAACGTCATCGTGACGTCGTCGGATTTTGGGGCTCGGTTCTCGCGATACTTCAACATTATAAATACACGCCTCCACAGCAATCCATCGCCATTTGACAGAGGGAGAGAGCAGGGTGTAGTCACAGGCTGATTAGAGCAGGGACAGAGAATCCAATATTCTTCTTGCATTTGCTCTAACAAAAATCGCTAGAGAAGAGAGGAGGATAGAGGTTTATTATTTTTTGTTAATATTTGGCACTCCCCAGTGCTTTTGGGGTGTCCCCCATAATTGTGCATAAATATTTCTGGCTGTCAAAAGTCATATCTGTCAGCAGTATCTACCAACTAATTTTTAGCACTCCTCAGTGCTTTTGGGGTGTCCCCCATAATTGTGCATAAATATTTCTGGCTGTCAAAAGTCATATCTGTCAGCAGTATCTACCAACTAATTGTTAGCACTTCTCAGTGCTTTTGGGGTGTCCCCCATAACTGTGCATAAATATTTCTGGCTGTCAAAAGTCATATCTGTCAGCAGTATCTACCAACTAATTTTTAGCACTCCTCAGTGCTTTTGGGGTGTCCCCCATAATTGTACATAAATATTTCTGGCTGTCAAAAGTCATATCTGTCAGCAGTATCTACCAACTAATTGTTAGCACTCCTCAGTGCTTTTGGGGTGTCCCCCATAACTGTGCATAAATATTTCTGGCTGTCAAAAGTCATATCTGTCAGCAGTATCTACCAACTAATTTTTAGCACTCCTCAGTGCTTTTGGGGTGTCCCCCATAATTGTGCATAAATATTTCTGGCTGTCAAAAGTCATATCTGTCAGCAGTATCTACCAACTATTTGTTAGCACTCCTCAGTGCTTTTGGGGTGTCCCCCATAACTGTGCATAAATATTTCTGGCTGTCAAAAGTCATATCTGTCAGCAGTATCTACCAACTAATTTTTAGCACTCCTCAGTGCTTTTGGGGTGTCCCCCATAATTGTGCATAAATATTTCTGGCTGTCAAAAGTCATATCTGTCAGCAGTATCAACCAAATAATTTTTAGCACTCCCCAGTGCTTTGCGCTCAGAATGGATTCAAAGCAGTCCACATATGATCAGAATGAGCAACCAGGTTCTGTCACCAGTCCTGATGTTAGTGTTCCCAGTACGTCATCTGGCCAAGGCGATGTCAAACAACAGAGTATTTCCAAATTAGTGCAAAAAACAAAAACCCCAAAAAAATTTACTGTATTGAAGCGAAAAAGAAGTGTAACTGAGCAAAAGTTAAGTGACGATAAAAAAAAAATTGCAAGCATGCCATTCTACACACGCAGTGGCAAAGAGAGAATGAGGCCTTCCCCTTTGGCTATTAGTGGCAGATCCCAAAAAGTTACCCAGCCTACAATTGGTGCACAACTACTGTTACGCGTCAAAGCCGAGCTGCAAGATAACAGTAAGGCATTAGAGGAGAATGTTTGCTCTGTTTCACAAATGACAACAATCCCTGTGGAGAGTCCATCCAACAGTTGGATGTCTAATCGTGAGCATTCTGCTGATGTGTGCCTTAATAGCCCAAGTGTAGCCGGTGATACCCAAATTGAGGATGCCACTTTGGAATTAGAAGAGGATGAGGGGGAGATTTGTGTAGGCAACGAGGGCGCTAATGAGGATGTTGATGAGGATGAGGTTGTTTGTGTAAGTCCTGCACCAGTGGCAGCAGTTCTGGCACGTGACAAGAAAAAGGCCATTGTCATGCCTGGGCATTAAACAAAAAAATCCACTTCTTATGTGTGGAATTATTTCTACCCAAATCCAGACAACAATTGTATAGCCCCTAGGTTCCCAAACTGTGCGCCGTGGCTCCCAGGGGTGCCGCGGCGCTGTCACAGGGGTGCCGTGGACAGGAAGGAAAAAGAAAAACAACTACTTACCAATCCGGCGGCGCCCGGGACCCAGCATCCTCCTCCTTCCTCGTTTCTCACTGAATGCCGGGCGTGACGTCACGCTCGGCATTCAGTGAGAAACGAGGAAGGAGGAGGATGCTGGGTCCCGGGCTCCACAATAGCTGGTTTTTCACAGTTAATTGAGGTTTTGTGTCCGCGTTACAGAATTCCATTGCGACACCATTTCTCCCATAAAGCAATTCCACAACTATACCAAAAAGTGTGTAAAAATGTAGAGATTGCGCTGAAAAATGCCATTCTGCCCACTGTTCACTTAACCACAGATATGTGGACAAGTGGAAGTGGCCAAACCAAAGACTATATGACTGTGACAGCCCACTGGGTTGGTCATTCACCTTCACCAGCAGGAACAGCAGCAGCATGTACACCACTACGTAACATTTGTCACAGGCAGGCCACTCTTTGTATCACCGGCTTCACTAACAGGCATACGGCTGATAATTTGTTACGCAAACTTATACCACTCGGACTCTCCCCAGGGTATGTAATTTCTGATAACGCCAACAATATAGTACGAGTATTACAGCTGGGTGATTTCCAACACATTCCCTGTTTTGCTCACACCATCAACTTGGTGGTGCAGAGCTTCCTACAAAATAACCGTGAGGTGCACGAGATGCTTTCGGTGGCCCGTAAAATTTCAGGCCATTTCAGGCATTCAGCCACAGCATGTAGGAGATTACAGCAGCTCCAAGAGCAGTTTAACTTGCCCTGCCACCAACTTAAGCAAGAGGTGGTAACTAGGTGGAATTCCACCCTGTACATGCTTCAGAGGATGGAGGAACAGCGCAAAGCCATCCAAGCATATTGCACAAGCCATGACATTGTGAAAGGAGGGGGGATGTATTTCACTCTTGCACAGTGGGGAATCCTTTCAGTGCTGTGCAAGGTGCTGAAACCATTTGAAGTTGTGACATGTGAGGTCAGTGCAGACTCTGCTAGCTTGAGCCAAGTCATTCCTTTAATTAGATTATTGGAAAAGCAGCTTGAGAAAATGAAGGAGGAGCTGAAAGCAAGCAATTCAGCAAAGTATGCTGGCCTTGTCGATCAAGTACTTAATTCGCTTCACAATGATCCTCGAGTTAATAAGATCTTGAACTCGGATCAGTACGTTTTGGCCACTGTGCTTGATCCAAGGTTTAAAACCTACATTGAGTCTTTACTTGTAAATGAGCGAGATGTGAACTTTTGCAAGGAGCTATTGCTCAGCAAGTTGGCCGCTGAACTGGGCCTCGGCTTGACGACGTGTCCTCCTTCACTTTCTCAAGCTGCTGCTGCTCGTAAAAAATTAAATTTCCAAAAAAGAAGCAGGGAAGACGCAGGGGGCAGACCAGAACAATTTAACATTTGGGCTGGTTTGAAGGATTTTTCAAAAAAAAAGTGTCACTTTGCCCATAACTCCATCCAATACGAGTATAAACATGCAAAGGATGGTGGAGGATTACTTTCAAGAGGTAGTTGATATGGAAATGTCAGACAGTCCCTTTCCTTACTGGGAAGAAAAGCAGGCCATTTGGAAACCCATGTACAAACTTGCTTTGCAATACCTAAGCTGCCCACCCTCCAGTGTGTACTCTGAACGAGTGTTCAGCACAGCAGGGAACTTAGTCAGTGATCGCCGTAGAAGGTTACTTCCCAAAAATGTGAAGAAAATGATGTTTATAAAAATGAACTACATCTTCCACGAGGAAGGCCTTCACCATCCAAGACATCCAAGCACTGACTGTTCTCTAATGGCGGATTCAAACGGCGATGAATTGATAGTCTGTGATGATGACGTACACACTAATGAGGGTGAGGATGAAGCTGAAGATGATAACGATAACATCTTTTTAAAACTTTCTATGTAAGTGTAGGGTGCAATCTACCCCAAAGAGGAAAGGGATTTGGGGTATTTCCATATCACATACCATCTTGAAAGGCTGCTGTTAGGGCAATTTATCCTTAAGGGTAGGGTGTCATAGACAGAGTGACCCCAAACTGGCTTTGTCCATTTTTAATAATATTGTACAGTCTGGTTATTTAGCAGGTATGTGTAAGGGTTGACATATCTCCTCTACTGTTCTCTGAGTGCATTTTGGACTGGTGCCAGGATGTCATTTTTTCAGTGTCAATAACGTACCACACCATTTTGTTGGTTGTACATGTATAACCTGTATATGTTACGATCTTGATGCCTTAGTCAGTATTAGCACAGGCTTACCTAGGGCGCGGAGTCTAACGGCCTTCCGGTCTTCACCAAGAACCACCGCAAGGTAGTGTGGGCTTAGCTGCCGAAGAACCGCAGGTCGCGGCCCCCAGATTAGCCTACTGACGTAAGGGAGAAAGTTCTAAGTGATGGCAGGCAGACAAGAAAATAGACAATGCGGTGCAAGTACAGGCACTAACCGTGAATTCCAGGCGTAGTAGGTCTGGAACAGTAACCGGTAGATGCACGGAGGCAATGGGTGCGTGGCAGGATCCAGAGAATAGTCGGTAACACAGCCGGGTCGGTACACAGAAGGTATCAGGTATACGGTGCCAGAGGGAGATCCAGAGAATAGTCGGTAACACAGCCGGGTCGGTACACAGAAGGTATCAGGTATACGGTGCCAGAGGGAGATCCAGAGAATAGTCGATAACACAGCCGGGTCGGTACACAGAAGGTATCAGGTATACGGTGCCAGAGGGAGATCCAGAGAATAGTCGGTCACAGCCAGGTAGGTACACAGGAGTAGGAGGAATAGAGGGGTAAACAGGGAGCAGGATCACAGGAGTCAGGACACAGGAACTGTAGCCAGGAACAGGAAACACATTGCTCTGACACAGGCAGCGTGTCAGAGCAGGGAAGATATAGTAGTTTGAATTCCCCGCCCAGGAGTCACATGATCAGCAGCAGAGAGAAGCAGGAAGTGCGGCAGCGCTAACAGAAGCAGCGCTGAAGATATGGACTCCCGCTGACAGCGCAGCGGAACGGGGACAAGGTAAGTTCCTAACAGTATATATGTTTAAAACTCAATAAAACTTAAATTTAAAAAAAAAATAAAAAATATATAGTTTAGAAATCAAAGTAACCAGATCAGAGAGCTCAATTTAAGATGCTAAAGGACATAAACTAGAATTACCAGATAGGGTTATTGATAGAAGGGATAACGCTATTATAGATTTTTTTATTTACTATCTGTAAGCCCACAAACTATATATATATTTAATAAATTGTATGATGGAATTTGGAACAGCTAAAAATGGTTATACAGGGATGGTCTGCCAAAATATTCTACTTAGTAAATGACCTTTTTGTATTTTCGACAAGTGGAGGGGGGCCTATAGAGGCAGAAACCAAACTGGCTTTGTCCATTTCAATTAATATTGTACAGTCTATAACGGCTGAATTTTTAGTTTTTTTAAACAAGTGGAGGGGGGCCTATAGAGACAGAAAGCAAACTGTCTTTTTCCATTTCTTTACATATTTAACTATAAGTGTAGGGTGTAATATAGATCCAAAGACGATGGCTGCATTGCCAATATGCATAGATGGAGAGGAAGACAATCTGTTTTGTGTGTAGAATAAATGAAGGCCTACCAACGAAGAATTAAACTGTTTTTTTGGATGATTTATTACCTCAACAATTAGATTACTTATCTCTAAAACAGTTGGAGCACTAAATTGGGTTATTTTAGGCCCAAAAATATGGATTTTCCAACAAAATATCAAAACAAAACCAAACAAAACCAAAACCAAAACACGCAATGGCGGTTTTGCAAAACCAAAACCAAAACATGACGGTAATCCAGATCCAAAACCGAATCCAAAACCAAAACACGGGGGTCAGTGACCATCTCTATATATTACACACATGTATTCCCATATTCAAGTACAAGTGGACCTCAAGAAACGTTTCCATTTCAATATAAGTACACTCTGGTTGTATGCAGACAGACAGATAGAACAGACTGCAGAATATGAACAATGTATATGTGCAAAATAGTCAGAAAGTAAGGAAAAAAATATTAAATGCTTTTAATGCTATAATCATACATAATCAAATCAAAAATACATTTATAAAAAGAAATTTAACTTTTTTTCATGAAATACATAGATCAGGATGTTGTTAATGCGTACTGAACATAAAAAGCATTTTACAATTTCTCTTACTTGAAAATACATGTTCTAGCCTGCATATGTGTCATTCATCACTATCAGTCTGCACTTACACTTACCCTGTAGCTGGTGAAAGTGATACAACTAAAATAAAAACAACATACCTCAGAGATGCGCAGAGGTTGAATTGGATGAATGTGCATGTGCTTGAACTCGACACGCTCTAGGTGCGTCTGCCCCTTCCCTCTCCTGGTTCCGCCATTCCAGTCGACAGGCAGTCTGAAGTGTCATTTCCGTTTCGACATGATGCAAATGCTGCGTCATTGGTTGGGGCGTGACCAATGACGTAGCACGCCAGGAGACAGAGGTGGTCAGGTGGGAGCTCGAGTCTATAAAGACTCTGGCTTCCCGCCACTGTGGGTGCTATTTGTCAGCCGGGACCCAGGAGGGAGGTAGTGGTCCCGGGTCCCCGGCAAATGAGGGGGGGGCACGGCAGGTGCCGTGAGCTGCCAAATAAATGCATGACCCATGTAAGGGGACAGTGGCCCCAAGCAAATAGGGGCAATAAAGTAGGGTGGGGGGCGGTAAGTGCTGCGAGTTGACACTGACAGATATCCCTGAGGGGAGAAAAAGCTCTAATTGATCAAGGGAAGCAAGAGAGCCCTAAAGTGGGGAACAGGTATGCAGAGGGGGATGCCCACTATTAGGGGTACCCCAGAAGAGGCATGGAGTGCATGGAATGATAAAACACTTGACAGTGGGCAAGAGGGGGAGAGTCCCCATACAAAGGCCAGCAGAAAGGTAGAGCATTTGGAGGAGAAGCAGCTGAAAAAGTCTGCCTGAGAGAGAATGGCATGGATGGATGGCAGCCAGAAACACTGGATAGGGGTAGGGGTGAGTGAGTGGCAGCTGCCACGGAAGCACGTCTGTACGACAACAGGGGGGGGGAAGAGAACTTCTGGATATAGTCCTGATGAGTGTTAGCACCCAGGGAGAGAGTTCATGGTCAGATGCCCTGTGAGACTGATTCAAGTGTCCTAAGCAGGAGGGAAAGTGCCATGTAACAGTACGGTTGGACACTGCAGACAGGGGAGTACTGTGAGCCAGCAAGACAGTATATGTCTAAAAGAAAGTGATGCAGAGATGCCCTGACAACTGGGATGTGCAGCAGCTATAAAACAATCTGAAAGTGTTCCCCCAAATAGTTAAATGCGGCTTCAGCAGAGAGATGAGGGGAGGTCCCTGGAAATGGGGAGTCACTCTGTACAGCACCAGTAAGAGACCCCTTGGAAAGAGCGCCCATACATGAGGGGGGGTCACTGCATGAAGGCAGTTTGGCAACAAGTTGAAAATGAGGGTCCCCGGCATTTGGGATGGTGCGCACCAGCGTATTGCGAGAACCTCTGTACCATGACTACCGTCTGTTTGTGTATAAGATTGGAACTGCTGATGCTGTGTAATGACTGTTCTTACAATATCGGTTGCATGAACTGTCAGAAATATTTTACTGCTGCAAAGTGTGTGCTGAAAGAATTACAGTGGTCATATAATTTTTACCTGCAACCGTTATGCTCTTTTGTGCTGGAGGAGAAGAGGAGGTCAATAAAGTGTTTTTCTGTTTTGAACTGAGATGGCTTGGTGCCCAATATTTCATTACACTGCACCACACCACTGCACTAGAGTCTGTCCACATGTGACTGTGATAAACATCCATGTATTTGGGGGGAGGTCATCTGGTATTGGTTGCCTGTAGCCACCAGCTAGCTGAAGCAAAATGTACTGAGTATTGTAATATGGCCTGCAGATCGACCCTTCACACACAGACCAACTTCACGCAAGATACGGCACTCAACGGGAACTTACGTCAGGCCCATAGTGGACACATGCTGAAAATAAAGTAATTGAAATTTGATTTCCTTGAAGGCCCATCCAAGTACCAGATGAACACTTGGTAGATTATAAATACGAATATTATGGCATAGTGTATCTTAGTGTCACGGGCACTAGGAGTCTTGCCCAGGAATTCACCAGATGACTGGGCTTACCAGAGTGGTGAAGTTAACACAACGGTCCTCTGGTAGCAGGGTGACTAGCGGAACATATATCAGCAGATGGAGAGAAAATGTCAATAAAGAATAGGAAAGTCAGTGACTTGCAGCAATCTTGGTCAAGTGAATCAGCGACTAGCTGATATTGTGGAAGGGCAGATTTGAACACGGAGATCAGGATGGACGTGAGCAGATGCATGGAGGTAGTAGGGAAGTCAGTGGTCTGCGTACAGCAAGTTGTACCACTGCTATGGTTAGAAGACTTTTTTCAGGTGCAGGTAGGTAGCGGGGAAGTCAGTGGTCTGCGTACAGCAAGTTGTACCACTGCTTATGGTGAGAAGACTTGTCCAGGTGCAGGTAGGTAGCGGGGAAGTCAGTGGTCTGCGTACAGCAAATTGTACCACTGCTTAATAGGTGAGGATGTGTACAGGTGTCGATGAGTGGAGGCATACAAGGATAATAGGATGCAGACACTGAGAGCACAGAGGAACTTGATCCCAACAGATATGCAGCGTATCCAGCAAAGTCTATAACGGTATGTGTGGCGCTGCTTGGTAGAGACTTGCTCAGCACAGATATGCAGGCCAATAATGGATAGTCAATCACAATTATGCATATAACGACTGAGTAGTACGGTTAATTCCAAACAGATATGCAGCGTAACAATAACAGTCTATAGCGGGTATGGATACCGCTGCTGAGAGGGAAAACTTGTCCTAGCGGATATGCAGAGTTAACGTAGAAAGTCAATAATAGATAGGCATACCGCTATTCAGTAGAACAGTCTGTCCACAGGAAGATGCAGGGACTGCAGAGACGCTGAACAGTAGAGACGAGTGTAGGAACCACAGGTGAGTAGATCCGGTAATCAGAGTCCAGCTGAGGACACAGGCAGAAAACAGGAGACTGTAGCAGGTATGGAAACCAGCAATGAGTAGCACAGGGAATCCACAGGAACTGAAGACACTAGTAGTACACAGGAGACAGTAGCGGGTATGGAAACCAGCGATGAGTAGATCAGGAATCAGCAGGAAACTGAAGACACTAGTAGAACACAGGAGACACCTTCAGAGACTCACAGGGAATGAGACTCAAGATCAGGCAATGAGGTAATGAGCACAGGTGCCTTAAATAGGGAGTTGCCTGATCAACCAATTTAGATTAAAAGCAACAGTCACAAGAGTTCTTGGGAGCTGCGCATGCGCAGACCATCAGGATGGCGGATGGCCGCGGTTCAGGATAGGTGCCGGCGGGAAGGCTAGGGAGCCAAGCATCAGCGCAGAGGCACTCACGGTCCGGTGAGTGACAACTTCTATCTGGCAGATGTCTTCTTTAAACAGGTTTTAACCGGAGACCAGATATCTTTGAAGGTCTGACAAACAGTCTCCACAGCAGGAACTTGGGTGGGAGGGAGGGCAGGAAATTCCGGGAAAGACGGATTGTGACCGTAAACCACAAAGAATGGACTTCTTGTAGATGACTCGTGATACATGTTGTTATGGGCGAATTCAGCCCATGGGAGTAAATCTACCGAGTTGTCTTGGTTGGCTGAGGAGAACATCCTAATGAAAGTTTCAAGATCTTGATTGACTCTCTCGGTCTGTCCGTTTGATTGAGGATGGTAGGAAGATGAGAGTGATAATCAAATACCCAAGGTCTTACAAAGGGCTCGCCAGAATCTGGAAACAAATTGCACTCCCCTATCCGAAACAATCTCAGAAGGACATCCATGAATTCGGAAAATCTCTTTGATGAAATGATCAGCCAGAGTAGATGAAGAAGGTAAACCGGTCAAAGGAACGAAATGTGCCATTTTCGAAAATCGATCCACCACTACCCAGATGGTATTACACTTTTTACTTGGAGGAAGATCGGTGACAAAGTCCATACTAATATGGGTCCAAGGTTTGGAAGGAATGGGTAGTGGTTGCAGTAATCCCGCTGGTGTTCTGCGGGGAGTTTTAAACTGGGAACACAGCTCACAAGCGGCCACAAAGTCTTTGACATCTTTCCTCATAGAGGGAAACCAGTAGCTTCGAGAAAGGATTTCTAAGGTCTTGCGTTCACCCGAATGTCCAGAAAAACGTGAAGAATGAAACCAAGACAAAATTTTCCTCCTAAGAGATGGAGGCACGAGGGTTCTCCCAAATGGTAGCACCTTGGTGGACGAAGTGGCCAGAGACACACACTTGGGGTCTAATATAGAATGGTTAGGACCATCTTCAACGTCTGAGGATGTCACGAATGCCCGAGAAAGGGCGTCTGCTATTTTATTTTTGGAAGCCGGTTTGAAGGTTATAATAAGTTCAAAACGGGAAAAGAAAAGAGACCATCTTGCTTGACGGGGATTCAAACATTGAGCTGACTGTAGATATGACAGGTTTTTGTGATCCGTAAAAATGGTTACAGGATGACGAGCTCCCTCCAGTAGATATCTCCACTCCTCTAATGCTGCTTTTATGGCCAACAACTCCTTGTCCCCGATGGTATAATTCCTCTCCGCGGGTAGAAGACCTCGGGAATAAAAGGCACAAGGATGGAATTTTTGTTGCTCCGATCTTTGGGATAATATGGCCCCTAAGCCAACATTAGAGGCGTCTACCTCTAGGAAGAAGGGAAGCGTCACATCAGGCTGTCGAAGAACAGGAGCGGAAGAGAAGGACTCTTTGAGAGACTGGAAAGCTTGAAGAGCCTCGGAGGACCATTGTTTAGTGTTAGCCCCCTTGCGGGTCAGGGCCACTATAGGAGAGGCAATGGACGAAAAACCTTGAATGAAGCGTCTGTAATAAAACCTAAAAAACGTTGGATTGCTCGGAGAGTAGTTGGCTGGGGCCAACTAATACAGCGTTCACTTTTTCTGGATCCATCTTAAGACCGACTCCGGACACAATATATCCCAGGAATGGAATCTGGGATAACTCGAATGAACATTTCTCTAATTTGCAAAATAAAGAATTTCTTTGGAGTCTGGAAAGGACCTCTGCCACATGTTGATGATGAGTGGGCAGATCCTGGGAAAAAATTAATATGTCATCCAGATAGACGACGACACAGACATACAGCAAGTCCCGGAAGATCTCATTCACGAAACCCTGGAAGACAGGGTTACACAACCCGAAGGGCATAACTAGATATTCATAATGACCATCCCTGGTGTTAAAAGCTGTCTTCCATTCGTCTCCGGACTTGATCCGGATTAAATTATAGGCACCTCGAAGATCCAACTTGGTAAAGATCCGGGCTCCCTTAATGCGATCGAAGAGCTCGGTAATTAACGGAATAGGATACCGATTTTTGATGGTAATGGCATTGAGTCCACGAAAATCTATACAGGGACGTAATGATCCATCTTTCTTCTTTAATAAAAAGAATCCCGCTCCAGCGGGAGAGGTAGAAGGTCGGATAAATCCTCGCTGGAGGTTCTCCTTAATATACTCAGATGTTGCTTGAGTCTCAGGTAATGAAAGTGGATACACACGGCCCCTAGGAGGACTCTTGCCAGGTTGTAAGTCAATCGGACAATCCCATGCCCGATGAGGAGGAAGGCGTTCTGACTGAACCTTATAGAACACATCCGCAAAGGAAGTATACTGTGGAGGGAGGCCCGGTGGACACGGTGAAATGGAAGACTGCTGTATTTTGAGTGGAACAACTTGAGAGAGACAACGATGACGACATTCGGGACCCCAGGAAGTGACTTGAGGAGTGTTCCAGTCAATCTGAGGGGAATGAAGTTGGAGCCATGGACGGCCTAGTACGATGGGACTGGTAGTAACAGGAAGGATCAGTAAAGAAATTTTTTCTTGGTGTAAGGCTCGAATTTGAAGAGTCAGTGGAGACGTACTTTGAGTAATAAGACCATTAATTATACGTGATCCATCAATAGCAGTAACAGCAATGGGTACCTTTAAAGAAATCACTGGTAAGGACCATTGATTCACTAGGGAACTAGAGATAAAATTTCCAGCAGCTCCAGAATCTATAAGTGCTTGGGACACAAAGGATTTGGTAGCAAAGGAAACGGTGACATCAAAAGCACAAACTTTCACATTCGTAGAACATGGAGAGGACTCCAGGGACCCTAACCTTACCTCTCCAGAACTGGTTAGGGCCTGGCATTTCCCGACTTCCTAGGATATGAGTTCAGCATGTGAGTAGAGTCAGCGCAATAGATACAGAGTCTATTTTTCACTCTTCATTCTCTCTCCTCTGATGTTAGTTTAGAGCGACCTACCTGCATAGGTTCTACTGGAGGTGGAGAATGACGAACTTGGGATACTGAGCGAAGAGGCGCTTTGCAGGAAGTTACTCTCTCGGAATCTCTCTCACGAAATCTCATGTCTACACGATGGCAAAGGGAAACCAAATCATCCAAGGAGGACGGTAATTCTTGAGAGGTCAGTGCGTCTTTAATTTTATCGGAAAGCCCCTGCCAGAAGGCGGTGATCAGTGCCTCAGTGTTCCACTGAAGTTCAGAGGCAAGTATCCGAAATTGAATGACATACTGAGCTACAGTCCGAGATCCTTGGCGTAGTCGGAGGATACTGGAAGCTGCAGAGATAACACGACCTGGTTCGTCAAAAATACTTCGAAACGTAGAAATAAACATGGCACTATCTTGCAATAAAGGGTCATTTCTTTCCCACAGAGGGGAGGCCCATGCGAGAGCCTGTCCGGAAAACAAAGAGATGAGGTAGGCCACTTTGGAACGATGAGTAGAGAAGTTATGAGGTTGAAGTTCAAACTGAACGGAGCATTGGTTAAGAAAGCCCCTACAAGTTTTGGGATCTCCATCATATTTAGAAGGAGTAGGCAGGTGTAGCGTGGAAGCGATGGACATCTGGGATGGCACTGGGGAAGGAGATGGAGACACTGGGAGATCAACGGTAGCTGCTACATTTTGCACAGGGGTTCCTTGGGAGGCTAAAGCCTGACAATATTGCAAAAACTGTTGTTGGCGAACATCTTGTTGTTCAATTCGGGTGACCAGATACTGCAGCATCTCTTTAGCTGTTGGTTCCGATCCTGGGTCTGTCATGGCCTGATCTTACTGTCACTGGCACTAGGAGTCTTGCCCAGGAATTCACCAGATGACTGGGCTTACCGGAGTGGTGAAGTTAACATAACGGTCCTCTGGTAGCAGAATGACTAGCGGAACATATATCACAGCAGATGGAGAGAGAATGCCAATAAAGAATAGGAAAGTCAGTGACTTGCAGCAATCTTGATCAATGAGTCAGCGACTAGCTGATATAGTGGAAGGGCAGATTTGAACACGGAGATCAGGATGGACGTGAGCAGATGCAGGGAGGTAGCAGGGAAGTCAGTGGTCTGCATACAGCAAGTTGTACCACTGCTTATGGTGAGAAGACTTTTTTCAGGTGCAGGTAGGTAGCGGGGAAGTCAGTGGTCTGCATACAGCAAGTTGTACCACTGCTTATGGTGAGAAGACTTTTTTCAGGTGCAGGTAGGTAGCGGGGAAGTCAGTGGTCTGCGTACAGCAAGTTGTACCACTGCTTATGGTGAGAAGACTTGTCCAGGTGCAGGTAGGTAGCGGGGAAGTCAGTGGTCTGCGTACAGCAAGTTGTACCACTGCTTAATAGGTGAGAATGTGTACAGGTGTCGATGAGTGGAGGCATACAAAGTATAATAGGATGCAGACACTGAGAGCACAGAGGAACTTGATCCCAATAGATATGCAGCGTATCCAGCAAAGTCTATAACGGTATGTGTGGCGCTGCTTGGTAGAGACTTGCTCAGCACAGATATGCAGGCCAATAAAGGATAGTCAATCACAATTATGCATATAACGACTGAGTAGTACGGTTAATTCCAAACAGATATGCAGCGTAACAATAACAGTCTATAGTGGGTATGGATACCGCTGCTGAGAGTGGACACTTGTCCTAGCGGATATGCAGAGTAAACGTAGAAAGTCAATAACAGATAGGTATACCGCCATTCAGTAGAACAGTCTGTCCACAGGAAGATGCAGGGACTGCAGAGACGCTGAATGGCAGAGACGAGTGTAGGAACCACAGGTGAGTAGATCCGGTAATCAGAGTCCAGCTGAGGACACAGGCAGGAAACAGGAGACTGTAGCAGGTATGGAAACCACCGATGAGTAGCACAGGGAATCCACAGGAACTGAAGACACTAGTAGTACACAGGAAACAGTAGTAGGTATGGAGACCAGCGATCAGTAGAACAGCAATCAGCAGGAAACTGAAGACACTAGTAGAACACAGGAGACACCTTCAGAGACTCACAGGGAATGAGACTCAAGATCAGGCAATGAGGTAATGAGCACAGGTGCCTTAAATAGGGAGAGTTGCCTGATCAACCAATTAGATTAAAAGCAACAGTCACAAGAGTTCTTGGGTGCTGCGCATGCGCAGTCCATCAGGATGGCGGATGGCCACGGTTCAAGATAGGTGCTGGCAGGAAGGCTAGGGAGCCACGCACCAGCGTAGAGGCACTCACGGCCCGGTGAGTGACACTTAGTGAAAGTACCCGACCAAGCATTGAAAGTACACTGACAGCGACTCTAAATATACAAATTTTTAACATTTCATAAAATTAAAAATGTGTTCATTAAGAGAAACAACAGGAAAGGGCTAAAACAGATGGAATGATACGCTATGGGTATCATTGCTGCAAATCGCAGTGATGCATATTTACGTACTGCTTCAAAGCATCATGCTGGGGCTACTCTGGGAGCCCCAACGAAAAGACCCCTGTGCTGTGATTTGATTTTCCTACGCTGCCGGTAATAGGAGAAAGTGCTGTTCGCATGCGTATTGGATCGGATTCACAGTATTGGATTTTGCAAAGCCAGAGAGACTTCAGCAGAATCCCATAGGAAATGACAAATAACTCCATCCTGAGATTCCGCTACCCGTCTGCGCAATGCAACGCTTATCAAAGTTTGATGCATTGCAGAACATCGCAGTCCCCATATCAATCTATGGGGACTGTGATGCTGCATGGTATTAGCCTAAACAGAGGAGATTTCTGTGAAATCTCCTCCGTTAGGAAGATAATGCATAGCAAACAGCCGTTTCCGCATCTTTTAAGTGGAAAATTAGCTTGATGCATAGACCCCTATATATGTGGCAGAAAAACAATATTGATAATGACCTCCCCAGTAAGCTCCTATCAAGAAAACATCAGCAAGTTTAGCTGATTATTCTGCTGTGGTTCCGAATACGGAGCCCAGACCTGTATCTAACTTAGTTGCACATGTTAATATATTGGACTGCTCACATTGCCAGAAGTCTCCAAAGCATAATCTAGAAGTTTATCTGCTGGTATGTGGTTAATTGTTTGCGTCCAAAAGGTGCTACTGCACATGTGTGCGAACAGCACAAACCGAAGTTCGGCTTTGCACCGACACTTCCATCTCAGGCACTGACAAAGAAAGACGCAGTAAGTGTAGCTGAGTTTGCCATATCTATATAAAGCCCTCAAACTGCACAGTAAGTGATCTGAAGGCTCCCTACATATAATAGGATAGTCTGCCCACAATAAGATCCTACACGGATGTGCAGTATAACAGTGCACACTGCATCTGCCTATCTGCATAAGAGTATACCTGCTACATATACAAAGGTGTATTGTCTACTGCTGCTACTACAAGTCATCACTGTGAGTACCTGCATCATCTGTTGTTACCAAGTTCAATAAGCAGAAACCTGTTAAAAGCGTTTGTGGCTTTACATCCACCTAACACCACTGACACCTTTCACAACATCAAAAGTATAGCCAATAAGAACATTTTTAATATTTGAAGAAGAGATGTTCACCTTTCTGGACTTATTTTTATATTTAAATATCAGTGATCCATGGCGTCTTTTTTGCATATTAAAGTACATATGTTAATTTGTTGGTTGGCTACACAGTCTAGAACCATGTACCTGAACTTTGCAAAATTCATCTCCCTTGCTCTTTCAAGGGCAGGCACTTTGTTATGGGGTGTTTTTATTTTCACAGAACTCCCTCCCACTGCTTTTGACTCACATGATGCACCAAAGGATCAGTGTACTATTCAGATTATTTAGCAGTAGCAGGTGATCCTGTCTAAAGGGGGCGTCATGTGATTGGATAGGATATGCTCATGTGACACTCACATACAATCATGCATTGTCCTTTTTCAACCAGGAGTGAAGGCTGCTGTTGTGTTTCCTGGTCAACTATGAGATGGACGTGTTTAACCATTTCATTTCCAACACCTTTCATCATCATTATCATCATTTATTTATATAGCACCTGCAGATTCCATAACGCTTTACAATTGTGAACAAACAGTAATAAAACAATTCTGGGTAATACATACATACAGAGAGGTAAGAGGGCCCTGCTCGCAAGCTTACAATCTATGAGACAATGGTTTGATACAAAGGTCCTACATCATATTTAATATCTGGCAAGCTACAATGCAAAAGTTAATAAGTATTTAGTGGTCTGTAAGTTCAGTCACACAACTATGTTGGTCAAAGGGTTGTTGTCTTGTGTTAGCTGTGTAGAGGGTGGTAATAGGGTAACCTAGGGAGATTAAGAGGGTGGTTGAGGAATATTATAAGCTTCCCTGAAGAAGTTTGAAGACTAGAGGAAAGTCTTATTGTGCAAGGAAGTGAATTCCACAAAGTGGGTGCAGCCCGAAAAAAGTCCTGTAATCGAGAATGGGAGGATGTGATGGGAGTGGAAGAGAGACGCAGATCTTGTGCAGGACAGAGCTGTCTTTAAATGTAAGTAGCATGTAAGTAGCATGCAATCATGTTGAAGTGTTGTAAGCTACTACTGTAAGCTACTACTACTTATATATTATTAGCTATGTTACAGACCCTATTGGTATAGGTTTCACAGTGAACCAATAGCTGGAGAGGGTCAAACTGCAATGTGTGTCTAGCATCAATGGAGTATAAGCCTGAATTTTTACATACATAGAGGCCCAGATCCTCTAGGAAACACTGTTCATTAGGTCTATGTGGTTTTAAAGTGGATTTCCTGGAGAAAGAGGTCTCTGTGGACCACAGGTTCCTTTGTCCCTCTTTCTTTTTTTGCTTTGTTCTGAATTTAAGCACTCGGAAAGCACCCCTCTAGAAATTCTGCATATGTCCTTGAGGGGATAGGTGCTGTATGGGGACAAGGGTATAGTGTCCACCCCACGATCATGTCATTCTGTCTCAATATCAGCAGCATTGATTTGTATAGTTTGAATCGCTCAGCTGTCCAGCATGGAATCAATAGATATGTGTCCATAAAGACAAAAAGAGTGCCCTCTCTGTTAATGTTGGATGTGGCTTGGGTTCCATCACTTACTTACAGTCCAGTAGTAGGTCAAATATTAAAATCTGTTACTTTCTGTCTGATCGGCACGTTGTTAATACTTCATTTCAGCAACAAAATTGGTGGTGTGGACATTATTTTTCTGCCTGCAGTATCATTTTTCCCCTGCTCTTAAGGTGATGTCTTTGGCCATATGGTCCTACACTGCACTGAGTTTCTAACTACGGCCAACAGATTATTTTTAATCGCGTTATAATAGAATCCAGTAAGTTATGTCAGAGAAAGAACTTGTGCCACTAGGTGGCAGCCAAGTTTCCTATGAAGTCTGAACTATAGTTGAAAAGAAAACATACTTTTAAAAGCAGTGGCTATTTATTGTTACGTCCGTATGTATTGGTTGCAATAAAGATTCTCCGATGTGATCGCTGTGGTTCCAAAGCACAAAGGTTTTATTCGTAATAGTATTATAAGACAAAGGGGCCTATTTATTATTCCTTTTTCTCATGAAAATTCCACGAAAACGGCTGTTTTAGAGGGACTGAGACACATTTAAGTACCATTTACATTTATTAACAGTGCATTACAGCTCTTTGAACTGCAGAGCAGTCCCCTAGATGTCCGTAATTTAACAGAATCTGCCATTTGTGTTACTTTTCAGCTCTGCTCCACAGCATCGCCTCTTCAGAAATGTGTGTATGTCCGAGGTTTTCAGTCGGCGCATGTGCACGTGGAGTTTCACAGCTTCTGTTGATCGGTCATCGGAAGAGAAGAGGGAGTGAAAAAGATACGTTTTGTACTTTGCAGGAACAGCAGTTTTTCGTGACTGCTGTTCCTGTTGAAGATTTTTAATAAATGTGCACGATTTCAATCCTTATCTTTCCGATGTGGATTGAAATTAATTGTGTATAAAAATGTGGTGATACATAAATAGTGGCTAAAGCTTGGTATGCATACACATTCGCTTGTTAGCACTAACACAAACTTCTGTGAGAACGCTCTGTTTTCCAAAGCCAGAGGTTAACAATTTATACACAGTAGTGACATCACAAAGATACACAGTTACAGTATTAAGTTCTTCATTCATAGGTTGAAGGGTCTTTACCTTCCAAGAACTCGACGTGGCATTGGTGGATTCCTCTGGTCATTGTTCTTTGAGACTGCCAGGCGCCCTTCTTCAGATTCCTGCCCTAGACCTGTATAAACTGTTTTTTATGATCCCTGTGAACTGGCTATTTGGTGTATAATATTATTTGTAACTATTTATAACTAGCATTCACAAGGTGCGAACGCTACATAAATAACACCGGAAACATTCTCATACGATTGCGAACAGAATGATGTAATTAATATGTTGTAAACATTAATAAGGTTTTTCACCACATTATATTTAATATTACCTAAAATAAATTGATGAAACTTATTTCAATTGCATATTAATCACATCACAACCAATATTAGTGTACAGAAAATATTGACTACTACTTTCATCCAATTATTAAACTTCAACATTATCTTTACACTACTAATTAGTAATAATAGAAAAACAGAACTACAACTATATATATATATATATATATATATATATATATATATATATACTTTTAAATATTCATTGATCATCCCCATTAAATTTGTACTTTCTTCAAAAAATGTTTCATATGGTTATCCCAGTCGGCGTACATCATGAATTTCAGGTAGAGTTGGGTTAACCCACTGCAACTCCATCTGCAGATTGCTTCATTTTTAGTCTACATTATTCGGGTTTTATGCAAACCTACAAAGCATATTGGTAATTTCATTGAACCACATGATCCATGTTGTTATGTGAAAAATATCTGGATCTGCTTGATAGGAACATCTACACAAAAAACTGTGGGGCTCATGCTGAGTTGGATGCATATGTATTAGGGTTTTAATCTTGATGTATTCCCATGGCAGGAGGCAATCAGTAATCATTGGACAGGCACTTGAGGATAAGCAAGTAGGAGAGACAAGGTTGGAGATTGGTGCAGGCGTGACAGCCGCCCCTCCATCTTCACATCGGCACCCTCAGTACCGCTTGTTCATGCCTCTATGGTGCTATACAGTTCTGATTTTAATGAAAACAAAATTAATGACAAAGATTGCTGGTGGTGGTGGGAGGCGGATTTTAAATTAAGGATGGGTTCATTTATACCTACCGCCTGGAGAGGGTGCAACGAATGTATATGTAGTCTATGGTGGCCTGAATCATTAATCAGGCCATGTCCTGGATAGCTGGATAATTTACACATTAATAAGAATAGGGTAAGCAGTAACAGGTACCCGTTATGTAAATCCAGGATCTGGAATCCATTAACATCAATAAACATATAAGGCCTGATTTAAAATTACATGTAAGTGCGTTGATGCAATGTCAAATTGACGTACTGTGCTTGTGTATAATTTGTGTCCCTATTTAGAGTTGCACTTATCTTGCACTTGATGCCCCTTGCCCTTGGAGAGGCAGATCAGAGAAGTTAGCATACATTTACAGTAATAAGGGCAAGCAGAAGCAAGTTAAGCTCTTCCCTGTCATTAGAGTCTTATGTTAAGTTACACACATACAAAAATACATCAGTTACGGGACATACATTTTGCATCTACAGAAGCCTGGTGCCAGATTTGCAGTTGATGATAGTGACTGTCACATCTTTGTTTCTGTATTTTAAATTATGTGGTTACTGCTACTATGTTTGCTCTAACCTTATTGAATTATCAGATTATTGCATATGGATATTCTGTGGATAGTCCTGATTTATGTATTGTGAATGAATCACCCTAAACTTTAGCACCTGTTCTTACCCTCCCATCTATGGTTAATAATATATCTTAATATAAAAAGCACACCTTACACCACACTGCAAATATCTGACCCTGTTCCCACTACTCATAATCTACTTATTTTACGTTACAAATGTAAAACAAAAATAAAAACTATGTAAATATTTGAAGATATGTAATACGTGATAAATATATTTATAGAGCCATATTGAAATAAAAAAGCATATTGTATTGAGCAGTACCAAATATACAATTGTTGACAAAAAAATTGCACTTTTTCACAATTCTCTGTAAACATAAGGTGAAATTAACAACATTATTTGGTCCCCACAATTCTTTCTTTGTTAATATCATAGAACCTTTCCCTATGGCACTGACAAAATTATTGACACCATAGACTCAATATTTGGTAGCACAGCCTTTGGTCAAGATAACTACAATCAACTGTTTCCCATAGCCCTGTATGGGCTTCTTGTTTCTCTCTACTGGCAGTTTGGTCCAATCTTCGTGTGCAACCTGCTCCAGTTCTCCCAGATTTGCAGCTTGTCTTCTCCCAACTACTGTTTTCAGATCTCTCCATATGTGTTCTCAGGGCCCAAGTACAAATGAAACAGACATAATTATGACCTTCAATGGAGACCCAGCTTTCTGATATTTGGTTTAACATTGCTCTCCAGATTGGACTGGCAATTTCCAGATTTCATGATGCCATCCACACATTCAAGACACACAGTGCTAGATGCATGTTTCACTGAAGGGAAGATGTTCTTTTCTTTGAAAGCTAAATTTTGCTATCTGTAAACATGGAGATGACGTGCTTTATCTGGAAAGCTCTTATTTGGTCTTATCTGTCTACAAGACATTCTCCCAGAATGAATTAGGCTTCCTCGGGTGTGTTTTGGCAAACTCCAGTTGGTTTTCTTATGTCTACCACTCTCAGCAGTGGGGCCTTCCTGGCCTCCTACCACATAACCCCTTTTCATTGACTTTTGGATGGATGGTGCAAGTTGAAACTGTCATACTCATGTTTGAAGGTCAGCTTAAGTCTGTTAGGCACTTGATTGAGGTGCTTTCTCCACCATTTGACCAGTCCTGCTTTGCAATCTTCGATAAAGTTTTCTCTTGCAGCCAAGTCCAATGAAGTTGACTACAGTGCCATTGGCCTTAAACGCCCTAATAACCTTATGTATGGTGGAAACTGAAACATCAATATCTCTGGGGAGTGAATTGTAGTGAATATCCATGCTTGGCTACAATCTTCTGTATAACCTCCTCAGACAATTATCTGGCTCTCTTTCCTTTCTCCATACTCATATAAATATACCTATTTCCCGCAACCATCACTGCCATTAAATAATTCATAGTCACATTTAATAAAGAGACCTCATTCTTCCCAAACTCACCCCCACATTCAATAGCCCCCAAATCACCCCATTTTAAATTAATAGTCTGCACTATTAATTTGCCCCACCATCACCTCACAAACAAAATAGCACCCATTATTTAATCAGCGCCTACCTCACACATACACTACCACAAGCCCCCTGTGCCATCACACACACACACACACACACACACAGCCCTCCCCTTCATCACACTGTGCCATGCTGCCCACCTTCATCGCTCTGTTCCATGCTGCTCCCCCTTCATCACACTGTGCCATGCTGCCCTCCTCTTCTTCAACACTCTGTGCCATGCTATCCACCCTTCATTACTCTGTGACATGCTACTCCCCCCTCCATCACACTGTGCCATGCTGCTCCCCCCTCCATCTCACTGTGCCATGCTGCTCCCCCCTCTCCATCATACTGTGCCATGCTGCTCCCCCCTCCTTCATCACACTGTGCCATGCTGCCCCCCTTCTCCTTCATTACTGTGCCATGCTGCTCCCTCCTCCTTCATCACTGTGCCAAGCTGCTCCCCCCTCCTTCATCATTGTGCCATGCTGCCCCCTCTCTCCTTCATTACTGTGCCATGCTGCTCCCCCCTCCTTCATCACACTGTGCCATGCTGCCCCCCTTCTCCTTCATTACTGTGCCATGCTGCTCCCTCCTCCTTCATCACTGTGCCAAGCTGCTCCCCCCTCCTTCATCATTGTGCCATGCTGCCCCCTCTCTCCTTCATTACTGTGCCATGCTGCTCCCCCCTCCTTCATCACTGTGCCATGATGCTCCCCCCTCCTTCATCATTGTGCCATGCTGCCCCCTCTCTCCATCATTGTGCCATGCTGCCCCCCCCCTCTCCTTCATCAGTGTGCCATGCTACTCCCCCCCTCTTCTTCATCACAAAAGATATCCGCAAACTCCTGGTACTGAGCTGAAGTAGAAGAGAACCAGAGAGGTACTACTTTGTATAGACAACCAAAGTGGCACTGTGGTCCCCAAGAATGCTGCTGCATGCTACTCCCACCTCCCCCCCCCCCCTCTCCTTCATCACTCGGTGCTTTTCCCCCTCCCTTCTTCATCACTCACTGCCTTTCTGTTTTCCTTTCCTTGCCTCCTGTAGCGAAACTTACTGTATGCCTCCATGATGACTTTCTGTGCCTCTCTCGGCACTTCTCTGCAGCAGAGCTCGGATTGCACTGATTGGATACTCACCTGTCACTCATTCCAGCGTTTGTCTTTAGTGTTGTGATTGGCTCTCCAGTGCGATCACATGATCGGGTCGCTGGGGCGGGAGTTTCAAACCGCTTCCTATTTAAACCTGCAATGCACAGTGTCAGTGCAAGTCGCTCGCTGTGCCTCTGACTCACAATTATCCTCTGGCACTATCTTTACCCTTTGGATCTCCATGTACCAGTATCGCCTGTCTGACCAAGTGTGTGGAACATCCTTGTGTACTGCGCTGCCTGAACCTTGTACCAGTATCGCCTGTCTGACCAAGTCTGTGGAATATCCTTGTGTACTTCTCTGCCTGATCCGTGTACCAGTATCGCCTGTCTGACCGAGTCTGTGGAACATCCTTGTATACTTTGCTGCCTGATCCGTGTACCAGTATTGCCTGTCTGACCGAGTCTGTGGAACATCCTTGTGTACTTCACTGCCTGATCCGTGTACCAGTTCCCGGTGGGTCTGACTACTCTCTCGGCCTGATTTCTGTGTACCAGTTCCTGGCGTGTCTGACCTGGAGTGTCTGACAACTCTCTGTCTGATATCCGTGTACCAGCTTTCCAGCGTGTCTGACTACTCTCATTCCTCCATTGCATTTTTCTGGATCTACTTTTCTAGAGACATTCTCCAGTGATTCAAAGCTAGTGTTACATTCTGAGGCAACCCTGAGGGCCGCGACCTGCGGGTTCCCGGCAGCTAAGTCCATCCCGCCTTGTGACGGTGGCAGCTAAGTCCATCCCGCCTTGTGACGGTTCTTGGTGAATACCGGGGAATCCGTTAGACTCCGCGCCTCTGGGCTGCCAGCACTAGTCAGGATTTATACAGGTATTTGAATTTCAACACCTCCATTCCTCTACTTACCTTTGTGTTGGCTTCTTTCATCTCTTCTGTCTTCTGTCTGGGTCCTCTCTGCGCCGCTCCTCACTGAATGCCGGGCGTGACGTGATGAGGTCACGCCCAACATTCAGTGCGAACGGAGTGGAGTGGAAGGTAGAGGGATGCTGACGCCGCGATAATGTATTTATTTTTTTTTTTTAACCCTGCTCCCCCCACCAACGAAGAGGGAGGAGACACCTCCACCTAGGCCTGGGTAAGGGTAATTAGTAACCCCCGCCTCTCAGCGGCCCTGACAGTAAATACCCAAAGTCACGGAAGCTGGGAGCGTGTTCGTGACTGACCTATTTGTAACAAAGCAAAAGAGTGAAAAGAATGATGTCTTATAACATAAGTCCACATGTGTAAAGGTGCCCAAACACTGCTGATTCTGGCAACTAGTCAGGCCATTTTAGATATATTGTTGTCTGCAATTCACAGTGTAAGTACCCAAAAAGTTCAATAATCAGATGTTAGTCAGAATGGATGGTAAATGGGTTCAGACGATGAGTGTATGTGGTGATCGTTTGATATTTGCGATTTGGCCAAACACAAATTGAACTGTATATGGCCAGTTTAAACAACAGATGCAATTTCAATCATAGCTATAGAGTTGAAAATGAATAATTTGAAATGTAGCCACTAGAGGTCAGTAAGTAGTTCATAAATGTAGTGAGCACAGGTGATGTACACCAGGGATTCTCAATTTGGGATACTTCAGACAGATTTAAAAGGTACTCACACCTGTTAACGTTTAAACAAAATAACAGTTTACAGAACGGTTAAAAAAAAGATATATACAGAAAGACTAAGATGGGGTATTTTCAAAAATTTTAAGAAGTGGTGTTGTTTAACCAAAACTTACAAGCAGTAGGTAGTACATCCCTTTCAAGTGTCCAGATTTAGGCAGGGCAGTCCCACATTTCAGGACTTTTGTACCAATTTGGTGACAGTTGGGAGATATGTCCGACTGACAGATGTCCCTTCAATGCAGCATATGCAAGATGCAGGTGCGTGTGGAATTATAGGGGTGTTTAAGAAGAGGGTAGGGTGTGGTGGATAGCCCAGTGCTTCTGATGAACTGGACACACCCCTGATGTGACCTGGAAATGCCCCTTCTATCGTGACCATGCTTTTTTCTGGTGAAGCATTCGAACCCCGAAAACTCCAGCAGATTAGTAATGTTTAAAGGTGACATACATTGTGCTTATTTTTGCAACTTTTTGCCTTACCTAAATTTTATGTTCACAATTCTGATCACAGACTGTAGCAAACTTGAGTGTAGTTTTTAATGTCTTGGGCAGGGTCGTCTGCAGAAATTGAGGAGACGCAGCCAGCAGTTTCTTACCTGTGAAGCTGTCGGTTGCTGCTTCTCCATGTCAGTAGAGGGCTGGGAGAGTGACACTCATCTATGATGTCACTGCCCAGCACCACATGCCCAGACTGAAGGGAGCAGGACATGTGGTCTCGCACCTCCCACCTTCTAAGGTAAGAAGCAGTGAGGATGGGGCTGCCACCTCTAAGGTGGGAGGGGCATCAACTCTGAGTGGAGTAATGCCACCTAGGGTGTCACCAGAGCTTCCGGGCACATTTATAGAATATATGCAAAAGAAAAATGATGCTTAAAATAATAAATTTGTGTGAAAAACAACCTTATACAGGCAGAGTTCTGATGTCAGAACTTATCATCATCATCATTATTTATATCTAAAGCTCCGCCAATTCCGCATCGCTGTACAGAGGACATTTATCACTCACATCAGTCCTGGCCCCACTGGAGCTTACAGTCTAAATTCCCTAACAGACACACACAAACTAGTATTAATTTTGTCAGCAGCCAAATAAACTACCAGTATGTTTTTGGATTTGAGGAGGGCTGCGTCCAGGTTTGGGTAACCTGTGGCATTCCAGCTATGGTGGAACTACATGCCAGCAATCCATACCAGCTTTTGGCTGTCAGAAAATACTAGGCTGGAACATGTGTAGTGTAATGTAAATTGTAATGGGTAGGGTACTACATAATGCAGTGGTAGGATTATTGTAGTGTCTAGTACATTGATATAAATAATTATAGAATACTATAGATTATGCCAAATATTAAGCTGCCCAAGTTTCATAACTTATATAAAGACACACAGTCTCCCACCTCTATATGATCACTGAACTTCTCTGTGACTTACAGTCTATAGTACAGCATAGAATATTCTTTATATTACCTCTCACTTGATCAGAATTGTACAGCAGAAACTAGCAGATTGTCTTGTCTGGATTTATGTGCAATTTCTTTATTTACTTATTTATTATATATTTTTGTGTCCATGTTTTTTGTTCTAACCATAACCCTGTTTTTTTGTTATTCTTTATCTGTATAAGCCTTATACCACCTCTGCTGGCAGACTATTCTGTGGATCTATCACCACTTCCAATATTTAACAAGCACTAGCGTATTCTGCAGCACTATCTATTAAAGGAAATTGTCATGTAAATATCATTAACAATAAACATACGCTGAACATGAGGTACAAAGATCTCTGCCCACATGAGTTTACAATCTAAAGAAATGTAAACATGAGATACAGGACGTGAGAGTGCCAAATATCTCAAATGTCAAAACTCTACTCTTATGTTTTAACTTGTTATTGCTAAGCTCACATGCCATGAAAGTTACATTTCCAGAGCCCAAATAGTACAATAAAGTTTGCATTTATGTGTAAATTAACCTGAACTCACTGAAAGATAAACTGTTTGGCATATGGCTGATCATCAAGTTGAAGAAAAAATGTTACTTAGCTGCTAGAAACTATATTAATAGCATTAAGTTTGCTTGAAATTCAACCGTAAAGTCTTGAAAAGACAAAAACATTTCTTAATGCTCTTAATAAGGTATCTCCCTTGCTGAAGCTGTCATGTCTGAGGCTGTCATTTATATTTACCCACTAGGTAAAAATTGCCACCAAATGCCTTATCCACTCTCTGATCATCTCCCGCCTGGACTACTGCAACCTCCTCCTCACTGGCCTCCCCCACTCTCATCTCGATCCCCTTCGATCCGTCCTTAACGCTGCAGCTAGGCTTATTTTCCTCTCTCGCCGCTCCTCTTTTGTCTCCCCCCTCTACCTAGCCCTTCACTGGCTCCCATTCCCCTTCAGAATCCTCTTTAAGCTCCTCACACTCACCTACAAGGCCCTCGCCAACTCCACTGCGCCCTACATCTCCACCCTCCTCTCTATTCATGCTCCATCCCGCCCTCTCCGTTCTGCCTCTGACCGTCGCCTCTCTTCCCCCCTTATAACCTCCTCCCACGCGCGTATCCAAAACTTCGCCCGCGCTGCCCCCCTCCACTGGAACAAGCTCCCTCCCTCCATCAGAACTTCCCCTAATCTGTCCAGCTTCAAACGGGCCCTAAAAACCCACCTTTTTCTTAAAGCCTTTCTGTCTCCCACTTAACTTCCTACCTTATCTTCTGCCTCCGTCCCCCTACTCTCCCTCTCTCCCCTGCGTCTCTCTGTCTGTCCACCCCTCCCCTTAGATTGTACGCTCCTCTGAGCAGGGCCATCTCTCCTCCTGTTTCCACCACTTCTAACTCTGCTCTCCAGCTACTTAGCCCTCCTCCTCGAGGGTCCTCCACCCCACGTCCACTCTCGCTCCCTCCTCCCCCCTGGGGGTCTCCCTGTCTTCCGCGCCATCCTTCTTGGGCCCCGTCGTTTGCGGATCCTCCCTCCCCATTCTCCGCCCTCTCTAGCTGTGCATTGAGCGTACTGAGTTGCTGTGTTTACTGTACTGTGCTGTCTCCCATTGTATTGTGATTTTGTTTGTCTCTGTACGGCGCTGCGGATGCCTTGTGGCGCCTTATAAATAAATATTAATAATAAAATATTAATAATAGGTACCATGACACATCATGCCAGTGCTAGGAAGGAAATAGAAAGACATTTTCTCTGTCTTTGTAGCGAGGTAGAAACTTTGTGTTAATCATTTAAAGCAACTTCTACTTCACTGAAAAAGTAAACATTTTAGGAGTCCTATAAAACTATTTTTATGCTAATAGGCATCTGCTTTATTCTACACTGATAATCTCCACGCTATTTATCTGTAGATGGGATTATTATAATTATTACCATTTATTTATATAGTGCCACTAATTCCGCAGTGCTGTACAGAGAACTCACTCACAACAGTCCCTGCCCCATTGGGGCTTACAGTTTAAATTTTCTAACACATACACAGACAGACAGACTAGGGTCAGTTTATTAGCAGTCATTTAACCTACCAGTATGTTTTTGGAGTGTGGGACGAAACCGGATCACCCAGAGGAAACCCACGCAAACACGGGGAGAACATCACAGATAAGGCCATGGTCGGGAATTGAACTCATGACCCCAGTGCTGTACGTCAGAAGTGCTAACCACTTAGCTACCGTGCTGCCCCATGTCTCAGAACTGGCCCATAGGTGGCTTAGAATGGAACGGACAATAGAGAAGGGACTACATAGACCTTATAAGCTACCATGTATTTTGTTTGTATTAGTAATTACAATAAACCTATTCACATCAGTGTTTGGTTGCAATGATTGCATAATCTTCACAGTGGGAGCTGTTGGAAATCTTGATTACATTAGTTTTGACTCATTATTAGTTTGTGCAAGCCATCTTGCTACTGTTTGTCCAGAAAAGTAGATTGTAAGTTCAACTAAGCAAATAATATTGTGTCTGAATTATTTAAACATTAATATTATCATTATGATCAACATCATCAACATTTATATATATATATAGCGCCAGCAGATTCCGTAGCGCTTTACAATTGGGAACAAACAGTAATAAAACAATACTGAGTAATACATACATACTCAGAGGTAAGAAGGCCCTGCTCACAAGCTTGCAATCCTATACTAGTCTACTTTTCTGAGCTCCCCTCCGGGAGATGAGGGAAGCTCCTTGAAGTCAGATCAAGTGGGACTTAATAACAGGATTTGTTTCATCAAGCTCTGCCCACTGTGATACATTTTGTATCATCATGGTCCACCCGCTGCAGTGTGATGACAGGAAATGCACCAATACACCATGGTGTTGCGAATCGCGTTGTCATGCTGTGTTATGCCACCCATATCTATTTCTGCTGGGCATCGGGAAGATTGCCAAACTCTCCCACTATTTCGGGATTATCCTGGAAAGTATGTTTTATATACTACACTTTTTAAAATCATGATGTACTTTCAATTACTGGAATATGGAGCTACTTAGAATATACTTGTGTGTCACAATACTCTTGTGTCTGGTTTAAGACAGATAAGAATGCAGATATAAGCAAAGTCAGTACACTGGATGAGCAGATGAAAATAGTTAGAGGTAGGCTTGGTACACTGGATAAGCAGATGAGAAACGCCAGAGACTAGCTGAAGTCCCAAGACAGGATGAGCAGGAATCACTGCTGCAGTGCAAACATAATACTCAATAAAAAATGTGTATCAGGAAATGTACATTTATAGGCCCCAAAAGAAAACAGGATCAATTATTGCAAGGAAGTACTGGCCATCTTTTTTGAGGGCTATATCAAGGGCAAGTAGCAGCCTCTAGTGGCCGGAGGTGGAGTTGTCAGAGTAAATTTCTAGCACTGTGATTCAGTCCACATTCAACACTTGGATCCATTTTCTTCAGTGAACTAATCAGTGTCGCACAAGTTTTATTTAGATAGGCCACATATCATAATACATATAAACATGATTTTTTGGCAGGATCCTGTTAAACGGTAATTTGTATCTATGCAGTGGAGAAACACTACATCGCCGTACCCCATAGCAAAATATGGAGGGGGGGGGCTCTGTTCGTTACGTGGCCTGCTGTGGCTACTACTCATCTTGTGGCCCTGATGCTGCTGCACCCCTGCAAAGTCCTTAAAGGAGAAGACGTGGAGGTGGAGTACAGCTCTTGGCTAGATGATCATATAAACATTTAATTTAATAATGTTTGTTTATAAAACAGTTGTAAATAAAATATTTTTTAAAAATCATATTTAATATCAGTTGAAAATAGTGCAAAGTCATACTCTATTTAAATAATTTGTGCTACTCTATCTACTAACCCAGATAAGTAGTGATTAAAAGATTATTACCCAACACTTAATCCTTAGTCATCAGCTATTTGCAGCTACATGTTAATCACAAAGCAGAGCTGCTTTTCAAGTAAACCTTGTCTTCTCCTGGGTTACTTACCATCCTCCACCTGTACAACACAAATAGTTTTGTACATACTCTTCTTTTTTTTTTAAGTCTTTGATAATTTAATCGTGTTTGCTTTTAAACAAAAGTCATTACTCGAGTAATCTTTAATTCATTGTATTGAACGCAATTATATCATGTGCACAGTAGGGGGCGCATTAGTTCCAATACAAACCTGTTCTAAGCATGTTCCTTGATTGAAACGTCTATATATATATATTTTCTATAGCAACCAAGCTGTTACGTGCATTTATTAGACTACTACTATCGTAATCGTAGATTTTGTGTAAAATATATAACTGTTGCAATCACAAAATCCTTTGTCTTAATGTCATGACCATTGTGTTTAGTATTCCTTAGTGGTTTTCACTTTATTACAGCTATCAAATGACCATCACCTACTGATTATGCTTACTATATTAGCCGTATTCAGTAGCCATCTTTCCTGATTTCAAGTGTCAGCTATAAGATATATTTGTCCCTGAAAATTTCCTCTCTATTCTTATTTTCGGGGCGTAAGCTGAACCTTGTCCCTCAATATGTTCAAAAGTTCATTTTTAAGGTGTCCATCTCTTACAATTTCAAATGATGTTAATTAATCTTTCTATAGCAAACACCATTTGTTTGGAGCAAAGTGGAGTATTTAAAATGGAAAACTACATGCTAAACATGTTAAGTAAGTAACACATCATGATTGATATTATAGAATTTTAATGCTCATTGTGATCTCACACATAGAAAAATCAATGGCCAACATAAATCTGAAACTTCAACTACAGTAGCAACTGTGTGGGATTAATTGCAAGAGACAGATATCGGATAAAGATCATGTGACTTGTAAAACACGATTAATAGCACAAAATTGCGGGTCTAAAAATCACTACTGTAACCTTGGGATGGGAGCCATATAGTTCCTGGTTTCTTACTCTTTTTTAAAAAAATAAAACAAAAATACTACTTGTGATGGTAAGTGGATATAACTAAGTTAATTTATAGTAAACATACCTAAATGTGTGTACACAAATTCAATGTACTTACTAAAGTGACTCTATACATTTCAATGTTGTAAATAATCAAGATGGGTGTTTTTATGTTGTATTCTATACGAATAAAGTTAATGTAATTTTGAGTTATATTTAACATATTGAAATACCCCTTAAACTTATGCTAAGTGCCCTCTAGAGGTACACTTACATAGGCAAACCAAGGGGGGGGTTCCTAGTGCCTGGAAACCCCTCTCCAAACCTGGGGCACTGTATAATTGAGGTGGCTGGACCCTGCACCCGCTTCACACGACTCTGCTCGAAAAGAGAGAGCTGCATGCACTTAACAGTAGTGCACGCAGCATTGCTCATGTATATTATGGGGATAGGGAGAGTTGGAGAGCAGCCAAGCACTGTCTAAAATTATAGCCACGCCCCCATGCATGCTGGTCACTGGCGGCGTGGTGTGGAAACCCCCCTCTGCAAATCCTGCATTTTCCCCTGACTTATCACAGGTTGAGAACCTAGTATCTAGTTCAGTGTTTCCCAAACCCAGTCCTCAGAGACCCCTAACAGTGCAGGTTTTCCAGGTCACAAGTGAAATAATGATCCCACCTGGGGTTCTTTCAAAATGTGTCAGTCAGTAATGAATACACCTGGGCTCCAGTAAGGAGATATGGAAAACCTGCACTGTTAGGGGTACTTGAGAACTGGGTTTGGGAAACACTGATCTAGTTTATTAATTCCTAATTAGTGTGTCAATGTGTCAGGCTGGATGTGTCATAGGTAGTTTCCATTTTGCTGCAGTGGGATGTTGGTGGCAATACAACCTTCAAGTCCAATTTTTGCCTCCTCTTTCTGAAGAATAGCACAGTGTACCTTCACATTGTCTATAAAAACACATGGGACACCCATGTCAATTCATTCTTGTTTGTGGTTGGCGTAGGACCTGGAGAGGGCCTTCGGCCTAATTCTGCCAGTAAAACCTGTAATATAAGAAGTGAAAAGTTTGTGGGACTGTTTTGAAAATTTTGCTTGTCAATAGTCACAGGAATTATGTGTAATTGAAAAACTCTTAAATGAATTTTATGGAAATGATATATGAACTATATTTTAATTGTTATTGACAAAAATTAGCTGTAATTCACTTTCGTTTTCAAATCGTACAGATGTTTATTTGTGAGTCTGCTTTTAAGTTTCAAAATATGTCAAAACTGATGGGCCACAAATCAATTGTATCATATGGCATCTGTGGCGGCGGATGTGTCATGACACTGCAAAGGTTGGGAACGACTGATCTATTATTATTATCTTTGACTTATAAGGCGCCACAAAGGGTCCGCAGCGCAGTATATTACATATACAGAAAACAGAGAACCAAGACACAACATGATATAAAAATACATACAAACACAGATGACAGGGTAAAGCAAATCAGATTATCTCAGACAGATAGTGAAAGGGATGGTAGAAATCAGCGAGAAGAAGGCCGAAGCTTAATAAAACAAGGAAAACAGAGCTAGCGAATCCGGCCAAGAGGTACACAGGGTGATGGAAAAGTAGAAGGAGCACACAAGGAAAGAGGGCCCTGTTCAGGAGAGCTTACATCCTAAAGGGAAGGGGGAGACACAAATAGGGTGTTACTAACTGGGGGAGAGAGCCAGGACAGGGAAGTTAGGAGGAGAACTGATAGACTTGATATAATAACATGTCCACTGGCGATGGTTCAATGCACCTGCTCAACTGCAAAGCCGGAAATTATTTTAAAATGTTGGTAATGTTGTCTTTGTCAATCGAGACATATCAGAAATATACATGGTGTATGGATTTATGATGAAATAATTGCAATAAGGCATGCAGCATATCTACTTCATAAGTGTCCAGATTTACATGACTGCTACGCCAACATTTATTGCGGTCCTGCAGTTAACAGAATAACCTCCATTCCACCATAACAAAAAACTCTTCTCCCGAACTCTGTTGCTGTTCCCTGAGCAGAATCAATTGATGTTTTTCATAAAAACTCAGTAATTAGCCCCATCAGTTTGCATTAATTAATTAGCAGGGCCTCGATTAATTAAATCCAAAAGATTATGATCACACAGATGTTTTAGAATGTTGTGAATTTAATATTGTGGCATTCTAAAACGATACATTGCGATACGTTCACTGAGCAAAACATGGAAGAGTATGGGGAACACTGTTACCATCACATAATAGCCATTCCACTGCCAAAATGCTGCATGCAGTACTTAGGCGTGACACAAGAATAGTTATTTCCATTCACTTCCATGTTATGCTGAGATTGCGTATCTAAACGTATACTTGTTCTAGAACATTGCAGCTTCCTGGTCAGAAAAATGCAACATTCTAAACACTTGTATGATCTTGCTCTAACTCAATGCTGTAAGCACAAAGGAAGACAAATATCTCCCAAAGTTTATGGTGTGTGATAAAAATAAATAGTGCAAATAAAATAATGTAGCAACTAGTGCTATTATCCTAACCTACATATGTGCTGCTGTGGTTATTAGTCTCCTCAAGAGTTGTAGGGGTGAACACGTACACTGAATATACCTAGAAATTATTTCTAAAATGTACTGTGCTGCTGTGGTTATCAGTAGTTGATGGGGTTAAATTGACTGTGAACACGTACACACAACTCCTACAAGCCTCCCTTTTTTAGGAGACGCCCTGCAGTATATTTCCACCAATCAGCTGCTTTTGCAACGTGGCAGGAATTGGTATTGTGTTGCTAGTGTATCATGGGAGATGGGCTGGCCACTGCTGGGACTTGCAGTTGCTAGGTAACCGCTGTTGGTATGCAGAGGGTAAAGGCTCTTGTGCTCCTTGTACACAGAAACTTCTTTATGTTAAGATTAACTCTTCTCCATGCAGTGTAGCTCAGGCTGAGATTTATTTCACAGTTCTTCTTTCTAATACTAGAATTATTTCTGTTGTAACTTTGTATAGTATATTTGTTGAAAAGAATTAATTGTAAACCAAATATTATTATTGTTTTTTTATTATTATTATTATTATTATTATTATTATTAATAACATTTATTTATATAACACCAATATATTCTGTAGTGCTTTGCAATTGAGAACAACACTGTAATAAAACAAGACTGGGTATTACAGAGAGGTAAGAGGGCCCTGCTTGCAAGCTTACACTCGATAGGACAATAGGGGTTTGATACATGATGTTAAGAGTTACATACTGCATATTGGTCCAGCCTGATTGCCAAGGTAGAAAGTGCTTTTGTCATAAAGAAATTGCCTACCAATGTCTGAAATGGCAGAAAGGAACACTAAAAACAGATGTTCTTTTGCTTGAACTGTCACCTCTCTAAGCTTTTCTGTGCATTTAACTCTGCCAACCTGAGCTATTTCACAGTGTGATAATAATCTGTTCCCGCTTGCATGAGGGCATTTTAATGCGCTGCCATTTTCTGACCAGGAAAACTGTTCTAAAGCGGTTATATGCTCAGTCTGCATAAGGTGAAAGCTGCAATTCAGCTTTGAAAGCAGTATTTCCACTGCTATCCCACATTTTGAATATGGGGTACAGTTTTAGGTACCTCACTGTAAGAAGGTCAAAGTGGAACAAAAAAAGGGTTCTGAACCAGGCAACCTCATTTATAAAGGTGATGAAGAGATACATTTAAGAAAGGTTAGAAAAATTGTTTGCTTTATTTTGGGGGAAAAAGCATCTGAGAGGAGACCTAATTAATATGTATACATATATCGAGGGTAACAACAATTTGTATAAGTACCAACAACCATACACAGAACAAGTGGTCATCAGGTGTGAAGAGTGAATGCTTCACCATCTGTATAAGAAGAAATTCCATTCACATGAAGTCATGGTGGAAAATTCACTAACTAGAATTTAAAAATGGATGTGGTGTTTTCTTACAAGTAATGGTATCTGTAACTATAATTAGTAGAGGGCACGATGGGGGTGATTGATCAAAGGGATTGATCCACTTGCCATTTTGGGGTAAACAAGGATTTCTTTGCCCCTGACAGGCTTCATTGGTAAATGTGGTACAGGGGGGTTGTTTTACATATCCATTTATCAACACAAATAGAATTTATGAAATGATAAACTGACTGCCCCTGTCTTGTTTGTAACCCTTGCTTGTTATTTAATTATGTAAAATAAAGTGTTGCATGCTAATCTGCTCTAATTTCCAACTGTAATATTATAGGCTAAATTAACTGGTGCAAAACACAACTATTTAATTTAAGCCATGTTGGAATTGGAAAATGTGGATAGAGCAGATGCAAAATATTGAAGTAACTCTGGTTAAAAGATATGAGTTAAATATGTGCATGAAAAGCTGAGTGACTTAATGTACGTCAGGTTGACATGTATGTTAATATGTGATAAAGATTACCCTACACAGTTAAAATACTATAATACCCTACCTTTTATTTAAATATCCAGGATGACATCAAACTAAATTTAGGGACAAATCAGACACTGATGAAGCCAATTGATTAGTTTATTATACAATTCTTTTGTATACATTGGGTCTGATTTATTAAGTAATATAAAACTGTGATTTTGTTAGTATAATCTGCATACTTACTCTGCACATGCACAAAATCGGAGCATACGCCACAGAACGCAGCCATGTACAATTCATCTTCAAGCGCAAAGCACGCTTACTACAGCCTATGAGGAACAGGGCAGGAAAGCGGCAGATGCAAAACAGTGTTCGATTCAAGCTCTGGACATCTCAATGTTTTTTATTTTTTAGCTGTGTCTCTTGCTTCAGCTACAAATCGATTACTAGTGATGATGGCTGTGTGTGCATGCCATGACATGTGTTTGTAATCAGGAGCATCTGTAAAAATGTATATTGTGTACAGTAGACATTCATAATATCCTAATAAATGTATTTCATGAAAAAACAATTTAAAAAACAAAAACTTTTTTAAAAATATTTTATCATTAATGCCTATATTATTAACAGGTGACATTAATTGAATATTATTTTTTTTGTGCTATGCTGTTCTTTTATATTCCACATATGTATATCCTGCCGTGTCTTTGTAGTATAGCAGAGTGTACCTACACCCGTATTCATCACCACACACATCTTCAGATCCGCTCCTTGTTGAATTCGGCCATATGTCATACTTGCCAACTTTTCTTCGTTGGCTTCAGTGAGATCCTGGGGGAGGTGGGCGTGCGGGAGCGGGGATTGACAAATCACATAATCGCTAAGAAACGCGATACTTGCGTCATTAAGCCCTGCCCCCCGCCACTTATCTATTGCGGGGGGCGAGAACAGAGAGGTTTCCCTGTTCTCCCAGGAGCCCGGGAGGTCTCCCAGAAATGCGGGAGTCTCCCGGACATTCTGGGAGAGTAGGCAACTATGCTTTAAAGAAAAGCAGCTAATGAATCTCTAGAGACTGCAGTGTCTTTTACATTTCTGTCTCCATTACTGAAGTCATGTTGTCTTACCTGTCAGTCTTTGATTAAATCTTGGTCTCCATGAAAATGGCCACCTCCATAGGCATCAATAGATGGACATATGACACAATTTCTGAACTGTGTCATCATGCCACAGATGGCGAAGCCAACCACGTCTTGTACTGGCTCAGCATCAGGGAGAATGCCAGACTCTTCACGGAGTGAGGGAGATCACCCCTAGTTCAAGGAGTCTCCCTGACATTCAGGGAGAGTTGGCAAGTATGGTGTATGTATTCCCGATTTACATGCATTTTAAAACATACATTGTATTCGGTATGTGTCCCTTAATGAATCAGTACTATTGCATATAAAAGTGGGCCAATTTGGAGGAAAACAGATTTAAAGATCAGGGGGTAAATGTATTAACCTCCGGTTTCTTCAAATCCCGCGAGTTCGGCATCTTCAGTGCTTAAATTTAAAGCGGCGCTGCCTTGTAATGGGAAACTTCCCTTTACAAGGCAGCGCCGCTTTAAATTTAAGTGCCAAAGTAGCCGAACTTGCGGGAGTTGAAGTAACCGGAGGTTAATACATTTACCCCCAGATGTTTTTAGGGATTTTTTCACCTCCCTGTGTTGCTGGGCCCTAGAGCAGTCTCATGGATTGCTATAGCTATAGCTACATTGTTAGGATAACCCAAGTACAATTGTGTAACATTGTACTACCTTTAAGATCACCTGGGGAGAATGTCTTTTATGCTGGTAGGCAAATTGAAACAAAGTGTTCACTTTTATCCATATTTATTGGAAGTGGACACTCAAGTATAACACAATATTCCTGGACTTGAATAGCACTATTTAAAATGTTGCTTCCTGGTGTAATCCATTTTTGTTTTATAAATCTGTGCAGATTGAAAAAAAAAAACATTTTGAATGCATATTGCTTTAAGATTAAGCATACTCTGGTCTTGCATCTTGCTTACAAATATTCATCATTTCTGGTCTGTTTTCTAAATAAAATTGCTGATATATAGGCTTCAAACACAAAACGTCTATCTACTCCTGACTTTCTGGCTGAATGAAACTGGATTTATTTATGTGATGCAATAATACCTTTCTCATCACTGAATTTAAAGTTCAGCCAGTCATAAAAAAGTAGTAAATACAGGAGTAGACAAACATCTCCCTGAGCACCAATATTTGTTATATATATATATATATATATATATATATATATATATATATATATATATATATATATATATACACATATATATATATATACACATACACACACAAATATTCAAGGGTGGACCTAGACTGCTTCCTCTCCGTATAAGGCTGAGTACACACTACATAAACTTTCGACCAATTTGTTATCACTAACAATTTTACAAACGACTGACATTCCAAAGTTCCAATCAGTCTGCCAATTCATGTGTACACACTATACACGATTTACCTTTAGATCTGTGTTCTTCATCTGGTCCAAGAGCAGTGTGGTCGGTCATTCCTGTCACACTGATTTACACACAACATAAACTTTGACTTTTCCACAATGTCATTATAAATTTTGTTAGCTTCTATGACTCTGAAACAACATATTCAGTCTCAGAACGAATGGACAAATTATTTCACCAACAGCACTCTCTACATTTAACAATACAGACACAGTGACAGGTTCCTACTCTCTCTTGGTCGACAGTCGTGTGAGTGCATACACAATGTAGGATCAGAAGGCAGTTTGAATGAGATTTTTAGCTCTACCGACCAATCAAATGATCATATATATATATATATATATATATATATATATATATATATATATATATATATATATGTGTGTGTATGTGATTAGCAATCAAAAGTTTCATTGTTTAATATAAGAAGTGTGGCATCACAAATATTGCTCTACATAATGGCATTTGCTTTTACTAGTCTGACAGGATACAGTCTATAAACTGGAATAGTGACTCTCTTGTTTCCTCTCAGGATCAGTGCTGTTTATGAGAGTGTCTGACTGGCTAACCACATGGAACAGAAAGCAAATATCCAGGGTAGTTATATTTAGCAGATAGTGCAATTAGTACTGTGTATTGAAGGAATACCATGCAGCCAGTGTTGCCAGCTCATGTGGATAAATTGTGAAGGTGTTTAAAAGCAGAAGGAATTGTATTCTGTATACTTCACCTTAGATAAGAACATACAGTAAGATTAGTAAATGAGTGTAGAGTTCCTTTAAATTCGTTTATATGTTTTAACTATTCAGTTGCTTTTTATTTTAAAAACATTACCAATATGCTATTAAATAAACTTATTGATCTCTAAGTTCACTCATATGAGGCTAAAATGGACCTTTGTGGCTATTTTGTGCTCAGGCTGTACCCAATGGGGATGGGGCCTATCTAGTGAAGATGGCTGATTACCGCTCACTGTCAGAAACCGATGATAGGTCAAAAATAATTTTTGTCAGTCACAACATATACACACAAACAGCGATTTGTGGCCAATTTGGACTAAAACTACCAAACTGACTCTATAAACCATTCATGTAGGGGCATCTTAACTTATTTATTTTTACTAACCCATTGACTAGAGGTGAAAACAACAGTTTTATTGTTTAACCCACCAATCACTAAAGGTGAAAGCTGTGTATACTAGAAGATATACTATATACTAGATATACTAGGAGATAGACATAAAAAGGGAAAAGCTCAGTTGCTAGACAAGCATAGGCGTGCGCACGGGGTGTGCCAGGTGCCTAGGGACACCCTAATCCATTGCTGCATTAAAGAGGGGGCACAAACGCAGTGCAGTTACAAAAGCACTACAGCTGCTTCTCTCAAGCAGCTGCTAAACCAACAAGATGGCTGAAACGGAGCTGCTGTGCAAACCCAGCTGCAGCAGCTCCTTCCATGTTCCTTTCTGGAACTGAAGACGTATGGACTCGGTGTGCTAACTACAGAGGTAAGTCGCACATGGGAAAATAGAGCTCTTACAGCCTAATTATGTTTAATTAATATACACCAATCAGTCACAACACTAAACCACCTGCCTAATATTGTGTTTGTCCCCCTCATGCCACCAAAACAGCTCTGACCCATCGAGGCATGAGCTCTACAAGACCTCTGAAGGTGTCCTGTAGTATCAGGCACCATGAAGTTAGCAGCAGATCCTTTAAGTCCTGTAAGTTGTGAGGAGGAGCCTCCATGCTTTGACTTGTTTTTCCAGCACATCACACAAATGCTTCAATCGGATAGAGATCTCACATATGCTTCAACCAGATAGAGATCTGTGGAATTTGGAGACCAAGTCAACACCTTGAACTCTTTGTCATGTTCCATTCCTGAATTTTTTTTGCAGTGTGGCAGGGTGCATTATCCTGCTGAAAGAGGCCACTGACATCTGGGAATACCTTTGCCAGGAAGAGGTGTACTTGGTCTGCAACAATGTTTAGGAAGATGGTACATGTCAAAGTTACATCCAACTGTTGTCAGTGGTTTTAATGTTGTGGCTGATCAGTGTATGTGTTTAATGATAATGGGCCTGATTCATTAAGGAACTTAGGCAAGAAATTGGGTACGTTTTCTGGACAAAACCATGTTGCAATACAAGGGGTGCAAATTAGTTTATTATTTTGCACATAAGTTAAATGCTGGCTGTTTTTTCATGTAGCACACAAATACTTAGATAGCTTATTTGTACACTGAAATTTAAAGTTGATATATGCGGTCTACATGAAAAAACAGCCAGTATTTAACTTATGTGCTAAATAATAAACTAATTTACACCCCTTGCATCGCAACATGGTTCTGTCCAGAAAACATTCGCAATTTCTTGCCTAATTTCCTTAATGGATCAGGCCAAATGTGTGTATGTAAGAAACTGGTGGTACAACTGTGTGGCATCATATGAATTAGGCACACTATGGTGGCTTAATATGAATTGGGGGCACACTTGGCACAATATGAACTGAGGGCACTACTGTGTGGCATAAAATGATTTGGGGGCACTACAGTGTGGCATAAAATGATTTGGGGGCACTACAGTGCGGCATAATAAGAAATAGAGGCATTACTGTGTGGCATAATATGAAGTAGGTGTACTACTGTGGCAGAATATAAACCAAGGGCACTACTGTGTGCCATATTATGAATTGGGAGCACTACTGTGTGGCATAATATGAACTGGGATACTACTGTGGCAGAATATGAACCGAGGGCACTGCTGTATGGCATATTATGAATTGGGAGCACTACTGTGTGGCATAATTTGAATTGGGGGCACGACTATGGCAAAATAAGAACTGGGGGCACTAATATTTGTCATATTATGAATTGGGAGCATTACTGTGTGGCATAATTTGAATTGGCAGCATTACTGCGGCAAAATAAGAACTGGGGGCACTAATGTGTGGCACATAATGACCTAGTGCTCCCATCTTTGTGACATTTCCAACTTTTCCAATTCTGTCTTCCCCCTCTCTGACTGCAATCTCCTTTCCTTTACCCACCCGTCCTATCACTTCCTCTGCCACCATCTGTTCCTACCCTACTGTAACTGTGTTTAAGATCCTAACTCTACTCTCTTCTTCTACAAACTGTTCTTTTGACCCTGTTCCCTCCAAGTTCCTCTGCTCCCTCTCTCCCATTACCTGTCATCACCTGGCTCAACTTTTTATTCTCTCTCTCCACTGGTATCTTCCCCTGAACCTTCAAGTATGATCTCATCTCCCTTATTCTCAAGAAACCCTCCTTTGACCAATGCTTTTTCTCCAACTATCGCCTCGCATCTTTTCTTCCCTTTGCTTCTAAAATTCTGTAGCGACTTGTCTTCAATTGTCTGACCCACTTTCTCATTTTTTGACTCTTACAGTCTGGCTTCTGTCCCCTTCACGCAACTGAAACTGCCCTCACTAAAGGACTTACACTCAGCTAAGTCTAAAGAGGTCACTTCTCCCTTCTCGTACTCTTTGACTTCCCTGCTGCTTTTGCCACCATCAATCATTCTCTTCTCCCTAGCACCCTTTACTCCCTAGGTCTTCACAAAACAACTCTCTCCTGGTTTGCCTCCTACCTCTCTGGTCACTCCTTTAGTGTCTCTGCTTCCAACTCTCCCTCCAACCTCTTCCTCTTTCTATTGGGAGTCGCCCAAAGCTCTGTTCTTGGCCCTCTGCTCTTTTATCTCTACACCATCTCCCTGTGAACTTATTCAATCATTTGGCCTTCATTTCCATCTCTAAACTGATGACACGCAAGTCTATCTTTCCTCCCCTGACCTCTCTCCTCCTTCCTTTCCAAAGTATCTAGCTGTCTCTCTGCTGTCACTACCTGGATGTTGCAGCGCTTTCTCAAACTCAACATCTCCAAATCCGCTCATCATCTTTCCTTCTGCCAATGTTGCTATCCCTCCCAATATTTCCCTCTCGGATGACAACATAACTCTCTCTCTTGTCACCCGAGCCCACTGCTTGGAGTCACCCTTGACCCTAACAGTGACTTTACCCCTCTTGTCCAGTCCCTCTCTAAATCCTACCACTTCCTCCTCCTTAACATCACTAAAATCTGTCTCTTTCTTCCTCAGGAAACAGCCAAAATCCTGGTCCATCCACTTATCATTTCTAGTTTTGACTATTGCAACCTCCTCACTGGCCTTCCTGTCTCTCACCTTTCTGACCTTCAATACATCCAGTATACTGTGACTAGGCTCATCTTTCTCTCTCGTCGCTCTTCTGCTAATCCTCTGTGCAAATCGCTTCATTGGCTACCTATCCATTACAGAATTCAGTTCAAACTCCTTACCCTCACTTACAAAGCCCTTACCAACACTTCTCCCCCATACATCTGATCTTGTCCCGAGGTACATACCCACCTGGTCACTCCGCCCTGTCCTCCACCTTAATTCACCTCTCATTAGCTCCTCCCATGCGAGCCTCCAATCTTTGGAACTCTTTATCTCACCTCACATGACTATCTCCTGACCTACAATAATTCAAACACTCACTTAAAACTCACCTTTTCAAGCTCACCTATCCTACCACCTCCTGACCACCTTATCCATCACCTCCTCTGCCTTCGCTGACCATCTCCATATTATCCCAGTTGGTTCTACTGTCTCTCATCATCCCACCCTCTAGAATATAAGCTTTAATGGGCAGGGTCATAACTACCTACTGTCCTATGTCTGCCCACTGTCTGACTCCCTCGTACCTCCTGTCTGTAACGCTCCGGTCCCAAAGATAGTACCTGTCTCGTTACCTGCAGTCCATTCATCTGGAAACTGCCAGGTAACGAGATGTTCCAGCATGAGACATTCTCCAGTTCATTCATTCAGCTACATTCAGATCTGTGCAGGTGCAAGCCTATTGCTCTTCAGGACCTCCTCCCTCTTTTTCATTGGCTAAGCACTTCTGGAGCACTATTTAAACCTCCTGGATTCACCTGTCTGATGCCTGTTCTTCAAGCTCACTTCCTGCAGCCTGTGGGTCTGGTTCCTGTTCTCCTGTGTTCCAGTCTGCTCTCAGTTCGTGGTGTGTACTAAACCATCGGTGCTCCAGTACCTCTCTTACCATCTCCAGTGTACTTCATCGTGACAGCTCTGGTTCTCTCATCGCTACCACTCAGAGCCGCTGTTACACCTGTGACTCCTCAGCTGCTATCATGAATTGCCTCCGCTACTCCAGCCTGCTCTCAGTCTCTGGCCGTGTTGAACCTTTGCTGCTCCAGTACCTCACTTACCATCTCCAGTGTACTTCATCGTGACAGCTCCGATTCTCTCATCGCTACCACTCAGAGCCGCTACTACATCTGTGACTCATCAGCTGTTACCACAGGTTACCTCTGCTACTCCAGTCTGCTCTCAGTCTCTGGTTGTGTTGAACTATCGCTGCTCCAGTACCTCTATTACTATCTCCAGTGTACTTCATTGTGACAGCTTCAGTTGTCACATCAATACCACTCAGAGCCGCTACTACATCTGTGACTCATCAGCTGTTACCACGGGTTACCTCCGCTACTCCACTCTGCTCTCAATCTCTGGCCATGTTGAACTATCGCTGCTCCAGTACCTCTATCACCATCTACAGTGGTAATAGAGGTGACAGCTTCAGTTCTCTCGTGACAGCTTCAGTTCTCTCATCGCTAGCGCTCAGAGCCGCTACTCTCTCTGTGACTCATCAGCTGTTACTACGAGTTACCTCCACTACTCCAGTTTGCCTCAGCCTGCGGCCGTGTTGAACTATCACTGTTCCAGTACCTCTATTACCATCTTCAGTGTACTCTATTGTGACAGCTCCAGTTTTCTCTCATCACTACCGTTCAGAGCTGCTATTTCATCTGGGACTCATCAGCTGTTACTACAAGTTACCTCCACCACTCCAGTCGGTCTTCAGCCTCTGGCTGTGTTGAACTATTGCTGCTCCAGTACTTCCATTACCATCTCCAGAGTACTTCATAGTGACAGGCTCTGTCCTCTCATTGTATACCACAGAGCACCTATTCTCCATTGGCTGCTGACCATCAGCCTATATCATTGTTGTGCCTGTATTTATACCACTTGTCTGTGGACTCCATCGTCTCCATCCACTTCACCTGGCTCCCCCACATCGTTCTGCTGTACACTCACTCACGGGACCGCGACCTGCAGATTTGGTGCAGCCAAGACCATACCTCCTTGCGGGGATTCCTGGTGAAAACCACCTGTCTGTTAGACTCTGCACCCGTGGGTGGGCATAGCTATGTTCAGCAGAGCCTAGGGATCAATTTCCTGTAAGCCAACCATCACACTGTCATGTCTTCTGTTACATTCTGTGTGAGTCCCCATAGCATTACTCATACTCATCTGTGTTACTTATGTGTTACCTCATCTTTTTGTGACTTTTCTTGCTGTGTCTGATGCTAAAAATCTGTGGTGCTTTATAAATAAATAATAATATGAAATGGGGGCACTACTGTATGGCATCATATGACCTGGGGGCACTGCTGTGTGACATAATATGATCTGGGGATGAGCTGCGGCGCAGAATATCCCTCTCTAAGTTTCCCTGGGAAATGTGCTGCGCAAGCCTATGTAGACAACAGTTACATTTTTCTACATTTTAGGGCCTGTGTACATGAGCACTAATTCATTTTGTTTCACCAATGTTTTGTTTTTTGACAAATGAACAGAAGAGAAACATTATCTTACATATAGATCATTGATCTCTTTGGAGAGATGGTGTTATAGTGCATTTGCAAGGTAGATGATGGAGCAGGGGTGGGAGTAGACCACTTTCTTCTATCCTCCATCCCAGTCAATTCCATCTCTGTTCCTTTCACCTGTCAAAAATGTAACCACATGGGTGTAGGGTTTAAATTTGGTCTGCTGATAGTTCACGTCAATGTTCTCTTTAAGTGGGCTAATATGAAAATGTAGCCTAAGACAATGTATTTAATTCACAGGTTTTTATAATAAAAATAAGAATAATAAAACATAATTTAAGATGAAAGGAATAGTAAGAGCAAACATGAAAAAGGAATTCTATTGGAACAGTATAGTATTTATACAATGTAACATAAACAACTGAAAAGAGTACTATAAATAAAAAGGTAAAGGTGGGGATAACATTCCCAAGAAACAGTGGCTGTCTACATAAAAGTCAAGGCTCCTATGTCAGAGGAAACCAGAAATTCCACTAAACTTGGTTTATTGATTGGATTATACAGGGACAAAACAGAGATCACATTATGCAGATGAAGCAAAATATATGTAAATAGATTAGTCTGAACTCATATAGCTCCTAGTGTAAAATGAATTAGGGAAAGAGCAACAGGACAAGACTTGTTATTTATATTAGAAAAGGTTAGATTTATCCTTGCCCTATATTTTAGAGACTTTAGGGCATTGATACACTTCAGGGGCCGCATGGGTAGCCCTCTAACCTTCAAAGGGACCACATATGTCGTTTAATCTCAGTTTTCATAAGTATAAAATACTTTTAATAAAAGAAGGAGCCACATATCTGTAACAACATATAAGGTAAGATAAACAAGTGTCACAAGCTACAATAAACAAATCTGAAAATAAAGCAATTGCTGAGGTGAAGGCACTGAGAGATGCGCGTTAAGGCACAGAGGGCCACGCCTGAAACTCTTGTTCCCCTCACTACTTTAAGGCATAAGTCACAATGTGACTGTAGCTATGAGGCAACCACCTGTCAACACCTGAGACACTCTTATAGAACCTGACTATACATTCTACCCTGACTCTGATTATCTAACTTATCCTGAAGTGCTGCTTTGGGAATCTATTGTTCAGAGCAGCAATGCAAAATGGATGTTTTTTTCGTTCTCAACTCTTCCATTCCTCAATTGTTCAGCGTGTAGAACAGCAGCTATCACTTAGAAGTCCTATTCACTTGACCAAATATTTAGATTAGAAAACTGTGTTCAAGAGGACAGGCGCTTTTTAGCACTGGAGTATTATAATACCACTTTTATGCATCATGATCGGAATACACTCAAAGCAGGAATGGGATCATTGGAAAAAATTTTGTACCTGGTCTGATAATATACATTAGAGAATTTATACAAGCTGGTGCTGTAAATGGTGCAAAAATGGCTGTAACCTATAACAATCAATCAGACTGTGATGGAATGAAGCAAACGTAAGGTTGCTGTGGGTTACAGCTCCATTTTACTGTGCACCAATTAACATATATGTCCCTCAGTATTTGGCAATATGTCTGTGTAAAGAGATCTGCTAATAGAGCAGTTTGTAAACTAAGACACTTGCCTCTCTGGTGACACTTGGCACTGTTAATCAGCAGGCACAAGCCACATACACACTTCTCAAGTGCAGGATATATCCAGCCCCAAACATATATATTGACCTAGATGCCACTGATTGGTCTGTGGGGAACCTTCCCATTCTAGACCTCACACCAGCCAATGAGGAATAAGATAAGCTTTCCCATCTAAAGTGGTTTTAGCTGGATTAAGGTCAAACAGGGCCCTAGACAGGGAGTAATTTTTGCGTCCGCCTTCTTAGATCTCCTCAGTGCTCTCCACACATTATACATGCATTAACATGTTATACCAGTATTATGCAAGTTACACCAACATTACCCCCATAGTAATTATACCCTTCCTCTCACAAGACGCCACCAAAACCATCATCCATGCACTCATCATCTCCCGCCTGGACTACTGCAACCTCCTCCTCACTGGCCTCCCTCTCTCCCATCTCGCCCCGCTCCGATCTGTACTCAATGCAGCTGCCAGACTTATCTTTCTCTCACGTCGCTCCTCCTCTGCCTCCCCTCTCTACCAGGCCTTACACTGGCTCCCTTTCCCTTACAGAATCCTCTTTAAACTCCTTACTACCACTTACAAAGCTCTCTCCCAGTCTACTGCTCCCTACATCTCTAACCTCCTTACCATTCATACTCCCGCTCGCTCCCTGCGCTCGGCAAACGACCCTCGCCTCTCCTCCACTCTCATTACCTCTTCCCACTTCCGAGTCCAAGACTTTTCCCGAGCTGCCCCCCTGCACTGGAATGACCTCCCTCGCTCCATCCGTCTCGCTCCCAATCTGTGCTCCTTCAAACGGGCACTCAAAACTCACCTGTTCCTGAAAGCCTACCAACCATCCACTTAACCCCTTATCCACTCTGCTTGTTCTCCCTCCTCTCCCCTGGTCCCTTTTTCTCCATTGCATTACTGCCTCCCTTCGTGCCTGTTTTGTCCACCCTCCCTTAGGATGTAAGCTTGTATGAGCAGGGCCCCTCTCCCCTCCTGTCTTCATACCGACTCTTCTGCTCCGCCCTCACTCCATATGTCTGCCTGGAGTTTCCGAAGCATTGGTACTTAGTGTTTATTGTTCTGTGATGTTTTACCCTGTATGATCTACTGTTCGTATTATGTAAGGCACTGCGAAAACCCTGTGGCGCCCAACAAATAAATGATAATAATAATAATTGCTGCAGACACACCCCATTCAAGTCAAAAAGACTTACTTCCTGGTTACCTAGTAGGTGGTTTCCCAATCAGTTCTACAGAGACTCCTTCCAAAAAATACAGGAGATGTGATCATGGCTATAGAAGTCACAGGCCAATGCACTTGGTCCTTAATTCTCATTGTTATTAAGATAATCACACATAAGAGACCATGATTATACTGCATTCCTTGAGGCAATTGTCAGTCTAGCTTACCAGTGTAGTATGTGGGTAGCAGTACTACCTGCTACTGCTTTGTAGAGGCCAGTTCCTAGATTAGAAGAGTAAATGCAAAGACACAATCTGAGCGATCACTGGAATTCTAGTTGTGGGTGGAAATAGTTATTTGAGATAGAGGAGGAGTTAATTAAACTTTACACTTAACTAACTATGGGACGGTAAAATTGAAAATGCATTTGACCATCATGCTTCATATATAAAACTATTCAGCACTATTTCTACCCCAGTTTGTAACCAAAAAGTGGTGGTATATTTTATACTGAATATGGCGTTCATTTACCTCCATTTTCTGCTTCCTCTAATATTACAGAATGCCTCCAATAGAGCTTACCTATCAACAATAGCACACTCACTGGAAATACAGCTTCCTATTTACACTGATTAGTTATTGTAGCACTGTTAGTGCTACAATAAGCCTAAACAAAGTAACCTGTGAGGGCTCAGAAAGAACAGACTATGAGTATTTGGTAAGATAGTACATAGATCAACAATGGGATAGTTTTAGATGACAGGTAAGTAAGAGGCAGAACTACCCAACCCCAGAGGTGAAATTCAAATACATTGTAATGGAAAGTTCATAAACACACATATTATCCTCCTGACAAAATCCTAAGCGAAGAAACGCGTTGAGGCACAGAGGTACTGTAGTTACCTCCATCTGACTTATTATATCCAGGTATTTATCAGTTAAAGAAAAGCTCCGGATACCTGACCCACTGGATGTGACTACTAAGGATAGGAAACTACTGGTACACACTTTAATTGGATTGCAGATAAGCTCTTATTTCTTTCATACATTGTGAGCATGCATTTTTATATATGTTTCTTAATAAATTTGATATTAATAAAATACTACACCATATGCGTATTCTATCTTTTTCCTATACTCATGGATGGAGAGAAGTGGATAGAGCATTGTTGAACTTGCAAAATCCATATACAGATAAGTTGAATATTTATATTCCTCTGTTACGCATATATACAGGTGGCTGGGTAAATTGCAAACCTACTGATGGTCTGACAATAACACACTAGTCTGTTTTTTTCTCTTTTCATGTTTCTATGAGCACACACGACTGGAGCTAATATATCCAGTACGAGTGAACTATTCAGGTTTGGTGTATTGATGAGCTGACTTGATACCTTTATTCGGTACACTGTGAATGTTTACCTTTGGATTTTGGGACCACTTTCCTGAAATTACTGTACTATTAGGCGCCCTTGTGTCCTTCTCATTTGTTTTCTCTCATATGGAGGAAGTGTTTTGGTGTATTTGGACTTTTACTAATGGACACAATCTTGGACTGAGCGCCGTGGGTTATTGGTTATTTGTTACAAAAAAATAATAATAATAATAATAATATATATATATATATATATATTACACTCTGCATTTCCAAATAAGCTATTATTTTATGTTCTTATATAATTTCTTAAATATCTTCTGTCCGTGTGTCTTATACAAACAATTTGTCTAAGCCGTATGCCTGCCTATATACAGACAGCCATGCTTCACTTGAAACATTTGTTATGACACATTTAAAATACACACACCTGCCAAAAATGTGTCAGGCCCCCGAGCCTTCTTCCTACAATTCACTTTGCTGACCGATATGAATGTACAGTGTTTGTACACTTCTTCCTCCCAGACATAATCTACAACCAAGTTTAGTTCCTTCCATTTATGATAAAATCAAGGAGTGAACACACAGGTTCATGACATATGAGGCTTCACTGCATATGCACCACCCCTACGCATGCTCGACGCGCAGAATGGGGGCCTCCTAAGTGCTCCATAGTTACAATTAGGGGAGGGCCCAGCAATGCCGGTCCACCCCTCTGAAGACCCATGCTCTGCTCTTCTGAACATGTGTGGGCGTGGCACATGTGCAAACAAGCCCCATTTCTAACTATTTCTGCATAATTGCTACAAGTTACTTATTTTAATCCGACTCTTAAAGGTGAAGTGTAAAATTGCAAAGAAACAACTGTTCCTTGCAGGCTCTCTGGAACTGAGTCAAAATCATACTTGCCACCTTTGGCAAGAGGTGCTCTGGGAGATCGGGGGGAGATGGGCGTGTTGGGGCGGGGTGTGTCATTTGGCCCCGCCCCTAAACATGAATCACAGTTTCTATCTAATCATGGCAGAGGGCGAGACCACAATGACACGGAATTCGTATCATAAGCCCCGTCCCCACCACATTAATATAGCGGTATTTAGGAACTGGTTGCCCTGCTCTCTGACTCCCAGAAATTTGTGAGTCTCCCAGAAATTCCAGAAGAGTAGGCAACTATGGTTAAAATTTGACCCAGGAGAAGCCCATACTGCAGTTTTGTACTGAATATAAGATTCTAAATGTAGTTTAGCTGGTTTTCACATTATGAGATGAGAGCACAAGCATAAAGTGTTCACTGTACAAAGTTTTATAAACAGAGTATTATCTTTATTTTCAGCATTAATTTGTACATCGATGGAAGTCATATATTATACTTTTATAAATAGGATCCCTGAAATCTTTATTATATTAGCTCTCAAAATGAAAAATCTTTGAACAATGGTTGCAACACTAATTTAAACAGAGCATACCAACATTGCCACAAGAATTAATATCCACATAAAGGGGGAGATTCAATTCAGCGTGATGTGTCTCCAGAACAGTCTACAGAGACACATCTAGCTGATGTCGGGGCTGAAATCTCACCTGATTTTTTTTTGCACCCCATAGCGGTCCGAGGAAAAATGAGTGGAGATTCCTTATGTATGGCAATTTGTGCAGCCGGTGGCAATCTCCCCCTTAGTGGCGATTCAATTGCCGGTGATGTGGCGCACGGATATCGCGCTTCGCACATTGCCGCCAATTATGGTAGAAAACTTTGCTCAGTTTCCCTCGCACCTCTATGGGATGAGAGGAAAAATTAACAGAGATTTCTGTCAAATATCTGATACGAGGTGTCTCACGGACGCTCCAGAGACACCTCGCGTCTAATTGAATCCCACTCACACTGTCTGCTAAAAGCAACAATGAATCAAACATTAATAGGAGAGCAGAACAGAGGACAACATGGGGCAGAAGACAGTAAGACAAACAGAACCAATCTTCTAAAACTAAATTATTGTTATAATTTATTCAAGTGGCAAATACCTGTACACCAAAAGAATGTTCATGGCGATACTGCTTATTAGATTTTCATTTCTATGTCACTTAATTACTGACCCACTCAGTGAACTCAAGCTCTATCTAGCTCACACTTTCCATCTCTGTGCCCTGCAGGTGCTACAAACCTCCTCCCCATTAAGGGCTCATACGGTTACTTTGCATCTGCCGTACATTCTGCCTGATCTGTGGCCATTGCAAGCATTGTAAGCACCTGTGTGAATGTACTGTTACTGATATATTCAGAAAGATTACAACATAATACAACTTTGTAGGACTCAAGTAATTTTCACAGTGTGCATCAACCATATCCGTACTGCTAGATTATATATATGGTAATTTTCTCTACTCTTTATAAGTATAACATACAAGTATTTTACTCAAGTAAAGCAATATTGTTGGTTTCCTGGTGGAGGCTTGTGAAAAGAGAGATCAGTAATTGTGTTTGTCACTCTCACTTCCTGTTTGTCACTTCCTGAGAAAACAATAAAGGGCTACTGATTCTTTTTAAGGTTTCAGGTTCTGATGTATTCTCAACTACATGAAATAAAAAAGAAAAAAAAACATAAAACATTTTTCACAAAGAAAAGTTGAAATATGAGTTAATAGAAAACAAATTACCATTTCAATTACAAAAATAGACAGCCTTAATGTTTCCTTCTTTTGTGTACCCTAGTGAATTGTATTCATTTGTAAGGACACATGTGGCTTTGTCTTGGTTGCAAATTACAATAAATATTTTTATTGTGAAAACTTAGCAAAAGTTAAAATATATATATATACATATTTTCATGATTCACTAACACAATTCCTGCAATTCTATCCAAATTGGTTTTTTTGTGTCTACTCATAGATCCTTAAGTTAGGAGTAATCTTTTTGGCTGCTTACATCCACCTTCAACTTATTGTCTTTGAGCACTACTTTTATGTATAGGTACAAAAATCATAAACTATAGAGAAATTCTTACATAGCATAGAACACACCTCTATATGCAATGAAGTTCACAGGATGGAAGCAGGTTCTTGGAGGACCCCGTTCAATTAAATAAATGGAACTCTGCTCAGCGCATCAAAAGCATGTAATAAGCACACCAAAACTACATGTACACTTTTGAAGTGCTTTTCATGAGTTTTTAACAAACCTAAATAGATGGAATTGAATGAAGTCCTGAATAAGACATCAAAACTTCTCTGTATGTATGCAGGTGTATGTGACAATTATGTAGTATATCTAATGACTGATTGTTATTTTCTGTTGAATTCATGTATGACAATATTTTATGTAACCTTGTAATGTAATCTAAACCATGTGCTTTGCTAAATGACATGGGTTTGAACATATGCAAGTGTCATTAATCTTTTAAAATTATCCAGAGATAGGTAAGCAGCTCTGAGGAGTTTTTTTTGGTATGCAGAGGATGTGGACCTGACCAGCCAAGCCGAACAGCAGAGGTGAGAAATCAGGTCCTCTGAACATTCTAAAGCTCAGAAGATCCCTAGCTCACTTCGAAAGCCCTGTGACATCTGTACTTATTGACAGCTAAACTCCAAAGGTGTGGGGGTGAGAGCTATGTGGAGAAAGGTTTAAAATCTTCTGCCTTAGACAATAGCGTGTGCATTTTCATGAGAGGCTCTATCAAGACTAAAATATCCCATATTTCTCAATTGTGTTCCCTCACATACCAGGTCTTAACTAGTAAGTAGTGACTCTGATTTTATTTCCTATTTTATGAAACTTATTTGTGCAACATTTTGTATGTCTTGTTATTAATTTTTGTGACTAAGTCTTGGAAACATTTTTCAGATTAAATACATTTAATCTATTGTGTTCTCCGTGATTCTTTGTGAACTTACAAAGCCCAGAGCGGCTCATGCTACATGTGTATATGATTTAAATGTGAAATATTAATAGGTGGTTCTAGTGAACTTAAAGACACTATAATAAATCCTTTCTGGTGGCAGAAAAGGTGTATTCATTGCTAAGTAACTAAGGTGACACCAGTCACGGCCAGCTGTTCAGATTGCTGTATCTGGGACAGGCTGGGCGTTCATGACAGTGCAGTTCAGAAATCAGGACATAATCAACTACAGATTGACTATCAGAGGCACAACAACCATAGCGTAAAATGCCTAAAAACAGTCACATTTATTTTTCAAATGCAGGTTACTGTGAAGACAAGTATTATCTATGTGGCCAGAGACATGATGTCCCGCGAGTGGGAATGTTGAGGAAAAGGAAGTAATGGGCAGCCTAGCGCATTATACAATGGCCACATCCCTTTTGCGACATGGCCATGCCCCCTATCTCTCTGTCATAGACAGACACGTTGGGAGGTGTGCCATACATGCTGAAATTTGGATGACCAATTAAGTTGTTTTAGACCTCATATTGCTCCATGCACAGGCACCAAGAGGCCAATTAAATTCAGTGTGATGTTCTGCTGCGCACATTTCAAGATACTACGGTACACAACATCGAGGATTTTCCTGCACACATCAATGGGGTTGCACTGATTTGAGTCGGCCCCTAAAACACTACCAATCCCCATCTGGTGAAAGCCCATCAGATGTAGAACTGGAAGAATGGTAGATGTGGTCTCATAACGACCAAACAACCACATCTGGGCAGCACGATAGCTAAGTGGTTAGCACTTCTGCCTCACAGCACTGGGGTCATGAGTTCAATTCCCGACCATGGCCTTATCTGCTTGGAGTTTGTATGTTCTCCCCGTGTTTGCGTGAGTTTCCTCTGGGTGCTCTGGTTTCCTCCACACTCCAAAAACATACTAGTAGGTTAATTGCCTGCTATCAAAATTGACCCTAGTGTGTTAGGGAATTTAGACTGTAAGCTCCAATGGGGCAGGGACTGATGTGAATGAGTTCTCTATACAGCGCTGCAGAATCAATGGTGCTATATAAATAAATGATGATGATGATCTGACCTTGCATGTGTTAATAATCCTCTGTTGGATCTGACCTGAGCTCCAAACCTCTGGATCTTTAAGTCCATATATGTGTGTGGCCAGAGCCGTAACTTAGAATTCTAGTGCCCTGGGCGAGAAAGACAAATGCCGTCCCCCTAGCCCTCAATTTTAACCAAATTAACCTAAAATATTCCTAAATTGTGCCCCCCTTCAGCATTGCGCCGTGGGAGGTCGCCCCTGTCGCACAGCCCTAGTTACGGCCCTGTGTGTGGCCAAACTTGACATTTCTGGCCGCATGAAGGGTGGGACAAGTAGCAGGATCACCTACAATAATGCTAGCTTTACAATAGAAACTACTAATATCACAAGGCAGTAAACCACTTTGTGATACATTGCCCTAAAGCTACTACACATTTTAGGAGTCAAAAAGACACTTTTTTTTTTGAGCCAAATGAGTTTATCTATACAGCTGTATACACCTGACCTGTCACCCAATTAATGGACAATTTGGACGTAGACACAGGAAGTTAGGTCCAGATGGAGGGACATTGGTAATGTATGTACAAATTCCATAAAGACATAATTTTTACTCAATCATTTTAGAATGCTATAAAAAAAGATCATATAAATAATGAAATCTGCCTACAATTTCCCGTTTATCCACCAGTTAGTCAGCAGCTCTCCCATAGCATGTGCAAGAGCTCTTTGCTTTCCTTCTCTGCCTGGAGCTCCCTGGCAGGCCCCGCCTCCTGTCGGTCACATGACTGTGATGTCAGAGAGGTGCACAGTGACTAGTATGTACCCACTGTAGGTCGATAAGAGAAGGCTCCGAGCAGCGCACAGAGCGGAGCGGCTGCAGCAACAAGATGGCGGGAGGAGAGGCAGGCAGCAAACAGTCGGGGTGTAGGCTGAGGGGTCCCCTCTCTCACGGTGACATAGAGGGACGCTGGCTAAGAGCCGTGCATCCGAGCAGCGGCTGTGATATTGGGTCATGAGGACCGGGAACACCGTGTGATGAGTGAGGGGAAGGCAACACAAAATGGCGGTAGGAGAAGGGAGGCTGTTGCCTCTGTCCCGAGCGGTGTGCCTGCGGGTTTAGTAGGGGTCTCCACCATAGGAGGGTGACCTGTAGTGCAGACATACAGGGGTGAAGATGTTAGGGGTCCCCGGGGTCCTGTGTGGCCCTGAAAACCGACTGACAGATCCTCCCAACAATGGCGGCAAGGAGCTGGGTGAGTATGGCTCCTTCTCTTTGTCCTTGGGTGGGGAAGAGAAAAACAAGCAAATGTCCTTGAAAACCACAGCGCACATGCAGATCCTGCGATCTAGCTCTCTGTCCATCCAGCCCGCCGACGATCACAGGGTTATTGCAGCACACACGTCGGAGAAGCAACATTTTATTCTATTTAATTCGTCATTTTGCTGTTTTAGTTGAGTTGTGTAAGTGCTGGACACTGCGTATTGTGCCACCCTCCCTGTATAACGCAGCTTGCCGCCTGTAAGGCGCAGGATCAGCGGGTTCTGCTTTTTATCCACTTTTACCTTTCTCTTTTTTTTGTCTTTGACAACCATTCAGTAAATTAGAGCACATGTGATGGTTTTAATTGTTTGCCATTTTACATAAAAGCCAGAAGAGATGTGTAACTCGACCATATCTAGTTACAAATGTCTTTCTGTTGGGTGTTGGCTTTTGTGTGTATATTTTATACTGCATTATGCTGCTTTGTTCGATCTCCTGTATCTGAGTATGTAATATATATATATATATATATATATATATATATATATATATATATATATATACACTTTCCTCTGGGTAATGTCACTGCGTATGTTAACACTGGATAAGATGTTTTTCTAAGAAGCTTGCAATTGAGTATAAGTAATATAGTTTTAGCTTTTATACATGGTTGTGTTGGTTGGTAGGGTAAACTAGCATTCTGCATGTCTATCCTATTGTATATTGTACCATTTTTTGTGTGCATTAATATTTTTCTTGTTTTCAATACATTTTCCCCCCAACAAGACCACTCCCAAGCTGAAATTTGCGTATATATACATACGTGTGTGATATATATAATTTTCTGCCAAGTAGTTGAAAATTATGATCCTTTTTTTTTGTAATGCACATTACAAGCAAAGTAACTGACTGCTTCAGTTTGTCAAAAATAAGTTTGCATTAGCAATTATGACAGAACTTGATTGAGACAGCAGTATGTCTTTGCTAGTTTTAGGTTCTGTGTATTGGAATGAGGAGCTTCTGAATATCTATGTTTATCTATATACAGTTATAATAGAAGTTTTATTGTTAACATTTGCAGAATTCAAACTTGCCTTTTATCTAGAACTTTAAATAAATCTGAAGAGAATAAGCACCTGGTGTTCAATATACTTTATTTTTTTTAATTGTATTCTGCAACTTTTTTTATTTAAAAAGTATAGCGTAGTTTGTATAAATAGTTGATTTTAATCATTACTCTTGGTAATTCGATACTGTTCACTGTCAACTTCTTAATCGTGATATTGATCTGCTTTCAGATGGACGCATGTTTTCAAGATTGTTTTCTCGTGTTTTTAAAGTAAGTGAGATCTCTTCAGTACTGTGTGCGTGTTTATATTTTTACTGGAATTGACATTCCGTTTGTGTTTATAGATGTGTATGTTTGGAAACTTGCCACAGTAAATTCTAAACTGATTTATTTTGCTTTATTCACAGGTAAATAAGATGAAGCATGCCATTTATAATAGGAAACAGCATGGCACGTATCCTAAGGTGCGTTTCTTATTCTAAAAGAAAGTAGTTATGGGTTGAGTACACATGTTTTCTTTAATGTGCATAAATTGAAAATATGCCAGACATGACTAATTAGTGTGTATTTTATTTAAAATAAAATGAAGAAAAAAAATACAAGTTTTACAATGGGATTTGCTTATTAGTGTCATTGTATTAAATTATAAGCCAAGTGCGTGTATGTAAAACATAGAATGTTTGGCTATTATGCTATTTAAAATGCCAAAAATGAGCACTGATTCTGGGTAACAAAATTGGTATTTACAGTCTCTTATACAATGTTGAATTTATTTGATTAATTCACTGCTTCGTGAAACTGAAGTGCATGGGGATTTTTTCTCTTCCACATCTGGCTTTAAACCCTATTAAGCAAAAACAGTAATAACAGAACAGATGGAAATTTACTTTTTGCTGAAGAGGAGACCTTTTATTTTATACTTTTTATTATTTTCAATTGCCTTTAATAATGTTCACATAGTGCCATAAGGTTATGTAACCTGTCCAGTTGTCTGGGGGTTTTTATTCTTTTAAATTACTACTAGGACTACTATATCTTTGCTAGTGTTACGGATATACAGACATTGTGGGGTTCTGACTTTAATAATTTTGTTTTATAGCAGTGCAGAGTCAATTTAAATGCAATAATTCAATTTTGGAAATAGATAATTGTACACAAAATAATATGGTTACTTGGTTAAAAAATAAATAAAACAAATAGGTGTTTCACTGAACTTGGAGAATGTGTATTCCCATCAAATTTGGATTCACATGTTCATGTACTATGTTGCTAACCATGCATTTCTTTTTCACATAATTACATTGTTTTCATTAATGTTACCACCATAATTGTAGTCTCTTGCACTGGTAATATTGAATAATTGTTACACCACTTTAGAGTTTTTCAGTGCTAATCTTATTTACAGTTTTTCAGTTACGCACTCTTAATGTGGAAAAGCCTTTTATTTAGTGTCGTACAAAATAATTTAATAGATTTGCCAATTTTGTACAGTTTCGGAATATCTTTAGAAGTGTTTCTGAAGTGTATAATGTTCTAATTAAAACATATCTTTCAATATTTACATTTTTTTTGTGAGTTATTTTGTGTTTAGCTATCAGGTTTTAGTACAGTTATCGGTTTTCTGCAGAGTCACAATATATCTACTACACATTTTTTTTTTTTTTTTTTATTATTTGGGTTTAAACTAGGAATATCCAGTGTGTGTGTGTGTGTGTGTGTGTGTGTAATTTTTTTTATTTTTGTAAATAAGACTACTATCCAGAACTTTTATAATTCCGCTTACTTTTTTGTACTAATGAAAGGTACACACTACTAACTTTTTCTGAGCACTTCAAATTTTTAAGGGAAAAAAAATTTATTTTGATGTCGAGATTGATCCTGCCATTGGCTTTTGCTGACTGGAGGCTGACATGACATCAGATGATATTTTAAAGAAATATGGCAGCATCATGTGACCACCTTATTCAGTGTCTTGGTAGACAAATGTGTTCTGGCCTATTGCAATATATTGCACTTTACTATCCTATGTATCGAGCCTGGCCAGCCTGTGGCTCTCCAGGTGTTGTGAAACTACAAGACCCAGTATGTCCTGCTTGCAATTGGCTGGCTATCTACTGGCAAGGAATGCTGGGGCTTGTAGTATCACAACACCTGGTGAGCCACAGGTTGTCCTGCTATATATCATAACAAAATTTTCTTATAGGTTTAGTTAAAATATTTTTATAGATGAAACAAATTGTCACTCTCTCATATACAATTTTTTTTGGGCACTTTGTTACTTTGCTTTATAAGCAAACTAATTAGTGTTTTTGGGCATGATGGTCTTTTGTAGTAATAACAGTACGTTTTTGCAACTTTAGCGTTTGTGTAGATTACCATGCTGCACTTCAGAAGCTGTCAATATTCTCTAATACATTCTAAAAAGAATTATTCTGAGTTTCCACCTGAGCAATACACCCATCAGTAACATCTTATCTAGTCAGTTTATCTAACATATTGCTTGGTCTCATATAGAAATAATGGAATTCAGATACTCATTAGCCAAATGCAGTGGGTTTCATCTTGTAGTAGCTTTAGTTATGGTCATTTATATAAAGCATATTAACTCCTTTATATAAAGCACTTAACTGTTCATATATTAAAATATTCTTAAATTAAAATTATACCTTTTTTTTGTTCTCGCTGAAAACCAGACAAAACTTTCCCTCAGTTACACCTGCTAAACTAAAATTTACTTGTAATGCAGTAAACAACAACGTTGCAGTTAAAATGTATATTTGTAGATCCGAACATTAATTGGTAGATGTTAAGGAGTCGTTCTTGTCAGTCATAATTTCCTAGAATATTACCAAATCTTAGAATTATTTTCTGTTGTAAAGCTAAAGTTTTCATCTCGAACTGATTTGAATGACTGGGTTGTCTTGAAACCTTTGACTGCCAGCAAAATTGTCTCCATTCTCTTGCTGTCAGATCTTTGCAGTTAGAACTTTCTCTACCTGGTGGCCTCTTGAGACATTGGCAAGAGAGATTTTGGTCTGTAATTAGTACAACATTTGATCTTGGGGAATACAATCAATCCTTCAGGAGATTAGAGTATCCATTATATTTTCCCACATTAGGAATTTAAAATGGCACTACAATAACACTAATAGGGATATTCTGTAAAAGAGGATGCATGTATATATCTTTTCATTAGTGTATTGTCCTTCTTTGCACTTCCTATTCATTATACCACCATGTGCTTTACCAACACTTCCACCTCTTATGCTAATGTGTATAAAATGGGAATTGTTTAGTTAATGCGACAATATAATGGTTTTTTTTTTAACAATTTGAATCAGCTCTCCATTTAGAAGTAGGGAATTACTGTAAGAAAATACATTTTATACTGGTACTCTTCAAAGCACAGGGAAAATACTTGAATAATAAAGGGCAAAAGCCTAAGTAAAGACTTCACATTTATGGACTCTTCTACATTTCTTCTCCATTGTACTCCCATTAGTCTTATGCTGTCTGTTCTTGCATTGCTGTCAGATTAAACATTCACTAATAAATGTCATTGCACGCTACCTCTTTTTTTATGGACACTTTGGATGGCATCACTCTGAAATCTTTCAATTGTTGAGTTAAATTGGACAGTCATATACCTAGTACTGTAGACCCACCTTCACGTAGGGATAAGCAAGTGGGACACCTGTACAAATCCATATTGGGCCCACCCATTTAAAGGACCACTAACCCCAATACATAAGTGTTGTAATGCTGGTTTGGCAACTGGGCCCGCTGATGACCTTACATATGTGCCAATGGAGGCCACTGATTGGCCCTATTTTTTGTTTTTCCCTATGAAATCCAATTTTTATGAATGACTAAATTTTAAAAACTCAAATGTATGGCTGGTTGATCAGAAATAAACTGGTCTACAACAGTAAGATTCATACATTTTAGGAATTCTTCCTGTCTGATGGACCCATTCAGTCTCAAGAGCTGTCATCTTTAGGAACTTCATTTACTATTACATTTTAGAATTTATACAAGATGCCTTTTCATATTGGATAAGGTTTTATTTAGGCTTTCGTGTCTTTAAACCCCTTCTGACAGTGTATAAATGGTTGTTTTTGAGATCCCATTTCTGAGCGTTAAGTTTATTATTTATCCAACCCTAAAGGTTAATTTACAAGGTGACCCGGAGTTGCACAAGTCCAGTAAAATACATTTTTATATAGAAATTAGATGAGTGAAAAATAGTACAGGTGGATCTGGAACAGACAGGATTATAAATAACCATAAAAGACATTAGCCATGCTCTGGTTAGCATGCCACTATTGCAGCCATCCAGCAATCAATTACAGAATAGGGATCTGGTCTCTGAGCGAGGAATTGTTTTGCTTAAATCCCTACAATTGCAGCATACAGCACATATAGCTGTTGATTAGTATTGCTGTGCTGGATCTTCCATGCTACTTAGATATACAGTTAATGGTTTGGATCACAGAGGAATGATGCTGACCAAAATACTGTATAGTGTACAAAATAACTTGCAACTAGGGAGAACGTCAAGTTTACATATGCAATAGGACTACTGTGTCTCAAAGGCAAATATACCCAATGGATAGGTAGGGTGTATTCTACAACTGTTAGCAGAACATAACTGCACAAATGATTCTGCACAGTACAATACAATGTTTGCATATGCTAACATGAGTAGAAGTTACTAAGGATCTAAAGCAACGGCTTCTCCAATAACTAAAATAATGGGCAAATTACTTTGTTTTGTTTATCTTGACTTTTCTATAGAGCTAGTCTTGGTTTATTCAACAATAAGCCTAAAACACCCATTTGGGGATATTTATAATAAATCTTCCAGTGCAGAATAGTTGGTGATGCCAATAAAATCTGTTCCGGAGCTCCAACCTTTCTAGTATTGTTTCTTCCTAGAGTTTATTAAATTGTTATGGTTATCTAGTATGTGCTTTACAGTCCTAAATTAATGACTTATAAAAAAAAAGTGTTGTACATCATTTATTGGGGAATTAAAACAATGTTTCAAGTTTGTCATATTAAAGGGAATGTATAAACAGTGTTGTGTGTAACTTTTTATTTTTTTGTTTAAACAGATATTGACTGACCAAAACAACATATTTTGGTAAGTTGTTTTTTTTCTCATTTCATTTATTCTAAAGCTTCATTTGCTTTTTTAAAATATGTTATCAGTTGTTTCTTTGAGCACAGTACTTTGAAAGATTCCCAAGCTCCTTTTAATAGTTGTACTCCAAGAGCTGGGATGGGGCATTGGTGCTTAGTGAAAGTGTGTGTGTGATAGGTTATTATATTATTTGACTTGGGACAAGTTGCATATGACATTTTGTAACGAAGAGCAAAAATTGAAGTAAGTCAGACGTCCAACTCATTCCAGATAGCAGTTGCCTAGTATTTTCCCCTGTAGTTGCTACATTTACAAGTGTTGCAATACAATATTTTAAATGACTACCCAAGTTGCAGTGTTGGCTTATTTACCAGTTGCAAGGTCTGCATTATTTAGAAGGCCATTTATAGAAATGGTATAGATTTTCTGATACCACATTATTGGCGATGGTGTGACAAAAACAAAACACATTTAGAGGAGTTAGTCATTAGGTATTTGCTCATTTTTATCACGGATAGATGCAATGCAAACTGGGTTTAATAGAAATAGAAGTCAGTTTGTTTTTCGGTCCATGTAAGCCTGGTTCAGTTCAGGAATAAGTAGTACTTCAATCATTTTAGGCTGAGCCTCAGTGATATCGCTGTTTTTTTGGTAAAATGATGGGCTTCAGCCTCCACTTTATGTAGGTCCATGTTTTACATGGGGAAAGTTGCCTTTTTTGCAAAAAAAACCCATTTGACTTCACAGGACCTGCTCTTTAAAGTGCTTCTATATTAAACCACAGTTAAAATTGACCACTGTAGTGATGTAGAGAAGTTCACTGTGGATCACTAGTCATTGGACTGTATTCATTGATTGTGGTATTCACAGGAGGTAGCAAGCACTGTCAGTTATATGTTGTTAATTTGCAGTGTTGCAGTGAATCAAAGTTTTCAAACCTTAAATTATGGGGAAAATGTTAAGCAGTTTTCTTTCTTAAGAAGTCATGGCTTTCCCATTGATGTGCTAAACACGGGCGACGTGTACTCTGCATTTATATTTTAGTTGAAATGTGGCCTAAAAATGGGCAAATCAAATGATATATGTGCATAATTGTCCTGGCTGCGCACACTCAAATGATTTTATTCACTGATACACATTTCATTCATTTAAAGGAATTCACCATGATTTCACTGATTCAAATTGTGTCCAATAAGTTGCAGTCAAGAAGTCCTTAATGTTTTCTGTTCAGTTCCATCAATTCTTTTGTATCAAGGTGCTCGCAAGCCACATTCTATTAGGAAAGCCATGTCTTGAAAGGGGTTATTGAGCTCTTGGTGAGGGTGAAAAGTTTTTGTAGTCCACTTGCTAATTTGTCCTCTTGATACAAGTGATTAATTTGAATGATTACATCTGACATGTTAGATTCTAGTGAATAATATGAAGATTGTTTAGGAATTGTGTGTTTTTGTTCACACACCTATTCCACAGATGAGTTGCCATTTTACTTCAATGAAACCTTAAGATTTCCAATCCAGTTTACATGTAATTGGGGCTATATATTTAATTTAGGCGTTAAAGTTTTTACTTTTCTTTTAAGTGTTGGAGGGGAATGACTAGCATCAATGGCGTTTTACCTAAGAATCATATATTCAAGTTTTGAATGTAGCTGTAACATCCAATGTTCAATTGAACTCAGCAGAGATGAATTTACAGTGGCTATAAACAGTATTAACCACTTTTTGGCATTTTTCATATTTTGTTACACTTTGGATTTACTCTGGAAATTTCACCACAGAATAACAGAAAATGTTTAAAACAAAGGCAGTTGCTAAAAACATGTTCTACCAATTATTAAACATCAGTTGATTATCTATTTTCTAAGTCTCTATGGTTTTGCTTGTTCTTTGCTTTATTGTTTGAGTTCCATCAGGTTAGATGTGGGATTGTTGGTGAACAGCAAACTTCAAATCCTAATGCAGATTTGCAATGAGGTTGAGGTCTGAGCTTTGTCTTGGCCTCTACAGGGCTTTCATTTTATGTATTTAAGCCAGTCCATTGTGGCTTTTGCTGTAAGCTTTAAATCTTCCAAGTTCTTGGTCTCTTGCAGACAATTTGTCTAAATCTTGCATTATCGATCGCCCAAATTATTTTGACACAAATTCCAGTCCCTGAAGTAGAGAAACATTTCTGGCAAATTCTTTTATTCTTTGTTTTTGTTTTTTTCCTCCCTATATTACTTTATTATGGACTTGACAATGCTCCAGGTGATAGTTTGTCACCTTAGAGCATTCTCCTGATTTGTGCCTTTGTGGCACCTCCTCTTGATTTGCTGTGAATGCTCTTTGATATTAACAATGTAGTTGGAAATGCAGTAATCGCAACACATAGGAAAGCCCATCTGTGTACAACTATTACCTCTGAAGGCATCTTATTGCTTCAGTGTTTATTAAGGTGCATCTTTGCAATGAATCAGAATTACAGAATATTACGTGGTAAAAATTCCCAAATCAGTTTGATTCCATGATCTGAGAAAGTCTAATGAAAAATATCAAATGGAATGTATACTTTTTATAGTCAGTGTTTTCAGGATCGTGTTCTGAGCAAACTTGGGGTGCTATTGCCTGCTCCCTGTTAGGTGTCATTGTATGTGGTTCATTACACGCAGGGTATGTCCCTGTTGATGTCATACATATGTCTTGCTACAAGGATATGCTTTAAAAAAAAAAATAAAAAAAAAATCAAATATGGATATGCTGTTTCATCGGGAAGTGCATTACATCTACAGCTACATGTACCATTGAGCCACACCTGAATTATCAGGCTTTGTTAAAGTGGAAGTGAAGGTTGTGGCTTTTTTTTTTTTTTTGTTAAAAATCAGCACTCCCAGGTACAGCGAAAAAGTACCCTAAAAGGGGCACAATACACAGGAGCCCCAGGGCCAGCATTTTCTGTTGAGGGTCCATGGTTTCTCAGTTCTGGTTAGGTGTAGGAGGACCAATCTATATTCTCAATCGGAGGTTGTAGTTTGATCTTTCTGATTGCCATCCCTCCACAGCCATTTTAAAGAGGTGAATACAAGTGGTCTGCCATTTAGGTTTTACACAAACTAACCCTCTAGTTCATATGTAACTGTTACATGTTTTTGTTTTGTAGGGGTTATTTTTATGTAGTGTAAACATTACACAGCACTTCTCAGATGATGTTTAATCATTCACAGAAGCCTCTGCCCCATAGTAACTTACAGCAAACCAGAGTAAGTCCATATAATCAAAGATAATATACACAAAGGTGGAAAATGCTCTGGTCAGGAGAGAACTCGTGGCCCCTGCACACTGAGGCAGCAGTGCTAACTGATGTGTTGACTATTTGGACTCGTACCACATCTAAGTATGTGCCCTCAACACCCAGGGTTCAAACCACCTCTTCCCCACCATGACAATCCTTTCAGAGTGCTCTATGGAATTTTCTAATGTAGTGTGTATTGTGCAATATTATCAGTTCACTGCTTAATATTAATGGTTTCATTTTTATTTATTTTTTTTCATTTGTGCTGCTTCATAGTAGTCCTGTTTTTATTCCAGTTTTGTATCATGTACAGATAGAGCATGTCAGTATTTTGTGTTACTATTGCTGCTCGTCTGCAGTATGATTGCAACATTTGCCGTAATTGTCATTTTGATTTATTTTACATGTTAGCTGCTGTTTAAATTACTTGTGTTGATGTAGATGTTTGTTAATCTAGTATGTGTTAAGCTTGCCTCACATGGGTGATTCTGCCAATATCTATGTTCAGTTTGACTCAATTGTGTGTGGCCAAATTGGAAGATATTACATATGCCATTACTTGGTCCTTCCACACAGGCCAGTGTGTCCCTACTCTGTTTACCAGCAAGTTCAGTAAGGATCCAATCTGAATTTAATTAGATTGAGGCATTGTCATATTCAGGGGTTGTATTAAGTGGTTGAACCTTTTTTTTTTTTTTTTAGATGTAACGAGTTTTGTTGTTTACCCTAGCTTAAATATATTCTGCTTTGTGTACAAGTGTTTTTGAGAAATTGATGAATTTCAGAACTGTGTGTTTGTATTGTGGGTTTATTTTTCTGTATACATAGAGATCTGTGGTTTAAGTTTGAGACTGTCGCTTTTTCTTGCAGTTGGTCTATGACCATACGGGTGGGAAAGTGTCTGTAGAATAAACTTTGATATGTTGGTAAATCTTAGCCCAATGTATATGCATGCCTATCAAGTTCATCATTTTCTGGAAAGAGAAGCAATGTATTAATTTTTATAATGGTAAATACTTTCCATATTGTGTTCTATCATAATTCTATTCTAAGAAAGCTGCACACAAAATAATTATTTTGAATTGCATGTCCATTCTATTTCACTAAAACTGCCCTAAAACCCAAAATGCAAGTTGCTATTTTAATCTGCAAATCGCACACAAAGCTCTACAGTGAAGCAGAACACATAGTAGATCCAGATGCCTCTGGTTAGGTACCACTGGTATCGTGTTTGCATCTATTGGCACGCATGAAAACACTTGTCTATTATGTTTGACATGTGTTTCTACTATCATTTGGAGCTCACTATAGCCGCCTTCGTTGTGATTACCAGTGGGTAAACTCTTATGAATATAGAGCAATATGTGTTTTGGGAAAAACGGAACAATGGTTACAAAAATAAAAAAATGGGTATGATGCCACTAGAAACTATGAACTATGCATCCAGTCTTTCATAAAGGCAGTAATGCCACTTGGTAGGAACCCTAAAATGGCTGATAAGGCAATATGCCTTTTTATTTCGTTTTCATATTTGGTATTTTAAAGGTTAATGGTCATTTTATGATTGGGGGGGGGGGGGGGTTGACTTTGTATAAATGCGTTTAAACTTTACTCAGCTGGCCTGAGGAATCCTTTTTATTTAATAGTGAAATATGTCTCTGTAGCACTACTCCTACTGCTTACTTACCAAGATAATGCATCTATCCTGGTGTTTGAGTACAATTTGTTACTAAATGGTCATTCATTTTTTTTAAAACCCCTTTTTAGGGGTTGTTGGTTGTGTTCCCCAACCCTCCCATTTTCATTGTCACAACTCAAATTCATAGTTATGAAACGATCTTGGAATATGTTAAATTGTTGTCTCCATGCGAGAGACATAGATATTGATAGTGGACATATAGAATCCACATCCTGACTGTCACTATTACTAGTTTACACTTCACCTGCACCCCTATGTAAAGCTGAATGTTCCAAGTATTCCAAAAGAGCAATATCTGCCTGGTTTCAGAAAAGTGCTGGCTCATATATTCCAACATACTGTATATATTAGGGAGGGATTGAAAATTTGTTTATACAGTGAAATAGGGGAGGATCAAGCTTGCCATGAAGGGGGGGGGGGGGGGGGGGGTTTGTTTGCTACAGCTCTAAATGTTATGGTATGTGGCTGAAATGTTTTTGCATGGTTTATAATAATGCCCATGCTAATTTAGTTACTGCATTTGATTCAAATATATTTTTATTGTCTCATTAAGGTTTTTGTTTTTGTGCCTGCGAAATTATGTATAGTCCCTAACCAGTAGTAGCCTAAATCAGACAAATTTGTTTTAATTTATCCAAAAGGGACACCCACTGTTACCTCTAGGAGCCTGGGCAGCACTTTTTAGAGCAGGAAGAGAAAAGATTGGCTAGATGGCCGCAGCTCTTGTCCAACCAAGTGGTCATGTTACCTTCACACTTCCTGTCATAAAAGGACACACCCATAATCTGTAGATAATGTTCTTTCTATTGTGAAAAATTGTATGGACTCTAGTAATCGGGTACTGAGGAGTCCTAGGAAATACTCTATTCCTTCCAGTGCTACACTGAAGGGACACTATTGTTAAATGGGGTTGTATATATCCCTCAGTGAACAGACCCTTAATCTCCAAAGCCCTCAGTATATAAAAATTGAGATAATCAAGTACTCTTGTTGAACTGCCTTTTATACATCATAAAATTAGTACCATAATTGCCCATTATTTTCAAATACTTGAGTCTAAGCGACTCAAATAATATCTGTATTTTGTTTTATTTATTTTTTTGTTGGTCTCGATATCCTACTTCTGCATAACTTTAAATTGCAAGTTAAGCTTGCTCTGTTTAAAATATTGCAATAATGTTGAAGGTGCATTTGATATGTGAAACTGTAAAGGTAAGTGATGACTATACCAAGGGTAATAGCCACATTCCAATGGCCTTTTTCTTTCTGATTTTTCAAAGACCTTCAAGTCCATGGGCAATTGAAGTGGAATCTACTGATGAGAAGTCAAGGATCTTCTAATATGATTTGCATGGGGCTTAACGATTGGATCAAACTTTGACTTGGGATATCCTATTCAAGAACAGACTATTTGAAAATGGATTCGTTGCCGAAACAGATATTCTTGCTTTCTTAAAATTGACTTGCTATGAGTTTGTTGTTTTTTATATTTTTTTCTAGATGTTTTGATACCAAATATTTACATTTTATAATACAAATTGTCAATCCTTTTTAAATAAAGAAACCTTATTCACTAGAACAGCTTGTCTCATTCTTGGTTAAGCAGTGAAATGCACTAGTGCTATTCTTTCATAGGAGCATTAGTCTTTTTTTTTTTTTTTTTTTTTTTTGTTTCTTTAAGCAGAATGTTTCAACTAGTAGGTAGTTTGGTATAACTGGCCAGTTTAAGGGAAAAAACTGTTATAATGATGCAAAAAGTGCCTCACTGGTGGTCGCAAGTTCAATCTGCATATACAGAGGTCTCATGATTTTCTTTAAGGGCAAGAAAAAAAATGGTGACCATATATCAAAATGAGTCATTTTTCAACATGTTCGATCTGAGTTGTAACCATTTAGTTTTTATTGGTGTCCATACACTTGCATTACATAAAATGGTTACAACAGGTTTTGTTACTGTATCCAAATGACAGTATACCTTACACCTACTCCTATGCACGTGGTGGTTTCCAGCCATTTAGTTGTTCTATTTTATTCTGTACAATATTGTGTATACATATCCTACTAAAAGACTTGGTAGCTTTTGAAATAAATCCTTTTATATATGTTACATTTCTAATTGGTACATGTATGTCACCTTAAATTGATGTCTGTTATTAAAGTGAGACAAGATTCCTTTGGTGCAATAATTCCAATGTTGATTGGAATACCATTAATTTTACTATGGATTCTGCGGGTCAAGCTTCTGTTGCAAGCATGGGATTGGTCACTTCATATATCTTTTATTTCTTAAATACAGTACCTGGATTACTATTGCATGTAAACCATTATTTTCAACTGCTAGGGAGGCGCTATTGAGTTTATATGGGTCCATAAAGCACTCCACTATATAATCAAATCTTGGTGGGTAACTTCTATTAAAGTTTACTTTTAACAACGCGGAAAGCGGGTTCAATGTTTCAGACCTGAGGTTTAATATAAACCTTCATTTGCCCCATTTTTACATTATTCCCCAGTACTTTTAAATGACCACGTTTCATGAAAGAAGACATCATACACTTCTTCACAAAATGGCTTACTTCTAAACTACTTCCTGTCCACAGAGGAAGTGCTATATCCCAAGGACTGCAACTTGTACTAAAGCTGTGGAGACAAAGGATAGTAATTAGTTGTTGTCTGGCTTGTAAAGGGTGCTGTACCCTGGTCCTGTCTGAGGTTCCCCGTGTATCAGGGTGTTGTGGGTGCCTGTAATAAAGGGGTTATCCTACCCTGACCCTTCCTAAGTGCTCTGTGATGATGGTGGAAATGAAGGGGTGGGTCTTCAGTGCATCACCTGAGTTGTGGGGTAAATGTAGAGAGTGTCAATCACAGGCAGAGCTCAGAGCTGGGAAGGAGCTACAGATGGCGGCTGTGCCTTAGAGAGCGCACTCAGCTCGCCGCTTTCCCTTTCACTTCTCCTAACTTTCTGCAAGTTTGGGCCACCTCCCGGGACTCCCCTTCGGTCGGCAGTCGCCCTGCGCCCCCTGTACCCCTCAAAATCGCCTTATTTTGAGCGGTTTTCCGAGCCGTGTCGGAGAGAAGGAGCCGAGGAGTCTGCTCGTTGTTTTTCCCAGCTCATGGCGCACCTCCATTTTTGTGCGCTGTGAGCAGCAGCCCTTCCTCCCTCCCGTCTTCCGTGCCCACCTCGCTCCCAGCCGGAGCCCTGCTGCCGGTACACGATCCCCGGGCAGCATTTTTCTGCTTTTTGTCATCTTTTATTTTTTATTTTGTAACGTATTTTACCGCTATGTGGAATACAACGCCTCACCTATAGGATCGTTACATGGATTAGGCAGGTGAGCTTCCCGATCACTGTTTATTATTAAGTGTTGTTTTTTCTGCATTATTTTGATTATTTTGTTGTATTTCGATCACTTCTCTGTCCGATGACGCAATCGTAAATATTATATTTTTTCCCCCCTCTGATTTCTGGGCGAGGCGACCAAAACAAACTTTGTTGGCTTAGTTGGCCCACCCGATCCCTGTATATTGTTTATATTTGGGATAAAAGCGAGGATTTGGGGCACATCTCGCCCGTGCTTTGTCTGTGCTGTGTCAGTGTGGTGGCAGCGGACGGGGCTCTCGGGATGTGCCTCTCGGTAACATGACTTTGGCTGGGGGGATTTCTTACTATTCTTTCAACTTTTGACAGCAAATACTTGGGCACCCCCACTTCAAAGGACAGCCTGCCACCTGCTTCAGGCTCCAATATGATGACAAATAAGGATAAAAGGACGGAAGATGAGGACGGCTCAGCCCGTAGTAATGCATCCAGGTATGATTTGTAACTTTGTACTTTTCCTGTCCTCTGGATACATTGTTTACCTCCCCAGCTGTGTTTCCATCCTCTCCTGGACATACTGACAGTCTTACCCTTTTATATGCATTTATTTCCAGCTCTGACCTTGACGTTCTCCCATTGCCACACCCTAATTTTTCATAGTAATATCGGAAAGGTGAATAGACTATTAAAGGCCCAGATACTCAGGCAGAGTCTATCCCATGTCCTCATTCATTCACCAATGCCTGGTTTTTACCCTAAAATCCTTGTTTTGCATCTTCTTAATGCTGCTTCAAATATGACCTTGTGTTTTTTTTAGTCTCCTACTGCATTGCACCATTTTTGATTCAGTACACAATTTCATAAGTTTTATTTCACACAAGGCCACAGTAAAAGCCTCGGTGTAAATTATGTCCCATTTCACCCCTGTTGTGTCTCATGGGAGAAAATGTTTTCAGTGTTTGCAAGTCACAACGCTGATAGTTTTCTGTGAAGCTCTTTATTGCATTGAACATTGTTGGGCCCACTTTGAAATGTATATTTAAATATTCCAGTTTTTCCAGTTTATTTTAGTCCATTGCACATCTTCAGTTCTTACACATTTATATTTACTGATCTGTCATTTGTATGTTACCTTTGGTTCATTTTGGAGTATATTTTTCTACGACATATTTTTACAAACCCCCAAATCGGTGTTCTAAATATACATCAACTATGACTCTTAAATGTCAATGTAAAATTAGTGTGTGTGATTACCGATTACTACCTCTGTGTTTTTATATTCAAATGTTAATGTCTATAATGTCACATACATTGCTAACTTCTTGTATACATTGTTTGTAATCTTGTTTCACCAAGTTCCAAATACATAAGTGTAGTCTTCATTTTTTTTATCCTTTAGTGTGATATAGATATGTGTGTATGTGTATATATGTATGTATATGTATATATATATATATATATATATATATATATATATATATATATATATTTATAGTGTGTATGTATACACAAAAAATAAATATATATATATATATATATATATATATATATATATATATATATATATATATATATATATATATATAAATTTAAGTTTCCTTTTTTGTTCATGTGTGTTTTATTCATTTTATAAAACTATGGCTTTTGTATATTGTTGGTTTTAAGTCTGAATGACTTTCCAAGTAATATTTTAAAATTTTTGTTTGTTTTTTTATTTATATGGTCAATACATGTTATGTCAACCCTGTTTATTTGTTGTCTTTTCCCCCTTATTAAATCTCCCAAGTTTTTGTTATGGAGCTTTTGTAGTGAATTGGTCAGTGTTTCCTAGCTGTTTATGCTGACTTACCTATGAGATTTCCTCTGTATTTGTACCAGAGGATATGAATGCGTATATTTGCTGTAGTGTGGTTCCTGTGGTACACTTTCAAATGCCATTTAATTTTTCTTTGAAAGAATCTCATATGATTTTACTAAAAACTCATTTCCTGTGAGCTGAAATGATCCAAGGTATACGTGTGTACGTAGAACTTTCATTAAGTGATATAAAGTTTAATTGTACACAGTGCATTGAGTTTAGAGGTCTCTGGGTATTGTGCAACTGTAAATATTATAGATACAATGTATAAAGCAGCTTGGATTTTGTCACATGAAACATTTTGCAGCTGATAACGTTTGTGCTAACAAAAGTAGAATAGTGTGTTCTGATTTTGTGAGAATTTTGTATATAGTCTCTATTGATATTGCAAACCCATTGTTGTATTTATGAGAAAGATCAATAGTGTGGATTAACTGCACTTTATAAAATACATTAAATAGTGTAAATGTTAAAATCTGTGTCCTATTTATGAATAAAAGCTCTTCAGTCTGTTGTGTACTGTAAAGGTCCCAGATCAGTACGAGAAAGGGATTGCAGCAGTGATTATCCTTGTATTAAATTGTCCTTGGAATACATTTTGTGACTGGCAGCCATTTTAGGAAAACGTCTCAGATAGAATAGTGTCTTTACTCAGCTCCAGTTTTATTTGTGGAATAGATAAAAGGTTGATATTCTGCAGTGTGTGTTATTAGCAAGAAGTGATTGGAAACAGTGTGGAGATTTGAGGAAAGAACCTAAAATTCTCAGTGTTATATCGTTTTCTGTTCAGTCACAAAATGGCTTTTCCTTTGTGCTGCAATGCTAAGCTGACATTCTGTGATGCACTGTGTGCACTCCACAAGCAGAAGGAGGAAGTTGCTTTCTAGGAGTTCAAAGGCCATCTTGTGCCTCTGCAGATCTGATTGGTTACCAGGTCCCATGGTAACTGGGGGCGGGTGTTCCTGCCTTCCATGTGATGTCAGCTGTGCACACCCCTCCCTTTTTGGCAAGAAAACCTCAGCTGGGAACAGATCACTGTGTGCTCAGACTGGTTTCTTCTTACATGAAAGGGGAAAGCTGCTAGCTTCATTTTAATATATTTTAGCCTTTTGTTTTAAAAACCCATAGCTCTTACTAACTGAAGGAAATAATATAAAACATTTTGTGGTTATTTGTTTTTGTAATTGCCTTAAGTAATTGGTAGTAAATATCAGCCTATTTTATATAGACTTCCTTTAACCTTGTCTATTTGATAAGCACAACATTTATAGTCAGAGGTGCCACTCAGGATTGTTTTGACCCTCCCCCTTATTTTTATAAGCAGAATAAGTATTTTTATGGCGTGGCAGTAGCTAATGCATCAGAATATATATATATATATATATATATATATATATATATATATATATATATATATATATATATATATTTACAAGAAATGTGGAAGTAAGGAGTTAAACATTAGGTTGGAAATTTTAATAAGTCATTTATCCCAGTTTTTCTAGTATTACTGTAATATATGCAACGGTGCTTTATGTAATCAAGTAAATATTTCACTATAGAATGTTTTAAGCAGCCTGTGACATTCTTGCAACAGCAAAATCTGTGTTTACAAGTCGGTTTTCCCCACATTTAAGTATTTTTTCATGAAGTATCCAAGTACTTTCTGCAGAACGGAGAAACAGAATTTTTTTTTTTTTTTTTTTTTTGCTTGTCTAATCTCTTCAAAGTGTCTTGTTTTCTCTGTAGCTTGCCAAAAGTGAACATTTTTTTTTTTTTTTTTTTACTTCCTACTTCCTACCCCCAATCTGACTTTTGCTGTTTGTCAGGGTGAGGCAGTTTTATATCTGCAATGTAAAGTAAGCACAAGTTGTGTAAACGATTAGATTGAGGAGACCTTTACAAATATGACTTCCTTAAGCAAGCATATCTTTTCATCAACTTGTTTTGGTATAATTAGTTGATTTAACAATAAATGTAATTTTCAAAGCACACAGCCTAACCTGAAATAGAATTGCATTATATAAACAGAGATACAAGTTACATACACAAATGTGTGAAAATATTACAGGGCCTTCTCAAAACCAAAGGTATTTTAGATGTGCACTTTGGGCTTTGTTATTAACCCTGTAAAAATACATTGGATGAAGGCTTTCAGGGCCTAAAATGGGTGATAATGCAGGAGGGATGAGAGATTTTGGGCTCTGTTTTCTTTCACCAGCTATATCATCGTTTTTTTTTATTTTTTTTTTAAATACATCATAATGCACAATGGTCACATGGGAAAATAACATGTTAAGCATTGCGGCTTTGTTTTGCAAAACAACACCACCTTTGAAGAGCAAAGTAAGAATTGCATGCAACCCTCTAAGAATTGTCTGCAATTTCAAGTATTGAAAACACAAGTAAATGTTAACACTTAAAATTCACAACTGCACCCATAAAATGGATGATACTGTTATCTTTAAAATGTTATATAATTGTGGTCCACTGTCAAATAAACTGCGCTGGCTAGGCTATATATGTTTTATGTTGTGCGAGTCTAACAACATTAATAAAGCAACGTTATGAAAAATCTTGTTTGAGTCCCATGATTTCTTGAGTACCTAGTAACTTATTTACTATGTAAGGTTGATGAACAGCTCATTTAATAGCCTGTCTGATGTAATTATAATATCTGTTATTTTCAACATCAAAGCTGTATGCAATTATGACAATTATTCAATAAGGCCTTTTTATTTTCCTGCATTATATTCACATTGTACAGGAAGTGGATTTAAACGGAAATGTTGCTTTGTATGAAAAGAACTGCTGATAACATTGACACACACACACACACACACACACACTAACGTTTAGTAGGTCTCATCGGAGATGAACATGGAAAATTTGACAAGACTGACATCCATTGTGCAAATTTTTTTTTCTTATGCACACCAGACTTTGCCCTTTAAATTACATTGTAAGTAGTTATGTTGTGGTACAGGAACTCCTATGCATAATATTTTAATGTTGTAAGTCTCCTTTTACAGTTTGATCAAATATTTTCCGTCTAGTGCCTGAAAAGTACAGTTATAAAGCTGCTAGTGATATTTGCATATTTTTGTTTCAGGAATATATCAGAAGAGATTACTGTGTGAGACAATTTACCTTCTGTCTGCGCTCACATGGGGGCAACTAGAATTTTAGCTTGTGTAGTCTTTTTATGAAATAGGAGATTTTATGTTCTTGTCAGCTGTCCATTACCACTTAAAAAACATTGTGAATGTTCCTCTTGAATAAACATTCCTTCAGTGGCCATCTGTGAAAAAGAACATTGCCCCTTTACAGCCATGAGGAAAGCTGCCACCAAGATAAACATTGTTTACAAAGTTAAATATACCAGTCCCTCCTTATACCGCATTTACTGAAAGGTATAAACTCTTAAAGATGTTCGTCAACAGGTTCCTATGTTTACATATGCCTGGGGCCAGGGTAATGCACGTTTTACATACATTTATACAAGTCCCTCTGTGCAGGCTTTCAGCAAACTTGGAAAGTTTCTGGTGCTCTCCCTTTTGTCTAAATTCCCACCCTCCACCTCCCAGATCTCCTGACCTGGCACAGTCTGTGCCACTAGGTAATTCCCGCAAGCTGTTCTAAGGCTGGAGTATTGTTTAAATGTCCATTTGGAATTTTTTAAAGAAAAAATGCATAGTTTATTATTCAGTTTCTTTAGGACCTGCTAACTTAAATATTTGCTGACAGTGTGATCTCTTTCAGCAACCTATTGTCCAGTGGCTAGAAAGGGTCAACTCCAATGTAGCGTGCAGATTGTGCCATGTGAGGTAACCACAGAACATTTAAATAAGTGAACCATGAGAAGAGGTTACTACAATATATTTAGAGGTACATTAGAAATTGCTACTTATTAAATTAAACGTTTGTCCTACTACCCTTGCTAGCTGGACACATATCCCATCATAAACCCTTTAAGTTTGAGTTAACCTCAGAGCCCTCACCCTTACACGGTTGTAGGTCAAACTCTGGCTTCCTATATAAATAGTGAATACATTTCTTTGGACAGGAGGAGCGACAGAAATTCAGGAGCCATATTGAATACCCCTGTTTCTTTTCTAGTTGCTTGAACAGCTAGAACACGTTGAGTCAGCTATCACTGAAAGTTCTTTATTCTCCAAGTTGTCTGCACTGCTTTCTAGTAATGGTGGAAATTGGTGCAAGCAGAGAAGCATAGAGTTAAATAATTAAAGAATGCATGTGACAAATGTTTCTATTGCAAATAATTCTTCTGCTGATATGTTACTACAGGCAGAGACAGAAGTTGCTGGACATTTATTGCCAAAGGATTTAGTTGAATAATAGATCACACACTACCTGATGGGAGTCGCCCACATTTATTTAACATCTGAATCTTCACAATACTAGTTTTTCCTGGTGCAGTCTTAAATGATTTTACTCTTTGAGTTCCCACCACACATGAAAGTGGAAATCCTTTAAAAAAAATAAAAATAATGCTGATTACTTTAAGATTTTTTTTTTTTAAAAAGACTTTATTTTTGCAAAGGTCAAAATTGAACATCAATTAATGACGCATTGTGTTACAGTAGACTTATGCCTATTCAGGAGAAAACAATCGGCGTATATCAGAATAAATGGAAAATCAAGGTTGACCTAATTTTACAGTAAAAACAGGGAAGAAGCAACAGAAGAAGGAAGTTAGACAGCAGTAAGTGGACAGGATAGGGGGTGGTGTGGCTGGCCATCATTAGATAAAAAGGAGAGCAGAGCAAAGGATTGAAAAGAGGAGGCAGAGGTGGGGAAGGTGAGGTAAGGGGTTGAGGAGAGGAGCCAAGTGGAATGATGTAGAAAAGTCATGTGAAAAAAGTTTGAGTTTGGAAGAATGATATCCATGGTGTCCACACTTTTTTAAAGGATTTAGAGGTATTGCGAATTTAGCATATCATATTCTCCATTTTGTATGAAATGGAGAATATGATATGCAAAATTCGCAATATCTCTAAATCATTTAATAAACTACCACTATTGGCGGGCTGAACTTAATAGCCCATGTTCACAAGAGAGGATTTCCAAAAAGACCCAAAACACGTAGTTCTATTTAAGGCAAAACTCATGTAAGGTACTCATCCCTCTAGGAACCATGTCTAGAGCAGAATACCCGCAGATAGAAAGCAACCTGTCGGACAGACACAGTCTACTGCTGATAGAGAGCAGCCTGTCAGTTACACACAGAATACTGCTGATCAGTGGCAGTGATACCTGTAGTACCCACAGATAGAGCAGCCTGTCAGTCACACAGTATATACTGCTGAGCAGTGTCTGTGAGATAAAACTGCTCAGGAGTTTCTTCAACTGTCTACTGTCCAGTTTTGTGAATTGGCTTAAAGGAACAGATCAATTTGTGAATGGGATGGGGGATGGGGGGGGGGTAGTCCTATAGGAAAATGACATGCCCCTCCTCAGTTTTTTTATGTTATTATTTAAAAAGAAACAGACGGGCCATAAACAATCACAGCGCAGAGATAATGGTATAACCACATTTGTTTTGACTCTGGCTAATGCCTCAAAACAGTATGGAAATTAAACTCTGAATAATAAAATTGTCTCATAATCATTGACTGAACAGTCATGTAAAATACTGTCTCCATTAACTTTAGATCCTTCTATAATAAAACTCTAAACTGTAGGTAGATATATATTATAGTTTTCTCTCTATTACCACAAGGAGCCTCATTAACTAGTTATTCCCAAGTGGGGTACTTGGCTGACACAAGGAGGAATTGTGAGGAGAAACCAGCAGCAGTAGAACTCTGAGGTGCCTCTGAAGTCCGACTGCGATGACAGGAAAAGGTGCAAATATCTTCCACCTCAGAGCATACCACTGACAGCCGGAGAATCTCACTCACTCCCCGCTGTCTGTTCAAACGCCCATAGGAAGCCTCTCAGTTCAGGCTGTCACACTGCGTTGTGCTCCTGTATCGATGCCCATTTGGAATCCTTCCTAGGGCTCTATGAGATCCAAGTCCCCCGTCCGCCTCAGCGGGGGACTTGGTATCTCCCAGTACGTCCGGTCCCCGGACTAAGTGCGGCACTCTGCCTGTGGCAGAGCCTGACCCGTCGGGACAGTGCAGTGAGGGTCGCTTAGCGCTGTCACTGCTCTTGATCAATAAACACCACACTGAGCCGCTGCTGTCTTTTATAAATAATTTTTTTTTTTTTTTTTTTAAAGGTAAACTGAGCATTGCTCCAATTTGAAACCTGTGAGGAAGAAAATACATCCAACCTCACCTACACTCATACCAATAATCTAATAAAAATAATAAAATCTAAACCTAAGCAGCAAGTACTGCTAAGCAGTATTAAACACAGCCCAACTCCTTGGGCACTTAAACAAAACTGAGGTCTGTGGGATTGCAGAGGGGAGGAGTCAGCAGCAAACTTAGTTGTTAACTATTTTAGTGCCAACTCCATGCGCCCTTATACAACCCCTTTGTAGCAGTGTCCCCCAGAGTGGATGAAGGAGAGAGATTTAACCTAAGTACAAAAATCTTTTTGTATGAGTGCATTATTCTGTTAATAATTGTCTGCAGTGTTGGTGCAGTGGGCTGTTTCCAATCAGTGGAAATTTGACACAGGGCAGCAGAAACTATGTGGCGAAACATCTTCATTTGATTCTTGGTAGCAGATGGAATCCCAAGTGGGAGAAGGAAACACTTGGGAAAGAAGGGGATGTCAATTTGTAGTAGCTGAGACGCAAAGCTCTTAAGTTCCTTTCAGAATGGGGCAAGCTTGGGACACTGCCACCAAATATGGAGGAAGAATCCTTCCGATAAGCATCCTCTCCAGCATGTGCTGGAGGAGTCTGGGAAAATGTTTTGCAATTTGGTTGGGACCAGGTATCATTGATAAAGAAGCTTATATGCCAGTGGTTCCCAAACTTTTGCAGTTAGCGGCACCCTTAGAGTCTCCAAATTTTTTCAAGGCACCCCTCCAAAATAATTATTGAGCAGTCCTGTTTTAGAAGTAGTTGGGTCAAAAAATTGTAATAAGTATTTAGGTCAGGACAGAAATACTTATTTAGTTGTATGCAAAAATGCCCCATCTGCATCCAGGCACTCTGCCCCCTCTGCATCCAGACACACTGCCCCCTCTCACACTGCCCCTTCTGTCACGCTGTCCCCCCTCCTTTGCTCTGTCACGCTGTCCCCCCTCCTCTGCTCTGTCACGCTGTCCCCCCTCCTCTGCCCTCTCACACGCTGTTCCCCTCCTCTGCCCTCTCACACGCTGTTCCCCTCCTCTGCCCTCTCACACGCTGTTCCCCTCCTCTGCCCTCTCACACGCTGTTCCCCTCCTCTGCCCTCTCACACGCTGTTCCCCTCCTCTGCCCTCTCACACGCTGTCCCCTCCTCTGCCCTCTCACACGCTGTCCCCTCCTCTGCCCTCACGCTGTGTCCCCCTCCACTGTCCCTCACGCTGTGTCCCCCTCCACTGTCCCTCTCACGCTGTGTCCCCCTCCACTGTCCCTCTCACGCTGTGTCCCCCTCCACTGTCCCTCACACTGTCTTCCTCTCCACTGTCCCTCACGCTGTCTTCCCCTCCACTGTCCCTCTCACGCTGTGTCCCCCTCCACTGCCCTCTCTCACGCTGTGTCCCCCTCCACTGCCCTCTCTCACGCTGTGTCCCCCTCCACTGCCCTCTCTCACGCTGTGTCCCCCTCCACTGCCCTCTCTCACGCTGTGTCCCCCTCCACTGCCCTCTCTCACGCTGTGTCCCCCTCCACTGCCCCTCTCACGCTGTGTCCCCCTCCACTTCCCCCTCTCACGCTGTGTCCCCCTCCACTGCCCCCTCTCACGCTGTGTCCCCCTCCACTGCCCCCTCTCACGCTGTGTCCCCCTCCACTGCCCCCTCTCACGCTGTGTCCCCCTCCACTGCCCCCTCTCACGCTGTGTCCCCCTCCACTGCCCCCTCTCACGCTGTGTCCCCCTCCACTGCCCCCTCACGCTGTGTCCCCCTCCACTGCCCCCTCTCACGCTGTGTCCCCCTCCACTGCCCCCTCTCACGCTGTGTCCCCCTCCACTGCTCTCTGTCCCCCCTCCACTGCTCTCTGTCCCCCTCCACTGCTCTCTGTCCCCCTCCTCTGCCCTCTGTCCAACTCCTCTGCCCCGCTGTCCCCATTCTCTGCTCTCTGTCCCCATCCTCTGCCCCCATCCTCTGCCCTCTGTCCGCCTCCTCTGCCCTCTGTCCTCCTCCTCTGCCCCGCTGTCCCCCTCCTCTGCCCCCATCCTCTGCTCTCTGTCCCCCTCCTCTGCCCTGTGTCCCCCTCCTCTGCCCTCTGTCCAACTCCTCTGCCCCGCTGTCCCCATTCTCTGCTCTATGTCCCCATCCTCTGCCCTCTGTACGCCTCCTCTGCCCTCTGTCCTCCTCCTCTGCCCCGCTGTCCCCCTCCTCTGCCCCCATCCTCTGCTCTCTGTCCCGCTCCATAAAAAAAAAAGAACAGAAACTTACCAATCCGTCGGGCGCCGGTACCCAGCAGCCTCCTCTATCCCGCAGCTTGTTACTGACGTTGATATTCAGTGACAGCTGCGGGAGAGAGGAGGCTGCTGGCTCCCGGCGCCCGACGGATTGGTAAGTTTCTGTGTTCTTTTTTTTTTTTATGGCTGGCCTGCAGCACCCCAATGACAGGACCGCGGCACCCCTGGGAGCTGCAGCGCACACTTTGGGAACCGCCGTTATATGCGTTTTCTTTCAGTTTTACACAAATTGAACTAGAGGCTCTGTTGGCTTTTATTTCATCCCAATTTTAGCTATCATGGGGTCCTCCCAGATCTTCCTCCCAGGCCTGCTCTTGAGAATCTCGGCTGTCTGAATAAGGGATTCTCAGTTCCCAATATAGGAGATAGGACGGCATTTGTAGGGGACCACCGGAGGGAAAGTGACAAGAGGTCAACGGCCTATACTTAAAGTTAATTTAGTGGTGGAATGAAAATTTATTGCAATTAAACTTTGTTTTTAGGTCTTCGAATGAGGGAAAAGAAGTATCTTTAGTGATATTGAGAAAACGAACATCATTCTTTTTCCATAGTTCGAAGGATGAAATTATACAACCTGGTGGAAACTCAGGGTTGTCAAAGAGAGGAATGATTAGACAGGGAACAGGGGCGAGTTTAAACTTTGTGTTTGCTCAGTCCCAAAGACAAAGCAAGTGTGATACAATTGGATGATAAAAAGCGGACCGTGGACATTCAGCGCAAGGGAGCCACAGGATAGAGGAAGCGGAGGAAATAACCAAGCTCTCGGCTTCGATCGAGACCCAAACTCTAGAGGAGGCTGGACTCTTGGGCGTTTTCTGCCCCATATGAATTGTGAAGTGTAATGTTGCTAAAATTTTAAAATGTAAGGAGGGATGCTTATGGGTAAGGCTTGAAAAAGATATAGTAATCTGGGTAAAATGTTAATTTTAATTGAGTTAATGCGGCCTATCCAGAAGATGAGATTTTTACTCCAAGTTTCTAGGTCAGATTTAATCTGGGAGAGTAGTTTTGGGTAATTAGATTGGAAAAGCTGACTATATTGTTTAGTTATGTAGAAGCCTAGATATTTAATAAAAAAAAACACGTTTGAGTATATAGCCTACTTTGGAGACGAGTCTGCTGTCCTGTGAGGTGGGTCTCCTGAAGGAAAACCATATTGGCTCCCTCTCTCCTGCAAGCTCCCAGGACCACTGCACGCTTAGTAGATCAGTCCAGGCCGTTGACATTAATCGAAAGTACCTTAAGTGCCATGCGTGATGGAGATAACGTAAGTCCTATATAATATCAGTAAAAAAATTACATAAATAAATAGAGAGCAGAAATAAGCATCAGTCCACCTGGAGGTTGGGGTGAGGGAAGGGGAACAGGGAAGGATGCCACAGGTAAGAGAAAGATGGGAAGAAAGAAGAGAAAGAGGCCTAATAGGCCATATCCCTCAGAGAGGAGATCCCCTGATAGGGCTATCAAAGAAATAAAACTATGAAAAGAATACATTGTAGTACAAGTAAGGGTACTTGTGCGGGTTGGTTGGTTTAGTGAGACATTGGCTCATGACCCCAGTGCTGTAAGGCAGAAGTGCTAACCACTGAGCCACCGTGCTGCCCCCATACTACAGCCAATTCTTTAAAAGAAAAAAAAACATCCCAGGACAGAGCACCCGATAAGGGGCTGTCTCGGCGATTGCTTTACTATACTAACAACACGGTACTGACCTGGAGTCTTTAATGCACATGTGCAACCCATATTTAGTATTAAACAGAGGGGAGAGCATGAATCCTACGATGCTCGCCCCATAGGGCTGAACAGCTAATGCCATCTGCAGGTATCGTTGGCTGTAGGCCTCAAGCTCTGAAAAACTATGCTTTTTGGTGCTTGATATAAATTGGTCCAGGCAGCAGTCCCCATTCAGAATTATGGGGACTGCGGTATAATGTGATACTTGGCCTAATGCAAGAGATATGTGACATCTCCTGCATTAGGCTTTTCTTAAATAACTATAATATTAGATTATGCCTAAACCATGCAGGAACAGCAGTTTCTGCATGGTTTAAGGCTTAATAAATAGGCCTCATATTCTTCTGTAGTAAATGCGTCAACAGTATAGTCTGGTATATCTTCAGTGACCGTTTTCAAATTTAAACAGTAAATACAGCGGGGAAAAATGTTTAGGCAGCACCTTTTTTATTGACTGCAGGCTTTTCTTTTGCACTTTTAGCAGGTTTTAGTCTCTAGAACAGTGATGGGCAACACATTACCCATAATTTCTAAAATGAAAAAATATTGTGGAAACTAGCTTGTCATACCCACAACATCCCAAATTTCCACCACATGCTATTCATACCTCCCATTTGCTCAGTAATAGCCCCACTTGCCACAAAATGCCCATATGCACTCAGACTCGCACAAGCCCTGAGATCACGCTGCACTCCATTCACCACCTCTTTTGGTGTGCTGGGTGAGCTCCCTGCATTATGAGGAGGTCACGTAATGCAGCAATTGGCTGTTCCCGTTCCAATTTTTATGCGTTATAACAAAGCAGAGTGAGATCAGAAAGATACTGACGATCACAGGCGAAGGCTGCCCACTACTGCTCGAAACTGATTGTCTTTATTTGATTTGTATCCTCCTCCTGATTGGTTCTGCCTATATACACTTTAGCATAGTTCTAAAGACTGCAATGATTTCAGTGTTGAAATCAGAAAATTGTCGTAACTCACTTTTGAATAAGTCCTATGTCTTAACTATAATTAACATTTGTTGCTTTGATCCCTTTCAGTGTGCACAATCCGGCAAAGTTGGTAATTCAGCACATCCAGATTAGACCTTTGAGTGTTTAGACTCCATTCACTATTTGTGTCTACTTAGATTGACACTTAGAATCTTCTCCCTCAAAGTACTTTGCTCTTACAGACAAATGTTTTATACTTAAACTTGCTGAGCATAAACATTCCACAAACAAAAAGGCAGAATAATTTGAATGCTTCATTTATGAATTATCGCTTTCATTAGCAATGATTTACATTTTTTTTGGTTTGCTTTTAAATGAAAAGCTGAGACTTTGGCAATAAATATACAAGCTTCTAGAAGTATACTTGTTATAAGATTCTCCATTTTGGGGGAGAGTGCAGCAGCTGCTGCAACAGAACAGGCTAGTGGATTATGTTACAAAATGGCGTATTAGAAATCAGCCTTCTAAATCCTTTAACATGTGCAGTGTTACTACTGCTCTCTGCTGGGCATTTAAGAAATAACACATTAAATAATATTAGAGCGCAAATATAAGTGATTGTATCTTGCAGAATGCAATAATGTTATAGAAGATAAAATGTTAGCATTAAAGATTTATTTTCTTCTTTTAACAATTTACATATTTGTTTAGATGTGCAGCTTTTTACATTTATAGACAAGTGCTTGAAACTATACTATATCCTCTTGTTTTCTTGCCTACCTCTATACACACCAGTCCCTGCCTCAGTAGAGCTTTTAGTTTACATTCATCACACAAACACACACACACGAATGAATTTCGTTTGGGTCAAATAGCTTATCATTTTATTTTTGGACTATGGAAAGAAACCTATGCAATCATGGGGAGACACAGATAGTGCCCTGGTCCAAATCGAACCCATGGCTCAAGTGCAATTAACGCGGCATGTTTTAAGAATTGGTACTCGTGCGCTAAATACTTAATCTATTTGTGTAGGTCAGGAATTATCCCAGAAGGAAATTATTTTAAAAAATATTTGATGGTGCTTCATAACTCGGTCCTGTCCAAATCTGAATGTCGCACATTTAGGCAGACTAAAGAGTTTTGTCATTGAAGGACAAACTGTATTTAAGATGCACATTTGTAATGCTACTCATGTACTTCCCACATACAACTGTAGGTAGCGACACTTCCTCAGTATTTGTTATTATTTTATTTGGTGTCGTGGAATATTCTGTTATTTATAGAACAAGTGTATAAATAAGAGGGCCCACAAAAGTAAATTTGCAAAACTTTGTTCATAAGTTTAACTTTTATATTTATGCTCTTTCTTTCAATGACTTTTCAATTTTGGCAGACCTTAATTACATTGTGATCAACTAAAAGGGTAACTGTCTTTTTGTACGTGGCTTTAAAATGCTAACATTTTGCAGATAATTTTACTGTCTGTTTAACTAGTGGTATCATAAATTTTAACTTGCATGATGAACATTATGCTTCGCTGATCTTTTTCACCCATATCTTTTAGCTTTTAAGTCGGTGCCTGCAAACATTTGTTTTATTGAATAGCAGCAGGATGATTAAACACTTTAATTCAGACCTGACATAAAACTCCTTCGGAAGTGACGTCGACCTTCTTGGGAGTTGTGCCCCCACCCACACTGCTTCTTGCCTTAGCTGGTGGGAGGTGGAGGTGGCATTTTCTGCTGCGCAGACTGGGAGTGTTACTGTGACATCATAGCTAAGAGCCACACTCCCAGCTTAACACTGACATTAAGGAACATTAGCTGACCGCTTCACATGTAAGAAGCTGTTGGCTTCTTCTCATTCATGTCATCGGCTGATGCTCTGGCACTGGGCGGACTAGGCAACCTTGAGGTTCAGTTAATGGTAGTGCTGGTGTTGTGCTAAATGATTCACACTCGTTAATCTAGTTTAGTGACAATGAAAAATCTGCCTTAACTTAACACTACAATGTGAAAGTATTTATCATGTGACACGATACACTGCTGTAAAGAAAGCAATTATGGTGCACTCCCTCTTCTTCCAATTATTCTGTGATAGGTTTAGTGGAAATGGGTTACAATAAATTATTTATAAGCTTATATTTATTAGCTGCTACTGCAACATTTAAGGCCAGATTCAATTCCCCGCGTTGTTCTTTAGAAAAACATGGAGCGCTCATCATTACCTTTACTATGGTAATAGATGCACATTATTACTGTTAGTACGGTAATTTCAATGTTGATTTTTGCTTGCCGCTCTGTGGGGCATATTCAATTGTCGGCGGAAACGCCAAAAATCTCGCGCTCCGTGCACTATTACCGTAAAAACCGTTATTACGGTAATAGTGCGCGTAAAAACCGTTATTACGGTAGTTTTCTCGCTGGATTTCAGCTTGCAGCTCCCTGAGCCGTTATTACGGTAATTCTAAGCTGGACTTCAGCTCGCAGCTCCCTGAGCTGCGAGTTGAAATCCAGCGTTAACGGTACTGTAATAACTGTGTTTACGCGCACTATTACCATAATGACGGTAATAGTGCGAACGCTGCGTTACTTTTACATGTAACACCAACAATTGAATATGCCCCTAACAATCTCTACAAAATATGTACAGTTCTAGGACATGTTTGGTAAACCAGTGCACCAAAGCATAATTATTCTAACTGGCTTGCGATCTTCTAGATAACTGAAATGCTCTGCAGAAAATTATCTATTTAAACACGACTGCACAATCATAAGTTCGGACTGAGAGAACCACTCTTATCTCAACTTTTTGGCACAGCTAATTAGTCATTCATGTTACGATGTATAGCATGTTTTCTGTAGTTTTGTGCTGATCTCTGACCAGAGCTATACAAGAAAAACAAATGGTTAATATAATTACCAATACAATCCTTTTATTTAACACTTATTTTAATACTGTCCAAAATGTTCACTAACAACATAACTTCATTGTAAATATTTCAATTATGAATTAACTTTTTTCTTTCTCATGCCAATACAGCCATTCTGCATCAGAAGAGTCCAATCACTCTCTATCAGAGTCTGGTAGCCAGTCGGAAAGTGAACAGGCCAGCGAATCCAACAGCAGCTCAGAATCTTCGGAAAGTCAGTCTGAATCAGAATGCGAATCAACGGGCTCCAAAACACAGGGAGCACAGTCGGATACAAAAGAAAAGACTGTTCCCAAAAAGGAGAGATTAGCTGATGTGAAAAAGGCAAGATGCACTAGGGAACATTAATGAAGCCAAATGGGGAAAGTAATTATTTAAAGACCACCAGCACCACACACATCTTTTTTAGTATTCTTGACGATATCATTGGAGTTGGGGCTTTGTACACCCACCTTTTTACCCACATAAAACACTCATAGTAGCACTTGTAATGCAACATATCCAACCTGTTTAGGTACCTGTTGTGGGGGGGACTGTTTATGAAAACGATCACTGCTTTTGTCTCTACAAAATGTCCTTCACTTTTTAAAACCCGTGTCCAGTAGACAATGCCTAATTGAATACATTTGTCATAGCTAAAATCTAGTCAAGCCCGTGTGTGTATGTGTGTATATATATATATATATATATAATATATTTTCTCTTTTATCCGGTCTGGGGGACACTGCTTTACCATGGGGTTGTGGAGGGGAGCTTGGGAGTTGGCCCCCCCAGTAAATATTAGTTGTACCCCAAGCTGTTTCCTTTTGTGGGATTCAGGTCCCACAATGGAACCTGGAAGGAGCTGCTGCTCAGTAATTCCCCCAGTTCAAATCGTGCTATATAGTTGTGCCCACAGCTGTTCCCTTATGTGCAACTCACCTCAAGACATACATCTTCAGTTCCGCAATGGAAATTGGAAGAATCTGCTACGTATGCGCAGCCGCTCTTTTTCGGCTATCATTGGCTGCTTTAGGGAAGCTGCTCCGGTGTGCCAGGATAAACTGATTGGTGTGCCACATGTGCAGGGGTTTACTAACTCCTGACCTAATCTGTTAAAAGTTATACAGTTGTCAGTTTGTAGCTGCAAACTGCGTAGCCTGATTTTAAAGGTTCTTCCTTAGTGTTGTGATGGTGTAAATGGACTGTTGAGGTGTGTAGTATTTTTCAGTTAGCCCGAGGAAAGATATATACTGTAATGCAATTGATCTCACTTGCACTTCCCCTATTGTTATATTTTTTTTATTTCACTATTACTACTTCATGGTGATGGCATATTTTGAGAATAATTATTAAACCTCTTTTTTTTTTTTTTCGATGGTGTTCCTTATAATCTGGTAAAACTGGATTTTTGCTGTGTGGCAAATTAATTCATTAATACATACCAATGTAAAGTTGTAGGTTAAATTTGAGTGATACAGTCTAAGGTGAATTTGCATGTAAAATAATGAAATAAATATCCATAAGGTTAAACAACTAAAGTACAGGCTTGTTTCCATCCAGCTACAGTAGGGGTCACCTTCACAGCAAAACCTATCTAGATAGTTGTTGTTTTTTGTTTTTTTGTTTTTTTTCAAAATGTTTATTTTTTTAAGACTTGTTTTAAAATCAAACTAATAATGTATATATTTAAAAATGTATGTTTCAGCAATGCTTTTAGAAATTGATTGATTGTTATGTGTGAAGAAAGTCTTTTTTTTTCTTTTCCGTTGCTTCTTTCTTCCAGGTACAATGGCCTACCACTTTTCACTATATTTAAAACAATAGGTTCATAGTACTATGATTAATTAAAACAATTTTCTCACAGTAACATCCGAGTTGCATACCCGCTGTCTATGAGATCTATAGATTTATATGCTGCGCTGTTTCCCACACTCCTGTGCATGAGCCAAAAGGCATTCATTTTTCTTCCTTTCTGGCAAAATGTATGGGATGGGGGGGGGGGGGGGGTAATGAGAATTTAGATTTTAACAGAGAATGTGTAGCAGGCCTCCTGATGGTCTATTTATTTTGCAGATGTGGGATGAATACCCTGATGTTTATGGGGTTAGAAGGTCAAACCGAAGCAGACAAGAACCTTCCAGATTTAATATTAAAACTGGGGTAAGAAACCGGGTGTTTTTCAATAAAAAAATATCTAGTGTGAGCCTTTTCAAAATCTGTATTACTATTTGGCAGGTCTAGTAGGTGGTGATGTTTTTTTTTCCCCCTTCCCCCTGAATTGCAACACAGGGGCTTTAATTTAGGAGATGGTCTCAGACATGCACGTTATATATTGTATCATTCCAACAGAAAGCCTGTTGAACCCTCTCTGCTAGCTCAAATTGGATTACATTCTACACAGCTAGATAGGAGCTTGTCTTTCAACAGCCCATGAGGCAAGTCAACAGAGACCCGATTCACCCCAGACACCGCTCTGTCACAACAAAATGATTTTCCCTATTCATGTCCTATACATCTGTGTGTTAATAACACTGCAATATTAGTGACCAAATGCTTTTCAATCAGCTTGCTGATATAAGAGAAACTATTTTTATATTTGGGACTAACTATGCCAGTTTTTGTTAAATCGTTAATTTGTAGATTTTGTCACACAGTAGACAGGTAAACAACTGTAGCCCAAGAGGGCAACACCAAGTTACATTGTGAGTTGGATAACAGAGTAAAAAGAACAAGTCCACTTGGGGCGGTTAGGTAGAATTAGATAGAGTTGTATTCAATAGTGAGGACGTGGGAGAGGGGGGGGGAGGGGCGGGGGGTTAAGTCCAGGTCTGGGCTCCCTGGCGGTCAGCTAGGTTTTAACCATATTTCCAGTTATTCGCAGAGACAGTGGTCAATTTAAATAATCAGATGCCAGTTAAGAAAAAACTATTGCTGCTGATTCAGGTCCTCTTTAGTACATTGATAACTCTCATCCATTTCTTTGTGGAGAAGCAATTGCATTAAAAAAAAAAATCAGTTTGTGGTGAAGCACTGTCTCTTTGCATTTTACCGACAACGGGGATCTTTGAGTCTTTAACTAAACTCTTTATGCCCAGTACTTCCCTACAGGAGTATATTAAAACCATTCTGTCGGACGCTACTTCTCAAACCACTCCTCAAGCAATACAGCTGTATGGAACTATGTTTTTCTGAGAAGGTGGACCACATACTTACCTAACCCACCCAAACCAGAATGGCTTGCTTACTGTAAAAAATTGGCTAGTTAAAGTTCAAGTGGAAGATGGAGAACTTTATGTTGCTTGTAAAACAGAGGCTTGGAGGAGAGAAAAAGATGCATTGTACATGTGTTGTAGGGATCGTTTGTCAGATTGTTTCATATGAGTATGCCATTTGATTTATGGACGGATAGGGAAAAGACAAATGGCTTATTAGTACTTTGGAAGAGAAATGAAGGGGGCTTTGTATGTAAGGTGTCTCAGTATTTTTTATGATAATGCTGCTCAGAAGCAGTACATGGTTTGTGGACCTCAAAAGGTAGGGTCCCAATCTGATCTTTGCAGCTATGCTTTTATGTGGATATCTGAAAAACTTGCACTGTTGAAGAGGCCTGAGGACAAGTTTGAGAACCAATATTCTAAGGTATACATTTTAATATTAAATTATATCAGATTTTGCAAAACCTTTTCATAATGCACCATGGATATTTACTAGGCTTTGATTGGTGCTGCGATTTGCTTTGAGCCCAAACAAATAGTTTAGGGATTTCAATCAGGTCTAATATTCAGTATAAATAAAAAGTTATCTTCTCCCCATGGAAAGTAGACTTCATTGGTGCAAGGCAAATTAGTCTGCTAAAAAGAAGGCAGAGGTGAATTGACGTCCCTCTTGCTAATGCACCGGATTTCTTTCACATATAAATGGTGTCCTCAATCAAGTTGTCACAGATTCCTCTTCCTCTTGAAATTTATCTTTCTGGAAACTTTACTAGGATGGCACTTTGATTTAAGTATAGTAAAGTTACTCTAAGCTTTCCATTATGTGCTTTACCAGTTGCCTTGTTTTTGTTCTGAACTTTGGGAAAAACCATCCCAAGCCTTGCAAATTAGGTTTTTACTCGCCTAGTAAAACCGGTATTTTTTGTGCCAAAACAGTTTGGAGGTTTCATGAGCCGCATTCCTTTTCTGTCTCACTGAATATAGGTAGTATACAGCTGAGGTTCAGAAGAAAATAGACACTTGTAAAACACTTGTTTAACCGTATTTACTTTTCATCTTTGTATTGTCTGTTGTATTGTGTGTGTTATAACTGGATGTTTTTCTCTTTGCTTTTCAGAGCACAGATTCTGAAAGTGAAAGTCCAAAGAGGAGAAGTCTAAGGACCATTCGCAAGCAGTAAGTACTTCTGGAGAACAACAGTGTGTCACATTTTGCGTCCTTCACATATGCATTCTATTACATCATATTAGATCTATAATATGTGTAAGGAATGGATAAAATGCTTATTTTCTTGTTACTTTCACAGGGAAAAAAAAAACCTTTCAGATGAAGACGATGAGGAGGCCAGTAGTGGAGAAAGTGACAGAGAAGAACCGAGAGCCAGATCACGACGGTTAGTGTCAAAGAGGTGTGAATGATTATTAAGCCTTTGCAATGATCTTTCTAGTAAGTTAAAGAGGTAAAGTCACCGTTCTGACCTTTTTAAGTGTTTCATCCAGAGCTTGCACAAGGAACCAGAAGAAACTTCAGCGTGGAAAGAAGAGAAAGCAGGATTCTTCCGAGGATGATGACGACGATGATGACGATGACGAAACTCCTAAAAGACAAACGAGGCGCAGAGCAGCTAAACATGTTAGGTGAGACCTACCTGTTCCTTTGACAGTACCCACTTTCACCATTTAGGAAAGCGCCGCTATACCTACATACCAATAGATGCAGTATTTAAATGTGATTTTAAATATAATATAAAAATTCACATAACATGAGAGAACTCAATTTGCATATAATCTCTTTAGCCTGTTTAGTGCAAACCATTGCCTCAAATAATTGGTCTTTAAATGTTCCAAATGGTTCTCAGCAATGTCCTTTAGTAGACAGATGGGGAGTCTAGGTCACAGGTAAAATGTTTCTCTTTGGCCACTTACTTATAGCAAATATTAGTTCTACAGGTCATTCTTCTAGAATTTGAAAATATTTGAAATTGGACGTGATGTGGTTTGTTTTTAACAGGTTTAAGGAAGCAAAAGATCTTTGCACCCCTTCATGTATGGATTTGGATATTTCATTATGCAGTATATATTAAGCCACAAAACTTGGTCAGCAGTACTCGTATTAAAAACACAAATAAAACATCTCATTGTGTTTCTGGTCAGATAGCAGAATTATTTAATTGGTGCACATATGCTTTAACTTACTAATGTTTAATATTGTTACAGTTACAAAGAAGATGATGACTTTGAAACAGATTCTGATGATTTGATTGAAATGGCAGGGGAGGAAGCAGAGGAGCAGGAAGATAGCCATGAGACTATTGAGAAAGTGTCGGAATCCAGGACTGGGAAGAAAGGAGGTAAGGGTGTAGTGTGATTATCTCCAGAATACTGGTGACACACCAGAAATGGGACCTGTACACACACACTCGCATCTAGCTCACCGCATGGTCTTAATAATAATGCTGTTGTAAGACAGTGCACTAGTTATTAAAAACATTGTTTTTTTTGATATACTTGGTATACTTGGTGGTTTTATATATTAATTAAATAAAGAGTGTTGTGGTATTATGTATACCCATGGTTCTCTTCAACAACTACCTGACCAGTTTATAGCTTATGCCAATATCTAATCTTAGCCACCGGAGCTTCAACGACAGTCTATGCTACTGAAGCCAATGGGGATCCCTGTGCTGACTTTAAACCTGAAACTGAAGAAGGGGAGCAGCAGTTTCTCATCAAATGGAAGGGCTGGTCCTATATCCACAGCACCTGGGAGAGTGAGGATTCCCTGCAGCAACAGAAGGTGAAAGGCCTGAAAAAGCTGGAGAACTTTAAGAAGAAGGAGGACGAAATCAAACAATGGTACAGTTTGAGCATGCTTCTATAAATGTCAATGGTATCTGTGTAGTACTGATAGTGTTTGTCACAGGTGCTGGAAGTGGAAACCCGCCTGCCAGTGCTGGTCATGAATGAATCGGATAAACTGCTCGTCTGGCGAGGGTGGAGAACACTTTTTTCCCTAATATCTGGTCCATGCTCTTCCATGATCTCAAATGAAAATTAAATCATGGAGGAGTGTGGACTGGATATTAGGGAGAAAGGAAGCTGTCAGTAAAGGGCTTTTTAACAGATATTAATTCCAATGTTTCCTCCTAATGTATTCAGCAAAGCCATATTATATGTTAGGAAACACATTGCAGGGTGAGCACTGTCAACAGTTTTACCAAGTTTAACCAATTTTGTTATGTGTCCATAACTACATTGTTTGTAAGTGCAATCCTATTAAAATTGTGTATTTTTTATTGGATTGTGTAGGATATTTGAGTTATTTGTCATTGAAATGAAGTCATGGTATGACAGTGGACATGAATTACCTCAGGCAGCATAGAGGGCTGGAACGCCCTTGAATATTGCTTGGAAATAGTACTTCCTCTGTAGAGGCCACTAGATAAAATATTTGGAAGCTTTAGGAAAACTACAAAGGGTTTTGGTATAGGAATGAGCCCCGTATTAAGGAATAAGAGACTTTTATGGAACACTCAACAATGCTGTAAAAGTTACCAATGACTAGAGCACAGACAGTATTTACATTTAAACTCATAATAAGCCTATTTCATTTACAGGTTATCAAAAGTTTCTCCTGAAGATATTGAGTATTTTAACTGCCAGCAAGAATTGTCATTTGAACTGATCAAGCAGTATCAAATAGTTGAGAGGGTCATAGGTAAGTGGCTTTAATATAAAGTGGAGTAGGCTAGAATTGAACGGTTAGTTAATAAAAGCCTATACGTGGCAGTAAAATTTTAACTACAGCCATTAGATCTGATTCAATAGTTATCTAAAACCATATGTTTTGTTGAATTATTTTTTTTTGCTGAAGAAAATAGAAAGATGTGTGTTGGACCAGCTGAGCAAACCTTGACAACATAGCACTCAAATGGAAGTCCAACACCAGTACCTTAAATGACAGCGTTGTGGATTCCAAACCACCATTCCATTGCTGCCATCCGCCCAGGAGACTTTTTTGGACTTTGTAGATGTTCTGTGTCTACAAATGTGAAACGAATGTCTCACTTGTCAGTGGACAACTGCAACCCCATTCCAATGAGCAGCTGAAGCCACAGCTGTTCAGTGGCAAGCAGCATAGCTGCAGGGTGTAAAAATTCTCCCAGGCGAATGGCAAAACACTTTTATTTAGGGCAACTGGAAGTTCCAGTGAGGAGACCCTTACCTAATAGGGCACTAAATGGGGTGATGTTTTATCTGATGTTGGAAGAACCCCTTTAACAATTATTCATCCTAAATATAAATACTGTAGATTTATGGTTATTTTAATATCTATAAATATTTTATAAATGTAAATATGCAGAAAATGTTAACTGTGCAGAATAACAGATGTTTGTGTGTTTTACTGAACCTTTATAGGGGTGCTAATAATGATTTTCATTAATTTACAGCTGTGCAAACTGGTAAATCTGCTTCCGGACACTCTGACTTTCCAGGTAATGTGACACTGTGCATGGCCACAGAAGACAAGTTAATTGAGTGCATCTCTGCATCATGTATTTTCAAGTAATTGTGTATATTGCCATATCTCAATACATGATGCTATAAAATTCTTGACAAGTCCACAGTGGGTAGTGGCTTTCTCTATTCACACCTCTGGGTATCTCTGAGATAAACACTCCCTCATCTCTCCTGGTTTTAAATGCTTCTCTATCATACTTTTGTCCTGCTCATTTGTGTTTTAGAACACACACACACATATATATATATATATATATATATATATATATATATATATATATATATATATATATATATATATGGTAATGTATTTCCTGAATCGGTAAAAATCAGTTTGCAGTACTCATCCTAAGGTGATTATATTTTTCATGTTCCGTTTAAAGACACAAGTGTATTTATTTAGCTTTTATAGTCTGTATAATAACTTCTGATAGAGGCTTATTGTGAGGCTTGCATTGCTGCTTTTTACACTTTAAAAATAAAAAGGTGAAGAGCCTTTGTCACTTAATGATATTTTGGTTGGCTCAACTCAGAGTCAACTTTTTCTTTAGATTTAGAGTATATATTGCTGTCAGAGGCTCTTATGTAATTCAGACTGAAACCAAGAAATGTAAGCAGCATCATGAACATGGTGAGCTGAAGTAGGCTATCTTGTTGGTGGAGATAATATAGACGAATAAACACTCTGGTGATCTGTGCTTTAGTCCACAGCAGGAAGAACTCCTCGTCCAATGAGCCAGAGTACCTGTGCAAGTGGATGGGTCTCCCTTATTCTGAGTGCAGCTGGGAAGATGGGGCACTTATTGGGAAGAAATTCCAGCACTGTATTGATGGCTTCCACAACCGAAATAACTCAAAAAACACCCCTGTGAAAGACTGCAAGGTGTGTGTAGACTTCTGTCCATTTTATTCTATACATAGAAATATTTTATTCTTAGAGCCTCGACTAGTTGGGACCCTAAAGCCCAGAAATTTTGTGACTTTTGTACTTTCTTATGTCCGTTGGCATGCATAAATGTAGTCATTAGCATCAAAGTGGTGGCAGTATCCTGAAAACCCACACCTACGCCAACGGGTACTTAATGTCATTTAAAATCATATTCAGTAAAGTAAAAGTACATTAAAATATAACAATAATTGTGTTTATTTGCATATACATGTGTGTGTGTGTATATATATATATATATATATATATATATATATATATATATATATATTAGAGATGAGCACACTCGGATTTCCTGAATCCGAGCCCACCCGAACGTTGCCGATCCGAGACAGATCCGGGTATTGGCGCCAAATGAAAACTTGAAAGCGAGGCTCCGAGTCATAATCCCTTTGTCTGATCTTGCGATACTCGGAACCTATAAATTCCCCGCTAGTCGCCGCCATCTTCACTCGGGCATTGATCAGGGTAGAGGGAGGGTGTGTTAGGTGGTCCTCTGTTCTGGTAGATCTCGTGCTGTGCTGTTTAGTTCTGTGCTGTGCTGTGCTGTGCTGTGTCGTGTAAATTTTGAGTTCAGTGGTGCTGCTGGGTCCTGTGCTGTGTCCTGTTTAGTCCAGTCGTGCTGTGTCCTGTGGTCTGTGCATCTAAGGGCATAGTTATTTCCCCATTATTCCCAAGTGTTTAAAAAATTAAAAAAAAGGTATAAAAAAAAATACAAAAAAATAATTTAAAAAAAATTTAATTACAACAAAATTCGCCAAACCAATCCTGCAGTATAAGCCCATTGGTACTGCAATATTACCAAGTTCACACATTCAGCAGTAAAAGTCCACTCCTCTACGCAGTCCAGATACATTTATTGGTGCGATTAAGACCAGTTGATGGTTTTCTTATTATATTGTGGGGACCACTCCACTACGCAGTCCAGAAAGATACCTCGTTGCAACGTTTTGGACTAATAACTATATTTTGAGGTGTTCAGAATACACTGTAAATTAGTGGAAATGCTTGTTAATGAATGTTATTGAGGTTAATAATAGCGTAGGAGTGAAAATAAGCCCAAAAACTTGATTTTTGAACTTTTTATGCTTTTTCAAAAAAAAATCCGAATCCAAAACCTTAAATCCAAACCAAAACCTTTCGGCAGGTGTTTTGCGAAACAAATCCGAACCCAAAACATTGCGAAAATCCGAATCCAAAACACGAGACACCAAAAGTCTATATATATATTTATTTATTTATCTTCATAGAAGTTACATATTTTTCGGAGAGTGTAAGCAAAGCATTGTGAGCGTGTAAGCAGAACATCAAAGTAATTGTTTAACAAAACAATTCCTTTGATCGCAATGCCTATTGCATTTGTAGCTTTTATTTTCTAGCTCAATTGTTTAAAATAGTAGAATGAATGTACATCTATAACTGTGAGTGGGTGTGGTAACCAAGTGTGCTTTGTGAACAGATCCTGAGACAGAGACCCAGGTTTGTGACATTGAAGAAGCAGCCTTCTTACATTGGGGGAGAGGGACTTGAACTTCGGGATTATCAGCTGGAAGGTCTCAACTGGCTCGCTCACTCTTGGTGCAAGTATGTATCGGCCTTCCACTTTGTCAGTTGATATTGCTTAGTGTTCCATATTCTGTTACATTACATTACTTACTCCAATGAGCCCAGTTATGTCTCATGTTGACTGTGGTCTTTTATGTTTAAATGTTACATTTATAAACATATATTATGTAATGTAGAATTTTATCGTGCTGCTGTTATCTTGTATTTAAAGCATTACTCATTTTTTGGTGGCTATAGGAACAACAGTGTAATCCTTGCAGATGAGATGGGCCTGGGAAAGACCATTCAGACAATATCCTTCCTCTCCTACCTGTTTCATCAGCATCTGCTTTACGGCCCATTTCTCTTAGTGGTGCCCTTATCTACTCTAACATCCTGGCAGCGAGAATTTGAGATGTGGGCCCCTGAAATTAATGTTGTGGTTTACATAGGAGACCTGGGGAGTAGGAACACGGTGAGTAATGAGCTCCACTGGATCTAAATTTGAAGGATATGAATACATTGTAAACAAGGTCCAAAAGGCAACCTTTACCAGTTTACAGCTTTAAAGTATTAAACTATTGATATCCTCAAATTACTTAGGTTTGTTTTCCTACAGATACGAGAGTATGAGTGGATTCATCAGCAAAGCAAGAAGATGAAGTTTAATGCACTACTAACAACCTATGAGATTTTACTGAAGGACAAGGTAGGTAACGTGGGCATTTACACTATTGCCTATAATTTCTAAAGATCATTAATTTCGACTTACACCCGATGTTATATTTGGTATTTATATTGAGCTCTGCATTTCAGGCATATATGTTAATCTTTCAGTAATCTGACTGAGAACACTTTTTAATTCCTCTGCAGACTGTATTGAGCAGTATTAACTGGACTTTTCTTGGGGTCGATGAAGCACATCGGTTGAAGAATGATGACTCCTTGCTGTACAAGACACTTATAGACTTCAAGTCCAACCATAGGCTGCTGATTACTGGCACTCCTCTCCAGAATTCCCTGAAGGAACTCTGGTCACTCCTGCACTTCATTATGCCCGAGAGGTATGACCTTCCTCACTCCACTACACAGCATGTGATCCTTCCTTGAGAACACTGCTATTTCAGCATGTTGCTAATATTTCCAACTACTGGCATCCTCTGTTGACCAGCTGTAATAATCTCTAAATCCCTGAAAATGGAGCATAGCTGAAAATTGTAGCCTTGACACACGTATCAGGGAGTTGACTGTCGTTTTTTGATTGTGCTTTGGATCCCTCTCTCCTTCAACTCAGAGATCATCACAGAGGCTGACCAGCAAAGAACCTCAATAAATAATAAGTATCAGTGTAAAGAAGTTTGGATGTTAAATTTAAAATTGGAAGGTGAAAACCCTTAAACATACCTTTTATAGCATGCCATGAACATTTATAATTGTAAAATATTTTTTACATATTCTCAATGGTTGTAGTCTTTGCGCTTTCTGCATCTGAAATATTAAAGGATAACTCCACTTTCAAACAAATGGCTTTCATTTACTATATTAGGCCCAAACAAGTTCCATTTGCCAATATAACCATGGTAACTTGGAGCTTTACTTTGGAAGATACAGCAATACCTGGCCTCATATTGCTCTGTTGATTGCTCTAGGCAACAAACTGCTATGTAGCTTTGGGACTGCCTGGGCCACCACCTCCCAATTAAATTTCCACTTTGTTACCTTATTTGTAGTTCAGTAGATTATGCAAGATTCCAAGCCTAGCTGATATAGGCAAGCATCTCAATGTGAGACAGATACTGTTTAATGCTTCTATTGGAGTCACAAAAGCTACTTTCCTACAAAAAGTTATTTATTTAATAAAAGTAATAAAAAAAAAATACAAAAACTAAAACACATTTTTTGAGAAATATTTACTTCATGAAAAATATTATTTACAAATTGAATTATCCTTTAATTACTATAAATATGTTCTGTCCTTGAACTGTAGGATGTTCTGTAAGTTAATTTATAATATGCTATACATGTACCATTTGTCATAATTAAGGTAAACTGACATGTAAGAGTACAGTGTTTCTTTTTTATCCCTCTAATCTGCAAGTTATATACATTTCATTTTTAGGTTTGAGTATTGGGAGGACTTTGAGGATGAACACGGTAAAGGAAGAGACAATGGTTATCAGAGTCTCCACAAAGTCCTTGAACCATATCTGTTGCGCAGAGTCAAGAAGGATGTAGAGAAGTCTCTTCCAGCCAAAGTGGAGCAGATCCTCCGTGTGGAGATGTGTGTTCAGCAGAAACAGTATTACAAGTGAGCCTTATTACTTTACATTTCAACCCTAGATCATTAGCCAGTCTGTTTCCTCCTCAGTACATCTTATGTCCTCTGTTTTGGTTTCAGGTGGATCTTAACAAGAAACTACAAGGCTCTGACCAAGGGGACAAGAGGTAGCACATCTGGCTTCCTTAATATTGTAATGGAACTGAAGAAGTGCTGCAACCATTGTTTCCTCATTAAATTACCAGAGGAATCAGAAAAGGAAACCAGGCTTGAGGGACTACAGGTCAGTAAATAAAAAAAACAAAATATGCATAACTATATTAAATAAGCTTTGTTGCCATAAAGAGTTTTCTAAAACGGAGACATCAAGGAACGTTTTTATTTGAAGATTACATCAAATATTAATAATGTAATTATGTAAATTCTGAATGAACTTCTATTTATTGGACTAGCAATAAAGTCTGTATTGTGCTTTAGGCACCTGAGCAACAATTTTAATATGTTTTTCTTTTGCTAGTCTTTGATCAGGAGCAGTGGAAAGCTGGTTCTTTTAGACAAACTGCTGACCCGACTGCGTGAAAGAGGTAACAGAGTGCTCATCTTTTCTCAGATGGTGCGCATGTTGGACATCCTGGCTGAATACCTCACCATAAAACACTACCCCTTTCAGGTACTGGTATAAGCATTACACATAACCCATTTCCTCGGAAGAAGTGTGAATTGTGCTTCGACTAGTTTTTGGGTACATTTGATACTTCAGACATTAGCTGGGATATTTTGCTTGAATTCCTAGTCCGTTAATTTTCAGCCTGAAATGTGATTTCAGAATAGACATCTGATATTTTATATACAACATAGGGACTTCTATAGTCGCTCACCTTGAACTACTTAGTGTAGTCTGTTTTTCTAGCAATCACACAACCTCAATACATGTGACATCTGACTTGCATATGTTTGCTATCAACCGTGTGTCTGACTTAAGTCTTAGATTTTACAGTGCATTAGTCTTATGTGACCAAAGCTTAAAGGGCGTCTACCAGCTACTGTAATCCTGACCTTTCATCAAAGATGAGAACAGGGTCCATAGTTCCATTAAGGGAAAGGGCCAGGTCTTTCTTTAGTGGTATAATTTAGCGTAAATGACAGAATAATTTAAAAATGCCAGCGAGGATAAGTGGGGTCTTTGATAAATAGAGATGACCTACTATTGCTGGCAGATACCCCTTCTAGCTTGCTGTAAAGTGCTTCTCAGGTAGAAGTAAAATTGCATGTCACCCAGAAATTGGTTTGTTAAAATGTATAAAGCTGTGGAGCATGTTGGAGTAGCCTATAATATATTATATACTACATGTAGGACAGTAATACTAGTTTTTTTTTGTATATGTAAAGAATGCAGGGTTGTTTTGTTGGAGGATTGTTTAGATACATATGCCCCATGCATCCATTCTTTTATGAAAATACATAAAACCTGGGGATTTGCAGAATACACTTTCTTGGTCTCTTTAGCTGAAATTATTTCCATATTTGAGTGTTTAGTTTCTCTTCCATCCAGTCTGGGGGACACCGCTTACCATGGGGTTGTGGGGGGGAGCAAGGGAGTTGGCACCTAGCTAGTTAAGTTTAGCACTGCTGACAGACCCCTCCCCTCTACAATCCCCCTGCCCCTTCCTGTTCAGTTTTTTTTAGGTGCCCATGGAGTTGGGCAGTGTTTTAGTACTAGTTATATTGTAGTTCTCCTACTTGCCAATATAGTATTTTGTTGTTTAACAATTACAAGTACAACTTTTATGTCAGATTAGTTGATTACTTGTTTTTTTCCACTGTTCTCTTAATCTGTCTCTCTCAGCTAAATTATCTATTTAAGGCTGTGTGTTTGGTGTGCCTTCCTTTATAAACAATGACAGATAAAGGTAAGGGCCCCATGACAAAGTATTTTACATGTTCAAAATGTAATGTAAAAATTACCATGTGGGCAGAAAGTGCTCTGTCTGCGAAGCAGGGGTTCCCCCCTGCGCTAAACCAGCATATAGCATATAGCCCCACTGACGGAGGAACCGGCCTGGGTGGCCTCCCTGACACAGTCGGTTTCCTCTTTAGCACAGATGATATCTCAATCTACTCAGCTGCTATCTAGTGTGGCAGCCTCGGCGGCTAATAATGCAAGTTCATTAGACCTCCCTGCTACCACAGGTTCTATTGGAACGTCTATACCAGGACCTTCCTCATTGCTTACGGACCAGGCCCCTGTTCCCACAGAACCGGCATGGTCCGCAGCATTTATAAAGGGTTTGGACAAACTAAACCAGTTTCTTGAATCCCCAAACACCCCGCCCGCTAAAAGGAAGCGGACTAGATCTGCTAATCCCCTTATGGTCCTTTCAGACTCTGAGGGGTTTTCAGAGGAGGAGGGGGAAATAAATTCTGATCCTGACCAGGTTCAACCTTTGGAACAGGAAGAAAGCACTAAAAGCCAATTTATAAATGATTTGGTTTTAGCGGTGAGACAGACGTTGGACCTCCCAGAACCGGAGGAACCTACTCCTAGAGACAGAAGTCTATCCGTTTTCCCCCTTCTGTAAAACTCAGAGATATTGCAGAGGGAGCATGGAAACAGCCTGATAAAAGGTTCTCTGTTCCCAGGAGATTCTCTTCCCTGTATCCATTGCAGGAGGAAGACGTGGCTCGCTGGGAGAGTATTCCTAAGGTAGATATTCCAGTAGCCCGTTTGGCCAGACACACTTTACTACCGGTCCCAGGTTTGGCAACTCTGCAAGATGCCACTGATCGCAGAGTGGAAGCACAGCTGAAATCTATATTTGTGGCAGCGGGTTCTTCCTTTAGGCCCACAATTGCTTCAGCTTGGGTTGCTAAAGCCATGGAAACATGGGCAGACCAACTGGCAGAGGCCTTACAGGACTCTGATTTACTTCCCCTGGCTTTACATTTGAAAGAGGCATCGGGGTACCTTTATGAGGCGGCCCAGAACTCAGCGTCTGTGTCCTCCTCTATTCAGGCTGCATCTATTTCAGCAAGAAGAACGTTATGGCTGAAATCCTGGGAAGGAGATTCGGAATCAAAAAAGTCAGTTGAAACCATTCCTTTTTCAGCAGCAGGTTTGTTCGGCCCGGAATTGGATACTATGATCTCACAGGCAACAGGGGGCAAAAGCACTTCCTTGCCGGTATTCTCTAGTAGGGGCCGGAACCCTCAGGTCAGCTCCTTTCGTCAGCCCTTTCGGGGGACCTCTTTGCATAGAGGACAGTCCTTTAGAGGCAGACAACCAAATGCTCGAGGCTCCTCTGGCAGGGGAAGATCCTCGTTTGCAGCAAGGCGCCAGGCCTCCAAGACCCAGAAGAAGCCTGCGTCCTGACGACCACTCTATTCTGCAGGAGGGGGCGCCAGTGGGGGGACGTCTGTCTTTGTTTCACGAACAGTGGGCAGCGTCCTCCCAAGACCCTTGGATTTGGGGCATTATATCAAGGGGGTACATGATAGACCTGCTGGGTCCGGTACCACATCATTTCTTCATAACCCCGCTACCCCGAGATCCAACAAGAAGACAGGCAATACAGGCTTGTGTCGCCTCTCTTCTTTCGCAAAGAGTCATCTGCAGGGTCCCAGATGACCAGAAGGGACAGGGGTTTTATTCAAATCTGTTTCTGGTCAAGAAGCCGGACGGGTGTTTTCGACCCATCTTAAACCTAAAGAACCTCAATGTGCACTTACGGGTGGACAGATTTCGGATGGAATCCCTGAGGTCGGTGATAAACGGCTTAGAGAAGGATCAGTTTATGGCTTCCATAGACATAAAAGATGCATACCTCCACGTTCCCATTTGGTGCGACCATCAGTCTCTCCTAAGATTCACAGTGGGGTCCTCCCACTATCAGTTTCGGGCTCTTCACTTCGGCCTCTCCACAGCGCCGAGGGTTTTCACGAAGATCATGTCAGTGATGGCAGCATGTCTTCACCTGCAAGGAGTTCAGGTCGTGCCTTATTTAAACGATCTGCTCATCAAATCCTCCTCAGAGAATTGCTTACGTCATCACTTATCCCTCACCTTGGCGGTTCTCGAGGGCCATGGATGGCTGATAAACTTAAAGAAATCCCAGATGGTTCCGTGTCAACGCATGGATTTCCTAGGGCGCATCATGGACACCAGCCAGCAAAAGGTGTTCCTGCCTGCCGAGAAGATCGGTTCAATTCAAAGTATAACAACTCAGGTCTTGTCTTCTCCCAGCCCCTCAATACATTTGTGCGTGCGGCTGCTGGGAAAGATGGTGGCCTCCTTCGAGACCATCCCCTTCGGTCAAGCTCATTCTCGATGCTTTCAGTGGGATCTGTTGACGAAATGGTCAGGATCCCACCTACGCTTGGATCTTTAGAGGATCTCGCTGTCTCCAAGGGCGAGAGAATCGTTTCAGTGGTGGCTGATTCAAGATCACATGGCGGTGGGCAGGTCCTTTGCTCCATGGTCATGGATCATAGCCACAACAGATGCCAGCCTGAGAGGTTGGGGGGCGGTAGTCCTGCACCTCAGGCTCCAGGGGCTCTGGTCAGTTCAGGAATCAGCCCTATCAATCAACACTTTGGAGTTGAAGGCAATTCTTTTAGCTCTTCGGGGGGCCCAGACTCTCCTTCAGGGCCACCCAGTCAGAGTTCAGTCCGACAATGCCACGGCTGTGGCATATGTCAACAGACAGGGAGGAACCAGGAGTGCAGCTGCAATGCGTGTTGCAGCTCAGATATCCTTTTGGCAGAACAGTACGTTCCAGCAATATCGGCGGTGTTCATTCCAGGAATAAAAAATTGGGAGGCCGATTACCTCAGTCGCAATGCGATGATGCCAGGGGAATGGTCCCTCCACCCGGAAGTATTTCAGTCTCTAGTTCAGAGGTGGGGTCTTCCGGATGTAGATCTCATGGCCTCCAGACACAACAGGAAAGTTCACAGGTTTTGCGCAAGGGCAAGAGATCCCTTAGCAATAGCGGTGGACGTGATGTCCATGTCATGGGAATTCAGGTTGGGTTATCTGTTTCCTCCGATTCCCATGCTTCCCAGAGTACTCAGACGAGTGAGGCAAGGCGGTCGGCCGGTGATTCTAATAGCTCCCTCATGGCCGCGTCGAGTGTGGTACGCAGACATAATATCCATGGCGGTTGGGACTAGGATATCGTCTTCCGGCACGAGACGACCTTCTTCTCCAAGGTCCCTTTCGTCACCAGAATTTACCTCAGCTCAGTTTAACGGCATGGCTATTGAGGCCAGCCTCTGGAGAGATAGGGGTTTTTCCCCTAGTGTAGTGAACACTATGCTGCGAGCTCGAAAACTGGTTTCGGCTCGCATCTATCATCGCATCTGGCGAGCATATATTAGATGGTGCGAAAATAAGTCCTGTCACACATCTTCCTTTCGTCTCCCCCGCTTGTTGGCTTTTCTTCAGGATGGGCTGGAAGCTGGCCTCCGTTTAGGCTCATTAAGAGTTCAGGTTTCAGCGTTTTCAGTTTTCTTTCACCTGAATCTAGCGGACTTGCCAGACGTCAGGACCTTTTTTCAGGGAGTCTTACATATTCAGCCTCCTTACGTTCCGCCTACAGCACCATGGGATCTCAACCTGGTACTGGATATGCTTAAAGGGCCTCCCTTTGAGCCATTACCTACGGCAGATTTTAGGTGTCTTACCTGGAAGGTCGTCTTTCTTTTGGCTATTGCATCTGCACGTAGGGTTTCTGAATTAGGAGCTCTGTCTTGCCGGGAACCATATCTGGTTTTCCACGAGGACAGAGCGGTTTTGAGAACCCTCCCTTCCTTCGTTCCTAAAGTAGTTTCGGCTTTTCATTTGAACCAGGAAATTGTAGTTCTGTTTTTTTCATCTACTTCCAATTCTGATCAACAGTCTATGGAAAAGTTAGATGTGGTGAGGGCTCTCCGCATTTATGTTAAAAGAACTTCTCAGATTAGACATACAGATTCTCTGTTTGTTCTTTATGATTCTAATAAAAGAGGCTGGCCAGCCTCAAAACAGTCCATTGCAAGGTGGATTACGGCAACCATTAAGCAAGCTTACATAAAGGCTAACCGTCCTGTGCCAGAGAGACTTGCGGCCCATTCCACCAGATCGGTAGGGGCGTCATGGGCAGCGAGAATTGGGGCTTCTGCAGACCAGCTTTGCAGGGCAGTCACCTGGTCCTCTGTCCACACCTTTACAAAATGTTATCAGTTTAATGTATTCGCATCTGCGGATGCAAATTTTGCTCGTAGTGCTCTACGAGCGGGGCTTTCAGAGTGGTCCCACCCTTAGGGGGCTGCTTTAGAACGTCCCCATGGTAAGCAGTGTCCCCCAGACTGGATGAAAGAGAAAAGAGGATTTATGTACTTATGTTAAATCCGTTTCTCTGATTCCGTCTGGGGGACACTGCGATCCCTCCCTTCTGCTTTTCTTCTGTGTGTTCTTGTTTGGCCTTTTCTCCTTGGGCTTTTTAATTAACTGAACAGGAAGGGGCAGGGGGATTGCAGAGGGGAGGAGTCTGTCAGCAGTGCTAAACTTAACTAGCTAGGTGCCAACTCCCGTGCTCCCCTCCACAACCCCATGGTAAGCAGTGTCCCCCAGACGGAATCAGAGAAACGAATTTAACGTAAGTACATAATTCCTCTTTTTCTGCATCTTTAAAATAAAAATTGTTACATGAGCAGGCTGTATGAGTGCATACTGGAACAATATACTGGGTCCTCTCTGTTTCCAATTTTCTTAACTTATAAACCAGTTTAACTGGCATCCTAGACCACAAGTAAAACAATGGGTAGCTATAGAAACAATTCTAGGGACGATAGGTAACCTTGCTTTTCCTACCCCTTCTATAGATACCCCTCCTCAGGGAGAGGTGACCCAGCAAGTCCTTGGCGGCATCACAAGAACACCCCTTGATGCAAAATTTAGAAAGGTTGGTTCAGGGGCCAGTTTGGGTGCCTTCACCCCTAGAGAAGATTGTTGGAGACATCGTCTTCTTACAGACTGCATATTTGTCAGGCTCATTTCCATGTACAAGGGTCAGGAGAGTCCTATTTAAAACATTCCCCTCAGGAGGAAAGGGAGATTCGGAGGACTCTGTTTACGAGGACCTGACTATCTGGGAGGACAATTCCTTCAGTAGACGGGATGGAGGATCTTATTTTAGCGGTCTGGCAAACTCTGAATATTTTTACTGCGGAACCAATGGTTCCAGAGGTTACCCTATTCATACAGTAGAAGAAACAACCCGTTTCTTTTCTTTCTCCCCGCAGTTATCCAACATTTGGGATGAGGCGAGGCTAAAACGTGATAGAATTCAGGTTCTAAGACTGTTCCGGTTCTCATATCACTTCTCGGACACAGACATTGCATCATGGGAGACTCAACCAAATGTGGATGCCCCCATTGCACACCTGGCAAAATCCACTACCATTCATTTCCCTAGTGCTGCTAGTTCAGAAGTCCGGTGGTGGGGGCTCGTCTCTATCTCTTTCAGAACCAGATCTGTTCTTCACCGGACACTTGGTTAAGGGGCATCGTGACCAGAGGTTATGTTCTGGATCTCTTGGGGATGTCTCTGCAGCATTTCCTTTCCACTCCCCTTCCACGAGATCCCACCAGGTGAAGGCCCCATTCAATCCCTTTGTCATCAGGAGTGATTGTCCCAGTCCCAAGAGAGCAAAGAGGGGTATTATTCAAGCCTTTTTCTTGTACAAAGGCTGGATTTGTCCTGCTGCCCCATTCTGAACCTGAAGTCCCTCAATTTACACCTGCGGGTAGCCAGCTTAAGGATTGAATCGGTTCACTCCGTGATTAACTCTATGGAGTGGAAAGAGTTTCTTACATCCTTTGATTTCAAGGATGCGTAGGTTCACATCCCAATATGGGAAGACAACCACAACCTTCTCCGGTTTGCAGTGCATGCGTCCCATTACCAGTTCTGGGCCATACCCTTTGGTCTGGCAACAGCACCAAGGGTAATTACAAAGATAATGGCTGTACCTCTATGTCAGAAAGGGGTGACTATTCTGCTGTACATCAACGATCTCCTGTTCAAAGCTATTTATGCTCCTTTTCCTATGTCTCACTTGCGCTTGACAGTGAAAATGCTGCAGTCGAATGGTTGGGTCATAAATTTCATAATTTTGTCTGGTCTGTCTGGTCTTGTCTGGTCCCAACCCAACGCATGGTTTTTCTGATCGTTTAAAAATGGGAAGCAGGTTTACATTCTTCAGTGCATGAAGTTTACGGGGAGGATAATGTCTTGTTTTGAAGCGGTACAGTTTGCTCACTTCCATTCACGGCCCTTCCAGAACGAGATACTAGGAAGGTCTTCGAGGTCCAATCCTCAATTGGTGACTCAGTTCTTCTGTTTGTCAACACTAACCGGTCAGTCTCTCTTGTGGTGGTGGAAGATGAGGAATCTCAGTCAGGGACATCCCTTCTCAGTGTGGGACTGGACCATTTTAACCATAGATGCTAGCCTACACGGCTGGAGTGTGGTGACACTGAACCTTTGTCTTCAGGGGCTTTGGTCCTGGGAGGAGGCAAGGCTGTCCATCAATGTTCTTGAGCTACAGGCAGTTTTCACTGCTCTGGTGTAGGCACAGTTCTTTCTGAAGAACAGACCCATTTGAGTCCAGTCCAACAACACCACGGCTGTGTTTTATATCAACCACCAGAAGTTCCCTTGCCATGAAGGAGGCGACCAGGATCATGCGCTGGCGGAACATCATGCCCCGGCCATATCAGCAGTCTTTATCCTAGGGATAGACAATTGGGAAGCCGATTACTTAAGTCACCATGCTATTTAACCAAGGGAATGATCCCTGAGGTGTTCGCCCAGCCAGAAATTGACATGATGGCCTTTCGGCTGAACCACAAAGTGGACTGGTATTGTTCCAGGACCAAGGATCCACATACATCCTTAGTGGATGCCATGACGGTTCGCTGGAATTACCGGCTGATATATATTTTTCCTCTGATTCCTATATTACCATAGGTGCTAAAGAAGGCCTAGAAGGAGGGGGTACAGGTTATTCTGCTGACACCAGACTGGCTGAGAAGATCCTGGTATGCCAATCTTATCGTGATAGAACTGATATGGTGAAATGGTGATAGAACCGCCCTGGAGACTTCCTCTTAGGGGATCTTCATCAGGACTTGGTATGGCTGGCTTTGACGGTCTGGTGGCTGAGGCCCTAGTTCTCCACAGAAAAGGTTTCTCTGACAAGGTCATTGAGATGATGATTAATGCCAGGAAACTGGCGTCTTCTAAAAATCATCACTGGGTCTGAAATCCTACATAGGCTAGTGTGAGCGGTGAGGTGCACTCACCTCTTCGTTCTGTCTTGCTCGGTTCTTGTCTTTCCTCCAGTATGGCCTGGACAAGGGCCTGCGTTTGGTTTCTCTTACAGTTCAGATCTCTGCCTTGACTGTCTTTTTCCAAAGACGATTGGCTGTGTTGCCGGAAGTCCACACCTTTCTTTAAGGGGTCCTTCACATCCAACCGTCTTTTGTTCCGCCTGTGGCACCGCAGGACCTGAATTTGGTTCTTTTAGAGTTGCCGAAATCACCATTTAAACCTTTAGAATCTGTTCCCTTTAAAATTCTGACCCAGAAGGTCTCTTTTTATTTTTACTTTTATTTTTCTCAGGATTGGCTTCTTCTGTTGGATGTGGTTAGGGCTTTTCGGATCTATGTGGATCGCATGACATCCGTGTGTAAAACTGATAGTCTCCTGGTGTTATAAGACACTCACGAGAGGATGACTGGCCACAAAACAGATAGTTGCCAGATGGATTAAGACTACCATTTGTCAGGTTTATCTCCCTGAGAGTTCTCCAGTTTCTAAGTGTGTCGGGCAGCTACCTGAAGTTCTGTCCATACGTTCAGCAAATTCTATCGCTTCAACGTCTATGTCTCCAAAGACGCTAGCTTTGGCCGAAAAGTTTTGCGCGCTGCACAGTCTGAGCACACCGACTCGTAGGGGCAGCTTTGTAACGTCCCCATAGTCAGCAATGTCCCCCACATGGCTGTGCAAGAGAAAAGAGGATATTTATATTCACCGTAAAATCCGTTTCTCTTAACCCATTTGGAGGACACTGCGCTCCAACCCTTTTATTCTGACAGTTTTCAGTTGTATGTTTCTGTTTGAAAGTGACTTTAGTCCTATCCGTAGGGCTTTGTTGGTTAAATAAACTGATTGTCCTTTGTCCAGAGGGCATAGAGGGGAGGAAGCAGGCCAGTCAGTTTGTTCGAATTTAGTGCCTCACTCCCAGGACAGTGCCCTCTATACCCCATGGTCCGCAGTTACCCCAAAATTTGTTAAGACAAACAAATTTTGCGGTGAGTACAAAAATCCTCTTATACAGTTCGTCCATTGCCAACATTCTTGAGTAGAAAACTGAGCAAACAGAACCCACCCGAGATTCACCAATATCCACACAAACCATGTCTCGATCTGTGAAAGCCACGTTCTTTTTCTAGCAGTCCACACACCTGTAGGATGTCTAACCTCTAAACAGAAATGTTGGCAGATATGCAATTTTCTGAGAGTAAATGAAGCTTAGGAACTTTGTGTGAAGCAGCAGCAAGATATCCACAAATTGTAGGAGTCAATCCATAATAAAAACACATGATAGAGAGCATCTTAGTGACTGCTATTCAAAAAAGACCCTATTCTTGTGACCACTATACCAAATAGCAGTCATCATTATAGAGTCTTTAAAGTGCAATGCCCATTTTGTTGTTGATATAAAGTGGAGAGCCTCTACTGGTGATTGCTATACAATGCATAATGGTCACTAGTGGGAAAATAACAATGCAGCAGAAAGGTTGTAGACATTGTTTTACTTCGTGAGACTGCTATGCACCAATAGAAGTGTAGTGGAGGGAAATTAGGCTGCACGAAAAACATCTGTTTTAGTCTACCTTTAGCAGCTGCAGAAAGCTGCCCCATTTAGAAGTCTATATGTGAGCACCTAGAACAGATAAAGAAAACCTTTTTTTGAAGAGTACAGATCTGAAACAGTTCTGTTTCAGAAGAAATACATGAAATGCACGTGTATTTTTTAAAATTCAATTTCTAATAGTCGGGTATAGGTTTAAGGAGGGCTCATTGTATAACTACTTCTCTTGTAGATTACTTTGTACTGCCACAATATCAAAAAGTAACAGGGTCACTGAGAGTGTTTTGTAGCAACCCAGTTAAGAGGAGCAGCTAGTTGTCCTATACTTTGTAAAGTGATATCTCTGGTCATAGGATTTGTCTGTCTTCAGGACATGTTCATGAGTTGCACACAGTACGAAGGTTATTTATAATCCCTGGGAATTAAGGATATGATCTGTTCATATTGAATTGCTTCTGTCGACCTCCTATAATTCTGATTTGTGTTACAGAGACTTGATGGCTCAATAAAGGGAGAGCTTCGTAAGCAAGCACTGGATCACTTTAATGCTGAAGGCTCAGAGGTGAGAGAGGGCATTTGTATGTTTTTCAATGTTAACAGCTTTCATCATGTGTATATTGTTGTCATTGATACATGGCTTTATTATGTAACATTTTATTTGGTATTTGTTACTGCAGTCTTCTGTAACCATAGATTAACATTCAAATTCCCAATTATAATAATCTCTTTCTGTAATGTTTAGGATTTCTGTTTCTTACTTTCCACACGTGCTGGTGGACTTGGGATAAACTTGGCTTCCGCTGACACAGTAGTCATTTTTGACTCAGACTGGAATCCCCAGAATGACTTGCAGGCTCAAGCTAGAGCTCACAGGATTGGTCAAAAGAAACAGGTCAGTTAAACCGCTAGCGAGGTTTTGCGAAAACAATAAATCAAATATGATAGTTCACTATTAGGTGAATGCAGTAATGCCTTGTGCAATCTAACATGACTTCCTAAGTGTAGCCTACCAGTCTATAGTTTCTAGACTTGTGAGATAAAATAACAAATCTGAGCTGATGTATCTCATAAATTTCATAAAGGAGAAAGTCATGGGAAACATTTGCCACACAATATTCACTGTGCTGCATATTTTTGGCAACACAGGGTCAGCTTTCTTTTTGGAAATTGCAAAAGGTCGCAAAAAAAAAAAAAAGGAATCCCGCGCTGGACTGCGCCACACCAAATAAACACAAACTGCAGCTGCAAAGCAGGGCCAATTGCTAGCCCCTGATCAAAATAATGACATACCAAAAAGAAAAAGCGCAAAGGAAACTCTGGCAGGATAATAGTATATAAAAATATATATATATTTTTGTATACTAAGGCCACATCTATATGTCGCTATTCAGCACTGCTTTTTCTTTTTGCTCTGAAAATGCAAAAGGTGCAACAACAAAAAAAAAAAAATGACTATCCTATACAGCCAGTAACATTTTTATGAAACATGATCAATGAAGAAATTAATTTGGTGTTTGACTTGTGTGGATACAATATACATATGGAATAGATTATAACAATGGTTCCCAAACTGTGCGCCTAGGCTCCCTGGGGTGCCTTGGAGATCTCACGGGGGTGCCTCGGCCAGGGCCAGTGGTAAGCAAGGCGGGGGACTACTTGGTAATTATTTTGGCTTAGGGGTGCCTTGAAAAAATTTTGGAGACTCTAAGGGTGCCTTGAACTGAAAAAAGTTTGGAATCCACTGGATTATAACCTATCCTGTAAAGTATGAGCATTAGAAGTATTAGAAGCTCCAAGTAGTACCCATATAAAGGTACAAGCCTGCAGGCCCGAAAGCCTTTATACAAGCCATGGCTTTTATTTTACATTACAAGCACATTATTTTACAATACACTCATTTCTGTCTGGATGGGAACACGTTACTTTTATGTTGTAATCCTCATCTAGGTATGATTTGCCCTGTCACTGACCATGAGTTATTAGATAAAAGTGACATCACTAAGTGCCAAATAATGAAGCATTTTATTAACTTTTCTACAAATATTAATGTCACTTGTGTTTTATCTATCTATATATGGTCATGGTGATATTTTACAAGTAATATATCTTCATTACAGGTGAATATTTACAGACTTGTAACAAAGGGAACAGTAGAAGAAGAAATCATAGAACGGGCAAAGAAAAAGATGGTCCTTGACCACCTTGTAATCCAACGTATGGACACCACTGGTCGGACTGTGCTGGAAAACAACTCTGGAAGTTCAAAGTAAGCACAAAAGAATTTTAGGGAATTTAGGCTGTGTTGCCTTTTCCCTGAGTGGTTTTTCCCCCCATGTATTTGCTTATATGTTAATAGCTATTTGTCTTTTGTTCTAGTTCCAATCCATTTAACAAGGAGGAATTGGCTGCTATTCTTAAGTTTGGAGCAGCAGACCTCTTTAAGGAACCTGAAGGAGAGGAGTCAGAGCCTCAGGTTAGAATTAATTGGTATCTATGTAAAAGATGTAAGTGAAAGCTTCACTTGGGCAGATATCTTATGTAGCAGTGTCAAGTTATTGTATTAGAGGGAATTTAATTATTCATTGTGTTTATGGGGCAGAGTTTAATAAGTTGTTTCTTCTTGTATATGTATATAAATATTCATATCAAATACAATGAGTAGTTCTAAAATGATTTCTAATTGTACTAAGCAGTTTTGTATTTCAAAGTATGTTACTGTATAAACGTCATAAACCGTAGAGATGTTTTTCAGGTTTTATTGTTTCATTTACATACTGAGTAGAAATCACTAAATTATATAACTTTGTGAGTTTTTCAGGAAATTATTTATGATACATGCCTGTTATCTATTTCACCTCAGACATATTACCTTGTTTACAATAGGAAATGGACATTGATGAGATTTTACGCTTGGCAGAGACGAGAGAGAATGAGCCAAGTTCCAGTGCCACTGATGAACTGCTGTCTCAGTTTAAGGTAGACTTCTCTCTCATACACCTTCTTATATTACCCACGGTTCTAGTATAGTTTGATGAACATGCTTAATAGCAGGCATGTCAAATGTAAATGACAATGGGGGCCATATTAAGTGGGCAAAACTTGGTGAGGATCGCATTAGTTTTATTTAGGGCCACATACATTCTAATCTATTCTCTTTATGATTTCAGAAATCCCTTTATTCATATTTTTAATAGCTGTATTTTGAAGCGAGTTTGTTACATTCCGATGGCAGTTTTAAATTAAACCACAAGAACACATCAGTACTTACTAGAGCAACGGATAAATTTTAAGATATAAAAAGAATATAATGAAGAACATTCCTAATGCCATATAGAATGGTTGAAAAGTTTAGGGCCACAATTAATTGAACTAGTGTAAGGAATGAAAGAAATGTCTGCATTTGGCTATCAAATGTTTACTTGGATACGCTTGCTGTATAGACTATACTGCCAGCTCCCTGTAAGACAATATACACTATTTATAAATCATATTCATGCTACATAATGTCATTGTGGTTTCTGTTTCAGGTGGCTAATTTTTCAACCATGGAAAATGTGGAGCCTGACCTGGAAGACCGTGCCCAAAAAGAATGGGATGACATTATTCCTGAGGGACAGAGGAAAAAGTTAGAAGATGAAGCTCGGCAGAAAGAGCTGGAGGAGATCTACATGCTTCCCAGGATTCGGAGCTTGAACAGAAAGGTAGGAACCTGGATATTTCTGAGTTCCACTCAGTCTCAAGTGTCTGTAGTATTTTACCTCCCCTCCTACCTAACCAATGTATGGTGGGTATTCATATCCAAGACCTCCACCATTTGGAAGATAGTTAGCTCAGAGTTGCATTGCAGTGGTCAAATTTGAATACAGGTACTGCTTATGGCTGTGTTGTGTGTAGCCTATTGTATGTCCATGCCAGCCTTGACTTAACTGGCATCAGCAGTGTGTTAGTATTACAAATTCTCTTATGACTGATGCTGGACTGTGCACCTTTGCTGAGGCATGGGGTATCTCCTGAGTAGGTGTGGTCTTGGTTCTGTTGTTTGGGGAGCAGGGGTTACTATACAAATGTGAGCCTTGACCAGAGGTCTTCAAAGGTATTTAAAAATGATACACTACTATAAACAGTGACATCATCTTTAGAATGGATTGCTTTAGATGTCCTTATTAAAGCATTGAAAGCAATAAAATCACAAACTAAATTAAATTGAACCCCTATCATTTCCCTCTATATAAAACATGTAGCCATTGACCAGCTAGTTTATTAGAACACTGTAATGTAAAATAACTGCGGAAGTAGAGAAATTCACTCAGGAGTAATATGTTTGGTACAGCTGTAAAACTAATACAGTTGTAATTTTGCATTCAGTTTAGAAGATAAATGTTCTAGATATTCTGCTTATATTCCAGGATAATGTTTCAGAATGTGGTTATTAATATCATCATTATTATTATTATTATTCTTTATAAACATACAGAATTTTGCATTGGGGGGTTCAGTTTAAAAATAATTGACATTTAATTGCATGAAAGACAAGGTGGTCATGTCAGAATGATTTTACCCACCTTATACTTGTCAGGCACAGGCAAATGACAGTGAGTCTGATCTGGAATCCAAGCAGAAAGCTCAGCGATCCTCTGGGTCAGAGAGCGATTCCGATGACTCGGATGATGATAGAAAACCCAAGCGCAGAGGACGTCCCCGCAGCGTTCGCAAGGACACTGTGGAGGGCTTCACAGATCCAGAGATTAGAAGGTATCTGAGATTGAACCTTGTATGTTTTATTACCTTGATCTGTCCGTTCAAAAACTTCAGTGTATATTGTTTATTGATTGGTGATAAATGACTACAAAAAAACAATCTCTTTAATTGAACACAACCTTGTTTTGTTTAGGTTTATAAAGGCATATAAGAAGTTTCCTACTCCCCTTGAAAGGTATGTATATGTAACACCATATGCATCTATCATTCTGAATGTATCTTACCACCGTGTACAACCGATTTCTGTCGGCTCTCTGTCTTAGACTGGAGTGCATTGCACGCGATGCAGAGCTTGTGGAGAAATCTGTGGCAGATCTCAAGAGACTTGGAGACCTTCTGCACTCCAGCTGTGCATCAGCCATGCAAGAGTTTGAAGAGCAGTTGAAAGAGAACCCCACTGAAGGTATGTTTCCAGTGTGATAGTATTTCATTGTCTTTATCCTTACTCTGATTATATAAAATTTTGAGAGAATTTCTCCACCTAACACTAAAGAAAAATGGGCAATACATGGTGAAATTTAAATACTTGCCCACATCAGCCACTACAGTCCAGTAAAAGAGTCTTTTCAGTCCTGGGGGTAAATGTATCATACTGCGCTTTTTACAAGTCGCCGGAAATCGGCGAGATGACAGCTTAAATTTAAAGCGGCGCTGCCTTGTGAAGGGAAGTTTCCCTTTACAGGGCAGCGCCGCTTTAAATTTAAGCTGTCATCTCGCCGATTTCTGGCGACTTGTAAAAAGCGCAGTATGATACATTTACCCCCTGGTGTTGTTTAAATCTGTAGCTGCTGTGTGGAAGTCAGTACAGGCTAGCTGCAGGTTAAGCTATGATTTGCTGTTACACCTCTATGGTGTGTGACTTTATCATCCAATCTGCATACAGACAGTTGGGACATTAAACCTTAATTGTAACTACAATAAGCAAAAGCATTATTGGGGCCAACAAACTGTTGCTGCACTGACTTTTAACTGGAGCTGTAGTGAGGGAAAAGGATAGAAAAGATCATTGGGTCATTGGCTGGAATGTGTAAGGCAGAAAGAGTTGATTTCATTGAGTTTAATTTTATCTTTTAAAGGTGCAAATTCTGTAAGGTTTGGTTTTGGAGACTATCAACCAATTGAATACAATAGCTAATAATTAACCACTGTTCTGTTATATGTACTAGGGAAAGGTCCTGGAAAGAGGAGAGGTCCAACTATTAAAATTTCTGGTGTCCAAGTGAATGTAAAAGCCATTATTCAACACGAGGAAGACTTTGAAATTCTCAGCAAAGTAATTCCTAAAGATGCAGAGGAAAAGAAAAAGTGAGTGTGCGGCTGTCCATGTGTCTGTTCACATTGCTGGCTCTGTTTCTAGCACTGTTCTCATAACTTCACTTTTTCGTGACAGGTTCCGATTGGCCAGCAGGGTCAAAGCTGCTCATTTTGATGTAGATTGGGATGTAGAAGAGGACTCGCAGTTGCTCCTGGGGATTGTTGAACATGGCTATGGAAATTGGGAGCTCATTAAAAGTGACCCAGAGATGAAATTGGCTGATAAGGTAATGTCCAATAATAAATATATAATAAATTAATATATAATTCACCAAGCATAAATGACTGTTCTCCATTTATTTAATGCAAGCTTAATTCCCTCACATGTTTGTCACAGGTGTCAAGAAGCATGTGTTGATTCCCTGCACTTAATTTGGTCATGCCCCCAGATAACTTGCTTTTGGAAATAGGTTGTACATTTATTATCTACTCTGCTGTCAATGCCACTTCCTAGGGACACAGGACTCTGTCCATTTGGTCAGCTTGTTGAAGAGTTATGGCATAATCGGAAAGTTAGCAATGATATGATCCTATGATAGCCATGTGGATTAAAATAATATATACCTACCTACCTTTTGTGGATATCACATACAAACAAAAGAATACATTTGCAAAAGTGTGGGGTGTGTGGTGTTATTTCCTCACTACTTACCGTTGATGGTCAGTTATGTGCATACTTATAACACTGCATATAATATTCTTGAGCCTTGTCTTGTTTTCTTCATCTGCTGGTTTTGATTCTGTATCTCTGCTCACCTTTTGTTCTTTTTTTTCTTTTTATAGTGATTAACAGTTTAAAACACATTAAAAAAACTACATGCAATTTTCCTGTATCTAGATCTTGCCTGTGGAAACTGAGAAAAAACCTCAAGCAAAACACTTGCAGACCAGAGCAGACTACCTGCTGAAACTGGTGAAGAAAGAAATGGAGAAAAAAGAGGGCGGTCAGGGAGAAGAGGTAAGGGGGAGTATTTGCTGCAATATATGTGATGTGGATTTATGAAAGATGGTGGATACGGTAGCACTGTGCTTTCTCATTGACTCATTTTGTATGTCTGGTTTGGTGAGCCTGTAAACTGAATCTGTTTGTAGGAATTGTCATCCATTTATATGGTATTCTGCAGACATTTTGCATACTTTTAATTATTTTTGGTGGTTGGTACATTGAAAATAGATGTGAAGGATTGAATACTGTCTGTAAAGTGCTGTTTAATACGTGGGCGCAAGATAAATATCAGTTAATAAGTAAATCCTATTTGTAGGCAAAAACAAAGAGACGAAAGCCACGTGCAAAGAAAGATGGGTCAGGGAAAGTAAAGGATGAGCATGGAAATGACATCTCTCCTAGGCACTCGGACAACCCTTCAGAAGATGGAGAAAAGAAGGTGAGCACACTGTCATCTGTTGTTGAAGATAAAGATAGGTCTGACTCAAGACTCCGGAGTACAGCTGTATGAATTGTCAAAATTATGCCACAATTTTCCAGAATATGTTTGAACTTTTTCACCAACGAGTCAGTGATTCACCTGAATTAAATCAGATTCACAAGGTCCCAGTGCTGATTCTTCCCTCCACTTCCTTTAAGTCATCTTACACTATGTATTTGAGAATCTGAAAGTTAATATTTAGAAGTTTGTTTGTTTTTGATTATTTTAATTAGTTACGGCAATGTGTTGATTTTTTCTTTTTAAGGAAGTCGGTAATGTGTTTCCTTTTCATAGGTTTCCTCATTCTTTTCTACTTTTTTTTTTTTTTTTATTGATTGCTTTTATTTTTTTTAAACAACCTCTTCAGTGCTAAGGGTGAGTGGGACTCCTCCCTCCGCCATAGATACCCCTAAATTGCTACGCAAGATTACTACTCATCTACAGCACTCATGATGTTTAAAGATGGCTTTTTTGTAAGTCAAAAAAGTAACACATAAAATCAGTTAAGCAATGGTACAGTACTATTTACGTAGCTTTGTATCAAAGCACACAAGTGTACAGTACGGCTACTAATAGTCACAGAGATCATCCCATTCTTTTTCTCCTCGTAAAATCCAGGATGAATGAATGTCTGAGGAAGTAGGCTTTTATAAAGCTATAGACATGTAACATTTGTTGATGCTGACTGACGGGCGTCTTTACATTCCAGTGGTCATTATGTATTCGTTAAATTTGGTTTAATTCATTGGAATCTATGAAATTCGTCAAATTTCAGAATCTGACAAATTGAGTTCATCTCATCTGAGGGGAAAATAGGAAAGCCCCACTAGGTTTTCTGATTGTGGAAAGCCACACTTATAAGTTTTTTCACATGTTTAGTCATGTACGCTCAACAGATTTAGAAAACAGATTATATACATGTTTTGTAGTGGTGAAGTAAAATGGGCAAGTGTCACTACAAACTGTAAAAACACATTTTCTAGTCCAAGGAAACAATGCAGTTTTAAGTACAAATTTTAATATTTACTAGATACTTGGAACAGTCTCCCATTTTGACTAGAAGGCCTTTGTTATTGTTACATTTTTCCTACATATAGTTATACCAAAATTCTGTTTAGTTCCTAGATTCCACATAATTCTGTTCCACATTTCTGAACAAGCAAGGTTTGAATAGCCCATGTCCTCCATTGTTTGAAATATTCATTTGAATAGTTTTTGAAAAATGCCATCTGACTTTCTGCTGCAATTAAACTAGACACATGTTGTTTATTACACCCATATAGTCAGTGAAATATTGAGTATTGAAAGTAAGGTCTTTTTACAGGAGGATGGCACACTGAAGAGTCCAAACAAGAAAAAGCAAAAGAAAAAAGATAACAAGGAAAACAAGGATAAACAGAACCAAAAAAAGGACGGAGCCAAAGAGAAGAGAAAGACAAAGGAAAAGGTATGTAATGTATAAATTCTGAATTCTTGGTTAAACTGGAGCATGAAGGGACCACCAGCCTCAAACCCCACCAGCCTCAAACCATTGTGGCAGCCAGCCCATCCAACCTTACACGTAACATAGCTTAAATGAAAAATATAAAGTAGCATTATTAATGTTCCATGAAATATGCAATTAGTAGTTTTTTTATTATGTGATCTTTTAGTTTCTCTAAGCTATTACATGTCACAAATTTATGTAGTGTCAGTACTTACTATGCATGTATAGCATAGTGTCGCGCAGTGCTAAATGTGATCTGCAGTGGTCCTAGCTATGTTAATATTTGGACCCTACTTAATACAGTGAATGCTTAAGGTCACAGAGAGGACCCTACCAAAATGCTATTACTGAAAGGTAGAGGTTTAAGTTAAATTAGTATCTATCTTGTATCCTATTGGGGACACTGTCAATGAGGTATAGAGTGTCCAGCTAGGAGTTTGTCAATATTCTTCTCGAAGTCTGAAACTCCTCTCCTTTCCGCATGTAGTGACCGTGAGATTCAGTGTTGCTACCACTGCACTGAGCGCTGGATGTGAACTCCCTTCTTCTGCCTGGGAGATGGGTGTTCACACTCGCAGGCAGCCCCCTGGGGCCTTTGCTGAAGTGCAGTGCTTCTAGTGTTATGGAGACAGGTCAGGTGGGGGCTACTGTATAAAGCAGCCCCTCACTAGACACAGTCTGGCCAAGGATCCATGCTCTGGACAGTGGCTATTTTTAATATTCGGCCTGGACAGCCTAGCCCCTCCTCCTTGGCAAGCTTTCCTCGCAGGAAGAAGCCCACCAGAACTGTTACACACAGGCACCTGCAGCTCCTGCTCCTCCTCTGTATCTCTCTTAAGGGAAGTATTGTGTGAGGGAGGTTGTCTGATAAAATATGGAGGCGATGCATATGTTCCATTTTTAGAAATGTACAAAATGTTAACTCAAAATTAATTATTAGTTTTCCACTTGGCAGCTTTTCCTCACTGAGAAAAGCCAACCAAAATTGTCAATACAGCTTCTGCTCCTACTCTATATTTCACCTGAGTGAGTATTAGAATAAGGGAGGTTTTATGTGTGGGATCTACCTCCACTATTTTACTGGGTTTGTGCTTCTCTTTGCAAGAATCATTTTCCTTTCTGTTTATGTACTGCAGCTGTCATGTTTGTCTCATTTTTAAATGTTTCTCTGATAAAGGGAGCAATTCCAAAGTTGAATCTGGAGGAGTGGTGTTGATTATATTTTAGGTGTTCAAAATATAAGTCAAAATTGCCTCATGGATTATCAAATGCTCACGCAATGTGCACGGCTAAGAGCCAAGTGCCCTGAATGCCTACAGGAGGGCCATGGATCTGGCATTACTAGCCTGGACTACATCTTTGGGCGAGTCTACTGCTGAAATCGCAGAGCTCGCCACAAGTGACATGGGATAGGCAAAGAAAACGTCCCTCCTGCATGCTCTGCAAAAACCTCAGCACGTCAGTTGATTCATCTAAGATCTCTTGGCCAGGGATTCTTTGCTCTGTGACAGTTTCACCAGATTGGGACCCAAAGCCTAACGAGGTCAACCCAGAACCTCTTTAAGGTTTCCTTCTCTCTAGAGAGGATTTTACACTCCACCTCACGTGCTACGACTTGTCAGATTTCTGCTATAGTCCAGTCCTGTGAGGGTTCATACACAAAGTTCTCCTCTCAGAAAGAGCGAGGGGGCGTGTGACTCAGACAGTAAGGATTCCTCTTACTTGGAAGATGAATTCACTTGGCAGTAGTGTTCATTCAAGACAGCGAGGAGTCAGCAGTGCTGAACAGTAAGGGGACTTCCTGGAGACCTAGTAAGACACAGGGCTATATAGTAGGCAATTCTGGCATTACATACAATGGGTGGTCATCCCACTGTTGGCAGAGCAACATTAAATAGGGTTCTATTCAAACCTCTTCTTAGACACCAGATGCCAGATGGATACTTTCAGGGTAGAACTTCAAGATTCTGAACATCCAGATTTGAGTGGACAAGTAGAAGATGTTATCCATGAATGTCCAGGATGCCTATTTGCATGGTTCGGTCTGCTAAAGCCATGAATGTCTTCTCAGATTCAGAGTTTGGTCTCACCATTTCCAAATTTTGGGCTTATTGCAATAATTCTGGTGTTCACGAAGGTCATGGAGGTCATAGCTACTCTTCTGCGATCCAGAGGAGTAACAATCATTCCTTAGTCATCTTTTCAAGCTCATGTGTGAGAGACATCACACGCATTATAATCTCATTATAATACGTGTGATGTCTCTCGGTCAGAAATCACTCTAGTTCTTACCCAGAGACTTGTCTTCTGGGTCAGCTGTTCAGTGCAACAGACATCTTTCCATTTGGCATGAAAATCCTGTAGAACAGTTGGAAACTCTTCAAAAATGTGACATTCAGTCCTTAGGTGGGTCAGAGTAGACAGCCATTTTGTATTGGACAATCATGGCCATGAATGCTAGCCTTCGGGGCTCAGCACTCAAAATATTTAGTGTCAGTTTCAGGGATTTTGGTCTCCAGCGGGAGCCAGGCTTCCAATTAAATGTTCTAAAACTAAGAGCTCTTCTATTGCAGGAAAAGCCACTAAAGACTCAGTCAGACAATGCCACGGCAGTGGCATACATCAAACATCATTATGGATCTCCATGTCTCATTTTTTCAGGAGTTAGAGCTATCTTCAAGACAAAGCCATCCTTTCACTCTAATCTTTTCTAGGTTGCATTTACATCTGAAAAATGTGTTTTTGGCATTGTGGCAAGATTAATCTTCAGAGGAAGGTGTATCTCTTTACCACTTTGGATATTAGGATTTATGTTTACAGGACTCTTGAGTTTAGAGAAACTCTAGGATCTTGTATGATGCCCAAAAGAGAGGTTGTGTGCATGGAAGCAAACCGTTGGTAGATGGATTACTTTGGTGATGAGACAGGCTTACTTTGGGAGGCAGAAACATGTGCCTTCTGAATGGCATGGCATAGATCCTCAGCTGAGCAGCTGTTTCAGGCATTGTTCTGGTTCACTAAGTTTTATAAGTTCAAGGTTTTTGCTAGTTTTGGACGAAAGTGCTGTGTGCACTGCAACTCCTGAGTGTAACCACCTGTAGGCAGCTTTGGGACGTCCCCATCGTCCTTGTCCCCCATGGTATGTACAAGATTGAGAGGAAAAGATTTAACATAAGTACAAAAATCCAGTTTATAAACTTTTGTTGGCCTAAACAGGCCATTTGTTAATACATGAAAAAAGTTTCTATACCAGACAGCAAATTCAGTCCTTGGGGTGTGCTTTCCCAAGTACAGGAGGGAGGATAAATTACATGTTTTCTACCGAATTCATAAAAATGGGACAGAGATTAATTTTGCAAGTTTTTGTTGATATGCTGTTTATCTGTTCAAATGATTTTATTGCCTTTATTTGTGCCTATGTTCCCTTGATACCTGCCCACTCACCAGTATTTCTCTTTGCAATAAAGCCAAAGCGAGGCGAAGCCAAGGGTGGTGCTAGGAGCAGAAAGAACCAAGGACCAGTACACATTACTGCAGGAAGTGATCCAGTTCCTATTGGAGAGGAAGAGGATGATGACCTGGACCAGGAAACCTTCAGCATTGTAAGGAGTCTTTGATATATGTAGACACTTTAAGAGTAGAACTCCACATCTACCTTGACCCCTCACACTGCCAGGCAGGGTCAGCTTTTCAACTGCTTTACCAAAGGGATTTGCAGGTCCAAACTATGCCCGTTGTTTTAAGTTTTTGAAATATCATTGATATTTGCTTCGGTGAGGCTTTGCCTGCCACCTGGTATGTGACAGAGGAAGGAACTTGATCACTGTGTGCTACTTAATACCAGTGATGAGAAGGGTATGCATAAATATGTTTTCTATATAGGTCCATTGCTCTGAAAGCATTTCAGATACATATGTGATCAATATATGATGTAAAAGAGAATGTGGGGGGTAACAGGCTAAAATATATGTAATCAAAATTTGTGCAGTATATCTTTGTGAAAAGTGGTTTGTGACACAGTTAACAAGTGAAAGATTTTAGGATAGTTGCATTTCACTTGTTATAGAAAATCAATATTGGTTAAACAGCACAATCTACTAAATCATAAAGCTTCAGAATCACTCAAAATATCTCAATCACTTTCAAAGCCGGATCAAGAAAGACTAGTGGAGTGCAATTTAGGATTAGTGTATGACATGTTAGTGACAGAACAAAATTGACCAAAAGGCAGGAAACACTAAGATATTGCCTCAAGCACCTTAGTAAGAGTAAAAATAACACAGGAATTTTGTGTGTCTCATTTGAATTAAAATTTTGGCTTTTTGTCCTTATATTAAGTTATGTTTTAATCCGTTAGTGCAAGGAGAGAATGAGGCCTGTAAAAAAAGCCCTCAAACAGCTGGATAAACCCGACAAAGGTTTGACTGTTCAAGAGCAGCTAGAACACACCAGGACCTGCTTGCTGAAAATCGGAGACCGCATCTCCGAGTGCCTTAAAACTTACTCTGACCAGGAGCATATCAAGTTATGGAGAAGGTGAATGACATTTCTAAATTTATAGTCAAGTGGAGTTTCTGCTCTTTACTCACAGTATTTGGAAAATGATTGAATCTAGCAGAGGCTGGATGCTTTGGGGACACACTGTGTCTGAGGGATGATGGGAGGGGGGGGGGGTGGGTCCAAAGTGTGATAGCACCTGGGAAGAGTGTAAGATAGGTCGAGGAAGCATTGTGTGTGGGTCAGCCATAGTTACAAGTGATCCATTTTTTATGATTTGGAGCATGCTTGTTTTCATTTAAATTGTTCATTATATATGGATTCGTAATAAATGTAATTTTGTTTTTAGAAATCTCTGGATATTTGTATCTAAGTTTACCGAATTTGATGCCAGAAAGCTACACAAGTTGTACAAAATGGCGCATAAAAAGAGGACCCAGGAAGAGGAGGTAATATCCTTTTTTCTTGTGTCATGTTAGTATGGAGTTGTCACTATTAATTGAACCTAAGCAATACTGGTAGACCGTTATATGTAAAAGAATTTAACTGACTGCTTTATTTTAAGTGGATTCTTCAGTCTGTTAAGTTCAGCAATAGTAATTGCCATCAGAATGTGCAGGGATGTGCTGTTTTTAGCTTGTACTCTGCAGGGGTTGTGTTGACTTTTTTTCACTTAGATATTTCATGAAATGCAATTTGACCATGGGTGCCAAAATATTTGTATACAATTTTAGCTCTGGCTTTGTTTACACTATGAGGTCATTACCTTAATTTATTTGGCCCATAATCTGTTTGGTGACTGAAATTCTTACTTTTCCAGTGACTCAATTGGTTAGGTGTGTGACATGCAGTGCAAAAGGTCTTGAGTTCAATACCCTGTTAGGACTCCTGTGGTGGACTTGCTTTGTTGCATTAATTAACAGTTTAATGTGACTTCAGGCTGCCACAAAAATGAAATGGTTCCTGCCGACAGGACCTGTAGAGACATTGGGCTTCCTGTGCGATGGTTCCATACAAATCAATATTATTTTCTAATTTTGAACTATGGTTTAAAATGTTTCTACACTGAACTAAAACTTAAATCCCAAGGAATTCCCCAGTTCAGGACCAAAGCCTAGTTGCCAGCTGTACTGGTCTTTCTAAAAAAAATTATGTGCAGTGTTAAAAGCTGCTTTTTTTTTTTTTTTTTTACAGCTAGAAAGTCTTACATCCATATTCAAATACAGTGCAGATTTCACATACACTTTTGACAACAGTACAATGAATAAATTAGTATCTCAAAGCAGTTTCACTAGTGCGCTTGTGGTTTAATCTGAAATATTCGTAAAATATGCCAGCTGTTTCCAATTAGTTATTGTTGATGCAGGATTGTTTTTACTAATTAAATTTCACTTCTATGAATGTAATGAAACATATTTATACTAACTCTCCTGAATATTCTTATGGAAAGTGAAAAAGTAACACATTTCAATTATAACTTCCCTGTACTTGAAATCTGCAACCTTTACTTGTGCTGTTATCCTTCTCCCTTGAATCCTTTTCTCTGCTGTGGGAATTAGGCATACTGGCCGAAATAAAAAAAGTATTAAAGAATCAACTGTAACTGCGCATTGGAATGTGCAGAAATATATCATTGTGTTAACTTCTTTTCAGTTAGAGATTCAGTGAAACACAATTTGATCAGGGCTGCTAAAACTTTGCATACAACTATAAGTCTGGCTTTTTTGTTTTTACATTTAAGACATTAAGAATATTTTAGACATAACCTGTTTGGCAACTGAACTTCTTCAAAGGTATAATTTCCATGTTAGGACCCCTGTGGCACACTTGACTTTAATGCATAAACTTACTAGTTTAATGTGACTTCAAAACAAAGTTTGAAATTAATTTGGCTTACAGACTACATATGCCAATCTCAAACCTAAATCCCCAGGATTTCCCCCATTTCAGTCCCAGTTTGACAGTCTTGTTAATAGCCTTACTGCTCTTTCCAGATCCTCCATGTGCAGTGTTAAAAAGCTGCTGTTTCTGTACATCTAGAAACGTTTACATCTACTTTCAAATTCTTAAATGCTGTGCATATTTCACTTATGCTTCTCTTATCAGCAAATATTTATAAACCAGTTTCACAAGTGGTTTAAACTGAAATATCCTTAAAACATGTCAGCTGTTTCCATTGTGCTATTTTTTATGTACGATTCTCCTTACTGATTAAATTTCAGTTTTGCAAATGCAATGAAACAGATTTATGTCAATCAACCCCTGAATTTTCGTACTGAAAGTGAAAAATGAACTTGTTTAAGTTGTTAGACTGTACTTGAAATTCAGCTTTTGATTTCATCCTCCTGCACTTGAATTTTTATTTTATTTATTTTTTTAAATTGAAATTAAGTTTTTCTCTGCTTTGGGGTAAAATATGAGTAAATTTGATATTATGACCATTCATTGTTTATATTTAATATATTAAAATGCATTGGAGCTCAACTTGACTTCATTGAAATACCATCCATAGTGTGCAATGGAACAACACCTAAAATGTTACAATTGCTATAAGAATGGTAGAACAGTGAAGTCCATACCATATCTCATTATCATGATTGTATTCCTTAGGAGCAGAAGAAAAAAGATGCACTACCCAACAAGAAACCTTTTCGTCAAGAGCCATCTGGGTCCAGCCGTGACTCTGTCAGCTCACCACCATATGGAATCCATATGCATCAAAAGCCTCATAGCATGCCACCACATCCTCAGCATATGCATGGGCACCAAAGAGAGTACGACAGTCCCAACAAGAGACCATTCAATAATACAGGTGAGTAATGTCTACAGAGCAACAGGTCACTGAACAAATCAATTATTTCAGCCTTACAGCAGCTATTCAGTATATTTCCCAGTATTTACTAGGTTGTGATCTCTTGTAGATTCTGTGCAGTAAGGAAGCATTAAAGTGGAGATAGTGAATTACTGTGGCCTGGTCTTCGGGTACTTCCAATAACACTTTTCTGTCTTTAAGATCGAGGTGAGTGGAGGGATCGAAAATTTAACTACGGAGGCAACAACAACCAGCAATGGGGAGGAGATCGTCACCACCAGTATGACCAACATCGGTACAAAGATCATCACTATTCTGACAGACGTCCCCATGGTGACCCCCGGAGGAATTCTGCAAATTACAGGGCAAACACTGTGTCCCGCAAGAGGCCTTATGAGCATTACAACAATGAACGGGATCATCGTGTTTACAGGGAATATTATGACAGGTATTGAACACTCAGCATGGCAGTCTGTTTTATATGGGGGGTAAATAGCAATGTTTTATTTAATTTATTAGACGTCATTAGTTTTAAACTGTCATAGGTTTCTTTCTCTTGGTTTTCTTTATGGGGGAATAAAAGGTCAAAAATTTGGTCAAAATGGTATTGCTCCAGGTACAGAGCATGTTTAGAAGACCTGTACTGTGCAACTTGTTTATCCGTCTTATTAATTGGATAATTGTCTGTATCTATTCTTCATATTATTTTTTGGGCTGTTTTGTTAATATCTATGTTATGTGTTTTTGTTTTGGGGAAAAAAAAAACAAATAATATCTCATTATAAAAAAATAAAAAAGTGACCAGTAGTAAGTACCTCCCCACACCTGGAAGAAATTTATTTTATTTGGTTTTATCTTTTTTTGAAGACATCATCATGACAAGCGGAGAAGGTCAGAGGAATTTCGTCCTCAGGGTTACCATCAACAGGACTTCAGACGAATGGGGTCTGACCACAGGCCACCCATGGGATACCATGGTCAAGGACCCTCGGACCATTACCGTTCATTCCATCCAGAAAAGCCTGTGGAGTATAAAGGTTCTTCCCAGCAGTCATCCTCTCTTTCAGATCCTCGTTCTCCCCCAACACAAAAATCCCCTCATGATTCCAAATCTCCGTTGGACAGATCATTAGAACAGAAGAGTACAGACTATAATTGGAACACACGGAAAACATAGGGGAGAACACTTGATTTTGGAGTCCTTTGCTGCAAGTGGACCTTGCTGCTATGGATGTGAGAGTTATGGGTTCTAGATAACCCACTGAGGCATATGGCTCATTTTTCAGTAGAGTTCCAACACCTGTGCCAAGTGTATGAATTCAACAAAGACGTTTATTTTCCCATACGCTTGTTAAAGGTTTTTATAGCATTTCAGTAACCTCCCACTTCTCATGTGCAGGTGGGGTTTAACAAAGCAACATAAAATCAGTCTTCAAGGATGGGTGTTGTACACGTGTTTACTATCATATTTCAGGGCCATGACGACTATGGAGTCACGTGCATTTATAGGACTCTGATATAAAGTGGTTAATGTTGCTGCCAGAGATGTGGATGCACAATGTACTCTTGGTGCGACCCATGCAGAAGAAGAGTTTCCATGGCTGTGGTTTCAAAATATTTATAAACCGATTTTGTTTTTGAAGCATTGTCTTCAATACAGGAGAAAACAGACTACAGAGCGTGCAATGTGAACATGGCAGCAAACAATGTCTTTCAATCTTCCATCATTTCAGAATGTTATTTCAGCTTTCTGGCTCTCCTGAAACCCAGTGTCAAACTCCATACATTGTGAAGATGTAAATATGCAGACCCTTTCTGGATTCTATTGTGTAATGAGGGGGCTGATTGCAAGAAATATGAAGCGCTTGAAAGTGCAATGAAAATGTACCCCCTTCTTTGTTTTCTGTTTAGCCACCTCTCTGCAAAGCAGGTTACACAATGAAAGAGTGGTCTTTAGTTCTCATACACAACCCAACTCTTGTTTATGCAGCCAACATCTGAAAGAGTTGTGATCTATCTGAGGCCTATCTAGGGTCACCCGCCACAAACCAGTTCAGTGTTCTCTAAAATACCAATTGGATAAAATATTTAAACATCTGTCATATTAAGAAAGCTACTGATACATTTCACAATATATTTTGCAAGTATCAACTTTTAGCACTTCAGAACTACAGTGAAAGTTATCTAAATGATATAAATGCAGATGGAAGATTGTCTATGTGCAGGATAACTTATGATCTTATTTTCTGGAATTTTCTAGAAATGAAAATTAAACCAACTTAAGAATAAGGGTACAAGTCCTTAGTAAGATTTTTTGTTTTGTTTTTCTGGGTGTGTCTGTCCCAAAATACCCAAGAATGGGGCCTAATAATGTGTGACCACCCCATGTACTTATATTTTTCTATAGACTCTTAAGAGTACAGTTCACTTTGTTTCCAACATTCTGTCCTGTTGAAATGTTGCTTTTGTCCCAAATATATCTATATGTATATATATATAAAACAATAATGTTCTATATAATAATATACACACGTACTTATTGAATACGCAAGTACTTCAGATTGCAGTGTTAGGCAGTTGGTAAGTCCTACAAGTTCCGGCTTCCTTTGCATTTGTTGTCGGACACCCAGATTGACCATTTCTTAAAGAGGTCATCCTATAAATCTATTTTTCAAAGTTTTTTAAGAGTAAATTATACATTTTTTCTCGACTTCGTGTTGTCCGATCCTTATCCTTGTATTGGGTAAAAATAAGTCAACAACCCAATTTGATACACAAAATGTATTCTTATATCATGTATGGTCGACCTTGGCATTGGAACCATACAGATCTTCACCAAGAGTGACCCAATGAGCTTGTCTGCCTGAATGAATTTCACAAGTTGGGTCTTTATGAAATCAAAAAGTGGCTTTATCTATGGATTCAAAATAAACACAATATTAAGAGTGCTTTACACATTGAACATTTGCAGGCATATTGGCATGATCAACCCTGGTCCAATGAGGAATCTAAATCATCTCCTGGAACCTGCATGAATGCTTAGCACCTAGTAGTATTATTGAGCCAAACATTTCAGAAATAAAACTTTTATTTCTGTTTAAAGATTTTTGAATTTGCACATGAATACAAATGGAAATGTGATTCATCACATATGGTATTAATGAGGTATTCCTAATTAGTTTGGTATTGATACAAACATTGACACATTAACTTTGAGTGCCTTAGTAATTTAATCTGTCACAATGTTGCAAAATAACCAAGCCATGAGTAATTGTCCTTTACAGGGATAATGGTAATGTTTCCCACATTCTGACTCTAACAAGTGTCTTCAATGGCAGAGGTTTTTGTGTCAGATTGTTTTTTTGTTTTTTTAAAAACAAAGTCCAGTGAGGTAATATGTAAAATATTATACAATATTTCTTCCTATTTCACACCATGAATAGCGTGTATCATGAGAGGAGCCCTGTATTTTGCTACTATCATTGCACATGTTTGTTTCAGTGTCAAAAAGGGAAGAGGCTGCCTAGATGTGATTTGACCAACCTTGCAGCTGTTGGCATCCAGATGTCATCATGCCAATGTCCTTCAATACCTTGTCCTTCCTTTATACAAAATGAGGTTATTTATGATTGTTCTAATAAGATATACCAGTGTTTACCTGCCGGTATCTGTTAAAAAAACACTATGTTTTCAATTGAGTCAAAAGAAATGTATTTCTCATATTGAATAATGTTGTTTTTGTTCCTGAAATAACTTTTATTATATTACAAGCTTGGTGCATATGCTAAAATGATTCTTTTTCTTGGGATATTCAAGAGATTTATAAGCATTCGTATTTATTATATTTCTGCATATTACAAATGATATATGCAGGCATCCATTTACGTTTCCTGTGTCTTACAATGTGTGATTAAAGTACAATAGTCGGTGAGAAAAGTCATCTTTGTATTGCACAATGGGGGTCATATGTTACTTTACTCGGCATATTACAAGTACACTTGTATAAGATACAATAAAACTAAAGGTGTTTCATTCCCTACAGAAATTAGTCTGTGTTATAAATAAATTGTCTGTTATAGATACATATTTATATTTTCAGAAAAAAATACACATTGTAACACCAACTTTTCTTTAAGTGTTTTACACATCCTTAGGGTAGTGTCTGATGAGCAATGTGGAGTTTAACTGCTCAATATATTATTATAGTAATGAAGAGATTTTATGTGAACAGTATTTGTAGAGTGCTTGTGACATGAACTCAGAAAATTCATGTATTACTGAGTGTATTCTATATAATATGGAGCTATTAAACACTGCACTTACAACATAGGCATGTACAATGTCTGTGTTACACTACTCTGAAATAAATGTTCTATTCATTAGGGCTCATACACACACATGATAAAATCAATGTGCATTCTTAAAGCTTGCTATATACCCTTTAATGATGATAGTCCAAAAAGTAATATAAGTGAATGAACAACACACTTTTTGACAAGCATTTACTTCTCTTTGTTTAATATTAATTTCAACATTTTTTAACACTGCATGGAGGCTTGGACAACACTATTAAAAGCGAGAACAAAAAGTACAAGGTGTCAGTCACTCCTGAAATCAAGATTTGAGCTGGCAAAGCTAATTTTATTAAATGTTGAATGCGTCAACAAGCAATTTCTGACAATATTAGTAGTATGGGTTGTAAACTGGCTCCATGCTCAAAGAATCAATTTTTTTATTTTTTAGTGTGTGATGTTTAGAATTCCGTACCTCTTATCTTCATAACCAATGTCACATGCACAAACCTAGCTGTCTAATTATTAGGTCTCACAGCAGAACCACCCTGATCTCTCTACAGACATGAATGGGAAGGAGTGTAATTAATAATTTATATTTGTAAAAAGACTATTTCTCTTTGTGTTTTTCCTGTGTACATAGTTTGTTTATATAAGTATGTATTCAATTTTCCTACATTGTAAAACTACTGTACTTTTAATTCTTGTATATTAAAATGTGATTGAGTTTTTTTCAGACTATTTGTATTTTACTTGTTTCTTGGAACATGTTTTTTTGTGTACAAATGATCCTGTCTGTTCCAATAAGTAATTTACTTTTCTATCAATGTTATTTTGTTAAATTTTATATAAAATACAAAAACTGGAAAATCTAGACATGGAACAACTACAGAGAAAAATCCCCCAGCACACTGCTATAACCAGCAAAGGAGCTGCTATTTCTATTTGTACATAAAAATGCAGACATCTCCGTTGAACACATTTGCAAATGTATGGACAGCCACCCGCCACTCCACAGTGCTTATTCTAATAGTGTGGTCCTAACTCTAAACAATAAGAGTCCCTATTTTTGGGTCATACATGTGTGTTTTTAAACTGAGAGCTAACTTACCAAGAGGTACCCAAAATTCCTCCAAATGGCAATATGGTGTCAGCATTCCCTATAAGCTTCTGACACCATAGCATGCCTATTAAACAAACAATACAGAAGTGGAAGTTGCTCGATAAATTTATAGGTTCATAGCAGGTGCTTGACAGGGTGAGGTTATCCAGCAAGGAACAAATACAGACAGAAATCCCCCAGCACACTGCTACAACCAGCTACTGCTATTGAGTTGCTATTTTTATTTGTATATAAAAATGCAGAAATATGCAAATGTATGGAAAGCCACCTGCCACTCCACGGTGATTATGCTAATAGTGTGGTCCTAGCTCTAAACAATGAGAGTCCCTATTTTTGGGCATACATATATGTGGCGGGTGGCTTTCCATACATTTTCAAATGTGTGCAACTGAAATGTCTGCATTTTTATGTACAAAAAGAAATGGCAGTTCCGTTGCTGGTTATAGCAGTGTGCTGGGGGATTTTTCTCTGTGTTTGTGCCTTTCAGGATAACCCCGCTCATTTAAGCACCTGCTGTGAACCTATAAATTGATTGATCAACCTCCACTTCTCTATTGAAAATATATACATGCAAGAATGTATATGATGTCTCCATAATGAAAATTTCAAATGTAATTGGTCCCTTTCTCATCTGCAATAAAATATATACATAACAAAAATGCTGAGCATATTAAACTTAAAACAAAAGCGCATGAAAAAAAACACCTTGGTCATTGAAGATCTGAAGGTCATTTCCACCAATTGAAAAAAATATATACCGGTATTTACTCCATCTAGGGGTGTCCAACCTTTTAGCTTCCCTGGGCCACATTGGAAGACGACGAGTTGGTTTGGGCCGCACATAAGATATACTAACAATAACGATAGCTGATCATCCAAAAAACCATAAAAAACATAGTTAACACATATATTTGAGAAAAAAAGTGATATATATATATATATATATTATATCACTTTTTTTCAAATCCCCCTATACTTACTTTTCAATCGCCCTGTTCAAAAAATCCTCTCTAGTTATTATACTATAATCACTTTTTGTATTGTTTCGATGCAATATCAATAAAGTGCATTTAAGCCAGGCATTGTATATCAGGGTGCCCTGACCAGGCCTGCGGTACCTGACATATACATCACTGTGACCCCAAATTGTGACCTGTTTTGCTAATAACACCACTATGTTAGTTAAGGGATAACGACTTATAATGGGCCAAAGAGAATAATATATAATGCCCCATTAGTATTACAAGTAGAAGTATGTAGCAGGGAGATAAGGTCCATGATGCTCCAGGACCAGGTGACTTTTATTCACTGGTCAGCGTCCCTTGAAATAATAAAAAAAATCCCCCTTAACTTACCTTTTAATCGGCTTGTTTTCCGATTCTCTTCTCTTCTTTTCTCCAATTCTGTGCTGCTGATTGTTCTTCTCGAGCAGGTGACTCCTCTGTGCTGCGCTCCGCAATGGATGTTGGGCGTGATGACATCACGTCCAACATTCACTGCGAGCACCGCACGGAGGAGGAGACAAGGGAGGGAGCCTGAGTACCAGCTGACGTGACCGCAAGGTAAGTATTTTCTTTTCTTTTTTTTTGCAGGATTTTTTTTCCATTAACAGTGCTGCCCCCTTGCCACAACCAAAACTCCTTCTGGGCCACACTTACAGGCGTACTTGGACAACCCTGATCTAGGCTATACATCTGTGAATTTAGGACAAGTACTTCTGGTAGCGTAAACACACTAAATTAATTCATTCTTGGAACTGATGGCCTAGTGGAGCCTTCCACCTTCTCACAAGTCAATCTTTAGCCTAGGCAGTAAGATTAATTACATATTGCCTATATACTTTAACAATGTGGACAATGTCAACCAGAAGACTTACTTTAGAAAACAGAAATACCAGTGGCTACATATACAAGTAAAATATTTGAACCACAGGGCAGTCCTCTAGCAAATACCAAAATGTAGCTTTCTTCGCACCATAATTCAGACAGGTTGTTTCCGCCCCTAAACAAAATGTACCTAGCCTAATGGTTAATTATAAACCCTATGCAGATGTATTTGATGAAATTTTCCGTTCATTCCTCTTCCAATAAAGCTCCTAGATCCACTTCCCATATTGAATGGTGTGCTGGCAGGCTATTCCTATCCAAATTGTTGGCGGTTTTTACATTTTTCTGCACTGCATAGTGTCACAGTCATTATTATTTCCCTTTTAGCCTGCCCCAATGAAATACCTCAGGTGCAAACATGTAAAATAATCCAATTTCAACAAGGTGGATAATTATGTGTATATAGCAGTGGAAATTTAGAAGTAGCAGTATGGAAAATGTAAATTAATGTAATTTGGTAATTCTACAATCAAAGCAGTATGAGATGTGGCGGTGTGGCATACCACCATATACAAACCCACTTTGACCACTGGTAAGTAGTATGTGATTATTTAATGATAACTATTTACATATAAGGATAGTTTCCACAGCTCTGGGGATTCTGTCTGTTGATGGCAAAATTACCCTACCTCAGGTATATCTGAACTGCGTCCAACAGGAAATGGATGTGGTTCAGGTATCTGTGAGAAATATTGCAGATGCCAATGAAAAAGTACCTTTTTTTGTTCTTTGTACAATATAATAAATATTTTTTGTCTGGTTTCTTTCTAGTAATAGTATGTTTAGTGTATAAAAATGAAAGAATAAGGTTTTTAAGTTGAAGTGACAGTAGGTTATACATGTATTTAATAAGGTATTAATATGTATATATTAATATTTATATTTTGTACACGGGAATGTCACATGACATTAATAAAGTGCAATATATAGAAAAAATACATAACACTTAAAACATTTGTATGTACTTTAATAAGAAGCTACACAACTATCCTAATCAAAAAGGATACAAAAATAATTGCACATAAAAACAAAACAATAAAATCAGCAAGAGCAGTGTAATAACAGGTTTAAAGGAATTGGTGGTGCAACATAGCTGCAGAAGCAAAACCTAGTAGTGCTCACGGAATGTGTATAATAACATCACTTATATCTGAGTGTACTGCGTTTGCTTTAAAAGCTTCTGAAGTGTTTGCTGTAAGGGTTAAAAGTAGTCGTGTTTCATCTCTAATGAGGTTAATTGGGCTGTAAAAACATTTGCATATTGGTCAGGATTGAGAATATTTACACTGTGCGTACCTATGTATTGTTTCCACTCTGCATCCAGTTGCACAATATGCACTGTGGTACGTGACACATACCTAGCGTTATCTTGCAGCTGATGCCAGGTGAAACCTTTCCTCAGTTGGCCACAAATATACTCTCATTTTACTAATGCTTTTACCAATTGCACTTTGCGTGCAACTAGGTTTATAAGCCCTTCCTCCTCTGCGTTCCTGTAATAAAAACACCATAAGGATATGCAAGCTGCAAAGTGTGCCAGTTTCATCAGCCACAGGATGGCCCCTGAGCAGCTAATTCCCAGTGTGTCTCGGGTAAAGTGGCTGAGGTGGAGAGGATTGTGTATCTGCCATTAAATCATTTTTTTTAGATCTGCGTGGCAGTTACACTATTACTTTTCCTCTTTTAGAGGTCGCTGAGAGAAAGGCAAAACTGACCATATAGAACCTTACTGGCAAATAGAATCAGAGGGCTTAATCAGTGTGGCAGTGGGCTGAGAGGTCTTTTATTCACACTGAACAGCAATGGCTATTATAACATAATGGTGGAAGTCTTTTAGGGGCATATTGCGAAGGGAAATCTGTGATGTTGCGGTACCATATTGTCACTTTACACACGCAGCCGCGTGTAAATCGGGTCCGCAAGGTTAATTAAATATGTCTCTCAGAGTCTTGTAGCTGATTTGGGTGAGCATCATCATCATTTATTTATATAGTGCCAGCAGATTCCGTAGCACTTTACAATTGGGAACAAACTAATAAAACAATACTGGGTATTACATACAGAGAGGTAAGAGGCCCATGCTTACAATCTATGGGACAATAGTTTCATACACAAGGGTAACTGCTACGTCATATTGAATATTTGTCCAGCTAGAATGCAAAAGATACAAAGTATTTAGTTGGCTGTATGCTCAGTCACACAACTATGTTGGTCAGAGGGTTGTTGTCTTGTGTTAGTTGTGTAGAGGGTGGTAATAGGGTAACCTAAGGAAATTAAGAGGGTAATATTATAAGCTTGTCTGAAGAGGTGAGTTTTCAGAGAATGCTTGAAGGTTTGAAGACTAGAGGAATGTCTTGTGGTGCGAGGGAGTGAAGTCCATAAAGTGGATTCAGCCTGAAAAAATTCCTGTAACCGAGAATGGGTAGGAAGTGATGAGAGTGGAAGAGAGCATGTCATATCCATAACTATAGCTGGCCTCCAGGAATATGTATAATTTTGAGAGCATTGTAAAGCTGCCCTTTAAACAACAAATAAATCTGTCCACACACACACGTGAATAGCTAAAATGGACTGTCCCTTTAAGTGCTGCCAAATTCAGTGGGATCCACTTTGTGTAGTTGGCTGTTTTCCACCAGTCTTAATCAGCATTTGCTACGTCCTGATTAAATGTTGGTCTTCAGCAGTGCTAGAAGTGGAAATTTAGAAGAGGCAGTATGAAAAATAAAAGTGAATGGAATTTTTACAATGAAGGCAGTGGAGGAAGTGGCGATCTGACATACCACCGTATACCAGCCCACTTTGACTTCTGATCTAGATTAGGCCTGTATCACTGTTCTGGGTGAATTGTGGCCAATTTGGTTTCCAACAAGCACAAACTTGTCTGAATTACTTCAATTATAGGCATCTTAACCACCACACATGGTACAAGGGGTTAGGCTATAAATGGGCCTCAATCAGGTCAATTGGCACTCATGTCAAGTAACAGGGTTGCTTTTGGTGTTACTTAAATCTGTAAGTATGGTCAGAAAATTACTGCAAACACAAGCCAATAGTGGCCAGCTGTGCTAAACTTCTGGCCACATGATTGTACCAAACATGTTGTTATAGCGGGCAAAAGTCCTGATATTTCTGTAGATAGAATAAAGTATGTGGCCTGCATTAGAATAGCAGCTCTAATTCAGCCTTATTGGAATATCAAAACAACTGGACTTTCAACAAATGAATCTTGCTATACATAAATACCACAGATAAAATGCCATTTGTGTACTTTAGAGCAATCTCGGATCTAAAGTATTCAGTTCACATCACAATATCTTAATATCTACATGACATTTAATATTGATAATCGTTACTGTATCTTTTATTCTATATTGTCTGAATAATTTTGATATCAATTCCTAAACTATAAAGCTCAGTGCTTAATGTTAGAGCACCTTGTTTTTAGTACCTTAAACAAGTTTTGACAGTCAACAAAGACAGATATGCAAGGTAGACAGTAGTTAATTGGACATAAAAAAGTCAGAGATAAGACATAAATGATGAATTATTAAATACATATTATTATGATTATTGCTTAACCGTTGACACATTTTCTTTTTATATTTGTTTTTATTGCATGCATCCATCCAACTGAGATGAAATGAAGATGGGTGCTGCTTCGACAAATTAAATACTTTTTGTCAGTTAACATAAGCTATGGTAGAATACATTATAAATAGGTAGGTCTAATCTAACATCCAAATGAGCAGATTCTCTGATTTATATTCCTCAGAAGTTAGAAAAAAAATGGTGTTCTCAATATGACTTTTTTTCCTGTCATTTTACTGCAGTGCACATGCAAGGCCAGACTTGTCCACATAGGGGAAGCATACACCCATATCAAAAGGAAACATTTTAAATTAGGATGAAGAATATCAGGAGCATCTGAATTGAACTGCTACAGAAAGAGCGAGATGAGACCCTAGAAAGCACTATTTACTGTATACACTTCTCCATCATATTTGTTCCCCATGTTGAAGAAATATTTCATGATATAGCAAACAAAAGCGGACTGGACGGTCCAAGTGGGACTGAAACAGAGCAGCTATTGCTAACAAGTAAGGTGGCTTCAAATCCTAATGGATTCATTTATTCTTTCCTACATGTGTAAGGACAGGGGAGGTTTCATTTTTTATTTTCCTTTTTTGTTCCATAAGAGTTTTATTGTGCCTTATGTAATAATGTAATTTAGAACTGTATAGCCCCCAAACTACAGCATTTATTTTTATTCTAAATTTGAAAACTAAAATTAGAGTTTAGTAAAATGTTTTAGCATTGTAACCAAGTAATAAGTTTGATTACAAAATCCATTTTATTAGATATGTATTAGATACAGATATAGTTCCATCCAAGTTATATCATATTGACATCAAAATAGTTTTAGTCTATTACAATATCTGAAAAAGGCTTTTATAAGACTGAACATTTACGGTCAAAATTAGAATAGAGTATAGTAAAATTACTTGAATCTGCACCTACTATTTGCAGAGGCATAAAATATATAGGAAAAGTGTGTTATGATCATTTGAAAACACACCTACTGCTGTCAGGGCTGTCATCAGAAACTGTGGGGCCCATTACCAATTAATATGGCAGCCCCCCCTCCCTCTGCACAGTAAATGCCCCCATTCCGTCCTCATCAGAGTAAATGCTCCGCTCTCCCCCCGGATCTCCACTTGCAAACTACTGCACCTCCTCTCATCCTGAGAAACGAGCTTCCTAGCTTACCTGGCCCTCCATGCACTTCTCCACATGCAGACTATTGCACCACCTGTGTTCCTAACCCAAGAGCTTCCCAGATTACCTGGATTCACTTTCACTCTGCTGCCTACAGACCTTTGTAGCTCCTCTGATCCAGACCCAAGAGCTTCCCAGCTCACTTGGATCTCTGCGTACTTTGGGGCTTGCAGTCTATTGCACCTTCCGTAAATGTTTCGAGCTGCAAATTTTTCAGTGTTTTAACATTGACGCAAATCACAAGAGATAACCGCCGCTTTGAGCCCCCAAGTCGCCATATGTATTAAGTAGCAATTTTTAGTCTGATCTTCAAAATCACTGTTCATCTCTTGCGATTTGTGGTGATTTAAATTCGCCCGTGTTTAGCAAACTCGCCTGTGTTCAGCTGAAAATCGCCATTTTCACATCAATACTCATGTCTAATTGGTTTTACATGCAAAACTCACTTGAGTTTGACCTCACTAACATCATAAAAAGCAAGCTACTTCCTTATTTGAGTTGATAGGGGTCTAAGGAGCATAGGGGCCTATTTATTAAACCTCATTTTAATGTCAATTCCCCCGAAAACTGCTGTTTTCGGGGAATAGACGCCAATTGAAGTATTTGCCTCATTTATTAACAGTGCATCGCAGCAGATATCATAGATATCTGCTGCTTTGCACTTTTTTTCATAATACATTTCAGTCCCCATAGATGTCTATGGGGACTGCTTTGTACCGCAATTTAACAAAGCATGGAAATGCTTTTACACCGACGGTAATGTACGCTAGCTCAGGCTGACGTACATTCCAGTTTCTGCTATTTTTCAGCACTGTTCAACTCTGCTCCAAAGAGCATGTGCGGAGGGATCACATGATCTGGCAGTTAGCGAGGTACAGGCAGATTTGGTCCAATTCCACGAGGACTCACTGAGGGGGTTTAAAAAACAAGTTACCAAAGGATTTAAGTATTTGCTTATTATACAGGACCAGCAAAATAGGTTATGTACCACAATGAAGTGCAAAGACATTTCTTTGGTTCACATGAACACTGGCATAAGTAATCTAACTGGGGCAGTCCAAGAGATGTCCTCTAATTTACATTCTATTTGTGGCCAAATAATGACACATCTACCAGTGCCCACATCTTCAGGTGGTAGCAGCCAGACCACTACGCCAAACCCGTTAGTACCCGCTACTCCTCTACGTAGCAGTGGTAGAATCAGCGATGGCAGATGCCCATCCCCCACCTGGGCCAAGTCACCAGAGCCCACAGCAAGAAAAAAAAATATTTGTTTTCTAATTATGGCAAAGTGCCATTTTTTGATTTAACAACACAGACTGTGTTAGTTCTGTTTATTTACATTTGGTTAGTTAATATTTTTTTTCTTTATGCACACTGGTGTTGTTTAATTGGGTAATCTGGGAACACTTATATTGTTTTTATCATTAAATAATGCCTAAATGGATATTTCAACAAACATATACCCATAAAATAAGGCTAATGGTGTTTGCGTATGATGTTCATAATGATGTTGGCACTTCAAGAATAGGTAATAATTAAAAACAAAGTTACTGGTAATTACACAATAATTGCACTTAGTTTAAAACCATTCTCACCTGAAAAATAAGTCTGGATTATCATTTCTCTGATCTGCCTCCCCCTCTCTGTATTATGAACATCAGCTGCTGGAATGAGCTCACCTGGTTCGTTACTGTATATTGCTGGTGTTAGGGGTATACTTTGGTTTAGGGCCAAATTACGCAGCACACAACACCACAAAACCATATCAGCCACCTTACTTGGGGCATAGAGAGGCACACAATTAGATGTATCAAGGCACATAAATGTGGACTTCAAAAGGCTAAAGATAAGTTCTATCACCCCTCTATGACAGAGGTGTCATAAACAGGGCTGCCAAGAGGAATTCAGGGCCCCGGTACAACAACTTCATGGGGCCCCCTTATAGTTGAGTATGGAAAAAAAATTGGCGCCGAAGGCGCAAAATTGATAGTAGGTGTGGTCATACATCATTGGGGCATGACTAGCAGGTGAAAAGTGCTAGGCCACTCTCCTACAGAAAAAAAACCTGCATTGTTGTGTACACCATTGTCACAAGTGTGCAGTGCCCACTCCTCGGAGCGGGACATATGTCCCAGCACTCCTAACTTTCAGAACATCTAGCACCATAGTGTAGTATATAAAGAATGCAATGTGTACATAAAGAGTTCACAGTCTTGGCCTGCCCTTTACATTGGGCAGAACACTCACCAAAAATCGGGATTGTCCCACTAGAATCACAACATTTCACAAACTGTCCTGTTCTCTCCTACCTGTTTTTGTCACTTTCACCAACCGTGGCTGCAGGTTTCTCTAGTTACGGCTTGTCTGGATCCTGGAATGTTGGCGGCCCTATTTGGAAAAAAAATGGGTACATTTAGATAATTACAACCAGCCCTGGTGTTAAATCAATAGCACCCACGTTTAATAATTAGGCCATCCTCTAGCCCCAACATTAAAATAATAGTATTCCCTTATAATAAATAAACCTATTTCCCACCCTGCAAACAGCCCCAGCAATAAATTATTAGTATTTATATTTCATAAATATACCTACTTCCAGCAACCATAACTGCCATTAAATAATTCATAGTCACATTTAATAAAGAGATCTCATTCTTCCCAAACTCACCCCCACATTCAATAGCCCCCACACCACCCCATCCTAGATTAATAGTCTCCACTATTACATTGCTCCACCATCACCCCACAAACAAAATAGCACCCATTGATTAGCCACCACATACCTCACACACACACTACATTGCCACAAGCCCCCTGTGCCATCACACACAGACACAATTACCACAAGCCCCTTGTGCCATAACACACACACAATTACCACAAGCCCCCTGTGCCATCACACACACAATTATCACAAGCCCCCTGTGCCATCACATACACACAATTACCACAAGCCCCCTGTGCCATCACACACACACAATTACTACAAACCCCCTGTGCCATCACACACACAATTACCACAAGCCCCTGTGCCATCACACACAATTACCACAAGCCCCCTGTGCTATCACAAACACATTACTATGCCCCTTCATCATCGCCACGCTGTGCCTCCTCATAAACACACTGTGCCCCTTCATCACAACCACGCTGTGCCTCCTCATGATCACACTGTGCCCCTTCATCACAACCACGTTGTGCCCCCTAATGATCACATTGTGCCCTCCGTGCTGCTTTTCCCCCCCTTCACATGGCCCACTTTTATCACTCTGTGCCATACTGCTCCCCCCTCTTCTTCATCACACTGTTCCTGTCTTACCCCCTTCTTCATCACTCGGTGCCTTTATGCTTTCCTCTTCCCCCCTTCTTCATCACACTGTGCCTTTATGCTTTCTTTTCCCTCCTTCTTCATCAAACTGTGCCTTTATGCTTCCCCCCTTCTTCATCACATTGTGCCTTTATGATTCCCACCCTTCTTCATCACACTGTGCCTTTATGCTTCCCCCCTTCTTCATCACACTGTGCCTTTATGCTTCCCCCCTTCTTCATCACACTGTGCCTTTATGCTTCCCCCCTTCTTCATCACACTGTGCCTTTATGCCCCCCTTCTTCATCACACTGTGCCATCCTGCTTTCCTCTCCCTCTCCTTCTTCATCACACTATGCCTTTTTCCTTCCCTCCAACCCCTTCTTCATCACAATGTGCCTTTATGATTCCCACCCTTCTTCATCACACTGTGCCTTTATGCTTCCCCCCCTTCTTCATTACACTGTGCCTTTATGCTTCCCCCCTTCTTCATCACACTGTGCCTTTATGCTTCCCCCCTTCTTCATCACACTGTGCCTTTATGCCCCCCTTCTTCATCACACTGTGCCTTTATGCCCCCCTTCTTCATCACACTGTGCCATCCTGCTTTCCTCTCCCTCCCCTTCTTCATCACACTGTGCCATCCTGCTTTCCTCTCCCTCCCCTTCTTCATCACACTATGCCTTTTTCCTTCCCTCCAACCCCTTCTTCATCACAATGTGCCTTTATGCTTTCTCCCCCTTGCCTCCATCTCTTTTACTTACCTCTGTATTGGCTTCTGTCATCTCTTTTCTTTTCTTCTCTTCTGTCTTCTGTCTTCTTGCCTCACTGCGCCGCTACTTACTGAATGTCGGGCATAATAACGTCATGCCAGACATTTAGTGTGAACGGAGCAGAGTGGAAGGAAGAGGGAAGCCGGCGCCGTGATCATGTGAGTATTTTTTGTTTGTTAACTACCCTGCTCCCCCCACCAATGAATGGGCAGAGCCACCCACCCTTCCACGGTGGAAAAAAAAAATACAAATGAAAAAAATATTTGGATTTATAAAAAAAAATTCCGACAGTGAGGACCCGGGCTGATGTGAATGAGTTCTCTGTACAGCGCTGCGGAATTAGTGGTGCTATATAAATAAATGATGATGATGATGATTGACACCCATATCCAGATTCACCTTCAATTCAACATAAAATACATGTACATAATTGCAACACAACATAAAACCACCAAAAAAACAAAACAAACCAACGTGGCTTGCGTAACCTGTCAGTGCTGACAACAAAATTAGATGTTGCTCCTAAGCATCCAACAAGACTTTTCAAACAAACACCATTTTGAACCACAATGGCCATTTGTATCCCTTTTTACAGTCCTCATTAGCCTGCATTTAGCCTGCATAGAGCAATGGCTGATACGTTTGCTAATCATGCCGATAAAATGCAGCGTGTTGTAGTTTCTGTAATTTAAATGGCAACCCCATCTGGAAATATTAACTGTGGCCACATTATACAAGTATAATTATTGCCCCACTGGAGATGGAAAGTAAGCCACTATAAAAAAATACATTTGTTCTAAAAAACCCTTACATATAATTTATTATTACATTTGGGCCACTAATTTAGTCTTAAAATAAATTGTCCCCATATGAAAATTCTTAATAATTTTTGCCTCTCTACAACAAAAAGAATAGTTTATTTAAACTGTCATTATGCCTCCTGTTATATTAACATTGCCCTGCAGTGTAACAGCTATTCTCGACTATAGAAAGCAGCGTGTTTTATCTGGCGATTTTGAAATCAAATTCGGGCAAAAAGTCGGGACTGCAATTTGTAGTGATTTAGAGAATGGCGATTTTGAAAGAAACACTTATCTGGTGATTTTACATCAAAACGCTGGTTAATAAATCAGCAATTTTAAACTCGACTGAGAAAGTCACTGGAAAATTGCAGCTCGATACATTTAACCCTTGGTCTCCATTTAACGGGCCTCCCAGCCTTACCTGCATATTCTGACTTAGCCAGTCTGCGGTCCACCACTGTCTTTAGCATATGTTTTCTCATTGTCCTGTCACTTCCTGTGCTCTCCATTTGGTCTTGTTTGGAACCTACTGGAAGAACCGCGACCTGCTGGGCGGGACCTGCAAACTCCATACCTCCTTGCGGTGGTCCCTGGCAACTACCTTCTGCCTTGTTTGACTCTGTGCCTCCCCATGGGTAGTGTGAAGTCAAGGAGACCAAAAGGGTCCACAGATCCATTGAAACCATAACATTAACTTTAGGATCCCCAGTTCCCACATAATATTATCATCGTCTTCACCTTTTATTTGTGTAGTGCCACAGATTCTGTAGCACCTGACATAATCATACAGATAAAACATTTATGTTTTTATATATGAACCCATCGCGGAGTTCAGTGAACTTAACTCCCCAGACATCTCCTATTCTGTAATTTGGGAAACTCATAAAGCCACTATTCGGGGGATTTAATTAGTATGTCAACTTCCTCCAAAAAGGTCCAATTATCTTGTATCCGTGACCTTGAAACAGAGATATATTCCCTCACTCAAAGACACCAATGCCACCCAAAATGTAAGATATACCTAAAGATTCTAGCTCTCAAAGGCCAATTGCAACAAATCTTATCATCCAAAGCTGCCAATACCTTGAAGTGGTTGCGCCAAAGATATTATGAGATAGGAAACAAGGCAGATTCTCTGCTAGCTCATAGGTTGCACTCTAAGAGAACATGCAACAGAATCATCTCAATACTAGATGCATCCTCTAACAAACTATATGACCCCGCGAAAAATATCAAAACGTTTTTGCGAAGTTTACGGCAAACTTTTTGATTTGCATGCTGATAATCCCTCCTTCTAAAGACCTCCAAGCTAGAATCAAACAGTTTCTGGAGTCATGTCGGCTCCCAACACTGTCCGATTCACTACTAGCCTTCTTAAACGAAGAGATAGCATCCGAAGAACTGAAACACACTAAGGGGTAAATGTATCAAGGTCCAATTTTGCAAATCCAGCGATTTTCTCGTGAGAGTTGAAACTCGCAGATGTATGAAGCTGAGATTTCATGCAAAATCGCCAGAGTTGTGCTTCTGTCAAACTCGATATTTGCAAAGTCGCCGGAGATCAAACTCCCGACTGTTTCCCACTGCAGTTATACAAGTCTCAAATGTATGAAGCTGCGATTAAGCAAACTCAGGAGAGTATCACGTTGTATCTGGCGTGTTTGCTTTCAAGCGTGTTGTATAAACACATCACTGTTACACTGCCTGTCATACTGTAAAAAGTGTAAAGAATAGCTAAAAGTTAAAAAAAAAGTGTGGGGTCCCCCCTCTATTCATGATTAACCCTAGTGCTGCCTGACTACTGCTGGTTCCGTGGAAATCGGGGAAAAATTTTGGGTGGGGTCCCCCCAATTTTCATGGAACCAGCACTAGGCAAACCAGCCGGGTTTGGAGGCACTATAGCAGGGGGGACATGCGGCAGGGGTCCCCCTGCCATAATGACTAACCAACCCCAGACTGTTCAGCGCTGGGCTGGATTCCCTAGGGAGTGGGGTCCGCCTAAAAAAACGAGTGCCCCCCCCCTAGGGACACCTAGCCCAGTGCTGATAGCACTAGGGCTCTTCCTACACCCCTGGGCGGTGGGTGTAGGGTAATAAAGGTGCATATATGGTTAAAAAAACAAACGGACACCATTTTGTTTTGTGGAACTACAAGTCCCAGCCAGCCAGGTTGCCCAAAATAGTATGGTCATGCTGCTACTTGTATAACTACAAGCACCAGCATACCCACGGCAGCCAGGTCATGTTGGTACTTGGAGAACCACAAGTGCCAACATGCCCTGACATCCACAGCTGGCTGGAACCTGTAGTTTCACAAAGTAAAATGTTTACAAAACCACCACACCCTCATTAAAACCACTGGGATTTATTAAAAACAATAAACCCACAATAAATACAGTAAACCCCCTCATTTACACAACATCATTTTATTAAAAATAATAAATTCCCAAAATACTTACCAATGAAGTTTTCACCTTTTGTCAGCAGCTTTCAATCCCAAAATGGCTGTAAATCAAGTCCAAAATAAATTTGTATCCAAAGTCCGGCTTGCCCCTGTCCCAAAGTAATTTGTACTTCCAAAAGTAATTGCTTGTAAATCTGTTCACTTCTTCGCCCAGGAAGGGCCCCATTGTTGATTGAAGTCTTCAGTTCTTCACCCAGGAGGGGCCCATATTTGTACATCCCACGAATCTTCTGTCTTGATTGCAGAAAAATAACAAATGGGAGGAGCCGCGGCAAACACCTCCTAGCTAGCTAGGAACTCCGCTACGCTCATTGCATTATGTCTATTTACAGTATTAGGTTATTTTCCCACGCTAGTGGGAAAATCCTATAATACTATAAAAACAACCTAACGCAATGAACTAAGTTCATTGCGTAGCAGAGTTCCTACTAGCTAGGAGCTCCGATGTGCAATTTTAGTCCCAAACTCATCAAATGTATCAAGCTGCGATTTTTACCCTGATCTGCAAAATCGCTGGTCATCTCCGGCAATTTGCAGCGATTTCAAACACTCCTGTGTTTGGCAAACACTCCCGTGCTTGGCAAACTCTTCTGTGTTGTAGCAGCAAGTTGTAAACACATCACTGTTACACTGCCCTGTCATACAGCTGCCGGAACTCCGTAAAAACTTGGCACGATTTTAACACGCTGGCAAAATCGGACCTTGAAACATTTACCCCCAAATCTCTTAAAAACACATCTGCCCCAGGCCCTGATGGCTTCTATGCCAAATATTATATAAAAAATGCTCCCAGTCCTCTCCCCCATGCTCTTAGATTTATTTAATTCTATACTCCTAGGCAGCAAATCCTAAAGAAGGAAAAGATCCCAACCAATGTGCGAGTTACCGACCTATTTCCCTGTTAAATGTAGATCTGCAATTATTTGCTAAAATATTATCTAACCGTTTAGCCCGGATTATACCCTCCCTGGTTCACCTGGATCAGGTGGGATTTATCCCTAACCGGCAAGCAGCTGATAACACTAGAAAAGTTGTTGCCCCAATTTATGCTGCTAACATATCTAAGACCCCTGTCATAGTGGTGGCCCTCGACACTAAAAAAGCGTTTGATCAGGTGCCGTGGCCCTACTTGCACAAAGTTCTTTGTTCCGCTGGTATCCAAGGCCATTTGTTAGCGGTATTACTTTGTTGTACTTCAACCCCTCAGTATACAACCCCCTCGTTATACTCACCCATAGTCTTAGCTAATGGCTGCCCCCTTCCCATTCTCAATTCGCAACAGTACTAGGCAGGTGTGTCTCCTTTCTCCCCTCCTTTTTGCATTATTATTGGAGCCCCTTGCTGCTAGAATTCGCCTCAAGTAGAACATCTCTGGAATCTCGACTGGTGTGAGAACATCTAAACTAGCATTATATGTCGATGATGTCCTTCTTACACTTACGAATCCTCATATCTCGATCCCATCCTGTTTAAATGAGATTAAAAACTATGGCAAGTTATCAAATTTCAATATTAATTCAGACAAAACAGAAGCCCTAGCTCTTAACTTCCTGCCTACTGCCCAAAAGCATTTACAGGAGATCTTTAAGTTCAGTTGGCAAATGAATCAGATAAAAATTTCTGGGAATAAACTTAACCCGGCGCTATGATAAATTATTTGCAGCCAATTTTCCCCATTAATAGCCCCTTTAAAACATGATTTCTGCTCCTGGAGCTCTCACTTTATCTCCTGGATTGGCAGAGTTGCTGCTGTAAAAATGAACGGACCTCCCCTTCATACCCTCATCCCCCCCTTTTCACTTTCAATATGGAAATACTGCACTCGCTCTTTCAAACTTGTGGATAACCCAAAACGAATGTTTCCTTTAAGGAATAACCCCTCATTTCCTCCAGGTCTAAATCTCAAAACCTTTACTCAGTGGACCATAGCTTTATATTTCTTCCTCAAGGTTACGATGGGGTTCTTCTCAACTTTCCCTGAGCTCAGTGATCTTTTTAATCTTTCGTCATCTGCTTTCTATCAATATTTACAAATTTGACATATTTTTAACAACAAAATAGACCTGCGCTCTCACTGCTGTCCATCCCCCTAGAAACTTTTTGTCTTAATAGGGCCTCCTCCAGAGGTCTCATTTCTACTTTTTATTCTCTACTGATGAACAACAATTTACCTGACAAAGAATCACATGAGGTACCCTGGGAGCAGGATATGGCTGAGACCCTAGAGTTTTAGTGGTGGAAAGAAATTAGAGAAGCTGTCGCTAAATCTTTGATTTGAACTCAGATTAAAGAGAATTCTTACAAACTCTTATTTCACTGGTACTTGGTCCCTTACAGAATGATGGCTATTTACCCATATCTCTGCTGGTGTAACTGTGGTCAGCAGGGATCCCTGTCTCGTGTTTGGTGGAGCTGCCCTAAAATTATTCCTTTTTGGCAAGGTGTTGCTGATCTTACCTACAAAATTACTCATCTGCAAATTCCTTTTCATCTCTACTATTTTCTCATTTTCTCCCCCTCTCCCCCTGATGTTCACAGAGTGATTTGGAAACTGCCAAACCAAATCCTTACTGCAGCTAGATGTTTAATTACCAAAAACTGTAAACAGATGTAAGGTCCCACCAGGGCCGGACTGGGACTAAAAATCAGCCCTGGCATTTAAAGCACACAGGCCCACGTGTTGTGGGCTCCATGCACTATATTGTTGCACACTGATGCTGGCGTGGTGTGCGTTGCTGGTGCAGTACAACATGATGTAGTATGAGTGTGTGTGGGGGTATTTATTTCTCCTAATGACCCTCAACATTACATTGTTAGCACCCCAATTACATCAATAAATACCATGACAATACATTATTAGTGCCCAAATTACAGCAATAAATAACCCCCAACACACACTCATACTACATCAATCACCCCCACATTACATCAACCAGCATTACCCCCACATTACAGCAACCAGAATTACCCCCCTTCCCCACATTACAGCAACCAGCATTACCCCCCCTTCCCCACATTACAGCAACCAGCATCACCCCCCACATTACAGCAACGAGCATCACCCCCCACATTACAGCAACCGGCATCATCCTCACATTACAGCAATACCCTATCCTACTTAGTAACAATACTAAGCCCCAAACACACTACAACATTGCCACCCCCACGCCACCCCATACTACAGCAATACCACCAATTATACAGGCGCCATTGTAGGAAACCAATGTTTTGCTTTTTTCAGATCTCCCACAAAATAGCAACAACAGAATACTTACACACATATAGGTAACAGGTACCCTTTTCCCTCAATTTTATAGTAATGGCAGAATTTTCATGAATCATTCCACATGAATGGCTCTCTCACAAATATATCAGAAAAAACATAACTATTGAATGATCGTTTGAACTCATGCGGCCGCATTAAAAGTATTTCCATCTACAGCAAATTGTCAGAGAAAAATATATTTTTTACTACACTAACTGGATATGCGTCTTTTGTATTCATTTTAAATAACACAGTATATTAATTAAGGGGGATAGAGGAGGTGGGTGAGATATAATTGGATGTGATCTATCAGTTTGATTAGATAGGAAACATTTAGATTATTTACCTGGAGACGTCTACCCCCTTGACTCACATTCAGGGCCGACAAGACGAATTTTGGGCCCCGGTACAGTAACTTATTTGGGTCCCTGTCATATTTAACAATGAGAGACTTGCCTTTGGCAGAAGTTCATATTATGCCACACCGTAGTGCCCCCAGTTCATATTATGCCATACCATAGTGCCCCCAGTTAATATTATGCCACATCGTAGTGCCCCCAGTTCATATTATGCCACATAGTATTACCCTCAATTCATATTTGGCCATGCAGTACTGCCCACAAATCATATTATGGCACAGTAGTGCCCCCAAATCATATACCATACAATAGTGTCCCCAAATCACATACCATACAGTAGTGCCCACAAATCATATTATGCCACAATAGTGTCCCCAAATAACATTATGCCATAGTAGTGCCCCCAAATAACATTAGTGCCCAGACAAAAACTCATTCACAAATTAAAATTGGTACAGCATGTCAGACTGAGAGTGTGAGTCCCAGGAGCAGCTTAATACACCATTTACAATGCAAATAAAAATAGATATATTGACACAATGACAGATAAAATTTATGACAAGCAATGTTTTTTCCTCTTAATTAAAAATCTCTGTACAGATAAATATGCAAGAAACATTACAGCGCAATAATAAGCAATAAAAAGTGTTTTAAACGTCATTGGATACACAGTAGTGCCCCCAGTGCAACAAAGGATGGTTAAAAACACATTGCACACGAGAAAATATATGAAATTACCTGATTATGGCATCCTGTGTTCTGTTATCCTACTGGGCGCGCTGGGCGAGGAGGGATCAGCAGCTGTCAGCTCACACAGCCAGTCGGGAGCAGGGGCCGAGGGCAGTGGTCGAAGTGGAAATTTAGAAGTGGGGGTATGGAAAATATAAGTGAATGGAGTATGAAGGCTTGATTTTTTTTGATTTTTTTTAACACTTGTCCCCTCTGTGGATTCCCATTTTTCATTACTACTTGTGTTTTATGATGGCTGCATCCCTGACATTCCCATTCTTAAGATGTCTCTCCCTTTACACTTTCTTTGACCTATGCCCCTGCACCATCTTCTCCTTTGTCCCTCTCACCCCTCTTCCTGCACCCCCTTTCCCCCTTGGCTCTCTCATCCCTCTATCTACACCCCTGTTTTCCCTGGCTCTCACACCTCTTCCTGCACCCTTTTCCCTCTGACTCTCACCCCTCATCCTGCACCCCCTTCACCCTGACTCTCACCCCTCTTCCTGCACCTCCCTTCCCCCTTGGCTCTCTCACCCCTCTTCCTGCACCCCCTTCTCTATCGGCTATCTCACCCCTCTATCTACACCCTATTTTTCCCTGGCTCTCACCCCTCTTTCTGCACCCCCTTTTTCCCTGGCTCTCACCCCTCACCCTCTTCCCCCCGGCTCTCTCAGTCCTCTCCATGCACCTCTTCCCCCCCTGGCTCTCTCAGTCCTCTCCATGCACCTCATCCACCCTGGCTCTCTCAGTCCTCTCCATGCACCTCACCCCCCTGGCTCTCTCAGTCCTCTCCATGCACCTCATTCCACCTGGCTCTCTCAGTCCTCTCTATGCACCTCATCCACCCTGGCTCTCTCAGTCCTCTCCATGCACCTCACCCACCCTGGCTCTCTCAGTCCTCTCCATGCACCTCACCCCCCCTGGCTCTCTCAGTCCTCTCCATGCACCTCATCCCCCCTGGCTCTCTCAGTCCTCTCCATGCACCTCATCCCCCCTGGCTCTCTCAGTCCTCTCCATGCACCTCATCCCCCCTGGCTCTCTCAGTCCTCTCCATGCACCTCATCTCCCCTGGCTCTCTCAGTCCTCTCCATGCACCTCATCCCCCCTGGCTCTCTCAGTCCTCTCCATGCACCTCATCCCCCCTGGCTCTCTCAGTCCTCTCCATGCACCTCATCCACCCTGGCTCTCTCAGTCCTCTCCATGCACCTCACCCCCCCCCCCCCCTGGCTCTCTCAGTCCTCTCCATGCACCTCATCCCCCCTGGCTCTCTCAGTCCTCTCCATGCACCTCATCCCCCCTGGCTCTCTCAGTCCTCTCCATGCACCTCACCCCCCCTGGCTCTCTCAGTCCTCGCCATGCACCTCATCCACCCTGGCTCTCTCAGTCCTCTCCATGCACCTCAGCCCCCTGGCTCTCTCAGTCCTCTCCATGCACCTCACCCCCCCTGGCTCTCTCAGTCCTCTCTATGCACCTTACCCCCCCCTGGCTCTCTCAGTCCTCTCCATGCACCTCATCCCCCCTGGCTCTTTCAACTAGAGGCCCCCCGAAAATCGCGGCACCCCCCGCGACCCCCCCCCAAAAATCGCGGCACCCCCGCGACCCCCCCCAAAAATCGCAGCACCCCCCGCGACCCCCCCCAGACTTGTTACTGAAACATTGCCATCTGACGTGCAGTGGTTGACAAGCACTTGCAATTGTCAGCAGGAGCGTTAATGGAGATTAATGGAGCACAGGATAAGGGGATTGGGGAGGAGCCAGCCAGAGGAAGTGTCGGGCCGGCCCATCTAGCCATTCTGGCATTTGCCAGAAGTGCCAGATGGCCAGTCCGGCCCTGGGTCCCACTATTCCAGTGTTGATTCAGACTGTTTGGCAAATTTATAACCTACAGCATATGACTAGTATCGTAAATGACCGTCTCCATCAATTTCTATCAACCTGACATTCCTGTCGAGACTATTTTGCTTCCTAATATCTGACTTCTTTTAGTGTGACATAACCCAACTGTTTAGAAAAGTCAACACTACCAAACAAATCAAATCAATTTTCCTTTGCTCTATTTTCCTCCTATTTATCCCTGTACTAAAATGATTTTCTTTTTTTCCCTTCCCCCTCCCCTTCATTCTTCCTTCCTTCATTCTCCTGATCCTTTTTCCTCTACCCCCCCCCACGACCTCAAGTTAGCCGCTCTCATAATTTAAGCACCCTGTCTTTATGTAAAAAACTCAATAAAACGCCCTTTCAATAAAAAAAAAACATATATGAAAAGAGCAAACATAATAACATGTGTACAGTTAGGCAGAATAATAAATGTTTTGATAAAATAAACAGAACATATTGCATGGCATACAGAAGACTGAGTGTAGACCGACATGAGACATAGGGTAAAAGGCCCTGACTGCGAGTGGTTACAATTTAGAGGGAGGGTTTAATGAGAGATAACAGGGTCAGATGTGACATTAGACTTAGTGGATCAGGCGGTTAGCAGAAGAGTTGGAAGCTAAACATTACAAGTTGTAGGAGGGTAGAATGAAGTGGTGATAAAGGAAAGGAGGTCGGGATAATGGGCAGGTAGTATGTGTAAGAAGGGGGCATAGGAGGTAAGGTAAAATGGGAGGGAGAAGAGGATAAGACAGAGTAGAGACTATAGAACAAGGGGTGATAGAAGGATGGAAGTAGGGATAATGGCAGGGGATGTGGAAGAAGGGGTCATAGGAGGTAAGGTTGGATAAGATAGGAGGTAAGAGATAATAGGATTGAACTAGGGTATTATTTGTTATGTAAACTCCAATGGGCTAGGGATGGATATGAATGATTAGATTTTATCTGTATAGTGCTGTGTAAGAAGATAGATAACTAAATAATAACTAATAACTAAATAATATACAATAATTACCAAACTTGTTTATATAAATCCCTTCTTATGTTTTTGTTATATTTCTACATAAGTAAGAATATGCTTATATATTAATGAGAACCTTATATTCTTTGGAATGATTGCTATAGATTCCACCAAATAAGCATATTATGTGTTTTGTATAGACTTTTTATGAACAGAGTTTATATATTTTTGTTCTGTGCCAACTATGTTTTGATTAACTTTGACCTTTGACAGAGTCTTCATACTTAAATATTCTTAAAAGATCAGGTGATGAATTATAGCAATTTTTTTCTTGGAAAAAACTGCTTATGTCCATCTGGGTAAATTTGCATCCCCAATCCACAGAAAATGTAACAATAAGAAAGAAAATAAGGGACACAGTGATACATACTCAAGACAAAAATGGTCTATATTAATAAAACAGAATCTCATCTACTGTCTAGTATGACCAACATATTATATACCAATAGAAATAAAAATGCACAAAATCACTTATTTTACTTATAAATATAAACCATAATATATACCAAATATAAATTGGCAAAAATGTAATCTGTTTATTAAAAAGACACAAACATATCCCATTACAACTAGTTAAAAAAGACAAACACTTCTCTATGATCTTAATAATATAATAAACAAACAGAATACTCATAGGTATTATTCATAAGTGGGGATTCAATTCAGCCACTCTCAATGCAGTGTTAATTATATTACCGTTAATGGGGTAATTTTAAGCCTGAATTCTGCTCGCGGCTCTCTGAGCTACTAGCCAAAGCCAGCGTTAAAGATTGACGTATCAACGGTAATGAAGTGCACTATTATCGTAATATCAGTAAAAGTGCGCAGGCTGCGTTACTTTCGGCAGTAATGTGGCCAATTCAATTCCCCCCATAGAGTACACATCAATTAATTATGGACCATCTGGAAACCTTATATTACGAGACTCCGACTGCATTCCAGGGTGCATCAGAACTACCAGACAAATGCAGATAGATATCTTTACTGCACAAGCTTTCATATGTGTCACATTACAATAGAGAGTCAGTCTAGCTAACTTACAATCACATACACAGCTGGAGCACCAGTGTGGCTGGACTTCTCTGCCATTGACGATCCGCACTCACGTCAGTCACCACAAGGGAGGTAAAGTGAAGCAAATGTGGGGTAGAACCTGAGGAGGCAGTGCATCTACGAATGAAATATGTTAACATTTGGAATTGACTGGGGAGAGGAATCCAGAAGGGATGTTTTGAGAAATTTTGGTACTAAAGCTGTATTAAAGCCCGTGCAACTGGTATTCGTGTAAGTGCATCTATTAGAGGTGAAGGGGATCCCCTTTTAAAATCTTAATGTGTGCATTTCTATTTTGCATTACATACTCTGGCTTTCATTGGTTTGGGAATCTGGAAAATACACACTGTCATTGGTATCTAAAGTGTGGAGGTGTCATTCACACATGGGGTATGCATGTAAGATCCGAACATACTACATCATTATTGCTCTTTCTTTCTTTTATTTTGAGGATACTTTCTACGTTTCATAATATCAATTCAAGTAACTATCAAGTGACTTTCAGTATATCGGTGGACCTTTGGAAATGGTAAATTGTATAATTTTGGATTCAACACCGATAGACTGTTATACATCATTATCCTAATAAGAGTGTGGACTGAGGCTTCAGAATCCCATTGAATATATCTGTTTTACATCCACTGAGAAATTGTTTATTAGCTCTGTGAATCTTTAAGTGCAAGGGATCAGCGCTGTACCACTATATCTCTCTATCTTTATATTCAGGATGGGGCGCATGTATGGTGAAGAGGAAGGGGGAGCATGTAAGGTGAAGAGGGAGGGTGGTTTGTATGGTGAAGAAAGAGGGGGACTGTATGGTGCAGAGGTGGATGTGATTTGAAGAAGCACAGGATGCGGGGTGTATTGTGAAGAGGGGAATGTGTAGTAAAGAAGCACAGGGAGAGGGATGTGAATTGAAGAAGTGTGCGGTGAAGAGGCACAGGGAAGGACCTGTTGGCGGGTCCTGGCATTGCCCCCTTAATCCTGGCAAACTGACTGTCGCCATTTTAATTAACGAAAATTACACTTCCGGCATTTTCGTCTTTCGCCATTTATATGAGGTGCGTCGGAAATGTTCTATGTCTGTTTTATAGTAAGTATGTATTTCCTACATGTTGGGATTCTAGTCATCTGCATATACCTATTGTCGGAATTATCATAATCGAAATAATGACAACCACCGACACACACAGACCGAGAGAGACTGTCAATTTAATAGCAGACAATTAACCTACCAGTATGTTTTTGGAGTCTGGGAGAAAACCGGAGCACCCGGACGGAAGCCACGCAAACACGGGGAGAACATACAAACTCCACACAGATAAGGCCATGGTCAGGAATCAAACTCATGACCCCAGTGCTGTGGGGGAGAAGTGCTAACCTCTAAGACACCGTCTGTTTTTTCATTCTCAAAATTAGGGGGTGATGTACGGCCCTTTTGAATGTTGGATGTATTTATTAGATACTGCATGATCTGTGTTGTGTACTGAGATTAGTTATTTATTTAACTTTCCATATTTCATGTACCATGTATTTTCCAAACAGGCCCAAACATTCCAGGATCCAGGCAAGAAACCAGTGTCAGGTAGTGAAATCTTTAATAACAGATAGGACTCCACCAACATCCTTGTTCTTTAGCCTCCTAATTTTATTTTCTAGCCTCTCTTGCTCTCTCTCTCTTTTGCTCTTTTTCTCTCCTTATCCCTTGCTGTCCTCTTTATCTCACCTTCTGCAATGTTCTGTCCATCCACCTGCGTGGTTTCTACCTTCCATCTTACTCACCTCCTCCTTGCCTCCTTCACTTCTCTCCAATCTTATCCTCTCTCCACAGATTTTCAAGACAGTGAAAATCAGCCTATGGCACAAAGAGCAGAGCCTAACCATTACTCTTCACATAAGTGAAAACTTTATTTTCTTACAGTTGATATTTGTCAGACAACAACTATTGGGTTTTTCCACTTGGGGGAAGGGGGGGGGGGCTGACAGTTTAATTTGTACTGGGCCTCACAGTTTCTGATGTCAGCCCTGACAAGCATACTGTATCAAGACATAACAATAGTGGGGGGAACTGGATGAATGTATAAAAAAAGAACACAATAATTGCAGTTTTCAAAACCATTTTTTTACAAATAAATTACAATAATGAACAGTTATAAACATTTAAAGATAGTGAAAAACACCAATATTACTGTAATAAATATATAATACATACAGTCTTACGTCACTTTACTTACTTCACTTTTTTATTTAAATACCATTACTATATGACCCATATATTGCTTATCCATAGCCATATATGCCCTCCCAAATCACCAACCTGTGCACCACAGTCCCCTCCTCAAAAGCTTGTCACCTTCCTCACCTCCTTATGCCCTACATGCACTTCTCCTCACCAGCCGGTGTCCCATTTTCCATCTTTCTCACTTCACTACATCCCACAAGCCCCCTCCTCACCATTCTGTCCAACATGGCCTGTTCATCACTAACCTGTGCCCCATGTGGTCCATTCTAATCAGTCTGTGCCCCACGTGGTCCATCCTAATCAGCCTGTGTACCATTTCCATCTTTCTCACTTCACTACATCCCACATGCCCACTCCTCACCATTCTGTCCAACATGGCCTGTACCTGACTAGCCTGTGCACCACGTGGTCCATCCTAATCAGCCTGTGCCCCATGTGGTCCATCCTAATCAGCCTGTGCCCCACGTAGTCCATTCTAATCAGCCTGTGCCCCACGTGGCCCCCTCCTATCCAACCTGTGCAACACATGCCGTGCAAAACCTTTGTTTACAGGGATATATTCCAACTGCTTCTCAGAAAATCTGTAAAAGGTTTTCATCCTTCATTTATTTAGAATATAGAGTAGCACAGTTGCTGTTGGCTTGCATGTGTACAGTTTCATATACATATATACAGTATATGGCAACTTCAAGTTTGTACTCATATCCTCAAGGCTACTATACACTAAAGGGAAAGACCACTCATTGTCACTCCACCTGCACACACTAGCTCCTCGCTCAGCTACTGTCTGCACTATTCATCATCCATGCACATGCTCACACCAGCTTGCCACTCAGCTACTGCCTGTACTACTGACAGGGCCGGACTGGCCATCTGGCACTTCTGGCATTTGGCAAAAGGGCCGATGGCTAGATGGGCTGGTCCGACTCCCACTGCCACCGATCCGGCTCCTGGCTCCCCCTTGCTCTGGCTCCCGGGGCCGGCGCTCCCTGTAATCCTGGCGCTTTCCTGCACTTCCGATGTGACATCATGACGCAGACGTTATGACATCAAGAGCAGCAGCGTAGGAGCGCGGTCTGGCTTCTGGAGGCGCCGAGTGAATGCTGGCAGCGTTTAAGCAAATGGAGGTGTAACGGCTGTAGGAGGGGGAGAATAAGTAAAAATGACGGAGGGGGAGGGGGTAAGGAAATACTGGCAGGGGGGATTAATTCAAAATGACTGAGAGGGGGGGCAATACCTGCAGGCAGAGTAAGTAAACATAACTGCAGGAGGGGCGAAAAGATACCTGCAGGGGGGGGTAGTAAGTAAAAATGACTGAAGAAGGGGCAATGGCTGTAGTAGGGGAGGTAAGGAAATACCTGCATGGGGGTGTTGGAGGGGGTAGTGAAAATATCTGCAGAGGGGAGTAAGGAAAATGGCTACAGGGGGTGATGGCAATGGCTGCAAGGGGGTTAATGAAATGGATTTTTCTACTATTAATCAAGAATTTATATATATATATATATATATTGTAACAAAAGGAGGCATTTAGCTGGCAATATGCAGAGAAAGCAGGGAAATAGAGTAAAACATTTGTGCAGTAATGCACCTAGATTCAATGTAAAGACTTATGTATGAAAAGCAATAGTTTAAGTTTGGTTAACTTACATGATTTGAAATCCTTCCTCTCTGCAAACAGACAGGGTGTGTCTGTCTGTTAGTGCAAACAGAGCCAGTGATGGGCGTTTCCTTTTAAAGAGAAGGTGGGTGTGTCACCTGTCCATCAAGCTAAGGCTGGGGGAGGAGTATCAGGTATAAAAGCTTGTTTGTATCACTTGTTCAGGGAGACCAACGCTGGGGTAGCTGGCTGGTCCTGAGAGAGAGCTGGTCTATGTATAGCTAGCGTTTAGGGCCTCCAAGTATTGCTGTGAAATCTGTACGGTGTCAAAATATGTACCATCCTGACAATAAAACTACATAAAAAGGAAGAAGTTGAACTTCGCTCTTATAATCGAACCGTTAGCAGCCAGAATTCATTGCAACCAATCCATTTCCGGTATTAAGGTCGGTTCTATGGAAAGCAAAATTGCTTTGTATGCAGATGATGTCCTCATTAGCTTGTCCAACCCCATTACCTCTCCCCCCCCCTCCTTTCGGAATTAGATACTTATGGGCACTTCTCGGGCTATAAAATTAACCCTGCCAAAACTGAAACTTTGGATTTCTATGTCTCTAAAACAGATAAGGCAATCCTAGATCAAACATTCCCTTTCACCTGGCATCGCCATAAAATAAAATACCTGGGGGTCTTCCTTACCAAAAATCCCTCCCATCTATTCCAAGCTAATTTCCCCCACACCCTTTCCCAAATTAAGAAAGATTTCAACACCTGGTCCCTCCAACTTATCTCCTGGATAGGTCGTATAAACTCTGTTAAAATGAATATTCTTCCCAGACTGTTGTACCTTTTCCAAACCTTGCCTATCCGAATTCCCCCCTATGTATTTAAATTCCTCCAATTTGAGTCTTCTAAATTTATTTGGGCAGGTAGACGCCCACGACTCGGGGTCCTACAGAGATCCTCACGGGGTGGTGGTCTAGGTATACCTAATTTTAAAAAATACTACCTATCGGCCCAAATCACTCAATGTGTCCTATGGAACAGTCCTGTTTTTGCTAGGGTCTGGGTGACACTAGAGGCGGAAAATCTGGGGATGCTCACTCCTGCCTCCCTTCTGTGGATTCCAAGGGCCCGTCGCCTCAAAAAAGCTTTGTCTCATCCCATAATCTCCCACTCTCTGGCTATATGGGACTCATCCATCAGGCTCTATGGTCTCTCTCCGCAGCCATCACCAATTATCCCCCTCTTTAATAACCCTGATTTCCCTCCTGGCCTACACCATTCCGCATTCCTTCCTTGGCATTCCCGAGGGATACGTTTCCTAAATGACATAACCCGCGATATAACTTTTCCCCAATTCACGGATATTCAAACTAAAATTGGCTTGCCCACACGGATATTTTATCAATTCCTGCAAATTCGCAATTTTCACTCCCTCTCCAAACCACGTCTTACCTCTCGACATCTCACAACAATTGAAACACTGTGTCTGCGCCAAGCATCGACGTCAGGTCTTATTTCTAATATCCATTCTGAACTAATTGTTCCCTCTACTCCTCCTCGAGACTTCCATGAGATGTCATGGGAACATGACCTGGGCTCTCCTCTTGATGATGAGGAGTGGTCGGAAATTCGGGACAATGCTGCCTCCAGCTCAATCTGCGTCAATCTGCGTCCGAATAAAGGAAAATGTTTACAAACTTCTTTAGAGGTGGTACTATGTTCCTACTCGGCCACAAAAGATACTGCCTGATTCCTCTGACAGATGTTGGCGTCTATGCTCTGGCGCTGGCTCTTTCTTACATATATGGTGGGACTGCCCGAAACTGATTCCCATCTGGCGCGAAATTAAAGCTTTGATAGAAATGTTAATTCAAACCCCCATACCCTTTGACCCAAAATTTTTTCTTCTACCCCTTGGGTTCCCCACGGCCACTAGACACCAAAATAAACTTGCTCGTCACATTATTTCAGCGACCACATGTCAAATGGCCATAGATTGGAGGCAGGCTGCCCCCTCCTTCATTCTCCGCTGTAACTAATAGGATTTGGCATACATATAAGATGGAATATATGACTAGCATTATACGAAACACGGCCAAATCTTTTAACATGGTCTGGGACCCCTGGATGTCTCACTTCCAATACCGCTCCCCCTTTTCCTAATCGTTCCCCCTCCCCTTACGTAGCCCCCTCCCCCCTCCCACCTCATTGCCTCTGGTTCAAGAGCGATCTCCCACGACCCTCCCCTTCTCCCCCCACCTCTCATCTTCTCTTTTATCTTCCTCTTTCTCATCCTTCTCCTTTTCTTTTCTTTCTTCTCTTTTAAATATAAAAATATCGGTCTTTATTTTATAGAATCTGTGCTATTTTTTCTCTGAAGCACTGAGATTTCTACTTCACTATTTAATGTACTGAATATATTTTGTTTGATATAACATGTATCTTTTTGCATTGTTAATTCTTTTTTGACCATTAATAAACACTTGTTTAAAAAAAAAAAAAGGAAGAAGTTGTTCGCGTGTGCTTCTGCAGTAGCGGGCTCTTGCCACAAGTGGTGTCAGGAGTGGGATGCTCCGGGAAGCAAGTTTCCGCTACCCAACCCGCGCAGACGTCAACATGGAGGAAGTACTGAGAACCCTCATAAATGTGGCCGCTGCGCAGCAAGAACAGCAAGCTCAGATGCTACGAGTCACCGAGGCACAGGTGGAAAACACAAGGCTCTTAAGAGAAGAGTTAAGCCAGGTGAGGCATGACAGAAATGAACCACCTGGTCCTGTTCTCCAGAAAATGTCACCAGCTGATGACGTAGAAGCATATCTGGTGTCCTTTGAGAGACTTGCAAAAAGGGAAAAATGGCCTCCTAAAGATTGGGCTGAGAGACTGGCGCCATATCTGACTGGGGAAGCTCAGCGAGCTTATATGGATCTAGATGAGGACCGGGCCTCTGATTATTTGTGCCTAAAGTCTGAGATATTGGCTCGCATTGGAATTTCCGGGCCAGGCTGAGCCCAGCGCTATTACCAATGGCGCTATGACAAAGAAAAACCGGTCAGAGCGCAAGTGGCTGAGCTTTCTAAAATTTTAAAGAAATGGCTGCAGCCTGAGGAGAATTCGGCTTCTCGGATTATTGAAGTTCTGGCGATAGATCACTGCATCCGGGGGCTGAACCGCGATTTGCAAAGGTGGGTTCTGCAATCAGACCCACAAACTTATGAAGAGCTTGCGACCGTGGTAGAAAGGTTTTGTGCGCTACAGCAAATGAATAAAGAACCTGCATTTGTGCCAAAGCCGCTGCCACGCCAAAAGCCAGGTTTGACAATCCTTGCTACAGGGCCCAATGGTAAAACTGCTACAGACAGAGGGCCAGGTGCAAAGCTGTCTAATCTGAAGTGTTTTTTTGCCTTATTCTCCTTAATGACTCAAACCCTATATGTTTAATTTTTGCTGAGATCCATTCCATTCACTTATTCTGCCTTGGTGAATTTAATCAAATTTATTTATTTGCACCAGTTTTATGTCAGCGCTGTATTTTTTCATTTTTCTATCTTGAGTAGGGACATACAGCACGGTCCTCTATTACAGATGCAACTTAATTTTCCAACTGGTTAGAAGTAAGCTCAGTGGCAGAATTTGCTCTTTCATTATATTTAATAGACTCATAAACAAACAGTAAATGTAAAATGTAACTTTCATTAGGTATATTTAACATAGACTGAAATTACCTTTAAAGCATTAAAATGATCCAAAGTGACTTATTTGGAAATGGCTTAAACAATATGCAAGGATACAACATTTATATCACTCCTCGCCCACACTGGAGAGATTAGAATCAATAACTATACCGCTATATTATTCAGTATAATGTTGTATCCTTTAGATATTGTTTAAGCTTATTTATACTGTCTGATTTCCAAATAATTATTATTTTAATACTTGAAGGTAACTTCAGTATATACTGTATTTCAATATATAATAAATACAAGTTAACCCGTGCATGATACTCATGCATTCTAGTCAAATCAAGCTACATTTGGGCCTAGCCCAGGCCTCCTCAGCGGAAGAGCGTTACTTCCCAACGCAAGCGCCCTTTTTTTAACGTGGTTTTGTCCACATGTCACCACCTCATCATTTTTCTCCATCGCCTCATCCTTCATCTTCATCGCCACATCCTTCATCAAGCTACTTAAGGTGTTAAAAACTCCCCACTGTCACCCCCGGCAACCACCAACCACTCCCAACTGTCACTTCTCCTTCAAGAAATATATAGGTCAGTGTATAACTCTGCCCAGCAGGTGGCGCTGCAGCTTGTTTTTTGTTTTTTTTCACACACGCCACTAGGCATTTATATAGTAGATACCTAATAAAAGTTACAGCGAAGGTGACAGCAGTCATAAATGATGTGGGAAGTCTAGGAGCAGAGCCTCTCGTACCTGGTGGAAGGGGTCATGTTGGAGGGTCTGCTGACTTATGATTTGCTTCAATGTCAGTAATTATGTACTTAATTTCAGTTCTGTGCAATGTTTATGTTTTACATGTTAATTTTAGTTGTTATATAAAATACTTAAGTTATTTTTGGTTTGATGCTGTGGCTTACATATAGTATATTATGATTCAATAAATTACTATGGCCATTGCATCTCAAAAAATTACTGTCTTATATGGTGCAGTGGGAAGTAGCATAGGCACACTCACTATACATTGTATTTTAACTATATATAATTATTATTTTTTTTAAAACAAAAAAAAAATTGTGGTTTTGTGCTTTTTCCCGGTGCTCCAGGTGCTTTGCACAAAAAGGTAATTGATCAGGGTGGCCAGAAGACAATTTGTGATAAATAAGTTTGTGCTGAGGCTTTATATTGCACTACACCAGCAACGACACATCAGCACGCAACAATATTGTGCATGGAGCCCACAGCAGGTGGGCCTGTGTACTTTAAATGCCAGGGCTGATTTTTAGTCCCAGTCCGGCACTGACTACTGAGGAGCTTTGCATCAACACTGCTCATGCACAAACAGCACCATGCTTGGGTAATGTCTGTTCTACTGAGTAGTACAGACAGAAGTCGATCAGTGATTAATAACAGGGAGGGACATGATGGAATGCAGTTCCCGCGCTCAAAATATGTGGCAGAACAGCGTTCTATCACGATTCCATACTAGCCCAGGTAGAAGTACAAAACTAGTGCCTTTCACACATGTTCAGCTATCTTTTACCTTCGCAGTACATTTCATTTTCTCTAGAATCTTTTTCTACTTTAATTTTTAGATAAATATTGTTACAACATAACAAAGTGTCGGTAAAATTATTGCTCATCAGTATTTTTTATGAAATTGACAGTAAAACTATTTACAAAAGTTGACAATTCCAGATTGTACCCTGTTGACAATATTTTCACCAACCAATAAATTCTTTCTGACTTCAAATCTGGGGGGTAGAGTTTGTTTGGAGGTAGATGTGTCTGTTATTTCCTGAACTAAGTGATTTACTCATAAAGTTTAGAAAAATCATAGTTAAACAATACAGTAGAACAAACATTGAACAAAATCTGAAGACAACCAGAAACAATTGTTACCTGCTACAGCTAATTAACATTCATGAACTTACTTTCTTTGTCATTAACTGTAACATCCTCAATCTGTCCCCAGAAAATAAAAGTTTACACATCTGACAATGATCTTTTTATCTCTATCTCTTTCATCTTCTATTAGCTGGTGATAAATCACCAAATCCACCTCCCCACCGTCACATCTCTCACACACGTCACTCTGATTTAGAGCAATATAGAAATCCAGCAAACCTCAAATATACTTGTGTTCCAGAACTTTCTAAATCCTAGAAATGTGCACTACTGAATGCACATTTTGCTTGTAACAAACTACTACTTTCCCCATGTTGCACATTTACAGTTTTACCAAATGTACCATCGCTCATGTTCTCGTCTTTTGAAGTACATGCCAACAATCCCAACAATTTCTTGAACACTTTTCTGCCTGGCTCCCTCATGTATTATTGTTTGACATCCCCACCATAATCTTGGGTGATTTCAATGTGCTCATTGATTAGCCACATTCTCCTTTTACCTCCAAACATCTCTTGTTAACCTCCTCTCTTGGTCTCTCCTGATGGACTGACTCATCTACTCAGAATGGCCACTGCTTTGATTTTGGTCTCTCTGGACTATGTTCAGTTTCTTATATATTTCACAGTTCCTTGTCATTCTCAGGGCATCACCTTATAACCTACAAGCTCTCTACCACCACCTTTTTACTGATGAACTCTACAAAGCTTCTCATAACCGCTGAAATCTCTTTTATTAGTTCTATTAATAGAAGAGTGTTCTATTATTATTAATTCTATTAATAGAAGAGAGTTCTATTAATATTAGTTCTATTAACTATCAGCATCTTTTCATGTCTCTGCAACACCTTCTATACCCAATAACTCTATATATATCCTGTTCTCTGCTATATAGTGGATACTCTGTTACTGACCTGATTTCTGTTGTGACCTTTGTCTTTGACCTTGTCCCTGCTTAAACACTGATTACCCTGACCTCTGCTTATTTATTGGAGTACCAGTCTGCAACCCGCCCATAACCTTTTACTTGACACTAGTATCTGCCTTCTGTATTCCGGTTATCCTCCATCCTGCACTACGGTTACTCTGATAAGGTTTTACTACCTTAGGGTTAAGTAATAGGGGCATCCGAGTACCTCCGATCAAGTCCAGTTCTACGGAAAAAGGGGCAACTGCTAAAGATGAAGACCTCTATTAGCTTGGTTCCAAAAGCTTATCTGAAAGCCGTTAGCCTAACATTTAATACATTTAAAGTTCTTCTCGATCTTTCCAAAACAACCTTACAGACTACCATCAATGCCCAAGATGTTGCTTTCTACAGCATGGACATGATTCATAAGGAATGCAATTATATCCTCTTCCCTGACCAACAACATACTCGATTTGTTCCCTGCTCCCTCTGTCACCTCCTCTTCATTTGATCTCACAAAAGATGAAGTATCTACCCTCTTCTTATCTTCCAACTCTACCTCCTGTCCTCTTGATCCTAAACCCTCACAAATTGATAGCTCCCTGTCTCCTGTGCTCATTCCACCTCTAACTAAAATCTGTAATCTCTCTCTGACTACTGGTATCTTCCCGACATTACACTAGCATGAAGTGATTACTTCTATTCTGAAAAAAAACAAAATTCTGACCCTAACTCTCTTTAAAATTAGCATCCCATCTCTCAGTTCCCATGCCCCTCCAAGTTTCATTAAGCTTGCTGTCACGGTCGTCTGTATTTCTTGAGCCGATTCGGTACCCTTGGGACTAGCTGGAGCAGGACTGAAACAGAACCTAGCAGCCTGGATGATCTTCCTGCTCATGTTCTTGCTGAATGTAGAATATAGCAGGGGAATGAGCAGTCTGAAAATGCTGATAGGAACAGAGCATTTGGTAATGCTGAGAGGAACAGAGCACTTGGTAATGCTGACAGGAAGAAAAAGCACTTGGTAATGCTGACAGGAACAGAGCACTTGGTAATGCTGGCAGGAACAGAGCACTTGGTAATGCTGGCAGGAACAGAGCACTTGGTAATGCTAGCAGGAACATAGCACTTGGTAATGCTGGCAGGAACAGAGCACTTGGAAATGCTGGCAGGAACAGAGCACTTGAAAATGCTGGCAGGAACAGAGCACTTGGTAATGCTGGCAGGAACAGAGCACTTGGAAATGCTGGCAGGAAAACATTTCCAGAATAGGCACATATCTCACACAAGTCACTGCAAAAAACTTTAATTTATGCACTTATCATCTCCCACATTGACTATTGCAATTACCTCCTAAGTGCTCTTCCCCTAAACAGACTCTCACACCTATGATCTATTTTGCATGTAGTGGCCAGACTGATTTTCCTTGCAAATCGTTCTTCCTCTGCTGAGCCACTCTGTCAGTCTCTACATTGGTTGCATGTTTTTTACAGAAACCAATATAAAATTAATCTACTAACATACAAGGCCATCAACAAAACTGCACCAACATATATTTCTCACTTGTCTCAAAATATCTCCCAACTTGACAACTCCAATCTGCTTCTCTCATCCACTCTCATTACATCTCATTCCAGTTTACAGGACTTTTTTTGAGCTGCACCCACTCTGTTGAATTTTCCCCCTCGTACAATAAGACATTCCTCTGGTCTACAAACTTTCAAGCATTCTCTGAAAATCCACCTCTTTAGGCAGGTTTATAATATTCCTTAACCACCCTCTTAAACTCACTAGGTTACCATATTACCACCCTTTACACAATTCACACAAGACAACAACCTCTGACCCCATACTAACATTGCTGTGTGACTGGATCATTTAGCATACAAATCACTTTTTACCTTTGCAATCTGGCCGGACCAATATGCAATATGTAGCTTTAACCTCATGTATCCGACTCCCATTGACCTATAGATTGTAAGTTTGCGAGCAGGGCGAAGTGGCGGCATGGCATACCACTGTATACTCCCCCACTTCGACCACTGAATTCAACCTCACTTTTGATTTATTGATCTATAAGTGTGCATATTTATATGTGTATGAGAGTTCCTTCTCTCCCTTGTAGCTTTTCCCACTTCTCTGTCTCTCCTTCCCTCTCTTCTGAAACCCTCTCTGAGCCCCAATTACTTTCAGAGGCAAACACAGGCTTTCTGGATGGTGGTTTCCATGCTACTCTACCAGATTGGGCATGGCAAGCATGCAAGAGTCATGGCTATAATTTGAGACAATGCTGACCTTCAATTTTTAACCATCCCCCTCAAATACATGGGAAATGCTGTGTGCACTACAGCTCCCCCTTCACACCCAGTGTAGTGTGAGGTAGGACATTCCTCCCAACTGAGGACAAACTCCTGAATGAGCTGTAACGTCATACAAAATTGGGACTGGGCCACCTGAATCAGGACAGTTGGCTGACTGCTCTGCTCTCTCCTACCTGTTCTTGAGGCTTTCACCATTTGCTGCTCGTGTCTTAAGCTTAATTGCTGCTTGTCTGGATCATGGAATGTTGTGACCCTGTTTGAAATAGGAAAATGAAATAAGGAAAGGCTAGCAATTAGTGAAACCTCTGAGGGGAGGGTGTAGAGGAGATGAGAGGTAGGATCTGGGAAATGAGGGGGGGAGGGTGTAGAGGAGATAGGAGTTGGGAACTGGGAAATGAGGGGGTGTAGAGGAGAAGGAAGGTAGGAACTTGGAAATGAGGAAAGGGGGTAGAGGAGATGGGAGGTAGGAACTGGAAAATGAGGGGAGGATGTAGCAGAGATGGGAGGTAGGAATTGGGAAATGAGGGGAGGGTGTAGAGAAGATGGGAGGTAGAAACTGGGAAATGAGAGGAGGGTGAAGAAGAGATGGGAGGTAGGAACTGGGAAATGAGGGGAGGATGAAATAGAGATGGGAGGTGGGGAATGGGAGTGTGTAGAGGATATGGCATTTAGGAACTGGGAAATGAGGGTAGGGTGTATTAGGGGTAGTGGAGAGGGGAGATAGTAACTGGTTAATTAAGGGAGAGTTAAGGATGCATGAAGTGAGACAGGGCAGAATATGCCATTGCTGACTGCCCCTGAACTGTAATAAGGTCAAAGTGATTGTCTGTGACTTGGGTTGAATGTGTTGTCCAGGCAGAAAGACCAACAAGCGTTTTTAAAACTCAAGCATGCAACCACATAGGGTGACAACCCTAACAGGAGCAGTGCTTTCTGGTCTGAATTGGGAATCAAGGGCTCCACTTTCAGTCTCTTACTGCTATCCCAGTGCTTCCATCACTGTCCAACCAGAAGCACATGATGTGAGAGCACGTTCAGGATAGGCCAAATGACATGGTGGGTTGTGTTTCATAGCTCAATGAGCTGCAGGCCCTAGAGCAGTATGACAGCAAAGGCTAAAACAAATGAATGCAATAAAGTATATATTTTATCTTGAAAATCCCCACATTGTGGCGTCTGAGGCAAGGTGCTTATCCCACCTCCTGATAGGTGTGACCCTGATTATACTCTATAAGACTCCCAATGTGACTTGTCTTCTGCATATGATCATAATACAATTTTACTGACTTTTAAACTTATCTTTAAAACACCTGTGCTTATACAACGTAGTATTAAGTAACAAAAAAAAAAAAAAAAAAAAAAAAAAAGCAAATATATATTAGGAACATTTATAACATCTATGATAGTACCTGCAAATTAAGAACAGCTCACAATATAGCACTAGTTTTAACCTACTTTTATCCTATGGGGTCAAGCAGCACTCCAGACCAGGAGGAGGGAGGCGTGATTCTAACTTTCTGCTGCCTGAGACGAGATTGAAGTGGACCCAAACAATGAAAACATTGGTTGTGCTAGGACTCTGCACATGAGAGTTTGACAGTACCCTGCTTCCAAAGAGTTCATCATCATCAGCATTTATTTATATAGTGCCAGCATACTCCATAACGCTTTACAATTGGGAACAAACACAGTAATAGAACAATACTGGGTAATACAGATAGACAGAGAGGTAAGGTGGCCCTGCCCGTAAGCTTACAATCTATAGCCATGCTGACAGAATATGCCAGTACTGTGCTTCCACAGAGATATCAATACTGTATGGACACAAAGTATGCCAGCACTGTGTCACCATAGAATATGCCAATACCTTGTCCACAGGGAGATTATGCCCTCAGTGTTCCCAGCAATGTTGCTTTTAGCACAAATTAACACAGACTTTTATAAAAAAAAGAGGTCCTACATTTTTGCTGGGTTTTAAAAGGGTGGTCTAAACCCTAACTATAACATGTCCCCTTATGTAGAAAATAGAGGCACTTCTGTTACCTGAGCCAGCTCAATTTGCAGATCAGCTAATCTTGGGCCACTTTAAGAGGTGAACACAGTTTTCACTCCAACCGTTGGCATAAATAGTATGACGTAAAAAAGCGTACTTCTGTGCCTATGTTAAACAGTAGTAAACCCCCCCCCCCCCCCAAAAAAAAAAAAAAAAAAGAACAAAAGATAGTACTTATGCCAGGTGTATTTCAGGAGTGGAAGTTTGTATACTTACATCAAATAATAGTGTAGAGATACGACTTGACACTGTTAGTAGTTAAATGTGAAAGTCACATTTTCCGTATTATACGATATTAAATACAAAACACCTCCACATCTGTTGCTTATTAATTAGGAAATTGGGAATCTTTATCTGCAGTAGTGAAATGGAAATTACAAATAAGTAATGCGAATAGACGCCTGCAACTTGATATAATATAGCAGTGACTAATGAATTAAGTAAAGTCAGCTGGAAGTAGTCAAGATGCAAACAGCCAATCAGAAGCAGCTAGATAGCGCTGCTGATGGGCATCCTTGCCTATCTTTGCACCAGTTCTCCAGTACCCGCAAGAGATATGACTCCTAAGAGTTTTATCTTGGGATGCGTTCACATCTAATTCTGTTATCTACATGGGGTGTTCTGCACTTATGTTAACATATCCTTACTCTACTCATATTATGATTGTCCTCGCCAGTCCGCTGCAGACGACATTATCCACAAACCTAGATAACTGCATTTTGGCACGCATATATGTGTAAATTCATAATACAAAAAAGGTAAAAATGACCAGCTCGGACTTAGGCCCTGTTTCTGCAGGGCAACTGGGGGCAAAATTAGACAATCACTTTAACTGGTTCACCTCTTCATTATCTAAATAGTACTAAATAGTAGCTTTATGAGATCTCTAAATATCCATTTCATTTTTGAGTTACTATTTTTGTGAGGCATTATAAACCAATGGTCAATTAACAAGTTATGATGGGGGCATCTGGGTTAGTTTACACAGCACTGCGTCCTGGACAATATTTTCAAATGTTGACATCTATACATTTGCAATTTAAAATGCTACTAAAGCAATCTTTATTTCAGAGGAATTGAAACCTGATACATTGTATGTAATTCACTGCAATTATAGGACAGCCTAGCGTATAACTGATAGTTTAAAAAGATCTAAACTTTAAGATAGACCTGGAACATCTTATTTACATTGATACATGATCAAAGACAGAGTGGATATTGAATATGTGAACAGGAGTGTTTGTGTTACGAGACGCGGTGGTGCCCAGCCGCCACGACTCTCCTACCTGCGTCTCGGCCGTCGCTATGACCACCGGGACGTCACTTCCGGGGGCCAGCCGACCTTTGCCGTAGCAATGGCCAGACGCTTTTCTCTACAGCGCCGCGTCCCGGCACTATGGGGCAGCCAGGCGCGGGCACAATCCTGAGGCATGCCTGCGGGCTAATTTATTTAATCATGGGGCAGCCTGTGTGTAATTAGAGAGCTAGGCTCTCATTGGTCCATTTCTGTATTTAAGGCAGGGAGGGCTTAGCCTCCCTGCCGGTTATAGCTTCCAGACCCCTGTGTTGCTGCCTGCTGCTGTACTGTTGGTGTTAAACCTTTGGACCTCTGTTTGCCGTGTATGACCCCTGCCTGTACTCTGGATTTGTCTTTTTGCCTGTGCCCTTGACCTTTTGGCTTGTACCTTCGTTTCTGCTGAGTTGGCTCGTGACCCCGACCCCTGGCGTGTTTTCTGACGATTCTATCTAGCAATTGACCCCTGACCTCGGCCTGTTCCCTGGATTCGCTGTCTGCCATAACCCTCTGCTCCTGGGTTCTCCACAGCTGGTACACATCACACGACCCTCTGTAGTCTGCGGCCAAGTCTGTCCCCACCACTAGGGGCTCCAGTGAACACCAGACTGTCAGAGCAGACTCCGGGTGTTGTTGTACTGGCTGGAGGGGTTCCCGACAGTTTGTATTTATTAGTGGTACTATTCTGAGATAAGTAGATTGATTGTACTTTGGTAAAAAGTAATAAATTGGTTAAAAAACACTAGACAATTGCACTATTAACGGATTGTTTTTTAGTTGTAAGTTGTTTTTATTTTGCCATTTTTATTGGCATAAAAATCAGATTTGAATGAATACCAATAAACATTTATATTTTAATGGATATCTTAGTGCACCTCAATAAAAGTAACCACCTACTACTGTTTTCTTACAAATGTGTGACTTGACCATTGTGTCACAGAAGCAATCAGGAAGTATCCATTTTGTATCCTGTAAAGAGGGAATTTCAAGTCACATCCTGCATACACAGAAGAGCAATGGCAATTGTTATAGAAATCAAATTGATAAACATAATTTATCTTTTTAACCTATTAGTATTAATTATAGATCATCCACTGGAGGAAGACTGCTTTTATACTATGGTGAATGTGTAGCTTTACATGTAAAATGTGCCTTTTCGTTTTTCTTCAAATTGTTGCATTTTTTTAGGAATTAAAGAAAGTATAAAACTCAAAGCCAAGAGTCTCCATGATCTATAGAGAGGCCATTGTTGTCATTTTATTACTGAAATGTATACAACTACAGCATTCACAAAGCTGTAATGTGCTGGATGTCACAATTGGATCTATTAAGCCCTGTCTATAGACATGTAACACAAAACTA